>NC_088791.1:161436386-162115405 GCF_011386835.1 Chrysemys picta bellii | reverse complement strand
CTTCCCAGCTCTGACACCACAGAGCCTTGCCTGTGTCCCTGTTCCCATTCCCCCCCCCCCTCTTTAGCAAAACATGATTCCAATTCTCCCACCCCCATTCCCCTCCCTTACTTCCTGATTGACTGCAGACTTTATAGTAAAACTTGAGTTCTGCTTAGCTATACCTTAACCAATCATTTTGCTGAAATTTAACTAACCAATCCTAACATATTGTATCATGTTTATTTAACCAATTATATCCCACCACCTTAATTGGTTTACACCCAACAAAATTAATTATACAGCAGACAGAAACAATCACAGAATCAGACAGAGATTATGCAGACAAACAATAGGGAAGTGGAGACTTCAGTGATAGAACAACACAGAAATGAGGATTTTACACCCCAGCTATTGATAAGTGAGTTCTTGCCAGACAGGATGCTATCAAACTAAGTTTTCTTTAAATCTTTTAGGCTCTTCCCTTTCTCTGGAGGTGATAGATCGGATGACCTTTCTAACAGCCCCAGATTGCCTTATTTCAATGTGACTAGTATGGAATGTGAGGATGTGACCATTCACTTCCCAGCTTATGCTGCCTCTGCTACTTAGCCGAAGGCCTTAGCCTAAGAACAGGGCCTCAGACTGTCACAGTAAGAGAAGGCCCTTACACCGGCAGACTGTGATTTTGATTCTTTCTTTTATACCTCTATAACTAGCTAAGTGACAAGAATACACCTAAATTCTTAAAGGATAGGCCTTTGCAGACAGGCCTGAATATCTATATGCTAACAGTTACTAAAAAAAAATTAATCAAGTTCAACTCAAGTGTTTTCCCGGTGCATAGCTGATCCAAAGGATCCTACTTCATCACTGTTCAGTGCACAGTCTAGGTCCCCTTTATATCTCCCTTCTGTCGAGATGAATTAACAAGCTCCTACCTGCCTCGGTTGGCAGAAACCTCTTAATTCTTTCTGAGCAGAATAAACACCTGCTATCAATGGTATATTCTAAGGAGAAAGCTGCCAGCCTTCTATAGTTCATTTGTGAAAGAGCTTAAAGAAACACATCTTGAGGCTTCATAGCTCTCTGAATAGTTTCATAGGTTTGCAAGAGTATCTAGATTCATTGCTGTTCAGGTTACTTTTCTCACAAGTTGCACAGCAGTTAAATTTCCAATTCAATCACAAGTTTAAAATTGCAGGTTCACAGTTCTAGTCAATGCCCATAATTCATTAACTTGCATTATTAAAATGTTGGCATTTAATGCACTTCTGGACAGTCTGACTGACTTTCACTGATGAAATAGCTTGTGGCCCAATAGTTCCCATTAATTCCAATGGGATTTAAGGGCACTCAATGCTTCATGGAAGTTGGGTCAGCCCCTTGCAACATCAGAGCCTTAACTCTCAGCATTGTACAGGTCGTGCTCTTTTTTTTCTTCTTCTTCAATCTAAAGCATATAAACCAGATTGCAGTGCCCTTAAAGGTCTGCAGTGATGGAGATGCCCTGAGTCTGCAGCTCAGGAAATTGGTGTTTACAATATATCGCTTACTGTTCAGCAGAATGAGAAGAAAAAAGACCTGAAACGGATATCCTAATGACTTGAGGTTATTAAAGATCCCCGGTCCTGTGGTATTCTGGCTAAATGTTAAGGTCGGGTACTGAATTCTGCCTCCTGAACAACCCCCATAGTTTTCTACCCAAAGAATTGTTATGCACTGTTACTCTGTCTGTGTGACAGACCCAGACCCAGTGGGGTACAGGAATCTGGTAGAAGGCAAATATACTGGCCACTGGATGAATAGTTTTCTGTTCCCTGAGTGACCAGAGCAGGGGCTGCACTAGAGCAATCAGGAACGGGCTAGAACCAATTAAGACAGCCAAGCTAATTAAGACACCTGGAGCCAATTAAGAGCATACTAGAATCAATTATGGCAGGCAGACTAATCAGGACACCTGGTTTAAAAGGGACCTCCCATTAGTTAGTGGAGGGTGAGCAAGGAGTGAGAAGGTGTGCTGCTGGAGGACTGAGGCGTACAAGCATGATCAGGCTTCAGGAGGAAGACCCTGCAGTGAGGATCAAGAAGGTGCTGGGGGGAGGCTATGGGGAAGTAGCCCAGAGAGTTGTAGCTGTAGCTGTCCTGTAGCTGATACAGGAGACATAGACAGCTGCTATCCACAGGGCCCTGGTCTGGAACCTGATCTTGAGGGCGGGCCCAGGTTCACCCCATACTCCCAACTCCTGATCGGACACAGGAGGAGTTGACCTGGTCTGTGAGCAACACCAGAAGGGAAGGTTGAATTTGGAAAGGGACCTGGCCTGTCCCTGACCCACTAGGTGGGACAACAGAGACTGCAGAGATTGTTCTCCATTTCCCCCATGCTGGCCAGTGATGAGGTTAGCTGAGTGAACGGCAGGTTTGAGCCTCTAACAGAAGTGGCCAAACTGAGGGCTGCCGTGAACCTCTGAGGCAAGCAAATCCTCCAAAAAGCGCAGGACCCACCAAGGCAGAGGAGGATCTTTGTCACACCTGTTACAAAGCTGCCATATTTTACAGTAGAGGTGGCTATATCTCAGTAATGGATGATGTGATCTGTGTACAGTTTTCATTTGGGGTGCAGGTTGCTTTGGCATATTTCAGGAAGGTAAGTACTACGGCCATCTAAGTAGTACATTTGTTCTAGTACTTAACATTAGCCTGCCATTGTTAAACCTGTATTTCTTTAATTGGTTTCTTTTCTAAGAAAAGCTACATTTGTAAATCAAGGAAAAGGTCTTTGGGAGAACAATCACGTGATTGTTTACAAGCTTGTCCCTCCCAGTGTGTTTCCTATTTTAGGGGGAGACTCTAGACTAGAGAACAGGTCCAGTTACAAGTCTACAGTATCTGAAGAAAGAGTTTCAGGCTTCTGAAGTAGAGTGAATTGGCCCTTCACAAGGGCTGGCACTAGTGATGGATGATCCTGATGCCCCGCCCTGACACCAACATTTGGAGTCACCAAATCATTGCATTCTGAGTTGTCAAATCCTTGGAGGGTGGAGTGGAGGATTGGGGGATATTTTTGTGTTTTGCAATTCCAAGACCTAGTAAGAAGGGTACCTATGCACTACAAACTCCTCAACATTTTGCAGAGCATTGAGTCTAGCAAGTTGCCACTCCCCATTAATGAAGTCATCTTAAAACTTGCCAAGGTGGTCTGGCATACCCCAGCCTCATGCGCCCCCCGTCCCACTCCAAAGAGGACAGAAAAGAAATAGTTGGTGCCAGGGAACAGAATTTTTATTCACACCTCTCGCCAAACTCTTTTGTAGTCCAAGCAGTTACTGAAAGAAGCAGGCAACATCAATCCAGATCTACCCCGTCCAATAAGAAATATAACTGGCAAACTCATAGCTGGAGACCAGATCAGTTCACCTGTATGTTAGTTTTGCTCAAAATACGCATTAGTCTTATAAGAATGTATTTAGTGTTTAGACTCTATGAAATGCTTCTAAGTTGCCGCGTGCATCAGTCTCACTTGCAATGTCTGTATTCCATGCTATGAGAAAATGCCTCAGTTTTGCTTTATAACTTTGAAAATGTTTGCTCTGAACTTGTGAACCCAGACATGGGAATTTTCCCCCCCTGCCCATTCGGAAAGATCCAAATCAGAAGGGCCATCAAGGAACATCGCAATACAAAGACTTGGTTAATGGATATTGAGTAGGAGTAGAGAGGTTATTTTACTGCTGTATTTAGCACTGCTGGAACACTGTGTCCCAGTGAATTGGAACATCACAATTCAAGAAGGATGTTGATAAATGGCAGAGGGTTTGGAGAAAAGAGACGTGAGAATGGTGAAAGGGTTAGAAAACCTGCCTCATAGCGATAGACTCAAGGTGCTCAATATGTTTAGTTTAACAAAGAGATGGCTAAGGGGTGACTTGATCACAGTTTATAAGTACCTATGTGGGGAACAAATATTTGATAATGAGCTCTTCAGTCTAGCAGGGAAAGGTATAACATGATCCAATAGCTGGAAGTGGAAGCTAGACAAATTCAGACTGGAAATAAGGTGTAATTTTTTAACAGTGAGAGTAATTAATGATTGGAACAATTTACTGAGGGTCAGGGTGGATTCCCATCTCTGGCAATTTTTAAATCAAGATTGGATGTTTTTTAAAAATTTGTTCTGTGAATTATTTTGGTGAATTTTATTGGTCTGTGTTACACAGGAGGTCAGACTAGATGAGAACAATGGTCCATTGTGGCCTTGGAATCTGTGAATCTGTTAATCTTTAGCTGTCTCCACTGATCTAGCAATTTCTAATGTACATTTTAGGGCCACATCAGCCTCTGGTGATGGCAGTTTTTGGATTGCTTCGTTTTGTTTACCGTACACAACCTGATCCCAAATCCACATTTAAACTCTCTCAAAATTGGCAGTGTTCTTTTATATTTCCTTAATCCAGCCACACAGTCAAAAGTTATTTTTTTATTGTTTCGTATTTTTTCCTGTTTATAAAAGCAGTAATGTGCTATCACCAGTGGCTTTGGGGATTTTTATGGAATTGCTGCAGTGTCAGTGAATGCTTTGTCTGTGGGTTTAATAGAAACTGTTAAACTATAAATTTTAGCCCCCATTGCATTCCATAAAACCACCACCTTTTCCCATCAGTTATACTATCAGCTATTAACATAGTAACTAACATATCCTTAGTGAGAGACAGAATTACGTTCTCTATTTTACATTTATTGTATTCTGTTGCAGTCTCTTCCTAGAGGTGGGACAGTCCTTTACTGAACTACAAAATCCATTTCCCCCCATATATTTTAGCTGCTGTTCACAGGCTTTATAGCTATTGCTAAGTAAACGAAATACCATTCCAGTATAATGTAATATCTGTTTCGGGATCCCTTTTAGAGGATGTAGCACTTTTTGTGTATGTCCTATACAAAACTGTATAAGCAAATTATGATGGAGGTAACATACAAGCACCACTGTATGTCTGAGACCTGGAATAAAACCAGAGCAGAGTGTTGGATTTATTTAATCCATCAGTGTTAGAAGACTAGAAGTCAAAGAAATTGGGTTCTGAGCACTACTCAGGAAGCACATCAGGAGGGAGTCCAACAGAACTTTGGTTTAGAAAAGGCTCCACTCACACACAGCTTTGCTGTCTGAGTTCTCCCTCGCATCACACATGCCCGTTAATTCCTGACCTTTTCCTTCTTACTTACAACATGCATTGTAGCCATTATTTACAACCATTTAGGGATTAGACTTTTGTGTGTCATTAATAGTTACCATACAGTTTAAAGACAACCAGTTTGAGGATATGCTAACATATTTTTGCTAGTAGTTGCCTTAACTATCAGTGGGGAAAAAACTACTGGATAGAATCACATCCTTGGGAATTTGAAGAAACAATCTTTTAAGTATCCCTATTAGCTTTGACTTTAAACATGTTACAAAACCTTTCTGGTTTAAAACTGGGTATTGACGGTAATCTCACTTAGGTTTCTATTTTTAATTGGCTTGTATCGGCTCTCTCATAAGAGGTTTACATTAGCTCTTTAGGGGCAGGGCTTGAGTTTGAATTTTAGTTGGGTGCAAGCCACTGAAGTTGAGAAACATAAGTTTATGAAAAAAAGATACTCATTGTGTGACACTATGGGAGCCGGTGCATCAGCAGCAGATGATATCAATGCTCCAGAGATCCATCAATGGTACACCAAATTTATGAGGGAGTGCCCATCTGGGCAACTTAGTCTCTATGAATTCAAGACACTTCTGGATCTGCATGGTCTGAATCCACAGGCAGACACATATGTTGATCAAGTGTTTAATACCTTTGACTTGAATAAGGTAAGATTTGTTTAGTACACATTTGTTTAGTACACATTTTATTTTACTATGCAACCTGTGATCTGCTTTGAATTGCTCACAGACCTAACACTGCAGAGAGTTGCGTTAATATAATTTGAGTTGCTTGCAAATAAATGTGGCTATTTAGATATAGCTAAACTTCCTTTTGAGTACTTTAAAGGGCACGTTTGGAAAACTAAGACTGTGCTCATGATTTTTAATAATGATATTAAGAAATAGTCTTGAAAATTGGATTAAGTTTGCTATTTGTTTATATGCTTTATTCTTCCGCTCATTGCTCTAGTATTTGCGCACTTCTAAAACATACATGAATGTACTTTCACAACACCCATAGGGCATGTCTATACAACAAAAGCTGTGCACAGGCTAGCCTACCAAGCTAGCTTGAAGCCAGCACAGCATGGGTTAGCAAGTTGAGTATTTACCTCTAGTCTGTGCCAGGCTTGTATGACCCATGTTGTGCAGTCTTCATTGTTATTGTTACCTATAGCTGGAGTCAAGCTGGATCCGCTAGCCTGTGCACAGCTTTTGCTGTGTAAATATATCCTTAGTGAGAGCAGAATTATGTTCTCTATTTTACGGATGGGGAACTGAAGCAGAGAGAGAGCTGTGACTTGCCCAGAGTCACACAAGTGGCAGATCTTTATCTATCTATCTTTTTTTATTCCCTGTCAATACAATAACAGTTTATATAGTATATTCAAATTTGTCTGATTTACTCTGAAATAAATCATGTTACAGAAACAGTCACCTCTTCTATCTGGCAGCTATTATACAGTCTAATAATTGTATTTTACTTATATGCAGTCTAAATGTCCCTTCATTCCATTTTATACCATTACTTACAACATTTTATTTCCATTAAGTCAAATTACATTATTTATTCTTAATTTTAAAGGCCAAATAACCACTACTACTTAAAATACACTTTAAGCAAAAATAATAGAGCCAAAAACACATGTCCCCAATAATTTGTACTTCGATAGGTTTAGAATAAAATGGCACTGTGCCAAGCAGCAGTGAAAAATAAGAGTGTAATTGGTTATGTAATGTGTAAGTGTAGCCTTTGGGTGGGCTAGAGATTACTTTATTGCCCTTCCCCAGTGTCTAAAAACCCCAGCCCCCATGGAAAAGCACCTGGAGACCCAGAGTTCAGTCTCTAAGGATTTTCAGGAAGGATTACACAGGATCAACCTTCCCACATTCAAGTCCCCAAAAAAACAAAAGGAATTAACTTAATTTTCAAGTACCAATTTTATAAAACCGTATGATAAAGAAACATAATAATTAATAACTACTACTTGCCCTCAAGGAGTCTGACTCTAGCAGACTAACTCTTGGCACTGTGCCCTTCCCACTGGTTTTCTTTCTCACTTGTGCTGCCTTTTTTGACCCAGCAGCTAGTCAGAGTTCAGGGTTCTGGGGATGTTCTAGTTAGGGACAGAAATTGATGGAGTCTGGTATTTTCTGCAACCTTATTTATATACAAATAATGTACAACATCCTGCTTATCTGAATGCAGGAGGAACCAGAAATAAAAGAATAACTTCTTAGCTGACTGCCCCAAACCGGCCAAAACTAGATCCCAAAAAGCCCCCTTTCTAGATTTTTCAAGGGTCATATGCTATGCTCGCAGGCTACTTCTTGGATTTCTTGCTTTTTCCCTTCTGTGTCTGTTTTCCCTACACACCACAAACACACACACACACATACACACTCTTTCTCTCTAAAACAACACCTGGTAAAGGGAAAGTTATATTAACAGGTCAGAAATCAAATCCGATCCATTTTATAGTGTTTCTATATATTTAGCTTTTACTTGCTAACCTTATTGCTTCTAGCCAAATGGGAAGCTCCAGACAGACATGGGTAAAATACTTTTGCCATGTACGTTTTAGTCAAAGCGAAGGGTTTACTGTACATCATCTTGTCACCACACTCCTACGATGCTTTGCCATTGCTTCCTGCTCAGGAATGGTATTTCCAGTCTGTGATCATTGATTGAAAGCTCCAATCATTCCTCTTGGCAACCATTTCAGAGACGCTAGAAACTCAGGATTTCAAGATTCTGTGGCATCTTACTGCAGAAGACAGACAGCTTCCTTTAAAGCAACAGGCTTAAACAAAAACATCTGCTGCTTAAATACAGATTGTTTTAGACATCCAGCAGTTCTTGCCATCCATTTTAATTATTTGGAATATTTTGTTAGATGCTCCTCATTTGTGTACACGCCTGTTAGAATACATAATTGAGAGGGTCCAGGGCACATCCATCTTCTCTCACATTTTCTTCATGGTAGAAAGCAGCACATTTTTCTTCTAGGAGACAGGCCCTCAAACCTAGCTAGGCCACTGGAGATTCTGGGGAATAGTGAGGCCTATGATTCAAGCAAGATTGTCTTGAGGGCAATCATAATAGAAGCCAAATGTAAATGTCAAAACTCAACTTACCCTCCTTATTGATAAAATCATGTTTAACAATTGCTAAAATTGTTTGGAAATGTGGGGAGGGAGAGAGGGTTATGCCTAAACCCCACAAGTTTCCTAAGAGATTTCTCGTGAAGTCTGAATCAAAAGTGTCCCTTCTTCAAAATCATAAAAAATAGTGTTTATTTTTCTATGGCGCTGGGTAGCACAAGACTTGAAAAATTTGCAACGTTTTCAGTGAAATTTGTTATCAATTAATCTGTTTGGCGGGTGGGTATAATTTTTATGCAGAAACAAAACAGAAACTTCATGCCTTTGGGCTTGCAAAATCATTTCAGTACTTATGACATTTCAAATCGAACCCTCTCACCTCAAAAGGTGCACATCAGTCCCTTACTGCTTTCAGTCAAATTAGCCATATATTAATCTATAGGTGTCTGGCTGCAAGCAGAATTTGAGAGCTCCAAGGATCACTGTTGAATGTGTGGTCACAAGGAGACTGAGCTCACATCCTAAACTTATGTAAACCACCCTAGTCAGTTAAAGTCAATCAAGCAATAGCACGTCACATCAGGCGAGGATCTGCCCTTGTGTGCCCTGCTTAGAGGAGTCTATACAGTCATTGGGCAGAACTTGATCTGCTTCCACTGGGCCTGGCCAGAGCGAGCTATATTCTAATGCTTGATTTGGACAATGCTTCTGTAAGCCACAAGTTATATTTAATACAGTCTTTTGGAGGCAAAGGGAACTGTCTGTGCTATAAGTTGGTTTGTGTGTGTATGCGGGTGGGGGGGCATGATTAACGTAGTATCCCCATACTGGCAAACTTCCATCAGAAAGGCTTCTTATCTATCTTTAAACTGCTGGGTCAAAAAAGGCAGCACAAGTGAGGGAGAAAACCATTGGGAAGGGCATAGGACAAAGAGAGTGTCTGCTAGAGTCAGACTTCATGAGGGCACGTTATTGATGAATGGTGTATAATAAAATATAGACTGTCCTTGTAATGGAAAAGCTTTCACACCAAGTATAATACAAGAGAAGCACCAAAAAGAGGAGTAATATTTAGAAATTTGGTCACTCTTTCTAGCATACTCACAAGATGAGGGTTCCCCAGCCAGCAAACCAGGATCTTTAGCCAGGTTCTTTGAATATTAATTAGTAATGTACATATACAAGTAATATCAATATGTAACAAGTAATATATGATGTAATATGTTAATGTTTTATTGTAACTTTGCCTTAATAAAATGTTTATCTATCTATCTATCTAAAAACAATCCTGTGGGCTCACTCCCCTACTGGTTCTCCTATTTTCTCTGCTCCCTGGACATGCTGAATGGTCACCTGGTCCTCCACCATGCACTCCATGGATGTACTTCCAGGCAAAAGCTCCTTTGTTTATACAAATGTAACTAGTTTTGAAGTTGTGTTCCTTCAGCAACTCTGTGTGCATGACACAGACCATGTTTCAGAGATCTCATATATGTTGTGGGCACAAACACATTCAAGAAGCGAGATTACATTGACCCTAATGCAGTAGGCCTTTCTAGAGATTTTAATGCCTAGTGCATTGACTATAAATGACAACATGTTTTTTGAATCATTCTTAAACTGGAATATCAATATGGAAATATTTCCTAAATGTTAAATTGCTACTAATTAAATGTTCTCATCCTAACCTATAGATAAGGATGTCTTATTTGTCAGTTTATAAAAGAAACCGAATCATAATGGTACAGGCAATTAGGGTTTGATTTAGTGTAAGGAGAAAATCCTTACAACCCAAATGTAGATGAAATCTTGTTAAAATTGGCTACAATACTTTAATGAGATTTACTTTGATTTGAAAAGTTGTATTCAAAGACTTATTTGATCATTTAATCAATGTGTTGCCATGCACTTCCACTAACTTATAGATAAGCTACTTGTTCTATTCATCTCTGTTAAATGTAGTAAGTAAATAATGCAAGAATCAGTTGGTTAGGTTCCTGTGACCTGTGAAGAATGAGATTTTCATACTCATTTAGCATAGGGAACAATATACTGAAAATAGGATCTTGCTATCCAAGTTCTTATGCTACTTATTATGGCCGTAAAGGAAACTAGCCAAAGGAATAAATGACTGTCGTATTATAAGAAAATTGGATTTTAAAATGTAGGTTCTAATTAGTCCTCCAGTGCTACAAGCCAAAATCCTGTTGATCTTTTTTTACTTTTCTATTCTATTTTTTACTATTCTATTCCAGTGATTTTCTGCTAACATTTCAGAAAGCACTGGATAGACCTCATTTGGAGAATAGTGTCTTTTTTTGTCATCCCACCCGAGAAAGGTTGAAGTCCAGAGGAATGGAATCTCCACAGCAAGGAGGGGGAGGGGGTTATATATGAGGAGACAGTGATAAGAGTAGCTTCGAAAGCTGATGACCAAGAGGTGACATGAACAAAGTACTTACAGGTTAATGTAATACATAAGTAGTTTATCTGATATCACTGAAGAGATGAGAATAAGAAAAGATAGATTCAAGAGGGACTATTTAAAAAAGTATTTAAGGAAACATTTTAAAGAGAGACTGGTGAATACGCTGCAGGACTTCCAGGAGGTGAGGGCACAGCAGAAAAGTTTTAAGCAAAAATTGGTTGATAACATGGAATTTCATTTAAAAGAATATTAGTTTTATGCTTGGAAGGATAGTTATGTAGCCATGTAAACAAAATCATGTATTTTGACACAGTCCCACATGATTGTTTTTCTGTCTCTGGTATCCAGTGCTGAATTGGGTTGGGTTTAGCCAAGTTGTGCCTCTTTTTCCTGGAAACAGTCTTCTTTTGCTCCGGAATCTAAGCTTTCCTTTTTTAAAAAAAGTTTCTAGTTCTTGTACTTGCAAACAGAATCTTCAAAATGTGAAAGATCTAATGTTAACAAATGATGTCTATTTGAATCTGTAGACAGCTTGCTATAATTCAAGAGAGGTGTGAACTGCTCCTTTACATCATTTGGAAAATTAACAATGTACACATTGATATCACTAGGCTTCAGGCTTAACTTCTGGTCAAAGCACATAGGAAAGGAGAAGGGTGATCATATTATGAATATTCACTCCATCTACTGTGAGCAGTGTTTTCTTTTGGTATCGCAAGTGTGCAGAGTTTTGTGTAAAGGGAAACGTGGTGGAATATGTAACTTAGCAGTACCACTTCTTTCTTTCCCAGTCTGAGCCCTGCTTCTATCATTACCATCACCAGCAATCAAGTTTCTGGTATTAAAACTTTGACTTTTTCTTGTTTCATGGAAAAAACAGATCTTGCTCTCCCATAGCCTTGTTGTTTGCATGGTAAAGCAGTAATAAAAGCTTTTGTATCAATAAATTAAGCAGATTCTACACAAAGATCTAGAGGGAGCAGATAAATATATAGGAACAACACTGACCATCTTTCTTACTACAGCTGGAAATGACACCACCATTGTCTCTCATGTTTAAAATAGAGAGAGAGAAAGAGTGTGTGTGTGTCTGTGTATATATACACACAGTCTCTGCTAGTCTGAGACACAAACCAACAAAACTCATTTGCCCCCTCAATCAGTTTATTGTGCCCAAGTGATGCTGCAAAAACTTATCTTGTGTATATAAAGTAACTCACATTTTTGGTATGCAACACTTGGATATTACAAGGCATCTTATTAGTAAATTATGAATTGTCAACTTTGAAGATTGGGTTACATTGTTTGGGCCCCATATTCAAAGGACCCTTAACATTTAGTTCATCTTTATAGAAAATCCTGTGGAATGCAATAGAAATTAAACTGGTCTATGTTCTACAAATATTGAATCGGATTCTATAGAAACTACTCTAATAACCTATAAACTCTATTAGAGAATTACATCCTTTCCATAGATTTTAATTCCCTAAAGAATTGTATTATCAGATTTTTCTACTGCACTCTGCAGGATGGTTTAAAAAAAAATCTCAATCTGTTAAATTGTAAAAGACTTCCCCATAACAGCAGGTACAGACCTAAGCTTTAGAAGATTTCTTTATAACTGTATTGTATAATGGTTTGGCTAAGTGCACTCTGGCTGGTTATATCATTGTACTGTCAGCTAGGTCCCCAGGCTCCAGAGCCTAATATGGTTTCTGGTGAACTTTAGCTATTTTCTTGTTACAGTGAGAAAAATAACCTAGAATTCATCTCATAACATAAACAACTTTCCTGTCATATTCTAGACGTCTTTTTTTTTTTAATGTGGTAAACATCTTGTGCATCTGTTATGACTTTGTTCAGTGTTTGGAGATGTCTATTACCTGTCTCTCAAACAGAGTTGTGTTACCCTTTGACTATGGTAAGTCTGCTAGGAATTTTGCTGGCGACTGTTCACATTGCAGCAGTGTTGCTCTGTTGAGAAGAGCTAAGTATTGACGTTCTCTTTAATAAATTGCTTTTTGATCAAGTCCTTCAGTGTATGGACTTCTAATCTGTTCATTTCTGGGTGTATCTAAGTCTGCATGTCTTATGATGATATTCATGACTTTCAGAAAAGTCCAGGAACTGAGATTTAACATTGTCACATATGAAACTGTGGTATCTTCCTGCAACTTCTCAGAAGTAGTGACCCTGGAACAGTCCATTATGAATGATCATGAGGCTGTGTTCCCAATGTCAGTGAGGACTCCCAAGGGCCTGGGTTCTTTCCACTGAGCTTCTCTGTATCTCAGGAAGTCTCCTCACTTACTTCCTCTTTCATCTGTGGCCAGAATGATTTCTCTGACTTTCTGCTGTAGTCATTTGAAGACACTTTGCATTATCCTTTCCACACCTGACTTCTTGTTCCTGTGGTTTTTCAATTCTAGTGCTCCCTAAATCGTAGACAGTTCTTTTATACTATTAAAATGCAGGTGAGAAGGGTTAACTTCTCCATCCATTAATTGTAGCTTGTATTATTGCTTGAAATATGTCATCGTTGGTTATTTCTCCTTCCATTTCATACCATATTCCTGCTGATCTATCACATGATGCTTTTAGCATAATCTCACATTATTAGTGTTTGTGCCAGATAATCTGGTAGCATGTTCCTTGGAGATACCATTGCCCTCTCTGCCCCCCACTTTTGAGCACTTTAACTTGGCAGGGGGACAATGAAGGGATGGCATAATGGTGGAACCCCTTCTTTGTTGGCATGATGAGGGGTGAGTAGGCCAAATTTGAGTGGTGTTGTAACACTGTGCCCAGGTTGTAGCACCATTCTCTCAGAATTGGCCAGGTTGTTCCTTCCTGGTGCACGGGGTTGCAACACCACTCAAATTTGGCCTGTCTGGGTTGCTTCTGCCCCCCTCCCACCATGTTATCCTCCCCATAAATACTTCTTGCAATCCTTCTGGTGCCAATGCCTGGTTGTGTCATCAAACAAAGCATGCGCTCTTGACAGCACATCTGTTGTTAATGGGTGATGTCCTGGCTGGGACCAGGGTGCATGTTCGGCACTGAAAATCAGGCCCTTTTCAAATGTCAAATTGGGCACCTACAAATGGATTACTCTGTTTGTAAATCTTGGCCTGAATTTCCTTTATTTTCAGGTGTCTGTATGTTCAAAAACATCTGACTCTTAAAATAATGAAATGTATCCCCCGTGTGACCAATTTCTCTCAATTATTAGAAATTGACTCTTGGATTTATTGGTTGCTGCTTCTTGAAATTTCCAGTACTTTCTGCAGTTAATATTTAAGAGCAGTGCTGCCCCCATCCAGTTATCAATGTACATGTTCACTCCCAAGATCCAGTGTTCAATGTATTCTAAAAGGCAATATTGAGAAGCAGTAACTATCAAAATGCATTGAAAGAACAAATCTTGGCACTTTGAGTCCCAGAAAAAGAAGTTTCTTCAAGACATCCAATTTCTGGAAGGAAAGAAAAAAAGGGAAAAAACAGCTCCTGTCTTCTCTGTAAATATTTTTTTCTTTGTGGAAAAAGCGGAAATCTTCTTTTTTTTTTTTTTTTTTATCCCCGTTTTCTTGTTCAGCTCCTCAAACTCAACACAAAGTTTGTTTCCATCTTTGTAGCAATAAAAGGAGTGATCAGATTCAGAGTGTGGGCTCTTCTAATCTATTATTAATTATTTGTAAATTTATATTACAGTATTTCCTAGAAGGCCCAACCAAGATTGGACCTCATTTATTTAGGTACTGTAAAAATGAAAGCTGGTCCAATTTTATATTTTTGGGATGATTTTTGGTATTGAGAAATGGGGTTTTGATGCCAAACATTTTGTGGAAAAACAATTTCTAATGTCTCCATTTTAAATTTCAAAATAAAAAGTTATACCAATTCAAAGTTGGCTGAAAATTATCATTTTGAAAATGTGCAGAAATCCCAGTGTTTTTTTTTTTTTAAACTATCCACAATTTTTTTCACTGGGAGAAAGCTTTTTAAAAAAGTGAAAGGAAATAAGTGGGGACCCAGGGTTGGATATCTGCATAATAGTTCATGGAAGGGTAGCATGTGAGGGTCACTACAGAGAGCCAGTTACTCCCTGGTTGCCACAATAATTGTGAAACATATGTATGGATAGTATTTATGAAGCTATGTATGTATTCTGAAATCTATATGTTCTTAAGGTCCAGGAGTTAAGGCAGGTCACTGAAAGGTGACATATCTCCAACATGTTTCTTTCAGGCAAGAGGTAACAGACACCTATCTCCCTGTCAGGCCATTTGTGTATTGTGTATTTTATTCCACACACTATTTGCCTACTTAGCCAAGGACTAAATAAGTTTGTGAAATTGACAAAAGAGGAAATCTACAGAATGGAAAAAAACCAGCAGGGGGCAGGGTGCCCTGTTTCTGAATAAAGACCAAGAATTGTTCTAGTTTATCTTGATGTGCAAAGGAACACACTAGTATCTTCACCTAGGAGGCAAGCTGCCAGCCTGAATTTCATGAGGGGAGGATCACAGGCAACCCTGGCTATAAAGTGGTGCATGGATTTTGGGTGACCATTATGATACAAGATATGAGTATCTTGTTAAGTCTAAGCTCTAGAATGAGAGTTATGATTTTATTTTATATATAATCATTGCTTTCCAACTTGCTATTACTTGAATCTCTAGGCTTTGTTAAATACACTTATACTTGATCTCACTATAAACACATCTAAGTGCTGTGTGTTAAGTGTAGCGGTGATCGGAGCTGTAACTGGTAAGCAGGGGTGTATTGCTTCTTTGGGAACAGCAATTCTGTAAATACTGCAAGTGTCCACTGGCCATGTGGTTGGACACTTCAGGGAGATGTTCAGAGGACTCAAGAGAGCCTGTTACCTGTAAAGTAACAGCAGGGCTTGCAAGGCCTAGGAAGGGAGTGCTTGCGTAGCCAGTGGAGTTGAGGAGCTGACCTGCAGCAGGCACAGACAAGGTTTCCTTGCACTGGGGCAGGTGGTAGTGATGTGTGTGTCAACCCTGGGTACCCCTGCAGGGTATCACTGGCAGATTGGTAGCCCCTGTGAATACCTGAAACACATCAGATGTTCTTTCTGTTACAGGCAATTTACTTCATAACCACCGGATTAGCTGTAAACCTCAGACAGTTAGTCTAAGCTATCAAAATCTGATACTTGACCACAGCAAATACTTAACCTCTTCCTTCTATTTTATCAGGTTTCTTAAGTGTTTTAAAAGGTGTGGGGTGTGTTAATAGTCTAAGCCTTGGATTTGAAATCCCTAGACTCTCTAGATTTACAAGTTTATCATCCTGGTAGAGTCAACGCAACCCTTCTGATGTAGCTAAATAGAGTTCTGTGCAGTTTACTATATAGGAATCCTTCAGATGCAAACTTAAAACCAAGATCCTGCTTGTTTGCATAGCCCCTTAATGAGCCCAAGGTATTCTTACTAAGAGTGAGGGTTCACCATTAGTGTTCCTTGCCAAAATTTCCCCTCCCCACATCGTTAAGCAGTGGCAGAGTGCAACTGGGGGCAAGGGGAAAGTAATGGGTCATTGGTGGTGCTTCTCTCTTCAATGTGTGCATTCCGCTGCTATAATCTCCTCCTCGCCCTACTGAGGGGGAACAGACCACCTGCAGCAGCACCCTCCACCCCACCACCGCAACCCTTACATTGGCCCAGGGGGAGGGAAGGGAAGGGAGAGCAATTGAGCAAGCGTGCCCCACATTCACTCCACAGGGGCAGCTCCTGTCCCATGGCACTGGACCCAGCTCCCTATTCTAAGTGTTGTGACCTGACCCGTGGGACCATTCAGGTTTGGCCCAGCTGCCTTGTATCATGACAAAGGGGCAGCCAGAGCAAAGTGAGTGCTGTTGTGACATTGTGCATGAGGTCACAGCACTGTGTGATGTGGTGTGCCCCATTGCACTGCCCAGAGTGGGAGGCGGGACCCAGCCCCATGGGACAGGAGCTGCCACTGAAGCTGAGTGGGGGGCAGGCTCGCTCACCAGTCCATGTGAAAATTCATGTCCTGCACCTCCTATCAATTGCATAATAGGTTTGAAAAGGCACCACACATACACCTAACCACACCAGGCCTGGGAGGCGGGGGGCACAGTTGCCACCCCTGTTAGTTCTGCCACTGCTGTTAAGCAGTGTGCTTTGTGCTAATTGGTTGGCTCACACTCTCCCACAGTTGTCTGCATTTCAGTGGCGCTGCTTTTACGTGGTTAGGAAATTGCTTTGGGATACAAGGCATTATGCAAATTCTCAAATTATTACTAATGTACACACCTTTGATAGCACTGGCTGAATAGAAACATCAGCCGTCACATCTAACCTGCTTTATATTAATTCTGATTCAGTGCAAACGTGAGTCTCAGCCCTGTTAAAATCAGTTGTGCATTCACAACATCAGAAGTGACTGTTTAAAGTACTTGCAAATAAATTAATTAGGAAGAATTGTTTGAATGGCCATTGGGAGGGCAATGTTTAGAGCTTTTTAACTAATTCTGAAGATTATCAACTCTATTCTAGATACAAAAGGATAATGTTCTTGTTAAATTCCTGGTGCTAGAGAGTATTACCTAATTAGCGTTGCATAATGTCATAATTCCTTTAGTGCCCCATTTTCTTTTTACAGGCCACAGAGCTCTGGTGAGTGACTAAAGAGAACAGCCGCCAGCAACTGCACACAGCTGACATTCTAAAGCAATATCCTGTCATAAAAGGATGAAAATAAATTGCCCCGTTCCTTACGAGATGCAACTACTACTGAACAAACCCCCTTTAAACACCTCATCAGGCTTGCCAGCTGCACACTAATGTCTTCTCATTACATCCAGAGCAAGAGCTTTCCCCTTTTGCATTTAGTGTGATTAATCTGTCAAAATAAGTGCATAGAAATGCCTCACATAATCTGGTTTTGATACAAATGCCACACAAATCTTGAAAGATTGTGTATCTTTCCCTTCAGCAGAAGCATCATATAATTCAACTAAAATAATTAACTGGAAGTAAATAGTGCTCCTATTTAGCCTTTCAGTGTTAACCTTTGTTTAGTAACTAATCATTTAATTTCCTTCTCTCCAGCCAATTTTTTTTCATGGTTTCCAACCCAAACCATTCAGAATTTGGTTGCTTTAATTTAATTTTGCTGGGAATTTTTAAGGATATTTGAAAGCCAGCTCAAAACATAACTCCCCCGTCTCCAGTTTTAATGTCTGCTTTCTCCAGTGCTCATTAGAGCTGAACAGTTCTCAGGGGAGCAGGGGAAAATGTCCACCACTAATGCCCACACACACTGAGGAGTCTCCAATGACTCACTTGAGGAACTCCCTCCTCACATGTTCTGTTGACTGTCTCTGTGGGGCTTTTAACCCTGTAAGCATAGTGAGCAAGGGACAGGGCCTGGGAATGAAAGCTACTTCTCTAGCATGGCCGCGCAATGCATGTTGAAACCTGCTCTAAGAGGCAAAGGTTGCTTAAAGGAGGTGATGTGCTAGGAGCAGTGGAACAGAACTCTTGTCAATATATTTCAGGAGATTTAATAAAAATCAGGAAGTTGCCTAATAAGGGTAGCCACTTAGACCAGTTGCACTGGACTAGTTAAAGGGCTAGCAAGGTTTTTTTTGTTTGAAGTTTTATTCAAATGCAAGCTTCTGGTGTTATTGTAGGGTCTACATTGTCACAGTGCATTGAGAAAAATTGCATAGGAACTGAATATTAAAAAATGGATCCAAGAAATAAGTTTTTGGTGTGTGAATTTGCTCATCTGTACTAGAACTAGGTGTTGCTGTTTTTGTTTTGTTGGTTAGTGTTTTGTGGGTGGGAGTAGGGAGAAGGTTGGTTGCTAACCCCAAAACTGGGTGTATTAGGTCAGGGATCCATTTTATCTGAATTCCCCACGTTTATTTTGTGTAGTGGCTTAAATAAAGGGTTTTGGTCTTCATTATCTCTAGAGTTCAGTGTTCATGAAAGTAGCTAGGCTGATGTTTAGGTTTAAGACAGTAGAGCTGCCTCTGTGTCACTTTAAAGGAGTGTGATGCTCCCCGTGGGTTGCCAGGTTTGTGAGGCACCTCACCATCTCCTGCCTTTAGCATGATGATGTCTTGTCTGTGCCTGTCGCGGATCACCTCCCTGAAACCACCAGCCTCTGGCAGCACAAGCGCTGTTTTCCAGGCCTTGTTCTCTCTGTTTTGGTAACAATAGGCACACACCAACCCTGCAGCGTCCAGCCCCTTATCCACAGAACACTTACAGAATTAAGTGACCTGCAGTTCCCAAGGGAACAGTACACACCAGCTTGTAAGATTCAACTCAGAACCATCACTGTGCTTAACACCACAGCACTTAAACTTATTCTTGTTTTCATGATAAATATAGCTATTATCAAAGAACAAAGACCCAAGTGCTTGTGAGTAAGAATTTTGGAAACAAATGATTACTTATAAAACAAAATCGTAAAACACTTTCTAGAGACTAAACTTAACTAGCAGGTTAACCTCCCATCTAAAGAAGTTTATCTCAACCAAAGTTCTTGCCAGTCTTTTCTACCAAGCCTGGCTGAGATCCCTTTTTCCATCAAGCAAACTTGCTGTCCATTTACTTCCTCAGTGAAGGGTGCCTGGGTGTCTTTTTTGTAGAGTAGAGTAAGCCTTTAATCTGCACCCCCAGACAGGGATTCCCCTCTTCTGCTGTTTCTCTCTTCCCATTAGTGTCTTTCTGAAGTTCCCATCAGCTCTTCAGTAGCATTTAACATAAAATGCTAATAATTGCCCATTGTGAAAGAGACAATACTCAGTTTACATGTAAACAGATGGCTGAACACCTCTTGTCTGACAGAAAACCTGTTTTTCATCTTTGCTGGTGACCAATACTTAGAAACAAGCTGTAAGAAAGAACATATTTTCAGGGTATCTACATAACTCCTTACGCAACATTCGTAAATGCATTCTGCAATGGTATTGATGACCAATGTGACACCAGCTTTTGAGATCTCACATGACACACATTGGGAAACTAGATTGTAGATGCCAGACCCAAGAGATTCCTGTAACCCCTCTGAACCCCCTTGCCAGTTGGCATCTAGAGGTTCTTGGGTTACAGAGAGGCTGGTGCACAGCTTCTATGACATTGCACCCTCCTTTGTTTTCTTCTCCCCACTACTTTTCTGCATTTATACAGGTCTGGGCCCAGGACCTCCTAGAAGTTAAATGGAAACAAATTATAGTCATTGTAGGATTTTTGCCTAATTTTCTAGTGCTTGTTCCTAAAGTTGTACCCAGGTTTAGAGCTGTGACCAGAATAGTTCCAAAAAAAAAAAGCCCCAGTGGTGGCTGAGTGTTAATGGGCTCCCTGTTGTGCATGTCCTATATAGAGAAAGAACAGCTTAACTCTTTCTCATGGAGCCTCCGAGTTAGCACAAGAGATTAATAAGCACCAAATCCCCACGCTTGTTTGGAGTCTCGTCAGCACAGTTCTATTTTTTGTTAATCAAGCACTGATACTTTAAAAAACCTCAAAAAAACAAAAACAAAATACCCCAACCCTGCAATATAGTGAAATATAGATAAAACTCTCACATTTTGCCTCTCAGTCATCAGATCAAATTGGTAGGGGCAAAATCTATCTTTTCAAAGCCTATTAGATTCGGTGATCTGTGTAAAATGTGTTCTCAGCCCAGTTCCTAGTGGGCAGATCCTCACATTGCCAAATTCCTGTCAAGATGGTCACTAACCGACATTCTTGCTGGCCATCTTAGCAAAGAGGTTAAACATCTGAGTGGGCATGGAGTCTGAACTAACCTTTAACCCACTAAATATGGACGGGGTTTAGGACAGCCCAGGCAGCCTAGCATGGGCTACCAAATGACGAGGCCTGAAACTATAGGTGAGAAAAGGCGTAATGGGTGACACCTTGGACATTACCCTGGTGACCTTTTGGGAAGTGTGAAAGGCTCCCCTGGTCCCCCTTTCAGAGCAATGTCCCTGGTGGGGCCCCTCGCCCAGAGCATCTCCAGGTTCCTCTATATCCTGGTGACTATGGATTACACCACCCGCTTCCCCAAGACCATCCCGCTAAGGAACACCACCGCTCGAACCATCGTGGTGGAAGTTTTGAAGGTCTTCAGCTGGGTGGGCTTGCCCCGAGAGATCCTTACTGACCAGGGAGCAGATTTTACATCCTGGCAACTCCACCAGGTCTGTGGGCTTCTGGGATCAAGAAGCTGCAGACTTCAGTCTATCACCCCCAAACCGATGGGCTGGTCAAGCAGTTCAACAGAATGCTGAAGGACATGCTCTGCAAGTTTCCACCCAGGGACCTGCGCCAGTGGGACCAATTAATCCCACCCCTGCTGCTCACCATCAGGGAGGTGTCCTAATCCTCCACAAAGTTCTCACCCTTCAAACTGCTGTACAGTTGCTAGCCTCTGGACCTGCTCAACCTAATGGGGGAAACCTCGGAACAGACATCGTCACAGGCCCAGGGCCTCTACAATATCTGCTACAGTTATAGGATGCCTGGCGAGGGAGAGCTTGCAGGCTGCCTAGAGAGGCACAGGTGAGAACATACAACAAGGGAGCCTGGACACAGGCCTTTGAACCCAGTGATTGGGTTCTCCTCTTACTTTCCTTGGAGGAGTCAAAACTCCTAGCCCAATGGCAGAGGCGATATGAAATCCGGCAACCCGAATGACAAAGGAAGTGATAGCTATACCACGTCAATCTCCTGAAGCTGTGGCATGAGTGGGAAGGGCTGCTAATTGCCCCATACCTTCCAAACCAGACCTGGGTCCCCAGGTCCCTGGGACCGCTTACTCCAAAAAGCCCCTACTCAGAGACACCCTCATATAGGAGAAGCAGGCCATATGCCTGTTGAAGACCTTTCCCAGGACCTTCACGGTCTTACTGGGCCAAAACACCCTGGTCCAGCACACCATCATGACAAAATCAGGAGAGGTAATCCATGAGGCAACGTGACCCCTCCCGCAGCGAATGTGGGAGGTGGTAGAGAAGGAGGTCCAGGTGATGGTGGACCTAAGGGTTATCAAAAGGTCGAAGAGCACGTGGCGCAACCCCATAGTGCTGGTCCCAAAGCTGGAAAGGACCCTTTGCTTCTGCATCGATTTTCAGAAGGTCAATGCCTTCTCCAAATTCGATGCCTACCCAATGCCCCAGATTGACAAGCTGCTCAATTGACTCTGAGAGGCCCGGTACATAACAACCCTCAATCTCATCAAGAGTTATTGGCAAAACCCACTTGATCCAGGATCAAGGGGGAAAAGAGCCTTTGTCACCCCAAGCAGGCTCTATCAATTCTCCTGGATGCCTTTCAGCCTTCATGGCACCCCTGAAACATTCCAGCGACTAATGGGCCACCTACTCCAGCCCCACACTGAGTAGCCACCACTTATCTCGATGATGTGGTGGTATACAGTCGCCGCTGGGAGGACCATCTAATGCACGTGGCAACTGTTCTGAGGGCTCTCCCCAGGAAGATGTTAGGCAAACCTGGGGGTCTGTGGAGGAACAAACATAAGTGGTAAAATTACTACCCCTTCTGAGTGTACCTTGGTCTCTTGGTCCAGCTTTGGGACCAAGAGACCAAGGTACACTCAGAAGGGGTAGTAAGAAGTAGCCCAGGGACACCAGATATTAGTTCAGTTGTGTTGCCAGAGTCTAGGTCCACATGTTTCGGTGGGATCCCCGATGACCAAGTGGCAGAACTCTCGGCCACTGTCAAGGCCCTGAGCTGGGACCCAGTGGACTACAGCAGGCCCGGGTCCCCTTACTCCCTTGCCACCTCCTCCTTTTGGGGGCTGGTGGCCTACTCACTTGAGGCCAGCGGGTCTACTCACAGAGCCCTTAGGCTACTTATTGCTGTGTCCTATCCAGGGGGACAGAGCCCTTAGACTGCTAATTCCCCTGTTGAGCACTGCACTTATAGGCACAACATAGTGAGCTACATGAACCCTTCATTTTGAAAGGGGTATTATCTTTGTAGAGCTGATGGATGTCATGTAGCTGGAGACAGGAAATATATTTCAATCTCTTATCAGCACTCCTGTGTCACACTTCTATTACAGTATGTATTGGGTAGGCATGCCGTGTATCTGCCTGCATTTAAAAAAGAATTTTGATACGAGCTTGGGAGTCTAATAAGTGTTCTGCACAGCCTCTCAGTGCCTCAGCCAATTTCTACACTACTAAATTATGTTGGCATATAGCCACTGCAGTTATTAAGTAGCTTGTGCGTGTGCACACTCTGCTCCTTGTGTCAGCAGTGCGCATCCTCACCCGGAGCACTTGTATTGATGGTATTGTCAGTGTTGGGGCAGTGTGGGACTGCTCCTCAAAGCCAGTAACAGTCTACATAAGCAACACAGTGTCCACACTGACATGGTGTCAACCTAATTACATTAACTATAACTCTACGCTGCTCAGGGAGGTGGTGTTACTAAATCAGCATACAGAGGCACTTATGCCGGTGGGAGCCAAATTTTAGTGATGACACTTCCACAGCTAGGTCAACGTAATGCAGCTTACATTGGCCTAACCCTGTAGTGTAAACCAGGCCTCACTCTACCTAGATTACCAAATAGAAATGGATGAACTTCAAAATGTTCAGAGTTCTGTTTGGACAGGCATCCAACAACTTATCCTTCTTTAGTTTTTCCAGACATTTGAGCTCCTAATTTAAAACTGTCAAAATTAGCCAAACCTCCAGTCCTGAGTAAACAAAACTGAGTTGGAAATCTCAACTAAAAAAAAATATTGTAATTTTTTTTGGGGGGGGGTCTCTTTATCCTGGTACCAGATGGAAATATTGTGGCAATTCCTTTTCCAGAAAATGGTTACTAAATACTATTATGGGATGATGCTTCAGGGATAGATACTCAAGAAATACTCATTTATCAAAGGCTAACCCTGTCGCTGTGACAAAAGCATCTTTATCCCTCCCTTCCTCTGGTACACTGGCTGCTCAGGCTACGATGTGGCTCAAGGTTTTTGCAGGTCTATAGTTTTTGCTGGTGAGGCATGATTAGCTATGTTGGTTTCAATCTCACTGTTAGCCAGGCTTTTCATCTTGGCCTGACAGCCCATCATTACTTAGGGAGTGGGTGGATATGCACACATGCAAATGACAACTCAGCACATTATATACCAGCATCCTGTAGCCCAGCATGCTAACAGGTTAGCTAATAAACTTCCTCAACTGTTGACACTTTTAATAAAAAAAAAAAAAAAAAGTCAGAGAAACACCAGTGGAACCAGATTACAGGAAAGACACAGATGTGATAGCATTCTCCAAAAACCAAAATAAAATAGAGTGAGAGAGGGGGTATGTTTACACTACAAAATTGATTTCTATAAAATTGACTTAATCTTTAGAAATCGATTTTATACAGTTGATTGTGTACGTCCCCACTAAGTGCATTAAGTCAGCGGAGTGCATCCTCAATACCCTGGCTAGCATCGACTCACGGAGCGTTGCACTGTGGGTAGCTATCCCACAGTTCCCACAGTCTCCGCTGCCCATTGGAATTCTGGGTTAAGCTCCCAATGCCTGATGGGGCAAAAACATTGTTGTGGGTGGTTTTGGGTACATGTCGTCAGTCTTCCCTCCCTCCGTGAAAGCAACGGCAGACAATCGTTTTGTGCCTTTTTGCCTGGGTTACCCATGCAGACACCATAGCATGGCAAGCATGGAGCCCGCTCAGCTCACCGCTGCTGTTGTGAGCATTGTAAACACCTCACACATTATCCTGCAGTATGTGCAAAACTGGCTAAGAGATGCCAGCACAAGGACGATTGTGAGGAGGACATGGACACAGACATTCCTGAAAACACAGGCTTGATGTGAGTGTCATGCACCTTTCCCGGCCATCCCACATTGATGTCAGTGAAACGTCCCTTGTGATCCACCAGTGCTTGCAGCACCATTGAGAAGTACCCCTTGCGGTTTACATACTGGTTGACAAGGTGGTCCAGTGCCAAGACAGAGATATGAGTTCCGTCTATTGCCCCACCACAGTTAGGGAACCCCATTGCAGCAAAGCCATCCACTATGACCTGCACATTTCCCAGAGTCACCACCCTTGATAACAGAATGTCAGTGATTGCAATTGGGACATCATAGCAGCAGTGGGGCTGGTTGATACAGTGGAACATCTATTCTGGGCCTGGCAAACAAGCACAGACTGGTGGGACCACATAGTGTTGCCGGTATGGGATGATTCACAGTGGCTGCGAAAGTTTTGCAGGCATAACGTCACTTTCCTTGAACTTTGTAAGTCGCTTTCCCCTGCCCTGAAGCACAGGAATACCAAGATGAGAGCTGCCCTGACAGTTGAGAAGCGAGTGGTGATAGCCCTGTGGAAGCTTGCAACGCCAGACAGCTACCGGTCAGTCGGGAATCAATTTGGAGTGGGCAAATCTACTGTGGGGACTGCTGTGATCCAAGTAGCCAATGCAATCACTGACGTTCTGTTATCAAGGGTATCAAAAACAGCACAGCCCCACTGTAACAACCCCACCCCGAGTGCCGCCCTGCCGAAACAAAAACAAAACAAACAAAAAAACCCAAGTGCCGCCCCGCCAAACCAAAAAAAAATTAAAAAAAACCCCGCGTGCCACCTCGCCACCCCAAGATTGGCCGCCCCTTACAACGTGTCGCCCCAAGCACGTGCTTGGTCGGCTGGTGCCTGGAGCTGGCCCGGAGAACAGGAAATGAAATTCAAAATTTGCTGAGGCTTTTCCTGTGTACCTGGCTAGTGCATCAGAGTTCAAAGTGCTGTCCAGAGCAGTGACATTGGCGCACTTTGGGATAGCTCCTGGACGCCAATACCGCCGAATTGCATCTCCACTACCCCAAATTCAACTCAGCAAAGTCGATTTTAGCACTACTCCCCTCATTGGGGAGGAGTACAGAAGTCGATTTTAAGAGCCCTTTAGGTCGATGGAACGGGGTTGGTTGTGTAGACGCATTCATTTTAAAATCAACCTAACGCGGCTAAATTTGACCTAACCCCGTAGTGTAAACCAGGCCAGAGAGAGGGAAGAAAGTAGATCCTGGTAATACTTGCTGAGTAAGCCTAAAGTTTATCTGTAGTTCCATGAGAAATAAGCAGCATGAACTTCTCAAAAAGCAACAGTGCCAGACACATCTGATCACTTTCTTAACACAATTATAAAATTAGAGGAAGAAGGTCACACGCTCGGTATAATAAATCTGGGTTTCAGTAAAACTTTTTATAAATTGTTTCATGAAATCACACTTGAAAAATCAAAATTTAAACTGGTGTGGACATGATACTGCCATGGAGACTAGACACTGTCCAAAGAAGGTTTTGCTATATGACACACCAAATTCTGGAGAGATGTCCAATTTCATATTGTCAGGTTCAGTATCAGGCTTGGTCTTAATACCTTCATGCAATGGCTGGCAAATTTCATTGACAATCTGTTTATCCCCTAACCATGAATGAAGAATCTATCTTTATATGATTATTGGAAGGGTGTAAATGCTAAGCACCATATTCTTATCTATATTACACCAGTAAAAATAATTCCACTAGTTAATGGAGAAGTCCCTATCACTACAAGACCCTGGGATCCAGGTAGCTCCATCACACCTTTTGGGCTTGCCTCTTCCTGGACCAGAAAAGTATTCACACTATATTGGAGTAAGGGTCTGTGTTAGCCAGTTAGGATAGATCTAATCTTGCAACCCTTGGCTGTGACCAGCTTAGCAAGGTTGAAAATAATTTCTGAGCACCTTGATCTCATTAATAGTTAGCTGTGATTCCCAGAGGTCTTAATTGACTCGTGTTGTCTGTCTTCAAGCAGCTGACTTACAGACCAGAGACAGAAGGTACATTTTCACAGCTCTCGGTGTTCTTGCCTCTCACATTTTATATATGTGTTTCTTTTTGGAGAAGAAACAAGAAACTTCTTATGGTCTATTCAAATCCTGAGAGCCACCACCTACAAGAACAATTTCTATCATTTAAAACTTTCAAGCAAGGACTGATCTCTTTAAACACTTGAACATAGTCCCCTATTTTCTCCCTTTGTATAGTCTTCTTTTTAAAGAGTTTTTATTCATTAACATTATTGTTTCACGTGAGCACCAAATAAGGATTTTAGCATTTATTAATTGCAAAGTCCTCAACAATCCAAATGCCTCTTAATGTTCTGGCAGTAACTATAAGTTACAAATTATAACTTCTTAAATACCCAGGCAGTCCTTGCAATACTGCCTCTCTTTTATTATTAACATGAATATTGGCCAGATCCTTCAAAGGGATATGATTCAGACCCTTGAGGAAGATCACAAGAAAATTACCCAACTGCAAATTTTTGATATGTGATTGAGATATGACTGGAGTAAATTCCCCTTCAAATTCTTCTTCGCTTTAACCATCTTCAGCACTACTCCATATCATAGAAACTATCAAACTGGATCAGATCTGTGGACCATCTAATCTAGTGTCCCCTCTCTGAGAGTGGCCAGCATTACATGCTTCAGAGAAGGAGCAAAAAATGCTGCAGTAGGTGTGCCATACTGTCCGGAGTGGTTCATGAGCAAGAATACCAACCTCAGGGCAGATCATTACAAACCAGGGCACAAATCCCACTCTATCATTCGATTTCACAACCAAGTAACAAGTATAAACTCCTCAGGCACTATACAGTCTTAACTTGGAGCCACACACAGTCCCCTTGGGCATTCCGTTCTATCTTGTCACCCAGGCAAGCTTCACTCGGTGATATATTGTCTCTTTTACACACAAGATCACAAAATATTCAGGTTACTCCCAGTGCCAAAGGACCAGTCACTTACCCCATGTCAATTTGCACCCTAGATCTCACACCAAAGACATGGCTTGTAGCCAATCCTGTAACAACCTAACTAAAGGTTTGTTAACCAGGAAAAAGAAGTGAGTTATTTACAAGGTTAAAGCAGGTAAGCATACACACACACACACACACACACACAAATGAGATACAAACTTAAATTCAAAAGTTAACAGAAGCTTCTATAATAAGCAAGCTTTTATGTCATTCGGGGCTAACCCAAGCCAAGCAGCTTGGGGATCTCTTGCTAATGTTTAGGAATCTTTGTCCCTCAGAGTCCAGACAGCACAAAGAGACCCTAACGCCCTCTGGTCAGCTCAGGGATTTATTAGCTCCACCTCCCTAGAGCCCAAGCTGATAGGACAAGCACTTCTGCACATGGGTGGGTGGTGGGGGAGCAATCAACAAAGTCTTTGTTCCACAATGGCCCATTTGGATTCAATAGTCCTTCCTGATGGGCAGGAGATAATACCTCCTCTAGAAATCCAGCTTTTTGCATTAGGTGAAGTTTTTTTCCGATTTGGTGAGTTAACATAGTTTCAGAACAAATATTTTACAGTTATGGAGCAAAGACTTAAGTATCACCTTTTATAGTATGGGTTATTGATATAATAAGTAGGATTAATACATGCAGCATCCTACAAGCATTCCATAAAGTCTAAACACTTCACATATTCTTATAACACTAATATCTATTTTAACTATGCTAACCCACAGGTAAGCCAGACTGGTTTCCAGCTATGCACTTGTTAGTGTTCAGTGAGGCCTGGGCCATGGCATGATCTACCAGCGTCACAAGGCAGATGTTGGCTATTGTCCCCCATGAAGGTCTCCTCCTAATCCAATAGTAAGAGACTGGTTTAAATTCTGAAGCATGAGGTTTTTATAGCCATTCCAAAATTTGTTAGCTGGAGTCGAAGAGAGATTGGACACTTATGTGGATAAACAATATCCAGAGTTATAGTTATAGTTAAAGCTAAATTCTTGGCCCCAACGTCCTGTAACAATGACCTCCCACCAAGAGATCAAGTCCCTGCCCTTTTTCCCCACCCCCAAAGTGAAATTGCCTCTAGATCTCCCACTTGTGTCCCCAGCACTCCAAGGTCTTGCAACTGCTAATCTACCTAGCAGTGGTGGTGTTTATGCACTCTGGCCAGCTCTGGTCCTGTCGCTGCTGGAGCAATACTCAAAGCCTTCTGTGTTGTATCACTACTACTGTTCCTTTATAAGTAGGCAGCAGTCAGAAAATGAATGGGTTCTGGATCTCTGGGGGACATGAGTGGTGCCACAACAGGTAAACAGTAGGATGGTGGGACAAAGTTTTATTTACTTATGTTCTTTTTAAGAATTCATTGGGGGAGGGGTGGGGAGGATGGGAGAAGGGGAGATACCCACCCTAACGCTGTTTTACTGGTGGAGTTTACCACACGAACACCACAGGGAGTAGGTCTGCTGGGTATGAAGATGTCATTTTTCAGTCACTTTTTCAAAGCATTACATTTTAATGAGCATCATTTTGTATCATTAGTACCAGTGAAGACAGGCTGCTGGAATTCCTCTTTGGGGCATGAAAGTATATTGAGAAGCCATTTTCTGTATTCCATTCCAGACCATGTCAATATCAGCTGCTTAGCACAGAGCTTCCCCATGGCTCACAGGGGACGATATGATATGTACTAAGGCTCTTTTCCACATTGATTTAGGCTGAGCTATGTATTATTCTTTTTAAATGCCATGGAAGATTTTCACAGCAAGGTGCTTTATAAATGAGCTTATATTATATTGTATTAGATGACCTGCTTATGCAAGATTGCTGCCAGAATGAAAGCAGACCTTACTTGTTAAACACTACTTTTTTAATCTTCCTTAGGATGGATTTATAGACTTTTTGGAGTTTATAGCCGCAATAAATTTGGTTATACGAGGGAAAATCGACCAAAAACTGAAATGGTATTTTAAGCTATATGATGCTGATGGAAATGGATCTATTGACAAAAAAGAACTCCTAAGCATATTCACGGTAAGCAAGTCATATACAGTAGCAAGTCCATTTAACATAGCACATTGCCTTTGGTGGAGTGATTTGCCATGTAATGTAAATGATTCAACTACAGTTTACCAAATGTTTCTGGTTGGAGATGTTCTCGCCATTATTTATGCTTGTTGAAGTGCATGTATCTGAGTATTTTACTTCAAGCCTTATCCTACAGGTGTACCACTTGAGTCAAAGAGAAATACTATAAATCAGTTATTTACTGTAGAGAGATTATTTTGATAAACTGCACTATACAGAAGAACAAACCTGTACCAGCATAATGATTAGAGCTGATCAACATTTTTGAACCATTTTTTTCATAGAACAATGGCCTATTCTCAAACTAAACTTTTTACACACAAAAAATGATGCTATCACAATTTCCCAATTTTTGTAAAATTTCCCACAATATCAACTTTTATTGAAATAGTGTTCAGAGCAGTTACATTTGTTTAAAAACTCAATTATCAGTAAGCAAATGCAGTTTTGGTAAATTTAATGAATGTGTGGAAGAACCTCAAAATTATTGTGATATAATTTTTTATAAAAATTCAAAAAATTTCATGGAACCAAACAATTGCCAAATTATTTGCAAAATCATTTCCCTATTCAACCAACTCTGATGAATAATAATTTGCATTTAAATAGTTCATTTCATCTAAAATGGCTTAAGGTGCTTTGCAAACTTATGGAACTGTCTTAAAAACAAATCAAAAATATAGGAGGACTCTTTACAGACAGGTAGGACAAGGTTCTTGCTCCAAATAGCATACAATCTAAATGAAGTCAACGTGAGTCTTCTCCTGATTCGTTGCTGCTGCCGATGAGTGGCTGTATCTTCCAGAAGAGCTGAGACCCTTTTAAGGGCTATTACGAGAAAGGCAAGATGTGGTAGCTAGGTTAGCCATATGTTGGCAAGAGGGAAGTTGCTGGACCTCATACTTCTGAGCTGCTCTGAAGAGAGGGAGAGGAGAGGTTGGCAGGCCCAGATTGCTCACTGGCTCCATGTTGAACTTTACGCTTCTCTAATATAGGTGTTACACCTCTTGTGTAGCTAGGGAAACTAAGGTGTAGAGTCTTTGCGCTGGCCTTTATCTAACCAGGGAAATTGCAATGATTTAAATTAAATTGATTTTTAAACCAAGAGTTAAAGTCAGCACAGCCCCCGGTGTGGACATTCTTATTTCAGTTTGAACGTCTTACTTTAGCTTTCAGAGTTGCAGCCGTGTTAGTCTGTATCCGCAAAAAGAACAGGAGTACTTGTGGCACCTTAGAGACTAACAAATTTATTAGAGCATAAGCTTTCGTGGACTACAGCCCACTTCTTCGGATGCATATAGAGTGGAACATATATTGAGGAGATATATATACACACATACAGAGAGCACTGTATGTGTGTATATATATCTCCTCAATATATGTTCCACTCTATATGCATCCGAAGAAGTGGGCTGTAGCCCACGAAAGCTTATGCTCTAATAAATTTGTTAGTCTCTAAGGTGCCACAAGTACTCCTGTTCTTTTTACTTTAGCTTAACTTAATCCAGTTGCCAATTGATTTAACATAAACTTAAATAAATCACTTATGCCAAATAAGATTGTCCACACACTGGTTTGCATCAGCTTAACTGTACCACTCACTTTGTGCAATAATAACCAAAGTCTTCCCTACACAGGAAAGCTGAACCAGTGTAAACCTAAGATCTGAATGTAAAATGATAAAGTCCTGCTCCCTTGCTGAAACCACTACACTACAATTAACCGTGATACAGTGTACTACTTTCTACCCAAAGCTTCAGTAGGTTCATGTAGAATGCTAAAAATGGATGTAATTTGGAGTATGATCAGATGAATGCAGACTAATTCATATAGCTATGCTTAAAGACTGGCTATTAATTAAAGTATTGCCCATAAAATAGCTCAAGGCAAGGACAGTCATGATCAGATTCCCAAAGCAGATGCTGGATATGATACACTTTAAATTTCAATATTAAGATAAAAATAACAATAAACTCTAACGTCTGCTTTTTCTGTACCATGAGGACTGTGGCAATATCTATATCCATAACTGGTTATATCCACAGCAAATTTGTTGAGCATATATATTTAATGAGTCTGTTGGCATCATTTACAATTAAAGATAGACTTCCCGAGCCATACTTTGTGGCTTTAGCCCATTGATACAGAGAACACTGTTGTAGTGAGGCCCACTTTTTTGATTGACAGCATTTTACTTAGCCTGAGGGTTGACTTGTCATGTCTGTTGCTAGATTGAATCTTGGGTGGCAGTGCTTAGAGATGAACGCTAATCTTTCTACTTCATGATCAGCAAATATTTGTCCAATGACTTTTTTTGGTTTGCAAAAATATTCATGGAAAACAAGTCTCACATATACTCCTGTGACTGCATGCAAATTTGTGGGCATTTTGAAATGCCTGAGTCCTCTCTGCCTCTTCATAAGTGCCATCCAGTCAGTGAAGAGATTTACATGACCAATCACAAACAAATAATCAATAGCTAATCGTTACAAATAACCCATATACTGAAACATATTCGGATACAATGCTTGGGATTTATAGATTGTATTATTATTTATAAATTTGCAGGAGTCATTTGGGTTAAAATGTTCAACAAAATCTCTTTGGAGATGATTTAGGAAGAGGGTGACCAGATGTTCTAATTTTATAGGGACAGTCCCAATATTTGGGGTTTTGTCTTATATCAGCGCCTATTACCTCTCACCCCAACCCACCCCTATTTTTCACACGTGCTATCTGGTCACCCTATTTAGGAACAGAAATAAAGGACTAAAATCATAGCCTCCGTTCTCTTCTACCAGTGGATCAATAGCTATAATAGTAACTCTAAGGCCTGATTCAGCAGATCCCTTAAGCATTTGCCAAGTGCATTGTGGAACTGGAGTCTCAGTCATTATTAGTGGGCAATACTTCTACATCACGTCACAACTGGCACTAAATGACAATCTTAGCAGAGAAGACTGCAATGGAATGGGACCAATTTGCATTTTCACTCCTAGAGGTAAGTCCCTCCACTAACAAGAAAGTGGTAGAGAAGCTTCTGTTTAACTCAATCAGAGGATAAGTAAAGGCCTTCAATATCCAGGGCTATCAGTCTGACATTTATTTGTGATCACTGAAAAAAAAATTTTTTTCAATAGAAAAGTTACATAAATTTTCTCACCATGTTCATTCCACTGTGTAAAATATAGTTGTTGTTTTTTAAAATTGCACAGAACATTATGCATTGTCCAAACTATAGAATTCTCTAGAGCAGGATACAAGTCCTGCTGTGGAATCTAAAGTGTGTTTCAGAATTGAGGTGTCACATGGTTTGACTAGACCTTTAATGGTATGTAAATTAGGTCTATAATCCTTCAGGCTCTGTTATGATAATTAAATTTCCAATCCTCATTACTGAAGATTTACTTGAATTCATAGCTGTTTCTTTTAGTGGCTCAAATGGATTGTTAAGCTGAAGTGTCACAGCCAAGTGCCTCAGTTGCTGCCACGTCCTTTCTTAGTTTGAGGGAGCAAACCCTGAAAACTCTTCCTTTATTTGTGTTTTCAGGCTATCCAGGCTATTAATGGCAACCAGAGTATGACTCCTGAAGAGTTCACAAACATGGTATTTCAGAAGATAGATGTAAACAATGATGGTAAGAGTCTGTACCACTTCACTTGACTTTGTGATTGTTTTTTTCTGGGAGGAATGGGGGGAATATTGAATATATATGTATAAAAAGATTGAAGTGATTAGCAGTAGTAGTAGGCCTCATTCTTCTCTCATTTACGTGTATGTCAGAGGAGTTACTCCTGATTTCAACTGTTGTATGAACTAGAGCAGAGGTGCGCAAACTACAGCCCGCGGGCTGGATCCGGCCCATCGGGGCTTTGGATCCGGCCCGTGGGATTGCCACTCCTGTGGCGCCGCGGGCCCCGCGCCACTGCTGGAAGCAGCCGGCACCAAGTCCCTGTGGCCCCTGGGGGAGGGGAGACAGAGGGCTCCATGCACGGCCCTCACCTGCAGGCACTGCCCCTGCAGCTCCCATTGGCCAGGATCGGGGAGGTACCCGCAGGTGAGGGAGCCCTCTGCCCTCCCTCCCCCAGGGGCCGCAGGGATGTGGTGCCAGCCACTTCCGGGAGTGGCGCGGGGCCAGGGCAGGCAGGGAACCTGTCTTATCCCTGCTGTGTGCCACTGCCACCCTGGAGCTGCTCCAGGTAAGTGGTGCCGGGCCAGAGCCCGCACCTCAGCCCCCTGCCACACCCTGAGCCCCCTGCCATACCCAGAACCCTCCTGCACCCAACCCTCTGCCCTGAGCCCCCTTGTACACCCTGCACCCCTCCTGTACCAAACCCCCTACCCTGATCCCCCTAACCCCCGCCTTGAGCCCCCAACACACCCCTCCTGCACCCCAACCCCCTGCCCTGAGCCCCCTTGTACACCCCACACCACTCCTGTGCCCCAACCCCTTGCCCTAAGCCCCTTCCTGCACACTACACCCCCTCCCGCACCCCAACCCCCAGCCCTACATTCATGGCCCTGCATGCAATTTCCCCACTCAGATGTGGCCCTCGGGCCAAAAAGTTTGCCCACCCCTGAACTAGAGTATCATCAGGCCCATTGACTTACATGCACATAATGGCTGTAAAGTATCAGAGGGGTAGCCGTGTTAGGCTGAATCTGTAGAAAGCAACAGAGGGTCCTGTGGCACCTTTAAGACTAATGGCTGTAGGGCCCCCATATTGTTTTTTTCTAAAATACTGTGCATTACAAGACAACATAGAATTGAAAATGCATTTGGAAACTAAAATCTTGATCCACCATTTGGAGTTGGGGCAAATGTTTATAATATGAAGTCGTCAAACTTCTTCATAATTTGGGCCACAACTTAATAGTGTCTTGTGGTCACCTCTCCTGCCAGTGGTGATCATGCAGACCACCTCGCCCTCTCAGTAGCAATCACATAACATCTGTGTGACTATTACCACAATTGCTGACAAATCAGCAATATTAGGAAAATATTGTGAAGCAAGGTCATGCATTATCAGATTTTTATTGTATAGCTATTGGTACCTAATGTTTGGTTTTAAAAATAACCTGTGTGCAGTATTTACAGATCATAAATAGTATCCCCTTGGATGCACTTTTCCTGTCATTTGGCTCATCTTTTGTCAGAACTCAGATTCCAGGCTCCAAATGTCAAATGCCAATGTTCTGGACTCTACAATCAATCATATTGTTATGCTTTCTGCTGTTAATGAAACTGATTTATGTAGCAATTGGACTGTAATCAGTAATCCATAGCAAAAAGAATCTGTAAATAACATTGAAATCAGACCAGGATTTGGGCCTAGTATTTTGGAGGAGGTGCTCCAGTGCTTCTGATGGTAGAAAATCAGACTAAAAGTAAACTGTTTCTTCCTAGTTCTGATAGCTGCATCTCACCACTGTCTTTAAGTAATTCTGGTGTTCAGCACAGACTCCGGAAATCTGGAGCACTTTACATGAGTCTGTCATTATCTAATCAATATTTGTGCTCTGAGTGTCCAGTTACAACACAGGCTTCAAATACATCAGGACTAATTACTACAGCTGAGAATAGATGTTGCTGTGCAGCTGGCTAACTGTAAACACCATAGTTTGGAGGAGCCTGCATAAGTGTTATCATTTCCTTTATAGGGCTGTGCAGTTAAGTTTCGCCTTTATGCAGCTTTCACTAGTGGCCTTTCCCCCCTCCCCAACCTCCACCCCCAGGAAATGCAGAGCATTCACAGCTGCCATTGATTTCAGTGAGAGTTGTGGTTGATTAGTTCCTCTGTTAACAGACAAAAACTACCTATGATCTGATTTTCAGAGTTTGAAATAAAACAGGCAGGGTAGGCAATGCCAGTTCCATACTCCCAGTGATCTCTGTTCAGATCTTGAGTGAGACAGAACAGGAAAATAACAAGGGTCCCAACTCACAGAAAATAGCCATCCCTTGGGTAGTGTGTTAATTTAGATGGACTATATGGGTCCAAAGAGTCAAAGGAGTTAACATATCCCAGTCACTGCCCAACATTAAACAGTGTTAAACAAGATTTGGGGTTTAGTATACAGGCACCTCAGCTTGCCTAGTGCGATGGTAAACACATCATTAACAATCGTTTAAACCATTTATTAAAGATACAGAAAAAAAGGAAAAACAGTCAAAGCCTATGAAGAGTGAGATATTAATTAAGGCTTTCATTTCAACGACATCCCTTGTTCCCTTTCCCTTTAGCTGTAGAGAGCTTTTAAAAGAACACCCTTTGTTTGACAATCTTTTAGATGGTATTAAAGATGGTAACAACTGCCATTTTGGGGAAAAGAGAAGTTAGTTGAAATCGACTGGAGTTGCTGTTGTAAAGTTGGATCCCATTTCCTGATAGACAAAACAAGACAAACACACTAGGGGGGAGAGAAAAGAACAGCAAAGATAGAAAATGCAGCTTCTATCTCTGGTGTTGACTTTCACTTGCAACCTCACTTCTGGAAAAACACAGGCACGGCACACGGTCTATTGAGCCACTCCAAGACCTGGCAACCAGGACCTGTGTCAGGCTATTAGGGGATTGCTTTTAGCTGCCTTTCTGGTCACAGGTTTACAGCGGTATTGTAAAATGGCCAGCTAAGCTAGACTCTTATTAGACAGAAGGAAAAAGGAGAGGGATAGGAAAGAGAAGAAATTAGGTGTGGCAGGAAAAGGATAAACAAGGGGGGTGCGGCGGAGGGAGGTGATAGTCTTTCACAGCCCAGGTGGTGTTTGGGATTCAGCCAGCATCAGTGGAGGTGGTGATGTCATCTTAATTTCTCTCAAGGCCTGGTCTGGTCAGGACATTTCTCAATATCAGGTTGACAAATGCCCAACAGTATTACAGTAGATCCTGGGGTCCCTGGAGATGGTGAGAGTGTTAGCCATGATGGTTAAGCTCACTGCAGAGGTTGTCAGTAGACAGCTTCTTTTCAGCTTCTCTCCTAATTTCCCTCCCAAAGTCTTTTCTTTTAAGGCTCCCAAAAGGGATTGATGGACAGAATAGCTCATCCTCTCATTATTTTGTCCACCAGTTAGGCCTAATTTCTGACATATCAGTTTGGGTTCACTGATTTCCAGTCCCACACTCCTCTTGTTTACCAGGCATGATCTTGACACACTCCTTGAGTTATATCAGTAGGCCTTTTTGTTTGGACTAATTCTATCTTTCTGTTTCCCTTTTGCACCTTTTCTCATCAACATTTATTGTTATAGGTTATTGTGACATTTTATAAACTTTAATCTATTTTTCCACAGTGAAGCTCACAAGTGGAGTAAATTTGTAAGCCCAATTATTACAACAGGGCTAAGAGGGATCTAATAACCTGTGGCCTCCAGTTTCTAACCTGCATTTTATTTCATTTTAGGTGAACTGACATTAGAAGAGTTTATCAATGGTGTGGAAAGTGACGCAAGCCTCTTGGAACTGATTTCAAAAAGTTTTGACCTTTCCAATGTACTTAAAGTCATACAAAGTGGGAGGCGGCACAGCATCTGAGGTTTTCTGACCCTGAGTGGGGTCTGTGACACCACGGATATTGCAGGGAAGATAATATTTAGTACTTTCACAGAGCTTTAAATTTTCCAAGCTCTGCATAGACAGTCACTGACGTCAAACTCCAGGAATAATTGTCACTTCAGAGATTTCACCCTTGAGTCCGTACCTTTTTTTCCTTTCTTTCTTTCTTGTCAATGGATGCAGCAGCCACTGAACATCAAACTTTATCTATTTATTGCAGTACAACCAGCCTCTCTGTCACTATCAACACCGTTCTGAGTAATGGATAAACACTGATAACAGTACAAAAATTAACCTTTGCAGAAGACCTTGAGTTAATGAATTGCTTCTTTTAAGTACAGGTTGTTTAACCTGCTATTTACAATGTGGTGATAAACCATTAGATAGGATTGGCTTCTATCTGGATCAATTAAGAATGAAGCTTAAAATAGGAGTGGATTATCTGGGAAACACCTCAATCAGCTTACTGTGCCAGAGATAAACATCCATTTGGAAAAGCTGTTCTTGGTTTTATTACATCTGTAAATTAAAATGACTTAATGCTTTGATATTCGATGGGGGGCTTATTAAACCTAGTTTTCTTCTCACCTTAATCTTAATGCAAACATTAATCAATTCATTAGCCTTTGGAACTTCTCGAGTAACACAGCTCCTTATGGAGCAATTATTAAAAAGTTCAGAAGACAGTTTAAAAAAATCCCACAATTTTACTTTATAAATAATAAGATTAGTTGCCTGAGCTGAAAAGAAACTTCATGAGCGGACTGCAAAGGCAGAATTATAGTTCTCTCTGGTTCCACTGAGGATTGAGTCTCTCTCAAATCTGCAACAGTTATCAAATTACAAGCATTATATTATAAGAATAAATTCTCATTGGCTGATCATACCATGGGGCACGACACCGGTGCTAGTTTCTTTTGAAAGCACCAGCTTCATGCACATTAATGCTTGCCTGGGTTATTGCACCACATAGATGAAGGAAAATTATCAAGGCTTGAAAATGAAAATGTTTTTCTCCCAAATTCACCTCAAATCTGTGTCCAATTGCACATATGTGCCACATCATCTGTAATTATTATACCAGTTGCTGGCTTGATCAATACAGCAGACAGCCAGGGTATGCAACAAACAACACTTGACATTATAAACAGTCCTGACATTATAGCTTTGACATTTAAATCTTTCATTTCCCTTCCAAAAAATAGAATGATAAATGAGACTGCTGGTGGGTTAGAACTTTAAAATCTTCTATTTATTCATTATAGACACATTACTATGTCAACATCAGTCTCATTTTTTCCCCAACTTAAGGACTAAAAAAGTGAGCTTGAAAAAACAATAAGGGATATTTCTGTTTTTAGACTCTTTTGAGGGCATTTATAATTCAAAATAGGCTTTGATTTAACACACGAAGGTCAGAGTTAATAATGTTGTTTAATCAATTTGAGTACATTGAAATTGTTAGGTTATAGGCTCTTAAACAAGTGAAGTGATTATCTTTTCAAACTGACTACTAAACATCTATTGTGACCTTTTTCATAAGGGTTTTTTACTATGCAGAGATTTTTTTTAAATTGCCTAACTATTGTATCGAACTGTAATTACATATTAGAAATGACCAGGTCACAAGGAGTGTTATGGTCTATGAAAGGAATAATGAACATGAGAAATCTTAGTTGACTCTTTGTTAAACTATGGGCAGGTCTACTCTTAGGCTATGTCTACACTTACAAGCTTACAGCGGCACAGCTGTACCGATTTTTCACACCCCTGAGTGAACAAAGTTTTGCCAACACAAGTACTGGTGTAGACATGGCCTTAGACACTGCAGCTGTGCCGCTGTAGCACTTCAGTGGAGATGCTACTTACATCGATGGGAGGCCTTCTCCTGTTGTTGACAATACTCTACTTCCCTGAGAGGCAGTATCTATGTTGGTAGGAGAAGTCCTCCCCTTGCCATAGCACCGTCCACACCCTGGGGTTGGTGGGTTTAATTGCATTACTCAAGGGTGTGGATTTTTTACACACCTGAGTGAAGTAGTTATACCAACCTAATTTCCCTGTCTATATCAGGCCTAATACATAAATGAGGAACTGAAATGCCAAAATATCATACATTAAGATTCTTACTATTATTATATTTGTATTACTGTAACACCTAGGAGCCCTAGTCATGGGCCAGAACCCCATTGTACTAAGTGCTGTACAAATACCAAAGGACTGTCTAGCAGAAACCCAGGTCATTAAGAGACAATTAGCCTCTTTCTGTTATGCCTAAATATTGCAGCACATTTGTCATCTCAAAATTTTGCTCATCATTGGTCTCTGCATTAGTTCTTCGTATGTTTGGTCATGTACAAGGGTTTTTATGTATATACATATATATATAATTTTTTTCTTAGTTGCTTAAGATATATTTCCTTTAGCTAGCTCAGAAGACCATTTGAGGTACAGGTGCACTATGAAACAAATGCATTAGAGCTACAGATTAACCATTGATTCCACCCCTTTGAATTCGTCACCTGCTCATCTAGTATATGCAATGAAATTAGGTGATATCTGGAAAAAATGTGTCAGTTCTGACAGCCTAAAGGTTTGCTCAGAGCCAAATTACAACAGCAAGTCAAGACCCTGGGCCCCACCTGTGATGGATTTGGAGCTGTACTGTAATAATCTATGAATAGTGTATGTTGACCTGGTAACTGGAATGTTTACGGTATGGATATAATGGGTTTATCACAGGGGCAATGTAAGGAAAAACTAGCAGGAAGCCAATGAATAGCTCAAGATAAGCCACCTCTCAGCAAACACTTGAGAGTTGTTAAAGGACAATGTTAGAGGCATTTGGCTTGATCTCCTGCTGAGCCTACCAGAGCAATTTTGTCCCAAACCCTTGCTACACAGAAGCACAAAAGGATTATAGCTGTTTATAAAGGAACACTCTCGTCAAGAGAGGGGGAAATGATTTGGGGTAGCCAAACAGAGACTGACTTTATTATGTCGGCATAGCAGGGGAGTTACAGCAGCAGGAGGAGCATTTCAGTGTGTGTACTTCCACTGTTTTGTCAATAAAACTGTGTAGCATAGACAAGGCCTTAGAGTGGGACAATTGCAGAATTTCACTCTGAGATAGGTAAAGATATGAGACCTGAGAGGGAACATAGGTACAACCAGCCGTGTAACCATGTGTCACCACCTTGTAGCCACAGTACTCTGTGTGCCCAACTCAGAGGTGAGGGGTCCATGTGCATGGAGCAATTGCATGACTGAGCCCTAGATAGTTTCTCGGGATTGGCAAACCCCACCTACGCGTCTAAGCCTTCACTGAGCAGACAGTATAACTGAGGCTTCTTTGGTAGCTTTGCTCTCCGCATATGAGCTTTTTTAATGTTAAAATGCATTCATGTGTATATGCTCTTCTTATTCCATTTGGGGAACAACCAAAGGTAATCAGCGTTACAATCCCCCTTTCTTAACTAATTTATAAATCCTGTCAATTACTATCTTAATTTTTTTCAATGTTCTTCTCACAATAACTTAATTTAGTGAGAACCTAACAGCTAATTTTGTCTATGAGAGTCTAGGAAGCAAGGCTATAATGAAATTGCCTTTTTCTAGAGTTCAGCATTTGCATGTTCATTAAAGTGACATTCCTACACCTGATGGTAAATCCATACATCCCCAAAGAGGTAGGAAGGAAGTCTGATGTTATGTGCAAGAGATATAACTGCTCCATTTCATTTTTGACCTGATGCAGGATTGGTTCTATCATACAGGTCAACTAGCAGCTAAATGTTCAAAACTCTTTATGTGGGTGACTGCATGCTGGGAACCAGTGGAAATTTGTTGAGATGCTTAAGGAAGCAGAAGCTCAGAGAATTGGCTTTGGATTGACCAAGTGGAAAGGTTTAAAAGACAACTGAATTATCAGAAAAAGAGATCCAGAAAGCAACTTAGGATGTAAGTTGTTTGCACAGTATAAATTGTCAGCTCTGAAGTATATTTCAGAAGAGTTGAACCAAGCATGCCAGATCTTGTTTTTACAAATGCTCTATTGACTTTCTCTTATACAAAAAACAAACACACACGGGGATGATTCAGATTTGAATTCCATTTTATCCAGGCTATCAAAGGTCAAGAGTGATAGAGGATGGTGGTGTCAGGTAAATATTTGCTTCTTTTCAGTCTATATTTTTGAGTGCTTGCAATTTAAGGAACATGAGCTAAGGAACACACAATACATTTTTAAACTAACTGGATTATCTAGAAATATCCCATGACAGGGAACAGAAGCTCTCCTTGATTTCCAGAAAGCTGGGAATTAACGTCATGCTTAAACCTTGCATAAGTGTACCAGGTTGTGGCATTGAAAGTCTAATCCGGTTCTGAGGATCTAAAGGAAACTCTACAATAACTGCTATTTGCCAGAAGAAGGAAGGGTCTCCGAGGATATGTCTACCCTTAAAATGCTACAGCTGCACCACTGTAGTGCTTCAGTGTAGACACTATTGCAACAGGGGGTGTTTTCCCATCACTGTCGTTAATCCACCTCCCCGAGAGGTGGTAGCTAGGTGGACCAAAGAATTCTTCTGTCGACCCAGCACCATCTACTCTGGGAGGTAGGTCAGCATAGCTACGTTCTCAGGAGTGTGAGACCAGCCCCGAGCCAGCAGAACTGACTGTGTAACAGGGCTGAATTAAAACCCAAGACAGGATTTCTCAGTATGGCATTCAGCTGTGTAAAATGACATTGGTTTTGTTTTTCTAGTTATAATCAATGCACTCCACAAACCTCAAAAATGTAACCTGAAGGAAGAAATTTGCTGAATGCCTTTTTTTTAACTAAGCCAGCTGATCAACTTCATCAACTTGCAGATCCATTTTAATTAAAAATAGAAAGTTTGTTCTTGCCTTCCCTCACTCAGAGAAACAAACCACAATCATGCTCTCTGATGCCATCTACAGAAGCATTTGAAAATCAAACATCATTCAAACATATCTCCTGCTGAGCTTGGCTACCGAATGTAGATGGAACCTAACTGTGATGCTAGTAAACCAAGTGCCAGCTCTGGGCAAGGCTTTAGGCATTAGCTAAGAACTGACAAACTCATAGTTCAAAATAGGTATTAGTCTTATAAGAATGTATTTAGTGTTTAGATCTATGAAATGTTTGTAACTTGCTGCATGCATTAATGTCACTTGTAAAGTCTGTATTCCATGCTATAAGGAAATATGTATCGGGGGTAGCCGTGTTAGACAGTACTACAAAAACAACAAGGAGTCTGGTGGCACCTTAAAGACTAACAGATTTATTTGGGCATAAGCTTTTGTGGGTAAAAACCTCACATTTATTTGGGCATAAGCTTTCGTCGGTAAAAACCTCACTTCTTCAGATGCATCTGAAGAAGTGAGGTTTTTACCGACGAAAGCTTATGCCCAAATAAATCTGTTAGTCTTTAAGGTGCCACCAGACTCCTTGTTGTTTTTATAAGGAAATATGTAAGTTTTGCTTTATAACTTTGAAAGTGTTTGTTCTGAGCTTGTGAACCCAGGCATGAAAATTGTCCTCCTCGCCCATCCAGGTGGACATCAAAAATTAAGTGGGCCATTTTAAGACAAAAGTTTTGTTAGTTGCCCCATCCACCCATGGAGAAGTACATGCAGAAGGCCTTGTCCCATCGGTTTGAATGCTGGAAGAAGGAAATAAAATACTTGACATGAAGATTGTTCATCTCTTTGCTGTTTGAACTCTTACAGGGCCAGAGACATTAAACTAAGGCAGAAATCTCCAGGGATTACTCTTTCTTCTGCCCTGAAAGACATTTTGAATTGACAGATTACCACATCTCTGGCATTTTTAAGAATCAAAGATGGTAACTCATTTGTGTGCATATGCTTGCTTTCATTAACTTTTCCCCCTTTTTCTTAGTTAATACTTTACTTTCCTAGTTAAAAACGTTCTTTTCCCCAGTTAATAAAACCTTCAGATTGCTTATTACAGGATTGGCTTCAGCGGTTGCCTTTGGTGTAAGATCTAGGGCAGAGTTTCTCAACCCATGGGTCGGGACCCAAGATTGGGTCACCAGAATGTTTCAAAGGGTCGCAGTCCCTGTGGCTTGTGTCCAACAGGGCAGGCTGGGCTCACCTCCCTGCTACAGGCACTGCATCCTCACCGGTCATAGCACAACTCAGGTTTAGCCCAGCCATCATGACAATGGAGAATCCTGGTAAGCCATATTTGAGTGACTGGCACTGCAACCCCATGAGCCAAGTCACAACTCCACTCTCACAAATTTGGTCCAGTCAGGAGGGTGTGGCCAAACCTGAGCAGTGCTGCAACCTGGAGGTTGCAATGCTCAGAGCCAAACCCAGCCAGCCCCACAGCAGAGGAGTTGCAGGAGCCACCACTGTGGGGTGAGTGCCGGGCAGGACCGAACCCCCTCAGGGGGCAGGACCCAACTGAAACCACCCCAGGACCTCCACCCCCACACTATTTACTAGGTTGCAATAGGCCATAAATGTACAAATGGGTCCTGAGCCCAAAAAGGTTGAAAACCACTGATCTAGGGTACCAACTGATCTGGGGTAAATGACTGGTCTCTTGGGACTGGAAGAAACCTGAATATCGTATAATTTTTGGTACAAGTGACCATTTATCACTAAGTCCAGTTTGTCTGGGTGGCAAGATAGGCTGGAGGCTCTAAGGGGAACTGTCTGTGATTCTATGGTAAGACTATTATAGTGATTCAGGAGTTCACGTTTGTTACTGGCTTGGTGACTTCTAATCATAGAACACATGACCAGTTTGGGGTGCCTGTCCAGTTTTGATAGTCTTCCCTGAGGTAGGCACTCATGGACCTGAGCCACTCCATACAGCGTGACACTAACCATGTCAAGACAGTGTTCAAAAAATGTTTTAGCAGGAGAGCACCTGCTAGTAAGAGTCAAGGCTACAACGTAAATTGGACACTGTTCTAACAACATTTGGCCTAGCTCACGATGTCTGGCAAAACTATATTAGAAATATAGCTGGTCAAAAAAATTAAAAATATATATATTTGTGCTAATTTTGAGGTTACTTTCATTTTAAAGTGTTTGAAATGGAACTAGTTTAAAATGTCTTAAATTTTTACCAAAATGGTTAATGAAATCCAGGTTTTGGTCATCTAAAATTTTCTAAAACCATTGCAGCAATATTTTTTATGAAAAGGGTTTCCAAAAATAAAAACACTACATTTTTCATGAAAAACAAACAAAATCATTTTCAAAAAAAGGCCACTGATCATCTCTCATTGGAAAACAGTCCTACCATGAATGTAGTTTTAAAACGCTACATTGATAAGCCTAGTAGAGGTGAGATTCTGAGGGGACCCTTTGCAAACAAACAAATGGGAGTGCCTATCTCCCATTGGGACCAGGCACTTCTCTCCATGGCCTAGTCAAAGCCATGCCATCTTTGCCATTCTGCATGCATGCTCAGGCTTTGGTGATCCAGCCCTTCCCTCTTTCAAGGTTTGGCAGCTTCTGGTGACCTACGAAGCCAAGAAAGGAGCCACAAATGGTGTCTGGGGAAATGGACAGTTAGGAAATTCTTTCTGTCTACAATTGTTGGGACCACAGAGTGGAGAATCAAAACTCTGGCTAATGAATGAAGGGTGTGTTTGGTTGTGCAAGGCCTCTGGAAGAGTGGGGCCATATGCTTTAGGACTAAGGCATGCTTAGGCTGACAGCCACGCCTTGTGCTAATGAAAGGGTGCATTACTGGTGTGACATTATGGCAGTTGGTACATGTTATCAGTCCTGGGCCTCCAGATCACACAGAGCGATGAGGGTGGTAAGAGTATTTGTACAAAAATGTTTAAGCTTTAATATCTGTTTCTCTTCCAAATATGTGCCTGGGGTTAATAATGGCATAGCAGATGCATTGTCTCATTTTCAGATGGACAGATTCTGGGATCTGATACCAGGAGCCAACAAGGACGCTGAATAGATGCCACTAGCACTGTGGAACCTTGGCATAAGATGGCTGTCAGTGTAGCGCAGAAATTGGTGGCTCCACCAGAGCTATGAGAGAAGTTTTAATGATTTTGTTCAATTTTAGGAGCTGGAGCACCTGTCACTGATATGGCGGTTACAGAGGACTGGGTGCTGCAGTACGTGGTGTCATTAGCAACCTGGCTGCAGTACCTGGTGTCATCAACCATCTCCACTCATCTATTGGCCCTTACATTTGTCAGTAGGCTGAATGGTTACCCAGGTCGTCGTAGGAGGTTTTCAGTTCAGAGGTTTCTAGTAAAGTGGTCTTGAAGCACCAACTCTAGGCAGGATACATGTCATCCCATTGCTGTCAATATGCTTAGGGATCTGGTGCAGAGCCTAGAGTACATTGTTGTTGTGGACACAAAGGGGCCTTATTCAGGGCAGCCTTCCTGGTCGTGATTTTTGGAGCTTTTAGTATCAGTGAGCTAGTACCTGGGTCCTCTAGGGATTTTTCTGGAAGAGCTTCGGTATTGAGGAATATTCGTTGGGAGGGGTGATCAATGATATTAACCTTGAGGACGTCAAAGATGGATCAAGCAGGCTGGGGTGAATCCATTATTTTACAGGAGGGTGGAAAGCCCAGGATATGCCCTGTGGAGGTTGTGAGGGCAAATATGGCAATAAGACCACAGAGGTATGAGCCCCTCTTTATTCACAGTGACAGGAATCTCCTCACAATATACCTGTTCGTTATAATTTTAAGATGGGGCTAACAAGTTTGGAGCTTCCAACACATGAATTTGGTTTCCACTCATTCAGGATCAGGAAGGAAACAGCAGTGGCCCAGCTGGGTCTGAGGGCCAGGGAAATTCAGGCGCTGGCATTCTGAAGCATACAAAACATATGTGAAGCCCCAGGTAGGGAATTGGTGTTAATTTGTCTTTGTGCTTGCATCAGGATGCTTGCATATGGGTGGTGTGGATCTGTGGGCACAGTATTGTTCACTGGGCACATAGGCGGGCTTCCAAGTTGTTTGGAGGTTCGCAGCTGGGCCTTGGTGGTGAAGGAGTCCTGAGCTGGCATGGGAGGAGGGGCATATTATGGGACTAGCTGATGTCCCTTCTGTACACTGTGGTGGCCTGTAAGCGGGCACCACATATGATTGTAGTTCACCTTGGGGAAAATGTGTAACAGGGTTGATTTAATGATCAAAACTAAGAGGGACTTGGGGCAGATCCTGGAACTTTTCCCAGGAGTAAAAATTATTTGATCAGACATGTTGCAACACAAGGCATGGCAGGGAGCTGTTAAGCTCCCATGTGTTGACAAGGCTAGGAGGTAGGTGAACACGAAGGTGGTCAAATTCATAGAAGGCATGGGTGGGGGTTGGTAATTTCTCATCTTGGCATAGCATATGGGGCACCAGAATTATTTAGGGAGGATGGGGTCCACCTGTCAGACTTGGGAGTTGATACGTTTTTAGCCTATATTAAAAAAAGCATCAAGAGACATCTGGGAACCCAAGTAGGCAGCCGAGCTAATTGCTGTCGCTTTCTTGCAGCAGATGTCCAGTGCAGGTACTCCATAGGGAATTAATAAGGCGATCAGAAAAAACAGATTGGGAAAGGATTTAAAGGAAGTATTCTTTAAAGGAGCTTGTGATGAGGCATTCACCCATGGGGTTAATACAGCCTTGAGGAGGCTGCATGGGGACCTAGGGAAATGCAGCGGTAGTTGAGGTAAAGGAACACAGTAAGTGACTGTGGTTCAGAAGTTCCCTGGGTTGGGACCCAGACCCCTAACTCACCACTGGGGAAGTGGCTGGACAGTTGGATGGCCGTACTAAACCCCAGAAGGGGGACGCACACATAGGGACACAGCCGGAGGGCCGTGTCATGAAGAGCGTGTTGCGGTCCCTGGAGTGATGCAGGTCAGAGAACAGACATAATGGTGGGTTAGGCACCATTGGGAGAAGGCATACCAATCTGAGGAGCTAATCCCCAAGACGACCAGCAGGAGGTGCCAGTGTGGTGAGCAGAGCCCTGTCACAGAACTGAAATAGGGAAGGTTTGGGGCTCTTATGACTGGTATGGCAAGGAGTCAACTCCCCCTCCTTTATAGCCCCCCTTAGCCCTCATTTGAACAGTGGCCTGGAGGAAAGGTGAGGTCACAGCAGTGGGTTGGCTGTGGACCAGGATGGATAAGGAGAAGGGCTGCCAGCAACCCCCAGGGTATACATAAATGATTATGGAATTACCTTCACTGTTCAGTTTTATCTGCCAAATACTCCCAGACATTAAGAAATAAAGTTGCCATCTAATTAAATTACATCCAGTGTCTCCTGACCACCTTCCAGCATAGCCAGACAAAGAACTGATTTCTCATGAGCATCACTAAACCGGCAGTGCTGGAGATTGAAGTCCTCTATCGATTGACAGATCAGGGTACAGCAGCAGCAAAACAAATTTCTCCTCCAATGTCCCACATAGCTCAGTCTCAGCAGCCAATGAAGACTCTGCCTCTGAGGCTGCTAAGAGTGTGCTAGTTCTAATTGTGGCAGGGATTTTAGTGAGGAGGAGAACTCTCCACTTGGGAACTGAACAGAAACCACCAAATGCATTTTACATAGGACACCAGTCTATCTAGACTGGATTTGGGCAATTGATCTAAGGGGGAAATATGTGGTATTGCTTTCCCAATCCCCTGAGCCATCTAACCTTCCAGCTCTTCTTTGAATATACAAATTGATTACAGATTTTTTAAACGGTCTGATTTTCTTGGAAATCATGACGTATACTTAAAATGATAAATATTTCTGTATATAGGAGTCCCTTCCTGAACGTATTTAAATTAGTGGGAGTTCTGCCATTGATTTCAAAGGGAAACAGAATCTCTCTGTGACGTTGTGCATTCTATATGGTTTTATAAAAACATAATAAGAAGTGAATATAATGTAACTGGAATATGCTTCATGCAAAAGGTCTCTTGTAAGGTATCATTACAAAGCTTATAATCTACTGAGTGTGACCTATTTGTAGAAATGTACCACTCTTGTATCTAAAACTAGAAATATGAAATATAACTTTGAGGGTCTATTGTAATTATGCAAAGTGTGGGCCATTAATAGTGGTTTGGAATCTTGATGACTCCCATTAACCAGGACCATTGTGTGCAGATGGCTGTGTTTACCCGTTAGTCTTCCTGTATATGTGTGTGCTGGCAAGTGGGTAATGAAGTCTTGCAGTGACATGTGATCATGTCACCTGACCTGGAATCCATCTTTAACCTGGTGCTTTTCCAGTGAGGGGGGGGGTGGAAACCCAGAGGGACAAAGGGTTCCCGCCTTATATATATAAAGGGGTGGAAAAGAACACACTAGGGGAGGAGCCATCATGAAGAATCCCCTAGCTATCACCTGAGCTGTAACAAGAGCTGTACCAGGGGAAAGAATTGTGCCCAGGCCTGGAAGGTGTCCAGTCTGAGAAAAAGCTTACCTAAGCATCTCTGAGGGTGAGATTATCTGTATTCAGTTTGATTAGACATAGATTTGCGCATTTTATTTTATTTTGTTTGGTGACTTACTTTGTTTTGTCTGTTACTACTTGGAACCACTTAAATTCTACTTTCTGTATTTAATAAAATCACTTTTTATTCATTAACTCAGAGTATGTATTAATACCTGGGGGAGCAAACAACTGTGCATATCTCTCTATCAGTGTTATAGAGGGCGAACAATTTATGAGTTTGCCCTGCATAAGCTTTATACAGGGTAAAACGGATTTATCTGGGTTTAGACCCCATTGGGAGTTGGGCATCTGAATGCTAAAGACAAGTACACTTCTGTGAGCTGTTTTCAGGTAAACCTGCAGTTTTGGGGCACGTAATTCAGACCCTGGGTCTGTGTTGGAGCAGACAAGAGTGTCTGGCTCAGCAAGACAGGGTGCTGGAGTCCTGAGCTGGCAGGGAAAACAGAAGCAGGGGTAGTCTTTGCACATCAGGTGGTCGCTCCCAAGGGGGTTTCTGTGACCTCCACCATCACACTCTCCATACTAACATCTGAAGTATATGTCAAGCCCCTGATTTATTCAGCATTTTATTAACCTTTTATGTGGTGTTGCATTTCTGTGGGCTAGGGTGGAGGGAAAAATGCGGAAAAAAAGGTTTTCAGAACACATAAATGATGGCAGCAATGATACATTCCTTTTAAAAGCAATGAAATATTCATGACAAGCATTGGCATGGTTTTGAGTGTTCAGACAAACTGAATTCCCTTCAGATTTTAGGCATTAGGGTTTCATTTTCAGCATCCATTCCCACGTTTCTTCTATCTCCCTCCCACACCCCCAAGCAATAGAAGTGACAGTCTTTTGCCTTGGAGGCATTTCTTCTGGCACGCAGCTTTAGAGGGTCCAGTTAGTTAGGACCGTCCCTAGGGAGGTGCAGGGCCCGGGGCGGAAGTGACAAATCCATCACTTCCAGGACTGACCATGCTGGCCAATCGCACCGGCCTGAGGGTCCCCCCCCCCAAAGCGTGGAGCCCAGACCGGTTGCCCCAATTCACTGTACCCAAGGGATGGCTCTGCAGTTAGTTTAGGGTTTTTTTTTCTTATGTTTGTTCTTCTATAGCTAGTTCATCTCCCTTTAACTTCAGTATATTTGACAAGCATTATTTCTAATCTGGAAAAGCTCGAAATCCATAGAAATTCCAAATACAATGAACAGTTTTAATTTTAAAGAGCTGCTAACACCTGCTGGATGGCCCTGTACATTTTTATTTAAAACAAATCTGATATTTTGTAAAGGGTCAGAGGAGCTTCTTCCATTATTTCCTTATAATGCTAAACAGGATTACACAAAAAGAGGACCTTTGTTCCATAGGTTTCAGAGTAGCAGCCGTGTTAGTCTGTTTGTTCCATAGTTCATCATCTTTCACCGCACTTGAAGTCAGTTCTTGAAGAGAACTCTGCTCTTAGGTAATATGTTTTGTATGTTGATGTCTGAGTTTACTTTTCATTACTAGGGACATATTGCTGGAAAACATCTTATTTCTTAAATGTTCACCTAATGCTTATGGTGCCTCACCTGAAGTCATAATCCTCTTAGCACTATTCCTCTGTTACCAAGTTTGAATGGGAAGAAAATGTTTCCCCCAGCACCAGCTCGCACAAAAGGGCTGGGGAGAATAACTATCCCCTTCACTGGACCATTAATTTCCTCTTAATGGAAGATCCCTTGGCCTCTCTAGTCCCATTGGAAACATGAGAGAGAGAAATAAATTGCCCCTTCAGTTTCTCATTTCCTTAGATAGGGTGAACGAATGAGGGCAGAGTGAGTAATAACAGAGTCAGAGAAATGGAACCCCTCCTGGAGCTTCCTCTGGGGCAATGTTGTACTTTGCCTCCCCCCATAGCAGAGCTGCGTTTATCAAGCTAAATGGAACCCTTAATATGTAATGATGATTTCCTTTAAAATGTTGCCATGGATGGTATTAGTATTTGTGGCTAAGGATCCTGCCCCATGCCTCTCTGTGCCCTCATAGTGCAGAATGAAAAGCTGAAGCAGCCTGATTTAGCAGCATGTGGCACATGTTACTAAACTGATTACCTTGGTCCTTTATTGTAAGCCATTTAGCTGTATAAATACTAAATATAGCACATTTAAATCCATCTCTAATTCCCACCCCCCCCAAGCTAAAATTAAATCTATAACTATAAATGAAGCCTGATCCTTATGGGTCAGAGTGTTCCTTATATAAGACACTACAAGAGGTTCCCCAAAAAATAATGATTCCTGATGTCAGATTTGTGTCCATTAATTCTTTTGCGTAGAGACTGTCCAGTTTGGCCAATGTACATGGCAGAGGGGCATTGCCGGCACATGATGGCATATATCACATTGGTAGATGTGCAGGTGAATGAGCCCCTGATGGCATGGCTGATGTGATTAGGTCCTATGGATAGTACATCAGGAATCATAACATTCAAAAACCAGTAGGAGAACACTTTAACCTGTCTGGTCACTCAATAACAGACCTGCGGGTGGCAATTTTGCAACAGAAAAGCTTCAAAAACAGACTCCAACGAGAAACTGCTGAGCTTGAATTGATATGCAAACTAGATACAATCAACTTAGGCTTGAAGAGAGACTGGGAATGGCTGAGCCATTACAAACATTGAATCTATCTCCCCATGTAAGTATTCTCACACTTCTTATCAAACTGTCTGTACTGGGCTATCTTGATTATCACTTCAAAAGTTTTTTTTTCTTACTTAATTGGCATCTCAGAGTTGGTAAGACAACTCCCACCTTTTCATGCTCTCTGTATGTGTATATATATCTCCTCAATATATGTTCCATTCTATGCATCTGAAGAAGTGGGCTGTAGCCCACGAAAACTTATGCTCAAATAAATTTGTTAGTCTCTAAGGTGCCACAAGTACTCCTGTTCTTTTTGTGGATACAGACTAACACGGCTGCTACTCTGAAACCTGTTTTTAAAAAGTTTCCATGCAGCTTTCAGGCGTTTAACTCTTGTGACTGCTCCTTTTAATTTTTAAGTAGCCTCCTCATTTTTGTGTAGTTCCCCTTTTGGAAGTTAAATACTACTGTGGTGGGTTTCTTTGGTATTTTCTTCCCTACAAGGGTGTTAAATTTAATTACATTATGGTTGCTAATACCAAAAGCGGTTCAACTATATTCCCCTCTTGGACCAGATCATGTGTGCCACTTAGGACTAAATCAAGATTTGCCTCTCCCCTTCTGGGTTCCAGGACTAGCTGCTCCAAGAATCAGTCATTAATGATATCTAGAAATGTTATCTCTGCATCCTGTCCAGAGGTGACATGTACCAAGTCAAGATGGGGATAGTTAAAATCCCCCTTCATTACTGCATTTTCTGTTTTTGTAGCCACTCTTACCTCATTGAGCATTTCACATGCACTGTCATCATCTTGGTTGGTAGTATATTCCTACTGCTGAACTCTTTACTATTCAAGCATTCTATGGTACTGTTTTATTCATTTAAGACTTTCTTTCACATATAGTGCCACTTCTCCAGCAGTGCACTGTCATTCCTATATATTTTGTGCCCTCGTATTACCATGTCCCATTGATTACCATCATTCCAAGTTTTTGTGATGCTAGTACATCAATATCCTCATTAAATACCAGGCACTCATGTTCACCCATTTTAGTATTTAGACTTCTTTCATTTGTATACAAGCATCTATAAAATTTGTCAATATTTAGTTGTCTGCCTTCATGTGATGTAATTGATGTAATTTGTTTGACTGTTTCTCCGCTCACTGTTACCCTCTTCTAGTCCCAGGACAGCATGGAACTCTCTCCTCTGCTAGACAATGTGTCAGAAACTCTTAAAGAGCAAGGAAATCTCTAAGTGAATGTTACCTCATGCAGTATGAACAGTGTCAGAAATTTACAGCATAGCTGCCAACATTAAAAATAAAAGTACTCAGAATAAGTGTGCAAAGAAGCTAGACCCCTGTGTGAGCATCCTAGGAAGTTTTACATGATTTTTTGTTGAAAATCTGAAGTCTTAGGGCCTTATCAGGCTTGAGGGGGTTCAGCTAAGCAGTCAGAACCCAAAAAACAACTTCCCTCCCCGCACCCTTAACAAGCAGGCCCCCAGTGTGCAGTTGTCTTCCTGATGAGAGGCTCTGGAGCCTCACTCCCTTGCCAGCACCTTCAGGGAGAAGTAGCAGGCCCATACCACCTTCTGGGCTCTTCAGGGGAATTTCCCTACATTCATTCTTGGCTGCGATTGTGTGGAGTATCTTCCCCTCTCTTAAAGGGAGACTTCCAGGTATCTCCTATTTGTCTCTCTGGCAGGAGTTGGGGAGATTTTCAAGTTTCCTCCATTCGTTACCCACGAAAGCTTATGCTCCCAATACTTCTGTTAGTCTTAAAGGTGCCACAGGACCCTCTGTTGCTCCATTCCTTATGGCACCCCCTTTGTACTTCCCAGCCCTTCGCCCATGTGTTCCACTTCCAAGAAAAAGCAATTCTTCCCCCAGAATAACTCTTCACTTTACAAAACATCGACCCCATTACTGCCATGCCTCCAAAACAAAATCTATCTTCTCACTTTGTCTGCCCAACCCTCCCTCCTAGTTCCTACAAGCCTCGGCTCATTCTACTGCTTTCCGTGTGTTACAGGCACCCTCAGGCTTCCCTGAAGAGATAATACTGTTGCAGCACCGAAAGCACACATTACCTTCTCTAATATCCCCATTCTGGCCAGGATGGACCTATATGGAGGGGGAACAGAAGTCAACATCTCAGGACTCTGCCAACTTATTTGTCTTTCCACTGAGTGACATTAAGCATTGGGAGGAGTCCTCCCAGTTTTAGGAAGCATGGATTTACTTATTTAGTTTATATCCTGGCATCAGCAACAAGCCAAACAACAGGCTGGAGCTGAGTGAGCTGGAAGCCAGACCGAGTCACTCCTTTCTCTGCACAGTACCCCCTATTTGTCAGAGGCTGACAGTGCAGCAAACTCTACTCACCTGGCCCACTAACCAGGACACTAACCAGGTTTGCGAAATTTGACTATTCCAGCATATTGAGACTGTTGGTCGCTATGATTTAACATGAGCTTTGTAGGGGGAGAGGGAGAAGGAGTCCAATAATCAGATAGTATTCCTCCCCCTCCCGCCACCTTCCCAGTTTTGGAGATAGTGGAGCTCCAATGGAGGGTCTGCCATAGGAATGGGAGAAAGAGGGAATGATGGCGCAGACATAGCACTCCTCTCTTTCTGCCTCCTGCAGCAAGGATCCCTTGGGTTTTCATCTTCCCACTTGTGGGGCTGATCTTAATAACTGTCCCCAGCTGGTCTATTTCCTGTCTTCTCTTGGTCAGCATTAACTATTTCCCTGCTCTCCAGCTGCATAATGCTTCTATATCTCATTATGCCAAGAGTATTCATGCTAAAAGTGCTCCTGTTGCCATTTTGAAATTTTCCTTTCATTATTTACACAGTAGATTACTCACTCATGAACATTTGCATTCATGTTTAACTTGCTAACAGGGAGCTGGACACATTGTTTTAATAAAAGTCACATGATCCAATCAGGGAATGGGAACAATGCCATGTGGTCTAAGTGATTGGTCATATGGCAATATGAATAGCAATAATGAATAGCAATGCTTACAGTGACCAGTTCAAGAATAAGCCCTAGGCTAAAACTGGTTTGCCCCATTATTTGTTAAATATTTGCAAATAAGGAACAAATTCATAAAAATCACAACCTGTTCACAGATAATTTGTGCACAAGAAGAGCTACATTGCTCAGATAAATCATTTGCAATGAATAATTCTACCATTCTATATGGATGCAGAGCTTCTGAATTTACAGAACATTATGGAAATATATCTTCAGTCCTCATGAGACACAAAAATGTTAATTTCTGGCACAGAAGGAAGGCTTGAATGAGAATGTGATTAAACATTTATAACTGCTTGCTGTTTTCTTGGCTCAATCAATATTCTTTTCAACAAACACTTGGACTGTTTTAGAAACACCGCCAATATTTGCCATTCAATAAGTATTCTTCATTGTCATTGATCTTAGCAATGGGTAACATTGATTACATTGGGCACTGGATTCAGCTTTTTAAAACAATTGGATCTCCTTGTTCAGGAGGAAGGCTAGGGATTCATGCTGATTTTATTAGATCTTTCAGCAGCCTTTGATAGAGCCGATATGCTTTGTTACAGCCTTTGATACAGATGATCATGATCATTCATCTGTGCAACCTGGCAGGAATGGCTGGGATGACTTTAGAATGGTTCTTTTTGTTCCTTGCGGATAATTACGCATTCTTCACGAGGGCTACATAAGGTGGGGGGACCAGTAGACTTCCATCCTATCACTCATCCTGGTGTAAATGAAATAAGGAATAGCTATAAACATTTTGGGTTTCCTATCTATCAATCAGGGATAATGATACTTGCCCTCCTTAGTGAAGCAATTTGAGATCTATGGATGAGAAGTGCCATGCAAGTGCTAAGTATTATTAATACTATTAATATGCTGATGATATGCAGTAGCGCATCTCTCCAATAAATCCACGTTCTATAGTATCCTTGTTTTCCAAGTGGCGGTCTGAATTTAGGGATTGGATGAAAGTCAATCCAGGAAAGTCTGAGTTGATCCTGGTGGATTGGGGAAAGTACCTTGTGGCATTGAGAGGGGCTGTAATTGATCCATTGAGAGGGTATTCCTTCTCTTTGTCCTAACGGCTTGCAATAGTAGGGTCTTATTGGATCTGCTCCTGCTCTCAAATTCCAAGATGAAAAAAGTGGTCCAAAGTGCTTTTTATGATTTCAGTCTGCTACTTCAAGATGTAATGGAAGGTATTGTGTCTCTGAGCAATGAGTCTCTGAATAATGGGCACCTGGCTTTCCTAGTAATTGCCTCTCCACCTTGCTCTGTCATGGCAATTGTGATCAGCCAGAATACTTCTGCTGTCTGTCCCCAGGCCTGAACTCACTGCGGCTTAGTGACTGGCATTCAGCAAAGCCCGAGATGGACCAGTGCAAGTCATTGTTCACTCTGACTTTTTACTTAATTTGGGCCTGTAACCAAAAGGCTTTTTATTTCTTGTGTGAATAGGGCTGAGAAATAAATTAATGGAGATATCCTATCTTCTAGAATTGGAAGGGACCTTGAAAGGTCATCAAGGCCAGGCCCCTGCCTTCACTAGCAGGACCACGTACTGATTTTGCCCCAGATCCCTAAGTGGCTCCCTCAAGGATTGATTTCACAACCGTGGGTTTAGTAGGCTAATGCTCAAACCACTGAGCTATCCCTCCCCCAAAGAAAGGCTTGGATGGGTTTAGTTTGTGATAATGTTAGTAACCAGACATATGTTTCACTATGTGCATAGATATTCGGATGTGCATTCTATAGGAATTGTGACTATAGCTAAGGTACAGTGTGGTACAGCTTTCACACTGCCCCAGAGGGAGAAGTGGAGGCACTGTGCCTCTGAGAGACAGTACTGGGGCTCTGTGCCTGTCGTGGCTCCTCTTTTGCATTGTGGGGAATAATTTACTACACCTTTTTCGGTATACTTCCAGAGGCAGCAAGTACTGCTCTGTGGCTACATCCACTCCCTACCCAGATGCTCACAGAAGGTACAGCGAGGTAAAGTTCTTGTGTGCTGCCCAAGCACTCAGGGGTGTAATATACATAGACCTAAACCAAGGTGGGCCATGCCAAGGCTTGTGGAAAAGCAGGGTGACCAAACTCTCCTGTGTGGCCAAACAGATAGAACTATCTAGTCCTGAAGTGTAGACATGACTTTGCATCACAACATGGAAGCTTAACCTGACAGTGTGATTTGGGCTGCATATGGAGAGAGAGAAGTTTACAGAGTACACATGTGGAAATCCCTTTTTATGTGGCTCTACAAAGGCTGCTCCTAAATTATTTACAGTTATGAACACCAAATAGCAACATAAGAATGTCCATACTGGGTCAGACCAGTGTTCCATCTAGCCCAGTATCCTGTCTTCTAACAGTGGTCAGTGAAAAATGCTTTAGAGGGAATTAACAGAACAGGGCAATTATCGAGTGATACACTGCTGTTGTCCAGTCCTAGTTTTTAGTAGTCAGAGGTTTATAGACACCCAGAGTAAGGGATTGCTTCCCTAACCATCTTGGCTATGAGCCATTGATGGACCTATCTATCCTCCATGAATTTATCAAATTCTTTTTTTGAATTCAGTTATAATTTTGGCCTTCACAATATCCCCCGGCAATGAGTTCTACAGGTTGACTATGCATTGTGTGAAGAAGTACTTCCTTCTGTTCGTTTTAAACCTGTTGCCTATTAATTTCAGTGGGTGACCCCTGTTCTTATGTTATACGAAGGGGTAAATAACACTTTCTGATTCAATTTCTCCACACCATTCATGATTTTATAGACCTCTACTATTGCCACTCAGTTGTCTCTTTTCGAAGCTGAACAGTCCCAGTTTTTTTAATCTCCCCTTTATGGAAGTTGCTCCATACTCCTGGTCAATTTTGTTGCCATTCTTTGTACCTTTTCCAATTCTAATATATCTTTTTTTGAGATGAGGCAACCAGAACGACACGCAGTATTCAAGCTGAGGGTGTACCATGGATTTATATAGTGGCATTAGTATATTTTTTGTCTTATTATCTATCCCTTTAATAACAGTTCCTTACATTGTTAGTTTTTTTGACTGTCACTGCACAATGAACAAATGTTTTCAGAGAACTATCCACAATGACTCCAACGTCTCTTTTTTGAGTGGAAACAGCTAATGTAGACCACATAATTTTGTATGTATATTTGGGATTATGTTTTCCAATATGCATTTCTTTGTACTTATCAACGCTGAATTTCATCCTGCATTTTGTTGCCCAGTCATCCAGTTTTGTGAGACTCCTTTGTAACTCTTCACAGTTAGTTTTGGACTTAACTATTTTGAGTAATTTTGTAGCATCTGCAAACTTTGCCATCCCATTGTTTACCCCTTTTTCCAGATCATTTATGAATATGTTGAACATCACAGGTCCCAGTACAGATCCTTGGGGGACCCTGCTATTTACCTATCTCAACTGTGAAAACTGACCATTTAATCCTACCCTTTCCTAGCATTTAACCAGTTACTGCTCCATGACAGGACCTTCCCTCATATCCCATGACTGCTTACTTTGCTTAAAAGCCTCTTGTGTGGGACCTTGTCAAAGGTTTTCTGAAAGTCCAAGTAACAGGATCACCCTTGTCCACATGCTTGTTGTTGTTGTCAAAGAATTCTAATAGATTGGTGAGGCGTGATTTCATTTTACAAAAGCTGTATTGACTGTACTCCAACATATCTTGTTCATCAATGTATAAATAGTAAAAGATATTGACCAACTGGAGGGAGTTCAGAGAAGAGTAGCAAAAATGGTTAGTGGGCTCAGAAGGACTGATTTATAAGGAAAGATTAGAAGAACAATATACAGTATGAGGCTTGGCTAATTGATGATTTAGGGAGACCACAATAACTTCTACAAGTGCATGAAGGAAGTAAATACTAGGAAGAAAGAGAAATTATAGAAGGGGACATAACTAGGAGTAATGAGACATAAGTACGCATGGCAGAATTTTATCTGAATGTTTTTATATAATTTTGACAGGTAATATCACTATTTATTTTTAAACCTTTTTTCAATTTTTATCAATTTAGATTGTCACAATTGCACAAAATTATAAGTTTTAAGCATTCTTATTGATTTAAATTTAGATTTTCACAGTTGTAGGAAATTATGGGGATAGTGGGATCAGACAATTATTTAGTGGCAGACAGAGATTCATGAACTTTTAACTTTATAACAGTTAAAACACATATCATCAACCTCATATGTCAAAACACACAAATATCTTTAAATCAAACTCTAAAAAGTTCTCATGCAGCATTTTTCTTCCTTTGCCTATCTATAAATTTTGATTATTACTGATGAAATATTTTTTCATCAGTTTATGTGAGTATGGTGAAATCAATGTTTACCAATATTTACCAACAAAAATTTAATCCTTCCAAGCCTAGACATAAGGCCTAATCCCATAAACTACATTGCACGCAGAACTACTACTGAAATCAAATTAATTAAGGGGAAGTTTAGTTTGAATATTGGGAGAAACTTTTCTGCCCAGATCTGTTAAATAGACTTCCGAGAGAAACAGTGGAAATCCCATGCTATAGGAATTTCAAAACCTTGATTGGACAGAAAAGGTTCTAAAGCGATCCAGTACTAGGACCAAATAGGTTTTGTCCTTTAGAATTTCTATGCTTCTGCATCATACTAAATAACATTTGATTTATATCTGAAGGCACTAAATGGTTAATGACATTCCATAAAGGATTTAGAGGATAATGGCTATTTTCATTCCATAGGAAATATCTCTCTGACATAAGTAATGTTTTTCTCATCCTGTGGCTGAGCATCAGAAGGGGGATATTAAGCTCTGTGAGTGTATAGTCCCAGAAGTTACAGAACTGCTTTATCCAACCTCATCATATTGCTTGGGTTTTCTTTAGCAATAGCTTTAATTTTTATATAATTTTTCTTTTTTCCTTTTTCTCATTTGTTTTCCACAACAGCACTACCCTACTTTGCAGTCTACACAGGCACATTCTCTGGGCACAAGATTGACAACCATGACATTTGCTGACTTCATGAATCCTAAGGTCACTGAGGTTGGAAGTTTTGGTTACGTATAATTAAACAGGTGACTTCTGACATACAACAGCTCTGTGCGTAACTGCACAATGCAGCCCTCATTCTTTCAAATGGTTTGGAGAATAATTCCTTTGTAATTGAGTGCTCCTGTCATTCCTGTGAAATATACTATGAATTCAAAACAGCCAACATTAACTACCAGCTATACTGTGCTGGATGGCTGATCTTCTATTGATGATACTAGAATGACAAGAGCATACTCTATTTTTCTAGGTTAGTGCTCACTCCCAATACAAAATTCCTTTAAAAAAAAAGTCAAACAAATATTAATGTTGCAAAGTCAAGCCGTTAAAAGTTTGGAAATATTACAAATAAGACTGTGCCGCTTAATTCAGCCTCCTTGTGCTTATGCTGTATGATAGTCTTTAGTTACATGATCACATACTATTTTTTTCCATAAGAACCCTGCCTCATTCAGAGACTTGATTAGTTATTCAACATTTCTCCTTTTCTCTTCTCATTCAGTGTGTGTCCTGAGGTCTTGTTTAAAACACATCATCCAAAGCCTGCTCTAAATATAAAACTATTAATTTCCTCTTGGGTATCTGTGGGCTTCACAAACATTAATTAATCTTCACAACACTCCATTGAGCATAAGTGGTATTACTATTGCCATTTTACTCATGGGAAACTGAAGGTCAGAGAGACTAAAGCCACAACTGTCAGGTGTCCACTAAATTCGGAAGCCCAACTTAAGATATGTAGATTTTGAATTTTTTTCAGAGTACTTGGCATTTTTATAATACTTGATATAAGAATGTAAGAACGGCAATACTGGGTCAGACCAAAGGTCAATCTAGCCCAGTATCCTGTCTTCCGGCAGTGGCCAGTGCCAGGTGCTTCAGAGGGAATGAACAGAACAGGTAATCATCGAGTGATCCATTCCCTGTGACCCATTCCCAGCTTCTGGCAAACAGAGGCTAGGGATACCATCCCTGCCCATCCTGGCTAATAGCCATTGGTGGACCTATCCTCCATTAATTTATCTAGCTCTTTTTTGAACCCTGTTATAGTCTTGGCCTTCACAACATTCTCTGGCAAGGAGTTCCACAGGTTGACTGTGCATTGTGTGAAGAAATACTTCTTTTTGTTTGTTTCAAACTGGCTGCCTATTAATTTTATTTGGTGACTCCTAGTTTGTGTGTTATGAGAAGGAGTAAATAACACTTCCTTATTTACTTTCTCCACACCAGTCATGATTTTATAGACCTTTATCATATCTCCTCTTACTTGTCTCTTTTCCAAGATGAAAAGTCCCACTCTTATCAATCTCTCCTCATACGGAAGCCGTTCCATACCGCTAATCATTTTTGTTACCCTTTTCTGAACATTTTCCAATTCCAATATATCTTTTTTGACATGGGGCGACCACATCTGTATGCAATATTCAAGATGTGGGTGTACCGTGGATTTATATAGAGGCAATATGATATTTTCTGTCTTATTATCTATACTTTTCTTAATTATGCCCAACATTCTGTTTGCTTTTTTGACTACTGCTGCACATGGAGTGGATGTTGTCAGAAAACTATCCACAATGACTCCAAGATCTCTTTCTTGAGTGGTAACAGCTAATTTAGACCCCATCATTTTATATGTATAGTTGGGATTATGTTTTCCAATGTGCATTACTTTGCATTTATCAACATTGAATTTCATCTGCCATTTTGTTGCCCAGTCACCCAGTTTTGAGAGATCCTTTTGTAGCTTGTCGCAGTCTGACTGGGATTTAATTATCTTGTGTAGTTTTATACCATCTGCAAATTTTGCCACCTCACTGTTTACCCCTTTTACCAGATCATTTATGAATATGTTGAATAGTACTGGTCCCAGTACAGACCTTTGGGGGACACCACTATTTATCTCTCTCCATTCTGAAAATTGACTATTTATTCCTACCCTTTGTTTCCTATCTCTTAACCAGTTACCAATCCATGAGAGGACCTTCCCTCTTATCCCATGACAGCTTACTTTGCTTAAGAGCCTTTGGTGAGGGACCTTGTCAAAGGCTTTCTGAAAATCTGAGTACACTACATCCACTGGATCCCCCTTGTCCACATGCTTGTTGACCACCACAACGAATTCCAGTAGTTTGGTGAGGCGTGATTTCCCTTTACAAAGACCATGTTGACTCTTCCCCAACAAGTTATATTCATCTATGTGTCTGATGTCTATGTGTAGCTGTTCTTCAAATTCTTGTTTGGCCTTCCTAATTATATTTTTACACTTCATTTGTCAGAGTTTATGCTCCTTTCTATTTTCCTCACTAGGATTTAACCTCCACTTTTTAAAGGATGCCTTTTTGCCTCTCACTGCTTCTTTTACTTTGTAGTTTAGCCACAGTGGCTCTTTTTTGGTTTTCTTACTATATTTTTTAATTTGGATTATACACTTAAGTTGAGCCTCTGTTATGGTGTCTTAAAAACGTTTCCATGCAGTTTCCAGGGATTTTACTTTTGCTGTTGTGCCTTTTAATTTCTGTTTAACTAACCTCCTCATTTTTGTGTAGTTCCCCTTTCTGAAATTAAATGCTACAGTGTTGGGCCGCTGAGTTCAAAGCATGTCTACAGTCAACTTTATTTGCAATTGTGTGCTCAACACATCTGTAAATCTGGCCCAAGGTATCTCAGATTGAGTATCCAAAACATAAGGAACACACAATTAGTGACTATCTGTGAGAAATTTAGTTTAAAGTGACTTGTCCAGCAGCCTATGGGAACTCTGTGGCAGAGGCAGGGATAAAATACAGTTCTCCAGGGCAGCATTCACCTGCCTGAACCCTCAGGCCATCCTCTGCCTTCCTGCAAGCTGTTGCTTCATTCACTAAACACCTTCCAATTTCTGCAAAAACTCAGGCGGGGTCCTGCAGACCACAGGCCCATTTACTATATGTAACATCAAGACCACTGGGTGGATTTGGATTCTCTTCTGACACCTACAAAGTTCCCTAGTCTGGAGACCTATGGGGGGCTCAGCTGGCTGTCAGTAGCCGGTGCCAGGCCAGATCTCTGCCACTCTGGACGCTGGTCTCCGTGGGGCTAATCTGTCTGATCCTTGCAATCTTCCCACAGTAGTTCAAACACTCCTTTATGTGTAGTGGGAGTTAATCAGAGACTCCCTGAGCTGTCTGCTTCATTCTATTTCATTCTCTCTCTCTCTCTGAGTCAGACTGTCATCTCCCATTAAGGGGCTGAGCAACCCTGGCTCATCAGCAAACTGCTTGTCCAGGCAATTCCATGCAGCAGCCAACATATTGACCTCAGCCAAGTTTCTAGTCCATTCTGTCCCCACCCCTGACTCCAAACACACTGGAAAATAGTGTCAAAGAGTTCTAGTAGCCACTACAGTCATAGTTTGTTCGATAGAGCTCCCTGAGGCTCAATCTGGCACTCCAAGAGCTGGCAAACTGCAAGTGGGGGCACATATACAATGCCCAAACACCTCCAGAGCACTGGCCATCCTATGTACTGAATGAGTCAGGAGTTTATAAAAATGACCCTAGTAAATGGTAAAGTCTGCCAAGGCGGGTGGGACCAAATGGTGTCCTAGGTGTCCCCCTCCCCGATTTGTTAAACTTTTGAATACCTTATTTTTATTGCATTTGTAGCCTATTTCACAACTTTGATGCACGATTTGCATGCATGATTTATCCCTGTCAGGCTCAAGTCCTAACTTTTCCGCCATTTCTTTGGCAGCAGTGATGGCATCTTCAAATCCGTTGTCTCTGTAGGCCACAACGAAATCAAGGCAGTTTCTCATCAAAGGAGTAGTGGTTACGATGTCCATCGACTGAGTTAGTAATGCCTTGCTTACAAAGTTTACTTGGAACAGGATATTGTGCCAAACCACAATTGAGACCAGAAATTTGAAGTCAGTGATCTGGTTTGCCAGGCTTTGCACCTCGTGTCAGATTTCAGCCTTTGCTTTACTCGAGAGTGCCAGTTCCATTAGGGCATCCTAAACCTCAGTCACTTGGTACCTCACTGGCCTTATGCTGTCAATGCAGCTCTCCCAGTGAGTGTCACTTAGCGGCTTCATTGTCAGAATTGTAACATTGTCTATGAGGATCTTCCACCTGATACTTGATATACATCCTTTGCAGCACTCCACAGAGAGATACTGAATCTAAAGAAGATGACTCTGAATTTGACACAGCCAGATTGAGGGAATAGCAGCCATAAGGCACGAAGAAAGCTCTTGAATTCACTGCAAGGATCTTTGCCTGGACACCAGTGTTTCTTCTCTACATGTTGAAGCTTTATTTTATTCTCATTCAAAAACATTCATAAACAGTCCTGTTAAGCTTTTTCAAGTAGAGTTGTCCACAGACAAAAAAAAATAAAGAGTTCCTTTACTTGGATACAGCCATCCTTGTCATCAACAAATCTTACTGTAAGTGACATCTTTTCACTGTGACTAATGTCGTGAGTGCAGTGCACTTTGCTGAGCTGCATCAATATATTATCAAGCACCTTCCTTGCTATAAGATCAATCAATTTGTTTTTAATTGTTTTGCTGCAGTAACGGCCCATAGTTTCTTTACAAACTACTTGACGTAGGTGCTCACATATGACCTCATATTTCCCAAGGAACTGTACCAAACTGAGGAAATTACTGTTATGTTCAGTGAACAACATATCTGACGAGCCCTGGAAAGCCAAATTATTCTTGCAAGGAAGTGGGTAATTGAGATCAGATACTTAAGCACATTTCTCCAGTGCTGGGTTTCTACATTAATAACGTGCTGGTTGTCTGCGTATATGCATTTATTCAGCTTGAGCCTGGACTCGACTGCTATCCATTTGGAATAGTGGGCCATAAAATGTCTGGGTGACTTTTCATGTTGCTTCTGAGCATCAGCTAAGTTATGCCAATAATTGTACATGGAAAGCTCAAGCAACAACTTGGCATCCTTGTCAAATATTTTGCAACAAAAACAGAATACTTTGTCAGTTGATTTTGAGTAAATTAGCCAATGTCAATTCAGTTTCTCACCATTATCGAGCACTCGTGACTCTGAGAAGAGTTGCTTCTGCTCATTTACTGGAAATGTCATATCCTCGATTTGGCCCAGCCCATTTAAAATTGTATGATCAATATCATTACTCTCCTTTTCATGTGAGCCACATTCTTCTTTATCATCACTCTCCTTTACACTGCCAGGAAAACTGAATGATTCTCCATCACTTTCTTCACCATTCCATTCCTTATTTTCAGGTAAATCTGCTAATTCCTTAGTAATAGTACTTCTATCATTTTCTTCTGCACTGGGATGATCGCTACTGCCTAAAGCCTAGTCTATATTTTCCCCATCAAATTTGCCCCTTGCTACAAATAAGATTGCAATTGATCTTTACGCTTCTTATACTGAGCTCCCTGAAGGCTTCTTCGCGGGCATCTTTTATTTTCTATGGAAGAAAACGGACACTATTAGGGAGAGCAAAAGTCTACGTACCACAGTCTTAGAAAGTCATCAAACATTATATGTAAAGTATGGCAAAAGAAGTAACAGTATTTCTTTTCTACAGCTGCGTAGATAGGAGGTCGATAAGTATTCTGGCTTCTCATTGAATATGTCCTTTATTAGTCACTACTTGAATAGTTTAAATCTCACACAAGTACACTTTTGCAATTACACAATAAAACACGGTTCACAATATTGCAGCTGGGCTCTCACTTCACTTCACTTCACTTTGTTCTTATATCTCACTGACTGGCATCGCCCCACCCCTTATATACCCGCAAGGACATGGCTGACAACATTCTAGGAGGTTCGAGGAAAATATAGTTCTCAGAAAGTCTGGAAGGTTCCACGAGAACAAAAGTCCAGAACATTCTAGGAGGTTAGTGAAAAATTAATCCACATACAGAATACCTGATACATTTTACTTCAAACATTCTATTTTCCCTTTTTTCACTAACAACAAAAACAGGAAGCCTGGCGCCCCAGTGGTCACCTGGGTCGCCTGCCCCTAAATCCAGCAGCGAGAATACTGCCTTTTCATGTGATCAAGGCAACCACATGAGCAACAGTTTCTGTTTCTTTGGCTGAGGTCCGATAATTAGGGTTACTAGGAAGAGGCCGGTACTGTGATGGTGTGGGCTTCACTCCCTTTCCTTCCCTCCCTCCCGTTCTTCCCCCTTCCTTATTCCCAGGGATAAACTGAAGACCCACTTTTACTCTAGCTTTTTGCCTTTCTCCATGGGACTTGTGCTCCCTGTATAGCCTTGCTTGTATGTACAAGTCAGCTGGTTTTGCAGCTGCTTCTACTGATACAGGAGTTTTTTATCACATGGGGGGGTTGTGCTCCATCAGTGCAAACCTCAAAGAACTACCCTTGAGCTATTAAATCCACCAGCTTGTCTCAGGTGTCTGCCCCTTTACCCTTTATACACTTTTTCAAATAATTCACCTTTTTATGCACATATTCCCCATAGGGTGACCAGATAGCAAGGGGGTGAGGGGTAATAGGTGCCTATATAAGAAAAAGCCCCCAAAATTGGGACTGTCCCTATAAAATCAGGACATCTGTTCACCCTAATTCCCCATGATTTAACTTATTCATCTTTTTAAGGTTCCTGAAATTGAGATGGTGTGCCATTGACGTAATTTGAAACCTTTTAACACAGATGATTTTAAAACATCATATTTCACAGCTTCACTTACATCGTATTTTTAACAATTTGTAATGCTTTCCCCATCAGCTTAGAGAGCAAAACCATCATTCTTAAGGCTTGTTGAGTAATGATATTGTGGGGTGGGATAATGTTGTTTTGTTGTGGTGCACAGAAAGTTTTGAGGAGTGATATAATATGAGAACACGAAGCATCATAGTGATGTATTTGATAGCGTCATATCACAGTGTGACGATGTGATGCCATGGTATGTCGTCACTGACTCAGGATCAGGGTGCAGGCTGACCGTGAATTGATCACATTATGATGGGATCACATTGCACCTCAGGGGGTGGTGGTGCCTGGTACAGCATAATGGCTGCCTTGTGGTGTGGCATGATTAGCAGTGTGGTATATTAACAGTATTGCCATCTTTTGCAATTCTATTGCTAATCTCACAGTTTTCTGTCTTTTTTCTTAAGGGCCCAGCTCTTGGAGCCATTTCATTAAAAATGTTTTTTCCCCTCAATTTTCATTAAAAAACAACAGAAAGTTTCTGGTCATCTTAGTGGCAGGTAAACGCTTGAAAATCTGAATTCTGAAGCTCAAAAACCAGAAGACATAAAAGTACCTTAAACTTATTATTTTAGGGTAGTTTTATGATTGTAAGAGGGTGGGGCTAAATCATGTTTTTTGCATACTTGAAGTTGGCAATAAGTATCACTGCAGAAAAGTGTAATGACTTGTCACAGAGTCATCCCCTGAGGTGAGTCCCCCAGTCCCTGCACCCTCCAGACCAGTGGTCACCAACCACTTCCCAGTCAATCGTGATCTCCGGTGGTACAGCGGGGCTGCCGCTAAAGCAGTCTCCCTGCCTGCCCTGGCCCCACTCCCCTCCCGGAAGCAGCCAGCATGGCCCAGAGAGTGGGGGGCAGTGGTCTTCCCCCCCACGTGCTGCTCTGCCTGTGAACAGGGAGCTGTGGCCAATGGGTGCTACAGGGATGGTGACAGCTCAGTGGTTTGAGCATTGGCCTGCTAAACCCCAGGGTTATGAGCTCAATCCTTGAGGGGGCCACTTAGGGAGCTGAAGCAAAATCAGTACTTGGTCCTGCTAGTGAAGGCAGGGGGCTGGACTTGATGACCTTCCAGTTCTAGGAGATGGGATATCTCCATTAATTTATTTTTATTTTAATTTGCAGCGAGGGACCACGTGCCCCCTGCCCCAATCCAGGGGCACATTGGCCCCTACTGGGAGCAGCGTGGGGCAGGGGGAGGCTGGGAGCCTGCCTGATGGGAGGCTGCACCCCAAGCCCCAGTCCTGACCCCCAACCCAGAGCCAGCATCCTGAACCCCCTCCTGCACCCCACACTCTGCCCCAGCCCTGACTGCCCCAGAGCCAGCACCCATACCCCCTCCTGCACCCCAACCCCCTGCCACAAGCCAGATCCCCCCTCCCAGAACCAGCACCCTGTCCCCCCTCCTGCACCCCAGTACTCTGCCCCAGCCCAGAGCCCCCTCCTGCACCCAAACTACCTCTCAGAGCTTGCACCTCCTACCCTCTGCCCCAGGTTCAAACCAGAGCCCCCCTCACACTGGAAACCCATCAGCCCCAGCCCAGCCCAGCCCCCTGGCCCAGCCTGGTGAAAGTGAGTGAGGGTGGGGCAGAGCAAGCAAGGGGGAGAGAGAGGGGGAGGAAGTGAGGAGGGCGGGGCTTTGGGGAAAGGGGTGGGGTAGCTCCTGTGTTGCCTTAAATTCAAAAAGTGATCTTGGGCATAAAAAGGTTGGAGATCAGGGCTCCAGTCTGCAGCGGAAGAGAAACTACCCCTCCCCTTTTCTCCAGCATTTTCTCTTCATGGCTCTGGGGACAGCTGGGGTTTAAAAGAAATACTCAGGGCCGCAGTGACCAATAGCCGGCCACCAGCATGTTCCCTCCAATAGGAGCTCACAGTGGGCCGGTGTTGCTAGGTAGAACAGAGACCGTTCCCCCTTTTTCCTAATCCTCGTCCTTTCCGAGTCCGGCGTCCAATTAGAGAGCTCTGAGAAGGAGATGGGCGGGACACAAAAAGGAAAAAAGGGCGGAATTCCGTTTACGATAGCCAATCGACAGGAGAAACATTGACTCTAGGATCACTGATTCGCTGTTCCGAATAAAGTGACACGGCCAACCTCCAATCCGGTTGTCAGGGGCTGCGGAAGACGGCGCGAAGTTTGAATCGGCGCGAGGAAGCTTGACGAGGAACTGGGGAGCGACGGATACGCCCGGGGGAAGCGGGGGGCGCGGGGCGCCCCGCCCCGCCATGGAGGAGCTGGAGGAGAGGCTGCGCCGCAGCAACGCGCGGTTCGTGGACTCGCTGCAGCGGATCATAGAGAAGGTGAGGTGGGGGCGGGGCCTCGTCATTCCCCCCCCCTCGTTATGCCGGGAGTCGCGCGGCCCAGGCTCGCGCGGGGCGGGGGTGTCGCAGAACGACAGGCAAAGTCCAGCCGCTGGCCAGCCCCGCCCCCCCCCCCCCCCCCCCATCGAAATCAGCCGCCCGGGCCGGCGGCGCTTGGGGGCCGGGCGCTCAACGGTGTAAAACTTTAGGTGCCGCTTTCCAACGTGTCTGCGCATAAAGTTAGGCTCCTACATGCGTCGTCCGTCACTTAACTTCGCAAAGGTGCTGAGCCCCCCCAGTCCCGCGGAAGCCTGGAGAGCGCACGGGCGTGTCACCCTCGGGAAGTCGGGGGCCTTTTACTCACGTTTGGTTTGGGGAGTTAATTTTAGGAAGCTTGTAGCTCGGGGGTCTTGCATGTGGCAGCGATGTCACTGGTAACAAGCAAGTTATTGCAGCTTCCACGTTGTTGACAGGGAAGGTGGTGGCTCCCGTTTGATACATCCAGCGCCTTAGAGAGGGAAATTCCCCAAGTATTTTTGTTTGGTCTTCATCTTTATTTATAAACTTTAAAAATATGTATGCAGTATTTTTTTAAAACACCCTTCATTGTCTTGGTAATAGCATTTAGATCATGATGATGGTAAATGCTTTTTCTCATCTTGCCAGTCCCCTCTAGACTGTATTGCCATACGGGATCAGACCAGTAGGCCCTCTAATCAGATTCTCAGTCTATCAATGGCCAAAACCAGTTACTTCAGAGGAAGGTGGAAGAAGCCCTGTAAAGGACAGTTATGGGCTATCTTGTCCATGGTGCACATTTACTTCTAAACACCTGTCAATTAGTGTTTGGCTTATGCCCTGGAACAGCAGTATTTATAGCCTTTAAAAATGTATTTCATCTAAAGTAAAGTGGGTATTGTCAGATTGCAGACTTTAAAATACTTTAAAGTAAAAGTCTCTCTCTCTGAAACACACACACACACACAATCTACACAAGCTTATGAAAATCTTTGAACTTTATGTAAAACCTCTGCTGTTAGAAATTTAACCAATAATTTCTGTTAAAATGGTCTGTTTTTTTGTTGTTGTTGTTTTGTAATAGTACAATTATCCCTTTGAAGATGATATACTTGTCTCTATGGAATCATTGACTTACGATACACCCATTGGTAAGAATTCCTTAAAATAGCATTTTTCATTTTTTATTTTTTTAGACCTACTACAGTGTACAGATTTACACAAATAGGACTGGATAATGTCTGGGCAAAAAGAATTCACTCTGTGGTCCAGATCCTACAAAAACTTCAGTATCTGCTGTAGTTTGCCCATGGGCATAGTCCCATCGAAGCCATATGTAAAATGCAATGCATGGGTAATTTTTACAGGCTCTGGCTCTATGTCCATATGTAGCAATGGGTGAAGGGTAAAAGGAAATTACAATTTTAGTCATTATTTAGACCCCAAAAAAAGTCATTGGGGCTCAAGAGAACAGTGATTAATACTATAGTGAGTTGTAAGGAACAAACATTAGGGTAGAAGAGGAATTTAAAGGAAGGAAAGTAAGTGAGAAAAGAGAATGAAGGGGAGAACCCGGTAGCTGTTATGTAAAAGCTGTTGTGATGTGAATATTTTGCAGTATCTCATTGGATGGAATAGATTGCGTTATCTTAAGAAGACTTTTTCTTCACTGTGAGAGCACATGGTTAATTCACAAAAAGAACAGGAGTACTTGTGGCACCTTAGAGACTAACAAATTTATTTGAGCATTAGCTTTCGTGGGCTGCAGCCCACTTCATCGGATGCATGCAGTGGAAAATACAGTAGAAAGATATATAATCTTTCCACTGCATGTTGTTTGTGTGTGTATGTATATATATATATATATATATATGTGTGTGTGTATATCTTCCTACTGTATTTTCCACTGGATGCATCCAATGAAGTGGGCTGAAGCCCACGAAAACTTATGCTCAAATACATTTGTTGGTCTCTAAGGTGCCACAAGTACTCCTGTTCTTTTTGTGGATACAGACTAACACGGCTGCTACTCTGAAACCCATGGTTAATTCAGTTACTGTACTGAGATTGGGGGAGTACATGTTTTTCCAGGGTCTGATAAAAGTTGTCAGAAGGGTTGCATGTATATGAGGAGATTCTAACCTAAAAGGCTGAGATCTCTCTAAAATGTCATATGGTCTGCAGTTTAATAGGCATTGTCGTCTAATGGTTTGAATATGTTACTTGGAGCCAAGAACTGCTCTGCTAGCTTCCTACCTGTCAAATGAGGATTGATACCTAAGTGCCTTAACAAGGTTAACTTAACTATTGTACGCATATGTAAAATGCTACAAAAATACCAACTATTATGTAGTCCCAGGTCCACAATTAGGTTGTGTGTTTTTAAAGGCTTTTACAATCTTAATATGATTAAATATATCATCAGGAGTTAAGGATTAGTGTTGGATTTTTTGTGTGTTTACATTTTTGCCACTTGGAATGTGTGAATTTGCAATGGCTGGTAATGTGTCTGGTTTTTGTAACATCTGTTTACACGTTATAGGAAACACTATATATAGGTCCCAGACCTTGGAAGACTTAATCATCCGAGTTGCTGTACACTCCACAAAGGCTTGGTGCATTTAATGGGACTACTCACATATAAAGTTAGCTGCTTGATTAGGTCTTTGTAGGATCAGTGCCATAACATGCAATGGAGCTGAGTTATGTTATTAAGGAAACTAACTTTGAATTTACTGACTGTATCCAATTTAATCTCAAACATAGAACTGCATTAAAGAAGTCATTTTCATATAAATTGCTGGCCAACACACAGCGTAAATGACCTGCAGGTGTAGTTTGGTTTTGATGGTATTTTCATTGCCTCACACACACTCCTTAAATACAGAAAGATTATTCAACATAGACTTGTACTGTAATGTATGCAAAATGTTTGTAGTAATTTGTTTTGTTATATCTAGGACCACAGCTATGGGGTGATATGTCAGAAAAAAACATTAACGAATGGAAGAAAAAATTACATAAGGTATCTAATAACTCTCTTGCATGGTATGATTTCCTTAATTTAACCTTGCTGTTCCAAAGAATATTTGTGGGATACAATCAAAGAGAAATAGTTTTCCATTTCATAGTGACAAATAAGCTCAGCGGCCAAAAAAATATTGTGGAGAGAATACAGTTTGAAGCTCTTTTAACAGTACTCTTGTACCTCTTCAGCATATCACTGTTGACTTTAAAGTATACTTGAGGTAAAATGACAGCAGTTGGCTAAGTTCTGCCCTGGGGTCCCACCTCTAGCGTTATTAACATGCATTGTTTTGTAGAGATTGAAATAAAGGAATTACAATGTCTTTGCAATCTGAGTTGTCTCTAAGGCCATGTCTACACTACCGCTTCTGTCTGCAAAATTTAGGTCGCTCAGGGGTGTGAAAAAACACCCCCCTGAATGACATAAGTTTCGCTGACAAGTGCTAGAGTGCACAGCACTATGTTGATGAGAGATCTTCTCCCACTGACAAAGCTACTGCTGCTCGTTGGACATGGTTTAATTATGCCAATGAGAGAATTCTCTCCCACTGGTATAGAGCGGCTACACGAAAGATCTTACAGCAGCACAGATGCATTGGTACAGCTCTGCTGCTGTAAGGTCTCTCGTGTAGACATAGCCTAAGTGTGCACATGCCAGGCTCAATTCTCTTCCTCCTTTATTGTTGTGGAAATTATAGTACATGTGTTTCCTTTTTCCCTCTCTTTCTGCTCCACTCCAAAAAACAAATATTGGCCCCCTCAGCAAATGTATATTACAAACATTTGTAAGAAACCAAACCTTCAGTCTTCTCCCAAATGGCTGTTCTAAAAGGTGGGCTGTGTGGAGTGTCTTGAAGGTCAACAAATCTGGATTTTTTTGAACTAGGTAGATTAAAGGAAAGAAGAGTGAATTTTTAGTCTTGAGGGACCCAAAGGAGAATGCTCTCTCCTTAGCTCTCTGATATACCAAGGTAGCTGCAGCTTGCGTGTCTTTGATTTTAACAGTTAGCAGTATGGTCTGAGAAAGTAAGGTGGTGCTTCAGGTAAGATGATCCTAGGATAGTCAGTGCTTTGTAGGTCAATAACCTCTTAGACTGCAACCAAAAGCTGTTGGGAATTGAGGTTGAATAGTACTTTACAGAATCAGGACCCTTATAAATAAATAAGCAAAGTAAATAAGTGTCTTGCAAAATAACTTACACTGTTCTAAGGTTCTTCTGACTCTTCTCTTTTTTTGTTTTTAATTGCAGAGGGCCACACAATGTCAAAAAACCACAGGTAAAGGAAAAGTTTTGTATATTTCAACATGTACTGTATTTAATCTCTTCAAAAGGAAAATAAAAATGCCGTATCACTATGTGTGTTGTTTTAGAAATATACATTTGCTTTTAATATGCTATGCAGTATAAGACTGAAGACATCTGCTGTCTTCACTCCAGAAAATATTTTTACAGTGGTACTACTGGACATGTTACTATGCCTTTTTTTAAAAAAGCGTGAACTTTTTTTTTTTATAAGATTATCATTAGGGCTGTCAAGCGATTAAAAAAATGAATCTCGATTAATCGTGCTGTTAATAATAGAATACCATTTATTTAAATATTTTTGATTTTTTTCTACATTTTCAAATATATTGATTTTAATTACAACACAGAATACAAAGTGTACAGTGCTCACTTTATATTTATTTTTGATTACAAGTATTTACACTGTAAAAAAAAAACAAAAAAACCCCAAAGAAATAGTATTTTTCAATTCACCTAATACAAGTACTATAGTGCAATCTCTTAATCATGGAAGTTGAATTTACAAATGTGGAATTATGTACAAAAAAACTGCATTCAAAAATAAAACAATGTAAAATTTTAGAGCCTGCAAGTCCACTCAGTCCTACTTGTTCAGCCAATCACTCAGATAAACAAGTTTGTTTGCATTTGCAGGAGATAATGCTGCCCGCTTCTTGTTTACAATGTCGCCTGAAAGTGAGAACAGGCTTTCTCTGTGGCACTGTTGTAGCCGGCGTCACAAGATAAATATTCATATGTCGCTTCATGCTTCAACCACCATTCCAGGGGACATGCGTCCATGCCGATGACTAGTTCTGCTTGATAACAATCCAAAGCAATGCGGACCAACGCATGTTCATTTTCATTATCTGAATCAGATGCCACCAGCAGAAGGTTGATTTTCTTTTTCGGTAGTTCAGATTCTATAGTTTCCGCATTGGAGTGTTGCTCTTTTAAGACTTCTGAAAGCATGCTCCACACATCGGGTTGAGTGCTGTAGCCATCTTTAGAAATCTCACATTGGCAACTTCTTTGTGTTTTGTGAAATCTGCAGTGGAAATGTTCTTAAAATGAACAACATGTGCTGGGTCATCATCCTAGACTGCTATAACATGAAACATATGGCAGAATACAGGTAAAACAGAGCAGCGGACATACAATTCTCCCCCAAGGAGTTCAGTCACAAATTTAATTAACACATTATTTTTTTAAAGAGCGTCATCAGGATGGACACATGTCCTCTGGAATGGTGGCTGAAGCATGCAGGGGGATACAAATATTTAGCATATCTGGCACATAAATATCTTGCAATGCCAGCTACAAAAGTGCCATGCAAATGCCTTTTCTCACTTTCTGGGTGACATTGTAAATAAGAAGAGGGCCCCATTATCTCCTGTAAATGTAAACAAACTTCTTTGTCTTAGCTATTGGTGAACAAGAAGTAGACAAGAACAAGAGTGGACTTGTAGGCTCTAAAGTTTTACATTGTTTTGAGTGCAGTTATGTAACAAAACAAAAAAATCTACATTTATTAATTGCACTTTCACGACAGAGATTGCACTATGGTACTTGTATGAGGTGAATTGAAAAATGCTATTTCTTTTGTTTTGATCATTTTTACAGTACAAATATTTATAATAAAAAATGATACACACTTTGATTTCAATTACAAAACAGAATACAATATATATGAAAATGTAGAGAAACATCCAAAGTATTTAATAAATTTCAATTGGTATTCTATTGTTTAACAGTGCGATTAAAATTGTGATTAATCGCGATTAATTTTTTTTGGTTAATCGCGTGATTTAACTGCTATTGAGCTACAACCCTAATTATTGTATACATTTTTACTATGGGATATTTTTAAAAAGTCCTGTTTTTAAATCTGAACTCTTCAAAGTGCAAATTGTTAGTGAATGGAGGTCAGACGAATGCTCCAAAAGGTTCAGAAATGTGGATTTAAACAAAGCTTGAAATGAGTGCTTACACGGTAGGTGTGGTTGGTATCATTGCTTATTAAGATTTCCCAACACTTCCTGTTATAAGACCCTGTTTTCAGTTACTTATAGCAACCAAATCTTTCAAGCTGAAATTTTCCATGCTGGATGTTTGCCTCAGGCTGAGTTTTGAAAAATTTCAGCCAAATTATTCAACAGTCGCCACTCTCTGTCTGCCCAGCTCTGAAGACAATGCAGAAGTAAGGATGGCAATACTGTGACACCCCCCCCCCACACCCCCCGCAACTCCCTTTTGGGTCAGGACCCCCCCAATTTGAGAAACATTGGCCTCCCTGTGAAATCTGTACGGTATAGAGTAAAAGCACACAGAAGACCCGATTTCACGGGGGGAGACCCGATTTCATGGTCCTTGACTTTGGTTGGACCCTAGTCATCCTCATAGAGTGATTGAGCATGTTCCAGCTCAGGGCTATGCAGGCTAAGCAGGACACTCCCTCTAATGATTGCTCTGGGCCTAGGTGCTGCTGGGTATTGAAAATCAGAGCTCGGAAGCTTGTCTCTCCTGTGCTCGTAGGGACCCCTCCCCCCAGTTAGCACTCAGACGGCATGGAGGAGGAAGCAGTCTGATTTGAATGCAAAGTGAACAAAAGCTGTACGGGGGGAAGGTAAGGAGTAAATTAGGACAAATTGGTGAAACTGGGACTGGAGGGAGTGAGGGAGAGAAGCTGGAATTGAGGCTAGTGGGGGTAATGGAGACTAGGACTGGCTGGGCACGGAGATTAAGACTGGGAGGGGGTGGGGGATGGGGTTCTGGGAACTGGTTGGTGGAGCGGATGGGGTCACTGAGATTGGATGAGGAGCTGAAGGGGAGCAAGGACACTGGGACAGGCTGGTCTAAGAGACAGTCACTAAGAAACAGTGGGGGGAAAAGAATAGGGGTGTGGTGGGAAGAGAGAGTTAGATTGTATGAGGAGCATGAGGAGGGAGACTAGCGCTAGGTCTACACTACCCGCCTGAATCGGCGGGTAGAAATCGATCTCTCGGGGATCGAATTATCGCGTCTCGTCGGGACGCGACAATCGATCCCCCGAATCAACGCTCTTACTCCACCAGTGGAGTTGAGGGTAAGCGCCGTCGACGGGGAGCCGCGGAGGTCGATTTTGCCGCTGTCCTCACAGCGGGGTAAGTCGGCTCCGATAGGTCGAATTTGCGTATCTTAAATCGTCCTCCCCTCCCCCCCCCCCCCCCCCCGGTAGCGAAGACCTGCCCTAGGACTGACGGGGCAAGAAGAGTGGGACTAGGATGTGAAGCCTTAGGGGTGGAGACTTGGACTGGATAGGCAAGGAGAAAGGGCCTGGGACAAGGAGCCACAGGTGGGGAAGAGACAGGGCTGGAATAGACAGGTTGGGAAGGGGTCAAACTTGGGGGGGAAGGGAGGGAAAGGGGAAATGTGTTGTATTTTGTGTTGAAATTGAAATTAATATATTTGAAAATGTAGAAAACATCCAAAAATCTTTTAATAAATGGTATTCTGTTATTATTTAACAGTGCAATTAATCATGCAATTGATTTTTGTAATTGCATGATTAATCATGATTAATTTTTTTAATCGCTTGACAGCCCTAATACAAATACATAAACAAAGAGAAAAACTGGAAAATTTATTTTTTTGCCTCAGAACAAAAGCAGAGAAACATCCATGCTGTCCATCCATTTTTGATAACAAATGTAAAGTATTTCTTGCTTAGGAGGACTTAAGACTAGCATAACTAAATTCAAAAATACTTCTGCTATAGGGCTTACTTTAATAAAATGGGAAAAAAACAAACAGAAGGTGTGAAGTGTTTTTTCTTCTACATGGTCTTGCATACAATAAAGAAGATGAGATTTAAAAGTAGTTCAAATCAAGCCTTTAGAATACTAAAAAACAAAACAAAAAAACCCTCAAACCCAACAAATAAATTTATTTGGCATTAATTCCAATGCCATTAGCACATAGCAGGGCTAGGGTCAAATCCTTTGCTTAACGCGAAGACTTCCCAGTGCAGAGACATTAAACACTATCTTTTGAAGTCTTCATTGGAGGCTGTTCCAGTGTCTGAATTTCATTCCACTACCTAACAATATGTTTTAATTACCATTCTTTCCCCTCCCCCCGTCAACATATACATGTAGTATTATAAAATTAGAAAGTTAAGAGGTGTGATCAAATGACTTCAGTGGTCTTTGGATCAAGCCTACAGTTAACATACTAGAAACCTTTTTTCAGGGAGAATTTCTATTACACCATCTGATTTATGAATACTGCTCTTGTGCTCACACCTGAGCCATATAAACAGTGTAACTACATCAGTTGAACTTGATAGTAAAGGACAAGTGTTACATTTAAAGAAAAAGGCCCTCAACCCTAAAGGATAGTTGACCCCAACATCCTTTTGTTGTGCTATCTACATTCATTCCCCATTCAAGAGTCCACCTTTAACCCAGTCTAACAATACATTAACAAAGAAAAACCTAACCAAACCAAAACCACCCCTATGTTCAAAGAACATTCAGGATGCAAAGACAAGCATCAGTAGTTGGAAAAAAAAATCACGATTAATCGCACTGTTAAACAATAATAGAATACCATTAATTTTAATTTTTTTGGATGTTTTCTACATTTTCAAATTATATTAATTTCAGTTTCAACACAGAATATAAAGTGTACAGTGGGGGTAAGAGGACCAAGGAAGGAATGTGTTAAACTCCTGGCAGGATGATATTTCTGTGGTGTTTAACATATAGTCCAAATTTTTTCTTACTTAAATGAAGGGGATGTTTTGTTCCAGTTTCAAACAAACAAAAAACCCCTCTGTGATGTTTAATGGATTTTGCTCTATAGGGACAAAAGCAGAAATTTGGTTGATCTGACTACCCTTGTTGCTTCCCAATAGCACAGTTAAGTTGGGGGTAATATAACCCTGAATCAGCATTTTAAAAATAAAATATATTGCTAAAAGATATTTGCAATCCACTGTAGATGTACGTCATGTTCACAAAGTGAGCAAGATGTGATCCCTGACCCAAAGAACTTATAAGCTAAGGTCCTGATCCTGCAAACATCATAAACTCATGTGCTTAACTTTATGCATGCGAGTAATCCCATCCTCCTCTTGTTTGGTCCTCCTACCCTTATCATTCCATATGCATTTCTCTAAGGCCTCATCCTGCAAACTGCTAGGCATGAAATTAGTCCCACTAACTTCAGTGGGACTACTTGTATGTGTAAAATTGAACACAATGAATAAATATTTGCAGGATCCCCATATGCTTAATTTAAGAAGCCAAAAGGTTTTTCCCTATCATAATAAATATAAATAATGCTTTGATCTTTGACTAACCTCAGTTTATCTAGAAACAGACTTGAAGCAGTTAAAGCAAAAGCAACAAATTTTTCCTTCTGCAGGAACTTTTTTTTTTCCTATGTCAAACATGGATGGGTAGCTTTAGACTGTCTGGTTATACATATATTTTTATTATACATAATGTTTCCATTTTTTGCAGACCAATTGCATCACATGTGTTCTGTCATGAGAAGACATAAGAACTACAGTTTTAGTACCAGCAGATTAGGAAGATTTAGGTACAGAACTTTTATTAGGTATCCTTAGTTCTAGAGAGGAGAATCAAATTCTTGCTAATAGTGTAATAATATCAAACTGAGTTAATTACTCCTTTTCCCTGCCTCTCGTGCACATCAAAAGCATGTCCCATGTATAGATATTAGAGGCTGTACTACTATTGAGAAACTAGATCCTGTTTTCCAATAAAACAAGGAGTTATCCTTGTTTAAGATGCCTATTAGTATTATTTAATTCTGTTTCCAAAGCCAAAGGCTTTTTCTTCATATTTTCAGATTTCTTCTCAACTACTTCAAATCAGTTTTCAGTCTGAGAAATTTTATTAAGGATAGTATCTAGTTTAGTATATCAAGAATCAAATTACCCTTCAAGAGTATTCACAGCTCTAAATACAAATTAAACAAAGTTGGCATCAGATGTAATCACCGGTTTTAAGGAAATTTAATTATTCTTTTTTTAATCAGCTAGGCTGAGTGCTTCTGGTGCACTAATAAGCTAAGGGAGAAGATGGCGGGGACTGAAGCACAAAGTAAAATCTTTCACTGGATTCTTAAAGGAGAAAAAAGCTTGGAGCACATTTTAGACTCTTTTTATAATCACAGATGCTGTTAAGGTCTTTACATTTGTTTTGCTTCTTATGAACGAAAAATAAAATTAAAATATAAGGATGGAGACAAGTGCTCCCTTAAGCCAAGGAGGGCAAGCACCATTTGTAAAGGAAGAAACTGTTCTAAGATGGGCTGCCCAAAATATACCAGAAAGCTATGAAGCTCCTGAAGTAGCGGGTGGGGAAAAAAACCAAACTTCCCTGCTACCCCCTTCAAAATACATAGAAAATTGCCTCCCCTCTTCCTCTTCCTCTTCTCTCATGACTCTCAAAGACAGTACCAGGAAATGTAGGCAGAGGATATCCACCTTCTGGTGTCACTTGAGGGAGCACGCGGGAAGAGTATAGGAGCTCACACTGATGTGTGCATGTGGAGGTGTCGCTCCCTTGTTCAGTCATGGCACATTTGATAGTTGCAAGATGGTACTGGTGAAGCAGTCCAGGAAGGGTCAGATCTGGGAACACCAGCAGAGCTATTATGTGTAAATAGTGTTCATTTAATGCAGTGCTGTGTTTGAGGCAGGTATCTGGAGCAGGCAAAAGGCAAAATAAAAGTTACTTGAAACTAGACAAATGTATATTTATGATTCTCTATTTTTCCTTATATATTACTAAAAAATGTAGCTCTAGTCTAAATCATCTCCTTCCTTGCTTCCTAGCACATTTTTGGGCACTGTGTAAATAATCCACACAAAGAACACAGAAGAAGGCATGCTGCATCTCATTAGAACATTATAAATGGTTCTAACAGTATTTGCAACTCGTAATCAGTAATTACTAGTTGTAAGTAGTATAAATATTTATCTACCTAAAAGAGCAAATTAATGACTCTAGTGTAAGCCTTGTAAATCTTTTTGTTTAAAAGAGAAATTCTTATGCTTTGAATGTAATTTCCAGTATCTATGGCATGCATTTTTTTTTTGATGTGTACAACTTTAAAAAATTGAGTAAAAATGTTCAGGAACCAATGCTTATGGGAAAGCTTCATAGCTAGAAGGGATTATGCAGAAGTCCAGAACTATTGGATGACTTCTAGAGGTATAAAGGGCAGTTTAGCACGCAACTATACTTGTTCCCCTGAAAATCTCTCCCCCTAACATTTAAGAATGTTAATCATTCGTTTTGGGCAACTTGTATATTTTAAAGGCAAATATTACTTGTACTGTATAGAAATAGGCTCTGATCCTGCAAACACTTAAGTGTGTGTTTGTATAACTTGATTTGTGTGTAGTCCCAATGAGGTTAATAGAACTACCCACATAAATAAAGTTAAGACAGTTGCTTAAGTATTGTAAGATTGGGTCCCTAGAGATTAGCAGTGTTTTACAAATAGTTTGCAGTTGTCTGTTAGAGAGGTTTTTGAGTATCTGTCTAAAAGCATCGGGCGAGATCTACAGCTGATCTAATGAACATAGCTTCATTGACTTCAGTTACACTATGCCAATTTATATTGGGTGAAAATCTGACGTGGTGTGTCATTCTTCCTTTCTTTCATTCCTTTGTATGTGTGCTGAATTTGTTAAACTTTTCCGGAGTTTACTTATTTAGAAAATACTTTAATTATAAATATTTACGTCTAAATGAGGAATTAGTTAAATCAGTTTTTGGATGCAAATCTAACACTCATTTGCAATATGTCACGTTCTAAAAGAGATGTCTTTTTTTCATACCTTCTAATTAAGAAACACGAAAGCAATGGATCTCTGATTTTGAAGATGAAGATTTAAAAGTACCTCAGGTATGGACAAAGTGTTCTGGCAAATGTGAATGTGTTAGACATTAATGTATGACATGTAAATATAATTACTATGTTTTTCTTCCTGCAGGATTCTGTATGATTTTTATAAGAGCCTAACTTAAAATAAAAGTGTGAATTATTGAATTAAATTTCCATGCTGTTTAATACAGATCCTAATTTTTTCAAAAAGGTTGTATGTTTTCTTCCTTGGCTACTACAGTATTCCACCTTGGTTCAGACATTGTATATTTGAATTTTTGCAAAGTGTTTGCAACAGTGCATCTCCTTCAAGAATTGTCCATATAGTTCCTCAGCTGTTGAATGCACATGCTTCCTTTGTGGCCAGTTGCATCCTTTAGAAGAGCTCTTACTATTAGTATGTGCATGTTCCTTCATGGGTTGAAACAGAATTTATTCTCATAGTTACTGTGATCATCTAATTTACTTTTCCTATCTTTAAAGCAATGGAGCAACTCGCTGTGATCTGCAGTTGTTATGGGTTTTGTGCCTTATCATACCCTTTTCAGCTGTATCCCCCATCTGCCATCAAGATGAGTTTGAGGCTTCATTTTATCTGTGCTGGGGCACAATGGTTTCTAATTGCATTACTTGGTGCAATGGAGTCCAGATTACGTCAAACTCTGATCTAATGTGCCCTTGCATTTGGTGCACCCCACGTCATACAGAAGTTCAACTAAACTGTACTACTTAGGTGTCTAGCCCTGATGTAACTGGGCCTCAAGTTTTTTAGTAAATGTTCACAGTTTAACAGAAAGGCTGCAGGGGCTCCCTGCGCAGCTGCAGGGCCAATGACATTGCAGGCACAAGTTGCAGGGAAGTCTGCGGTCTTGATGGGGAATGAGCAGAGACCCCCCCAAGACCACGGGAAGGAGAGCGAGTCCCTGACTGCAAGGAGGCCACCCTGCTGCTGAATAGCTCCTCCTCAGGGATGGTCCCCACACTCCCAGCTGGTGAATGAGTGAGTGGGACTGTAACAGCAGGGCTGCAGAGAGTTTCCTGTGTGGCTGGGATACTGGACCCTATGGGCATAAGGTGTGTGGGAGACGTCATTTGCTAACTGCAATGGATGGATATGTTTTTCAGCCATTTCTGTGTGTCAGGTGACATCAGTGTTTACTAACGACTGAATCCTGCTAAGCTTAAGTCATCTGGCAGGCTGAGGCTTTTATGGGTAGAGTGAAGCAGGAAAGCCAGTGAGCAGTATGGTCCTTAGAGCAGTTATCATCTTTTTCTCTGGTTATAGCTCTCAACAATATTGGGAAATTATATTTGGACCTTGGTATTGGTCACCATTGTTCTAAAGTGGGGTGGGAGTTTTTTAAGCCTGTTCCTACTGTTTTTAAAAGTGTACTATAATCTTCTTTCCTCTTGTACTGCACATATTGACAGTTGTATTTTTATTTCACTTTTTATAGAGAAATGCATGTTGTTTATATGAAAGGCTGTATAGAAATAGTCTTTTGTATTATGTCTTCTATAACTATCTTTGTCCATCATGTGATTATCTCCTCCCTACTGTGCTGTGGATCTATGAACATCCACTGAATCCCAGCCTCTGTTTTAAATTAATCTAAAATGAAAGAGCTATTTCTTGTGGGCTTTGAAACCTACAGATGGGGTGGTGGTGGTTGTTGTTTTTTCCAATTGAAGACAGGTTTTTTTTTTAACCTTACTTATGTTTAAGGTGTTTTCAGTTGTAAACTCTACGGGCTTTTTAAGGGTTAGTTGCTTTGGGGACTTGCTCCTTCTCAGGATCAAATGTGAAACAGTACCTGAAATTCAGTATGGCAGGCTTCATGGATTTGTTGCACCCTTTAAGTAATGATGTTGTTTTTCTAGTTATTTGTTTCAAGTTCCTGAAAGTTTTTTGTCTGTCTGCATTTTGCTGTTGTCTTCAGTCCAAAGTGCATTTTTGAATTAGATAGAAAAATAGTGTTTAGATTTGTTTTACCAGAGTTCTTTAAGAACCTCGTTGCAAGATGTCAATTGAAAACATGTAGAAAAAGCTATTTGTCTGTATCCGTACCTTTGCATTGAATTGTAAAAAGTTACTAAAAAATTGACTCTGAAATTTTCTCTACTGAAACCTTTTTCATAAACCGTTAAGAGCCTCATCTGCATACATTGTGATTTATTGCCATTGACTCCGATTATTTTATTGGGTGCAGGATCAAACCCCTACATTCTGGGGAATATTAATATAGTGTTAAGAAAACCAGTTGCAGATAACCAGTCCCTTTCTTTGTGTAAGTAGAAAACTTCATTTGACTCTCTCCATAATGTAATAGTATCTGCAGTAAAGTAAGTTAATCAGTCTTGCAAATTTCTGTTTTTCTGTGGCACGCAACTATAATTGACAGGAAAATAAGATTTCTGTTCTTTTCATTATCCTTCTTATAATAGAGGATGAGGGAATAAACTTTTTTTCTCAGCTGGTAAACTTCCATGACCATTTTGCAAGGCAGCCTTCATATAAACACTTTAAAAAGCCTTTGCAGTTAAGTAACCTCAAGTGTGGTACTACTTCGAAACTAGGTGGCTCTGCTCTTGATTCTACTCCAAGAATAACATTGTGATGTTGAAGATTTGTTGTCTCTGCATGACACCAGATGAAATGTACTTAGTTTATAAGTATATGTTTTTTTTCCCTAATTGCCAGGTCTACAAACTCAACATGGAATCTGAACCTCAAACTGGATTTTTTTTGGCTCATAGATTACCTACAGTAAAGATACAGCAATCAAAATTCTTTTAGCTATTCTATTAAACTAATCTATCTGATCCCCATCACTATATCATTGTTGAGCTGTTATATTGTTCCCCTGAAAATCTCTCTCCCTAACATTTAAGAATGTTAATCATTCATTTTGGGCAACTTGTATATTTTATTGTATATTCTAAAGGCAAATAAAAAAAACGAGTACACACTAGCTTCCTTTCACTGTTATGTTGGCTCTCTGTGAATAAAAGGAGTAAAATGTAGTAAAAAACTGAGTATTCAGCTGAGAGTCAAGAACAGGCTTTAGGAGCAGTTTTGTTGATTACGATGCCATTTTGACATAGTCATTTTCACAAGAGAATTGGGCTTTCCAGCAGTAACAGTGGAACTAATGGCAAAGGGAATTTGAGTAGTCCAGATTATTAGAGCTAAACTGCTACTAGTTCTTGTGACTTTGTTCATGTGTGTTTTTATTTTAAGGAACCTGCTAGGAAATCCTTTATAGACTCCTATGAAGAAATTCAAGTTGCTGACACAGGTAAGATTTCAATAAAGTTATTATACTTGCCATTAGTATTTATTAATTTAAAATGCATGGAAGTCCTGCTAGTTGCCATTTTTCCAAAATAATTAAAATGGTGGGTTTAATCTGGGTCTGCTTTTTACACTCTTATTATGTTATAGCTGAAGTATTGACTAGGGACCATAAGAGACATTGCTAATGCTGACCAGTGCAATATTCGTGTTCTTGATTAGACTCCAGCACAGAAGTGACTGGTATGGCAGGCAAGAAGAGCTCTGTGTAAGCTCGAAAGCTTGTGTCTCTCACCAACAGAAGTTGGTCCAATAAAAGATATTACCTTACCCACATTGTCTCTCTAAGTCTGAAATAGGTTCATTTGCATCCTTTTGCCATTTCTATAAATCAAAAGGGGGAGAAAGTATGAAAACTTGTACTGCAAAGTAGAGATGAGTGGTTTATTATTTTTTTGTTTGGTTTGTGTGTATCACCATAGTGCCTAAGAGGTTTGTACCAGAAAGGCATGGGGAGTAATTTTAATGGACATGCAAGTGAAGTCATTGAACTGAACCATCATGATGTGTCTGCAAGAGAGACCAGGACTCCTGCAACTGTTGTCACAGTCTCCATTTCAAACTTTTGAAAATGTTTTGTATTCCTGACTGACTTATTAATTGATCATGACACTTTTACTAATACTGTTGTCTTCAAATAGCTGTGTTCTGAATGGCATTACACAACTTGTATACTTCAGATGAGATTTTTTTCTATCTGTAAGAGTAAGATTTGTCCCTTTGAGTAAGGTAATGGTTGGTAATGTTCTACTTATAATTCATATCCCAGTGCAGCAGTCTGATTAGTTGGTACATAATCTCTTTGGTATAATTATTGAAAATGAAACTTCTCCATAAGTAGGGTCCCATCAAATTCATGATCCATTTTGGTCAATTTCACTGTCATAGGTTTTTAAAAATCATACATTTCATGGTTTCAGCTATTCAAATCTGAAATTTCACAGTATTGTAATTGTAGGGTCCTGACCCAAAATGTAGTTGTGTGTGGTGAGGGAGTCGCGAGGTTATTGTAGGGAGGGTTGTGGTACTGCTACCCTTACTTCTGTACTGCTGCTGGTGGCAGTGCTGCCTTCAGAGCTGGGCAGCTGGAGAGTAGTAGCTGCTGGCCAGGAGCCCAGCTCTGAAGGCAGAGCTGCCACCTACAGAGCTGGACCCTCAGTCAGCAGCCACGACTCTCTGGCCACCCAGCTCTGAAGGCAGCAGCGCAGAAGTAAGGGTGGCATGGTATGGTATTACCATCCTTACTTCTGTGCCGCTGGTGGGGCACTGCCTTCAGAACTGGGCGCCTGGTCACCAGCTGCTGCTCTCCTGCCACCCAGTTCTGACGGGAGCGCAGAAGTAAGGGTGGCAAAATGGTGTGCCCCCACCCCTAAAATAACCTTGTGATCCCTCTGCACAACCTTTTGGGTCAGGACCCTCAATTTGAGAAACACTGGTCTCCCCTGTGAAATCTGTATAGTATAGGGTAAAATCACACAAAAGACAGAATTTACAGGGGGGAGACCAGATTTCATGGTCCATGAAGCGTTTTTCATGTCCGTGAATTTGGTAGGGCCCTATCCATAAGCATGTCATCGCATATCTCTTAAAATGCCCCTCTGCATTTATCTATCAATGGAAAACAACTATTTCAAGATGAGACATTTCTGACAATTAAACGGACAGTCACATTCGTTTTTTAAATGTCCTTATCTCTCTCCTCAGCATATTTGTACTCATGGGATCTTACGGCTACTGTAGCTCAGATGGTGGAAACTTCTTCTAGCAAGGCCTGTTAAAGCATTCATGCCGCCTCCTACTCATTTGCGTTCTCTAATGTGTTCTGAGAGCAAGGCTTTAAAAGGGGGCATGGCACCCTCTGCAGACTCAGTTCCTTCCAACTGCAGCATCAGATGGATGTAAACCTTCATTAATCTAGATCCTTCACTTAGATGATTATAGTGCTTTAGCTTTGTGTAGTTTACTGCTTTATAGTTGGTGTTAGTCTTGGCTTAAGTTTGTGATTTAAGGCAAGTTTTGTTCTTATTGAACTTTATAGAGACTTTGGTTCTGACTACTGGTTCCATGGTGTATCCAAAGGCAAAGATACTTGGCTTTAAAGCGTCTAGTAGTCTTCCTGGCATCGGATGTCCATACTAAATGATTGGTATGTCGTGGTGAGAGTCATTCTTCTTCAGAATACTTTGTCTGCAGTACGCTTACCCTGAGAGCATGCAAGGAGTGCAACAGCAGACTAAGACCTATTGCTTCAAAAAGCTTTAATAGCTAAGCTTCTCAGATCCGACACCACAAAGGGATCTGATGATAATGCAAAACGACCAGTATTGATGCTGGAAAGTTTTGGCTCTCAGAAGACCACAATGCAAAAAACACTGGGTTCAGCCCTGAGATCCAGTGACAAAACTGCTTTGCAGTTGGCTCCTAAATCACCAGATTCAACTTTGAAGCTCTTACTTCATAGCCCTGTGTGAGAGGCACAGACAGGGAAACTGTCTGTCTTGGTTCCAAAGAAGGTAGTATGGGACAAAAAGACTTCTGTTACCAGGACTAACAGAAGGAGAGAGAGACCCACACTCCTCAGATCCATTTGAGCAGGATCATAGAATAATGGATCCCAAATCAAAAGCTAGGTTTTCAAATGGGCAGGGTGGATTTGATTTAAATCAAATTGATTTAAATAATTTAAATCGCTAGTCAGGAAGACTCAATTTACTCATGGTTTTCTACATAAAAGGGCATTCTTGTTGGTTGTTATAACCTTAATACATATTCTTCACAACTCAGAGATAGATGTAGGTTTCATTTTTAGAAGGTACACACTATTCATTTTTAAACCATGTTTTATTTTGAAAACTTTTCAGATTAGTTTTACAGCTATATCAGAAAATGAATGATTGTTTGGTTATTTCATTTACCAAAGTTAATTGAAGCAGATATTTATGAAGTCATTGGGTGGTGAACTAGCTCCAATTCAACAGGTTAATCATTAATATTTGGAGGATTTTCTTGCCATGCTGTATTAGGAGGAGAACATCACCAGACAGACATTTAAATTGTTTTATTTAACTAAAACAACGTTATGTATGTATAATATTTTAACAAAACAAGTATATGTCCTTCACTTCGTACATTTATCTCCAGACTTCTTTTCCTTGTCCAGACCTATTCCACCCCCAACAATCTTTCTATTCATTGAACTTTTTGAAACTTTTCACTTTTAGAGAGAGGTAAGCAATTGACTCTGTGTACACAAATTTGCAGAGGGACAATAGAGTTGAGGTCTGTTATTTCTCACCTCTACATATTATTTATTTATTTATTTATTTATTTAAAAACATTTTTGCTGTTAACAAGCATGTTACCTCTGGAGACACTAATCCACAGTTTGAGAACTGTAAAACTAAGCATCTCTAATGGTATCTTCTAGACTGAGCACTGAGTCCCATTGGGTAGATAGAAGGATTAACCTAAATAATCTCTACAGATGCCTGTCAAACCCCATAAGATTGGGTCCCTAATCCATAAACTATTGGAACTCATTTACAAAACTTTTCTTAACATTACATGAATATATTGTCTCATACTATAGAATTAGAATTTATAATTCCATGATGAGATATCTTTGAGCTATTATTTATCTTAATTAAAACTACCTTTTAGATAGGCTTTCTCCTCAAAAAGCATTTTATCAAAAAAAAATCTGATTTTAAAAAACAAAAAAAAAATCTTTGATTTTTATCCACCCTGCAAATCGGTATAGCTAAGGATCCTCCAGCTCAGAGGATTGCATTGGATCTAAAGAAAGTTCCGGAAGTGGTGATAGCTTCATCACCAGTACTTTTAGCTTCTTCTGTCATGGTTTTAGATCAAGTGCATCACATAGGTTCACAGTCAGATTTCCCGGATCTGCACGTTACATTGCCTAGAAGGGAAGTGGGGGGGGAAAAGTTCTTGCACGTCTCACAACTCTCCACTTGAGAAAGCAAGGTTAGAAGACTTGTTTGATGTTCCCTGAACAGGGTATTGAGTGTCCATGAGTGGGAATATGCAGAGGACATTTGAAGGAAGAAAAACAGAGTTTACTTACCTCTAACCGGAGTTGTTTGAGATGGACTCTGCATATACACGCTCCTTGCCAACCTTCCTGTCCTCTTCAGAGTCCTAATGAAATATTGACTGAGGAAACCGTGGAAGGAATTAAGGCTGCAGAGGTCACCATGTCCCCTTTAATAGTCTTGCCCTTGGAACATTTGGGAATAAACAGTGGGGTAGAGGGGCATGTGAGCTCTCTAACAGTCACTCCTGTGAGAAAGTTCCACCATTTGAGTTACACTGTCCAGCACATCCCATGAGTGTGGATATATATAATCCATCTCAAAGAGCTCTGGTTACGCCATTTTTCAAAAGTGACTTACGTGCTTCGGAGCCCACTGACTTTCAATGAGATTTAAATTAAAAATATAACACAGGAACGTATTTCTTCAGGATTTTGTAAAAATGTATTTTTTTCAAGATATAATTTTTTGGGCAGTTTGGTCTTCACAATGTCAGTTTAAAATAATTCACAGAAATACAAATTTATTACATTGGTTTTGGATGAATTGGAATTTACTTAGTGTTTAACTTCAAATTGTAGATACAGAAAGCGAAGCTGATTTGGTTTCGATTAGAAGAAAATTTGAAAATGTTAACCTCAAGGTAAAAACAATTCTGCTTTATACCTTTTGCATTCACTTTAAGAGGCTGGATTTTTTTAATTTAAAATATTTTCATGTGGATTTTCTGTAGGTGACAAGTTTTGGACTGACAGCCACAAACTCTTAATTCCTGTTCATCCACAGGTCAATTACAGCACGGCCAACAGCAAGCACTGTACTAATACAACTTTCTCCTATTGTTCTCCACTGTGTTGCCTATACACCTCTTTGGTGCTAGTGACCAACTGTAGATGTGGGAGGGAGATTCATTTTCCATCCTTGTTCAGACCTGAGACTGTTTACAAGGGTATTGATTAATATTACAGGTCTGTCATATCTTATGCGCATTTAACATGCGCGATTTCAACTTTACGCGGTCGGCAAAAACAAAACAAAAAAAAGAGAAAAATAACAATTTTAATACTATACCTGTAGTGCGGGCGATTTTGCCTGCCATTGAACTTAACGGAATTTTGGCTATACACGGTTTTCGCTTTGCGCGCTAACCGCGGAATGGAACCCCTGCGTAAGATGAGACAGACCTGTATTAAACACTTTCAGTGCATTTGTGATCTGGACTGATACAAACGAAGCCATTTCATATAAGCTGTTGTTTAGGGTTTCTAGTTCCAGAGAAGACTGCAAAGAATTTCAGAGAGACCTAAACAAGCAATATGATGGCAAATTAAGTTCAGTGTTGATAAATGTAAAGTAACATACATTAGATGGGGTGGGGGGAATTGAACTATTCAGAACATTTTACAGGTTTCTGAAGTTATTGTTGACTCAGGAAAGGGACAGGAGTGTCAGACAGCTCAGTGAAGACTTCAGGTCAATGCACAACAGCAGTCAAAACAGGAAATGATGTTAAGATACATAAGGAGTGAGATGGAGAATATAAATAAATGGTGTGTCCTCATCTGAAATATTGTATGCAGTACTGATCACTGGTATCTCTAAAGGGATATTGCAGAATTAGTGAGTTCAGAGATTGGCAACGAAAGGATGTTGCAGAATTAGTGGGTTCAGATCAAGAGCATGAAAAACTCATCTGACAAGATTAAACAGATGGGGATTGTTCACATTAGAAAGGAGTTGAGTAAGAGGAGGTGGGTGTGATAAAAGTATATAAAATAATGAATTGTAAAGAAGCAATAGATCAGGAATTAGTTTTCCTTGTCTCTTAACACAAGAACAAAGGGCCATTTGGTGGCAAATTCAAAATCAATACAATGCGTAATTAGACTGAAACACCTTGCCCTCACAGGGCTGAGGCCAAGAATTTAGCAAAATCAAAAAGAGAGAGTTTTGATATCCATATGCAATCTGGAGTTGTTTTAAAAATCAAAAAGTTTGAAGGCATGTTAAATCTTATGCCTCAATGCATACGCCAATCTTTAACTGTTAGAGACCAGGATAAGACATTCCAGATGGGAGACAATCCAGAAGATTGGAAAAGGTCAAATATGATGCCCATCTATAAAAAGGGAAATAAGGACAACCCGGGGAATTACAGACCAGTCAGCTTAACTTCTGTACCTGGAAAGATAATGGAGCAAATAATGAAGTAATCAATTTGCAAACACCTAGAAGATAAATAAGTCAGCATGGATTTGTCAAGAACAAATGGTGTCAAACCAACCTGATAGCTTTCTTTGACAGGGTAACAAGCCTTGTGGATAGGGGAGAAGCGGTAGATGTGGTATATCTTGACTTTAGTAAGGCTTTTGATACTCTCTCGCGTGACCTTCTCATTAACAAACTAGGGAAATACAACCCAGGTGGAGCTACTGTAAGGTGGGTACATAACTGGTTGGAAAATCATTCCCAGAGAGTAATCCTCAATGGTTCACAGTCATGCTGGAAGGGCATAACGAGTGGGGTCCTGCAGGGATCGGTTCTGGGTCTGGTTCTGTTCAATATCTTCATCAATGATTTAGATAATGGCATAGAGAGTACACCTATAAAGTTTGCGTACGATACCAAGCTGGGCGGGGTTGCAAGTGCTTTCGAGGATAGGATTAAAATTCAAAATGATCTGGACAAACTGGAGAAATGGTCTGAAGTAAATAGGATGAAATTCAAGAAGGACAAATGCAAAGTGCTCCACTTAAGAAGGAACAATCAGTTGCACCCATACAAAATGGGAAATGAGTGCCTAGGAAGGAGGGATCTGGGGGTCTTGGTGGATCACAAGCTAAATATGAGTCAACTGTGTAATGTTGTTGCAGAAAAAGCAAACATCATTCTGGGATGTATTAGCAGGAATATTGTAAGCAAGACATAAGAAGTAATTCTTCCGCTCTACTCCGGGCTGATAGGCCTCAACGGGATTATTGTGTCCAGTTCTGGGCACCACATTTCAGGAAAGATGTGGACAAATTGGAGAAAGTCCAGAGAAGAGCAACAAAAATGATTAAAGGTCTAGAAAACATGACCTATGAGGGAAGATTGAAAAAATTGGGTTTGTTTAATCTGGAGAAGAGAAGACTGAGAAGGGAACGTAACAGTTTTCGAGTACATAAAAGGTTGTTACAAGGAGGAGGGAGAAAAATTGTTGTTCTTAACCTCTGAGGATAGGACAAGAAGCAATGGGCTTAAATTGCAGCAAGGGCAGTTTAGGTTGGACATTAGGAAAACTTCCTAACTCTGAGTGGTTAAGCACTGGAATAAATTGCCTAGGGAGGTTGTGGAATCTCTGTCATTGCAGATTTTTAAAAGCAGATTGGACAGCCACCTGTCAGGGATGGTCTAGATAATACTTAGTCCTGCAGGAATGCAGGAGACTGGACTAGATGACCTCTCAAGGTCCTTCCAGTTCTATGATTCTAAGATCTAATGCAGGGCTGCAGATTGCTCTACATGCCAACTGTGGGGTTCTGACACTTTTCTGTGATGCATCTACTGTTGGCCACTGTCAAAGACAGGAAAGTGGACTAGGTGGATCTCATGTCTGATCCAGGATGGCAATTCCTATGTTTTTGGTAAAGGCACATATTAACACTGAGAAGGCCAGAGAATCTAGAGTTAAGAGTGGAGACAAATCTCCCTTTTATGTAGGAGTATGGATTATCATTTGCATCTCATTTATTATTATACAATAGTTAGCATTTTTGTTATTTGCATCCAAGGATCTCAGTACTTTACAAAATTTTGTCTCAGAATATTTTGAAGTATTATTAACCTTTTTTACAGATGGGACTCTGAGGCTCAGAGGTTGACTTGTCTAGGATCACCCAACTAGTCAGTGATGTATAGCTATGAGAAGACAGTATCTTTCCATAAATCATTATCAGACTTCTCCTATTTAAAAATAAATTAAAGTTGAAGAAGGTCTGCTGGAAAGTAGTGGAAGTGGTATTGGCTTCTAGTTAGGCTATCTCTTTGGAGCCATGTGTACCTGTGAGGTCTTAGGAAGTGACTGTGAATTTCTTGTTTCCTATAGCTATTTATACATGCATCTAATGTGAACACAGTTTCATATTTTTCCTTAAAACAGATAATCTATATAATTGAAAAGTTAGATTAAAGTTACTGAATATTTTATACTGCTTTCTGTCTGGCTTCCAGTATAAACATCATTTACTTGACATGCAATGACCTGATTGGGCATGTCTTTATTGGTCAGTATTTATAGTGTTCTGTTTTAACCAATCTTTTATTTGTTTTTCTTCAAGTTTGAAATCCCTATGATTTGAATATGTATTGTGTTTTGTGAAGTTTTCTGTTACTAACTTGTTACTGTGTAAACATTTTTTGTTGTGGATGTTACATTTGACATGTTTTTGTTTCTGTGAATAAAAGGAGGACATTCTACTTGTAAACCCTTCTGAGCTGGAAATGAGAGAGAAAGTCAAAGTTCGTGTGGATGTGATAGTACAAGATGATGAAAGAAACATCCCTAAATGGATTATGGTAATGCATCTGCTTGGGTTTGTTAGAATTAATTCACTACTTAAAACTGGTATCTTTAAACTACTAGCCAAACCGTTGCTTGTTGTGCCTTGGCTAGGGGCAATCCAAATCTGTGAGAACTTCTTAGTGAAAAATAGGGTGAGTTTCTTGAAGAGGGAACATCTTATTCATTTATAAAAATTTGAATTGTTCGTCAATTTAAAGCAAACTTGTGAGTCCGTATACCAGTAAGTGTCATATTCAAATTTGTTTTCTTCCTATTCGGTTGGAGACCAGTGGTATGCCCCTAGAATTAGCTATCTTGGTTTATTAAGCCCTATTTTTGGCTGCTGAACAAAGACACAGTCTCAGTATATGGCAGGTACATTCATCACTGAACTAGCTCCTTTGTGTAACATTCCTTCAAACTCTCAAATATTGTCTTCAGTATCCCTGATTTTTTTTCTTTCAGCATAGGATACAGTGACCAGTATGCAATAGTAGTGGACTTTTTATTAGAATTGCATCACAAAGACCACCAAAATACCTTTCTTTGCTGCTTGTCACTTGAATTTTTATTGCCTTTTCTGGTGGAGTAGGGAGCGCTGGCTTTTGCCCATTGTGGAAAGCATTGCCCTGTTACCCTGTTTCCCCGAAAATAAGACATCCTCCGAAAATAAGGCCTACTTACAGTTTTGCCTCTCGTTGTAATATAAGGCATCCCCCCGATAATAAGACCTCCCCGATAATAAGGCAAAAAAATGTGTACCGTATCCTTCTTCATTGAAAAATAAGACATCCCCTGAAAATAAGACCTAGCGCGTCTTTGGGAGCAAAAATTAATATAAGACACTGTCTTATTTTCGGGGAAACAGGGTAGCTTTGAAACATTGTGAGATGATTCAAAGAAACTGAACAAACATCATTTAACTATTCTTTCCCGTTATACGTTATTTGCCTGTCATGCTAAAGGCTAACTTATGCAACTTAATAGACTTTCTCAAGAAGCAAATATTTTTGGGCTTGATGTTCATGGAAAATAAGAAATTGGAGGAAGTGGGGAGCTGTCTGGTTATGTAATAGTGTTTTATGTTATAGGGCTGCTGGGTTTTTTTTTAATTTATTGTATTTGTCAGATGTGCCTAGAGTGTTCAGATATGTGTTTTATAAATGGAAGTAAATTTAAATATTCAGGAAAGAAATGCAAACTTTATGCTTAATTTAGAAATTATACATGTCATGTAAGTTTTTGAATATTTTGCCAAATATCCTTTTTCTCAAGTTTTTATCTGTTGCTTTGTCTAAGAAAACATACTGCAACTGTAATTGAAGCAAAAGCAAATCTTAAATAGAACTTTTTCCTCCCTGTTTTACTGAGTTCTTCAGGGTATGGTTCATGTCTTTTGTACAGTGCCTAGCACAATGGGACCACAATCCTGAATGGGGCCTGAGTGCTACTGTAATATAAACATAAATTACTAAATAAGTTCTGTGGGTTTTTCAGGTTGCACCTGGTGAAAAATCAAAGCGTCTTCACATAACATCTCCATGGCAAGACTTGATGGGTATGACTAAATCTCCAGTTGGTGAGTATGACACTGAACTGTAGTTATTTAACAAATGAAAGAGAATGATAGAGAATCTCCAGGTTATAGTCAGGAGCAGAGGATGGAGGAGGATAATGTAAGGGCCAGATCAGATGATAAACATTCACATAAAAAAGAATCTGACAAATCAGAAAAGGGCAGACAAATAAACAGTGACAAGTTTTTAAAGTGCTTGTACACAAATGCTAGAAGTCTAAATAATAAGATGGGTGAACTAGAGTGCCTTGTGATAAAGGAGGATATTGATATAATAGGCATCACAGAAACCTGGTGGACTGAGAGCAATCAATGGGATACAATCATTCCGGGTTACAAAATATATCGGAAGGACAGAACAGGTCGTGCGGGGGGGGGGGAGGGGGAGGAGGGGAGTGGCACTATATGTGAAAGAAAATGTAGAATCAAATGAAGTAAAAATCTTAAGTGAATCCACATGTTCCATAGAATCTCTATGGATAGAAATTTCATGCTCTAATAAGAATATAACATTAGGGATCTGTTATCGACCGGCAATCATGGATCGGTAAGTCTAACGTCTACTGGGCAAATTAGTCGAAACAATAGTTAAGAATAAAATTGTCAGACACATAGAAAAACATAAACTGTTGAGCAATAGTCAACATGGTTTTTGTAAAGGGAAATCGTGTCTTACTAATCTATTAGAGCTCTTTGAAGAGGTCAACAAACATGTGGACAAGGGGGATCCAGTAGACATAGTGTACTTAGATTTCCAGAAAGCCTTTGACAAGGTCACTCACCAAAGGCTCTTACGTAAATTAAGCTGTCATGGGATAAAAGGGAAGGTCCTTTCATGGATTGAGAACTGGTTAAAAGACAGGGAACAAAGGGTAGGAATAAATGATAAATTCTCAGAATGGAGAGGGGTAACTAGTGGTGTTCCCCAAGGGTCAGTCCTCGACCAATCCTATTCAACTTATTCATAAATGATCTGGAGAAAGGGGTAAACAGTGAGGTGGCAAAGTTTGCAGATGATACTAAACTGCTGAAGATAGTTAAGACCAAAGCAGACTGTGAAGAAGTTCAAAAAGATCTCACAAAACTAAGTGATTGGGCAACAAAATGGCAAATGAAATTTAATGTGGATAAATGTAAAGTAATGCACTTTGGAAAACATAACCCCAACTATACATACAATATGATGGGGGTTAATTTAGCTACAACAAGTCAGGAAAGAGATCTTGGAGTCATCGTGGATAGTTTTCTGAAGATGTCCATGCAGTGTGCAGAGGCGGTCAAAAAAGCAAACAGGATGTTAGGAATCATTAAAAAGGAGATAGAGAATAAGACGGAGAATATATTATTGCCCTTATATAATTCAATGGTACGCCCACATCTCGAATACTGCGTACAGATGTGGTCTCCTCATCTCAAAAAAGATATACTGGCACTAGAAAAGCTTCAGAAAAGAGCAACTAAAATGATTAGGGGTTTGGAACGGGTCCCATATGAGGAGAGATTAAAGAGGCTAGGACTCTTCAGCTTGGAAAAGAGGAGACTAAGGGGGGATATGATAGAGGTATATAAAATCATGAGTGATGTGGAGAAAGTGGATAAGGAAAAGTTATTTACTTATTCCCATAATACAAGAACTAGGGGTCACCAAATTAAATTAATAGGCAGCAGGTTTAAAACAAATACAAGGAAGTTCTTCTTCATGTAGCGCACAGTCAACTTGTGGAACTCCTTACCTGAGGAGGTGGTGAAGGCTAGGACTATAACAGCGTTTAAAAGAGAAATGGATAAATTCATGGTGGTTAAGTCCATTAATGGCTATTAGCCAGGATGGGTAAGGAAGCGTGTCCCTAGCCTCTGTTTGTCAGAGGCTGGAGATGGATGGCAGGAGAGAGATCACTTGATCATTGCCTGTTAGGTTCACTCCCTCTGGGGCACCTGGCATTGGCCACTGTCGGTAGACAGGATACTGGGTTAGATGGGCCTTTGGTCTGACCCGGTACGGCTGTTCTTATGTAACATATTTATTGAAAATGCAAAAAAGTGGGTTAACCTGGACATAAAGATACAACAATTTGAATTCTTGAGGCGTTATATAGGCCCATTGTTAATGTTTTGCCATAGGCGTATTTTAAACATTTTTTAAAAAGGAATTATCTCTTATAAATGAACTCAGCTATTCTAAAATGGTCAGAGAAAAAGATACATTTAAAAACCCACCGTAATAAAGAATTTAAACATGGTCAAGTTATTCTATATTTTTGTGCTTGCTTTGGTTTAGCTGGTAGCACAACACAGTCTCATGGGTGTCTTGTATTTGGCAGTAACTGCTTGTGCAGGAGCAGCATGAAGATAATGGGCCTGATTTTTGCAGCCTTTAGGTAGGGAAAAACTTGCATTGAAGTCTGGTGCTCTTTTGCAGAAGGGTTTACTTTTTCCATGGTATTTTCACATCCTAACATTTGCTATCAGACATATCAAACATTCTGTTCCCTAGCATTTTAGACATAGCGGTTAGTGGGCTCCTAATTGCCGTTTGTGCCTTTTGAAAACATTTCCTTTCGGTACACAGTGCCCTGGGATTATAGAAAGTCCTCTTGATCCTTCCACATTTTTGGACTTAATGGGCTTCAATTACTAAAGGTGGGACAATAAAAGTCTTGGGTAAAAACTTGGCTTTTAAGGAGAATCATTGTACTTCTTTGAGGGAATAAAATAACCAAAAACTCTACATAAGGCTATGCCCTAGGCTTCATTATTCAATTGAACCTTGTTAATTTACACATTTGCTCATATGCAGATTGTAATTGACCCCAAAATCAGTAGTCTCCCCCGTGTCACAAAGACTTAGTAGTGGCATGCTGCCATTTATGAATCTTTGTTACTTTTACAGTAAATACTTCAGAGCACTTAGTAAGTTACTCATTATAACTTTAAAACAACATTACAATTGTCAAATGAACATAGTAAATTTTATGACACTTTTGTCTTTGCTAAGAAATTCACATTCTTTTCCCAGTCATTATTGCAGATTTGATAAGAGGAGAGGCTCTATTTGTCTTGGCAGTGAAAATATTTTGCACTAACATGCATTCACCACTGAGTGTTGTACATATTCTTGTTGCAAGAAGTCCTTTTTGGACGACTCCCACTTACACCTCAGAAGAACTTTAAAATAGTTTGTACTCCAAGACACTTGGTATCCATTTTCTACAGTCTGTTAATATAGCCTTGTACAAACTTTGATGAAAATTTACTAAAACGTATTTGTCCAGCAACAATCCTGTAACCTGATGGGAATCGTGATGAAAAACACTAGAAATTTTACTCATGAAAAAAACAATCTAGAATTTTACAAGGCTTTATTAACAGCAAATGAAGATCAACACTGCAAGAATATTTGTACACCTTCTAATATTTAAAATTAGATTTATGCTATGTAATTAATACATTATTTGAAAGGTTCTAATCACTGTTGTATATAACTTTATTTGGCCTAATACATAACCAAGCTAATGGTTTCAGAAGGAAAGCAGAATCTAGAAATGCACCTCCTGCATCCAGTCTCTCATACTATGTGTTTCTGCTTTTCTTATTTCAGCAGATAAGATAACTCTACCCAGACATGTACCTTTTCTGGAAAAAAATGAAACGGGCTATGATAGCTTCATGGAAGAGTACCAGTCTGCAAATGAAGAATGTTCCTGGAACAATGTCACACTTGCAGATTTGTATCCAGGAATGGTGGAGACACTTAGCAAGTTGATGAACAAACACTCTCAGAAAAAAGCAGCTGATTCCATAATCAGACACTACAAACACAGAGGATGGCCTCCTAGAAAATCAAAGCTTAATGTCACCATAGAAAGAATAAGAAGGTTCAGGACATCTAAATTGAAGCCTATGCTGCTTAATACAAATAGTAATGATCATAAATTGCCTGTTGGAAATAATTTAAATGAGCGTAACCAACTTCATGATGGCAAATGTCAGACACGGTGTGTGACTAATGGTGAATCTGGTATGGTATCTTACCCACATGGTAGTACAAGTGAAATGGAAATAGATTGGCCTGGAAATTTAGAAGATAATTCATACATTCAAAGAATAGACCAAAACATCTCCGAGTCTGTTTTTCCAAATGTTACTGCTAGAACAGAAGAAACATTTCTAACTGAGGGTCCACCTCAGACCACCGTGTCATTACATGACTCAAAAGGCAGCCCAAATGGGAAGCTGCCTGAAGTACTTTCTCTGGGATGCTTTTCTGTAACTTGCACAACATCTCCTTGTCTAGTGAAAGAGAGCAAGAACGGCAAAACTGACAATACAGCTTTCGATGGTACATCAGGGTTCCATTTGTCCACTTGCAACTTGAATGGTGATGCTAATACCTTTCCACCACTTAACAACTATTCTCTAGTAAGAACATCAAATACATTAATCAGAAATCCTGAAATAAAAACTTTCAGGGGAGGTTTTTCACTGCAGCGCAGTCATTCTTTTTCCTCACTTCCTGTGAATCAAAGTCCAGTCAAGACTCACCAGAAATGTGAAGATGAATTTGAAAAACTTTACCAGAAGCTGTGCCCCAAAGAACTTCAGAAACCTCTTAAGATTAGAAAGCCTCTTTCAAACACTAAAGAAAAAGAGAGACTAATCAAGTCTTACTTCTGTAATTCTGTAAAGTCTCATAAAAAATATGATAGTGCATTTGACGAGGTTTATCAGAGATTGTGTTCCGAAGGGTTTCCAAAACTGCCCACGTTTCTGAGAGCTTCGAACTTAAGGAAATATGAAGGCATACAGATGTCAGAAACTGTAAATGCTTTAATTAACTCACCCATACGAACTTTGCCTGCAGTTACCAGAATTAAAAGAGTAGCAGATTTCCACAATGAAGATCTTCTGTCTTCACCTGTAAAGAAACTGAAAAATATACCTGATGATATTTTTCCTAGAGCAAGTAATCAGTCTCCTCATAGAAAAAATATTAATCCTCAGACAACTGGCCTGGATTTCTCAAGTGTGATGGATGGGATTGTTCCTGGCATATTTGATAGTCCTAATTGTCAAAGTCAGGCATCTGAAAACTTTGTAAGGACACTTTTACTATACTATTTTTGGTTGATAATGTGCAGAAGTGTAAAAAATTATATCTTGTACTATAGTCATTTTGAAAAAGATTGATTTAGTCCAAGAGAAGCTTTAAGTCAATCTAAAATTTCTGCTTCAGTTTTTTGACCAGTATGGTTGAAATGCTTGAAATGTTATTAAAATCATGGGCCCCCTAATCCCATTTCCCCATTTTAGGGAATATGGCCCCTACAAATATTCAACAAAAGTATTAGTTTAATCTTAGTTCATTGCAATTGAGTTTAAACGGAATAAAATCTCAAACTATGAGCATTGTTAAATCCTCTTCACAGCCCTGTGTGAGAGAGGCAGGCAGAGAAACTGAGCCGGACAAGATAATGGCCTGGAATCATTAGACTCCTATTAACTTCAGTGGGTTTTAAATCAGGCCCTTAGTGCAGGATTCCCAACTCCTTGTTCTGACCCAGGCTGTTAACTGTAACACACTTGTAAGTGTCTACTTTGATTTAATTTCTCAGTGCTTCATTTTCAGGATTCTGGGTTTCATACTTCTTCAAATCACACTTATCCAGTTAGTCCAAGTACTTTTGTGCAAGGTAAGTTTCAAAAGGCATTATGAATTACTTTATCAATTAGGAGGGCTTTTCTTAAAGGGAAGCCAGCAGATCTCCAACTCATTCATTCTGCAGACCTCTTCCTAAGGGACACCCATTCTTCTCCCAACAATCCTTGGATATGTCTCAAAATGTTCCTTTCTGGAGATCCCCAAGAAGGGCATCCTGGACCACAGCTTGAGAGTTGTTGGGGTGTTTTACTTTTTTTCTTTGGATAAGATCAGAATTTTCTTCTTAAGGCTTCATTTAATAAATACTGGTTTTCCTGTTCCCCTTCTCTGCTGTATTGCTAATATCTTACATAGCTAATATCCGTTAATGTGTAATAGGGAAGTCGCTGATTAGTTAATCATGTTTTCAAGAACTAAGTTTTTTACTACCACTCTTGCGGAGTTCCTGCTTCCAGCTCTACAGAACTGGTGGTTACACAGTAACAAGATTACAAATATGTCCTAGGTCAGGTCTACACTGCAGACTTATATCAGTATAACTATCTCTCAGGTGTGTGAAAATCAAGGCTCCTGGATGACATAGTTATACCAACCTAACCTTCAGCGTAGACAGGGCTATGTCAGCAGAGAGCTTCCCCCATTGACATAGACGCTGTCTCTTGCAGAGGTGGATTAATTACGGCGATGGGAGAAGCTCTCCCAACAGCATAGGAGTATCTTTGCTTAAGTGGTGCAGCTGCACTGTTGCAGCATTGTAAGTGTAGATCTGCAGGAGGACTTAAACTAAATTAAAGTGCTGCCAGCGAGTCAGCAAGAAGATTTGCTCAAGTTCTGAATTTGAAAAATTAAACTGGTATGAGATTAGATGAGCACAAACTCCCGGGGCCTATAAAATTCCTAATCTTTATATTTACCATCAAAAAGACTTGCTGAGAATTGTAAATCTGAAGCTTGAGATTTAAAATAAGCTACTTCAGATACAACAGTACCTGCTTCAATAGTTCTCATAGTTAAAGTTGTCAATATTTCCAATGTAATACATTATTTTCAGGTCCATCTAAATTGGCCATAAAATCTCCAGGCTGAAACTTATGGGGACACTGTCAACTTGAAAAATCTCATTACTCATTGGAGGTGTTATACATCCTCTTGTTGCAAGAAGTACATAAGATAACCTGAAAGTGATTCAAGATTTTTTTCTGTTTCCTCGGCTTTTTTTACTTTGTGCATTTTGACAGCACTGTGTTTGTTCACTTTCATGATTCTGTTAATGGTGAGTTGTCATTAGCATGTCATCACTTTTGCATTGCTCTTGGGGGGAGCAGGTATGCCTCTCCTTAGTGCCTGTAAGGGGGCATTTACTTTTTACCAGAAACACAAGAGAAGAGCTTCTGCTGTTTCTAAGTTTGGTGCCATTAGAGTGTACCCTTTTCCTGGGAGCCCTGTGTAGGCAAGAGGCAAAAAGGGACAGCCAGGGGGACCCCCTTCTTCCCTTCACAGACCATTTTGTATGTGGCTGGGGGTGGGGACAGGAAGGTTGTTCATCCTTCTCCAAACTATAGTGTAGACAAGGGAGTAGTGGGAGCCAGGAGAGGGATTTTTCACTCTTTGGGACTCCTCTAGAGTTCAGAGGTTGGGAGGTCTTGCTTCAGTGCTGCTGCTGCTGAAGCTGGCCTGCAGTCAGTAGTGTAAACAGAAGCTGGAGACAAGTGGGAAATGGGCAGACCCAGACACATTTAATGGGTGTGCTGGCCTTTTCCCTTGATGAAAAGACTCTTCTAAACATCAGCAGGGGCGGAGGAAAGCCCTTAAGATTTTTAAAGAAGTCATGTAAGGGGAAAGAATTTTCTGGTCAGAGTCTTTCTTGCTCTCTTACAACAGCATTTAGTCAAGCAAAATTTTTCAGGTTATCCATAATGTATTAGCTATATTGGCAAAAGCTCAGTTTTGCCAGTATAAACTGAATCTGCACTAGGCATGCATTGCCACTGTGGTACACTTATACCAGCAAAGCTCTCCTAGTTGTAGAGCTGGGCTAAATCTGTACAACAGCTAACCTAGATTGGTGGTATCAACATAATTAGAGTAATAAACTTTCACACTTTGGGGACCGCATCTTTTTCCAGAGGTTACCCTTTGACAGAATAGCTTGATGGAGATCCAGCTTCTGGTCTCAAAGGAGGTGTCATTTACCTCTGATATCTCTTGTCATCCTTGCCTTACATCCCTGGATCTCCTAGTGATAACTTTTTGGTTCCTCTGATCTACCTTCTGTGATCTCTGAACTAGTTGTTTACATAAATATCCTTCTCCAAGGAGGATATGATATTCTCTCATGAAATGTCCATTCTGGGGTTCCCAAAGAAGGACACACTTGATATATAGGGATGAACAATTTCAATCATGTCAGAGGAAAAGTGGAAAATAGTATGTAAACAAACTTGACTTTCTTTTCTTTAAAGTTGTCGCCCTGATCTGCTTGTTAAAAGTGACAGTATCGGATACGTTTACAGAAAGTAGACATGAAACGTTCCTGTGAGGTTATCTAGCCCATCTCCATTTCACGTCAGAGTTTTATTTCCTGTTATACACTTTTGTTGTTTAGCACAGTTAGTCCTTGCATGTCCCAGGTGATGGAGCTTCCACCACCTCTGTTGGGTCAGGATTCTTCAGTCTAAATAGCTTTTGTTTCCCTCTGATATTCAACCAAAATGTTGACATTTTTATTATATACTGCCTTTATTATTGATACTCCCCTGTATCTGTGATATTTTATACTATTTAAATATTTTGTAGCCCACTACTATGTTCCAGTTCATACCTGATTAAATGCCAAACTATAAGTATTGAACTGTCCTAATCATTCTTTATAAATCAATCACAGCAGCCCTTCATGTCATTTCTTGTTGCTGTTCCCTAAGTTCTGTCCAGTTAGTATAGGTCCAGTAATGAGTAGCGCCCTGCAAATCCGCAGATATCCGCTTAATATTTGTATACATGAATCATTTTTGCTGATCGCAGATAGATGCAAATCCAAATTTTGCATTTGCACAGGGCTCTAATAATGAAACCCAGAATTGAATGCCGTATTCCATGTCTGATGACATACAAGCGATATGGAAGAGGGACTGTTCACTTTCTACTCCGATCTGATGTTTCTATGTAAGCAAATTGCACTAGCTTTTTTCCCTACAAGGTAGCATTGCAAACATGTATCTAATTTGTCTACTGCCATCAGTTTCAGCATTTCTGTTTGAGAAGTTTCTCACTCCCATTGAACATTTGTGTTCTGAATTATTTTCCCCAGATATATGAATGGACACTATCAAATTTAACTTCTTTTAGAAAAGTGTTTCTGTTACACTAGAATCTTTTCAGCAAGGGAAGAACTAAATATGCAGGGGAAATGGTGACAGACTACATAAAACAATCTCAAATGCACATAGTTAAAAGACTGGAAAAAATATACTTTTTTGTTAATGCCTTACAGTTTTAATAATCTGTGTTTCTGGTAAGTATAGTAGGTACAAATTCTTCAGAAATAAGGTTTTTTTCATGTTAACAGGTTTCAGGGTAGCAGCCGTGTTAGTCTGTATACTCAAAAAGAACAGGAGTACTTGTGGCACCTTAGCGACTAACAAATTTATTAGAGCATACAACCCACTTCTTCGGATGCATATAAAGTGAAACATATATTGTCTTGTAAGACAACTCCCACCTGTTCATGCTCTCTGTATGTGTGTATATATATCTCCTCAATATATGTTTCACTCTATATGCATCCGAAGAAGTGGGTTGTAGCCCACGAAAGCTTATGCTCTGATAAATTTGTTAGTCTCTAAGATGCCACAAGTACTCTTTTTCATGTTAACAGTATTTCTTTAGGTCTCATTTTTCCAAGATAAGTCTCATTTTATTGTTTGCTCTGAGTTGTTAACCTCTTATATCCCTTTGTATTATATCTCTTAACTGATGTTTGCAGCTCCCCGCAATGCCTTTCTGTGACCCTAAACCTAATTGCAAGATATTTCCATCCTTTTCTAATGCTGATAAATTATAAGGTCTTTAAAGGAAATTAGTTTTACATTTAAGTATGTTCACTGTTATAAAGTACAAATTGTATTTGAAATTAAATTTGGCCAGAGGCTTTCATGTAAAGAACGTTCATTATACTTCACAGATGGAAGTAAGTTGATGCTTTTTTTTAATACTTAGAACTGCTGCTCTGAGCTTGCTCCTAAGGTCAGAATAGTCCAGTATTGTACTGGATAGGTTGCTCAATGTGATGCTTAACCTTATGACCCCATTATTTTTATTATCAGAATCCAGGATTGCAAATGTCTATGCAAGTATCCCTAGAACATTGCAAAGTAATGGCTCATCCAGAAGTGCACAAAAATATTAACAAAGGCAAGTGACTTTTCAGTAGTTACAAAATAGCAGCAAAATAAGTTAGATTTTTTTTTTTTTTTAAGAAAATGTTTACAAATGTGCTGTGCTCCTTTGGAGGAGTGGGGGGGGCCTAGGTTATGGACTTAGGATAAAAAAATGATTGCAGCTAATCACTGAATTGATAACACTACATTACTCTTTGTATAAACCTATATTTTTAGGATCCATTTGTCACTGACTTTTTGTAATATATTGTATCAAGGGACTTTTTTACATTAAGATTTTAAAGGCTGTAGTTGGTATGTATACATGATACAGGAATACATTATTTAAATCTATGTGCACATGTATGGAATATATGATAAAGTATGAAACGTGACAGACATCTTGTCTGCCTTATCAATATATAGAAAGAGCACTAACGTTCCAATCTGCAGATTGACTTAACATCCGCAAGTATTTTTAAACGTACCACAGAATTTGCTTCTCTTCTCATCACGTGTCCTTCCCTAAATCCTATCCTCCGTCCGAAAAAAATTACTTTTCTGAGACCCAGGATTAATAACTTTAGTACATTGACAGGTTCAGGTTTTGATATCTTGTGGCATACTAGCTAGAAACAGGTACAATATTATCTACCACTGGAAATGGGAGACTTCCAGCTTTCCAGTGGGCAAATATTAATTTGTGATTTTTGTTTAGAAAGAAAATATTAAGGTAACAGATTTCTGAAACTTCAGCTCCCTCAGAGCCTTGTTCTTTTGTAGACTCATAACTAATCCAGCTTTATAGACAACAGAATACACAATACAGTAGACTCATAGACTTTAAGGTCAGAAGGGACCATTATGATCATCTAGTCTGACCTCCTGCACAAAGCAGGCCACAGAATCTCACCCACCCACTCCTGTAACCAACCCCAACCTATGTCTGAGTTATTGAAGTCCTCAAATCGTGGTTTAAAGACCTCAAGGTGCAGAGAATCCTCCAGCAAGTGACCCGTGCCCCACGCTGCAGAGGAAGGTGAAAAACCTCCAGGGCCTCAACCAATCTGCCCTGGAGGAAAATTCCTTCCAGACCCCAAATATGGCGATCAGTTAAACCCTGAGCATGTGGGCAAGACTCACCAGCCAGCACCCAGGAAAGAATTCTCTGTAGTAACTCGGATCCCACCCCATCTAACATCCCATCACAGACCATTGGGCTAATAATCAAAGATCAATTAATTGCCAAAATTAGGCTATCCCATCATACCATCTCCTCCATAAACTTATCAAGCTTAGTCTTGATGCCAGATATGTCTCTTGCCCCCACTCTTCCCCTTGGAAGGCTGTTCCAGAACTTCACTCCTCTAACGGTTAGAAACCTTCGTCTAATTTCATGTCTAAACTTCCTGATGTCCAGTTTATATCCATTTGTTCTTGTGTCCACATTAGTACTAGGCTTAAATAATTCCTCTTCCTTCCTGATATTTATCCCTCTGATATATTTATAAAGAACAATCATATCTCCCCTCAGCCCTCTTTTGGTTAGGTTAAACAAGCCAAGCTCTTTGAGTTTCCTTTCATAAGACAGGTTTTCCATTCCTCAGATCATCCTAGTAGCCCTTCTCTGTACCTGTTCCAGTTTGAATTCATCCTTCTTAAACATGGGAGACCAGAACTGCACACAATATTCCAGATGAGGTCTCACCAGTGCCTTGTATAACGGTACTAACACCTCCTTATCTTTACTGGAAATACCTCGCCTGATGCATCCCAAGACTGCATTAGCTTTTTTCACAGCCATATCACATTGGCGGCTCATAGTCATCCTGTGATCAACCAATACTCCGAGGTCCTTCTCCTCCTCTGTTACATCCAACTGATGTGTCCCCAATTTTTAACCAAAATTCTTGTTATTAATCCCTAAATGCATAACCTTGCACTTTTCACTATTAAATTTCATCCTATTACTATTACTCCAGTTTACAAGGTCATCCAGATCTTCCTGTATGATATCCCGGTCCTTCTCTGTATTAGCAATATCTCCCAGCTTTGTGTCATCCGCAAACTTTATTAGCACATTCCCACTTTTTGTGCCAAGGTCAGTAATAAAAAGATTAAATAAGATTGGTCCCAAAACCAATCCCTGAGGAACTCCACTAGTAACCTTCTTCCAGCCTGACAGTTAACCTTTCAGTATGATCCGTTGTAGTCTCCCCTTTAACCAGTTCCTTATCCACCTTTCAATTTTCATATTGATCCCCATCTTTTCCAATTTAGCTAATAATTCCCCATGTGGAACCGTATCAAATGCCTTACTGAAATCAAGGTAAATTAGATCCACTGCGTTTCCTTTGTCTAAAAAATCTGTTACCTTCTCAAAGAAGGAGATCAGGTTGGTTTGGCACGATCTACCTTTCGTAAAACCATGTTGTATTTTGTCCCAATTGCCATTGACCTCAATGTCCTTAACTACTTTCTCCTTCAAAAATTTTTCCAAGACCTTGCATACTACAGATGTCAAACTAACAGGCCTACAGTTACTTGGATCACTTTTTTTCCCTTTCTTAAAAATAGGAACTATGTTAGCAATTCCCCAGTCGGATGGTACAACCCCTGAGTTTACTGATTCATTAAAAATTCTTGCTAATGGGCTTGCAATTTCATGTGCCAGTTCCTTTAATAGTCTTGAAGATGAAGATTATCTGGGCCCCCCGATTTAGTCCCATTAAACTGTTCGAGTTTGGCTTCTACCTCAGATGTGGTAATATCTACCTCCATATCCTCATTCCCATTTGTCATCCTACCATTATCCCTAAGCTCCTCATTAAAGACTGAGGCAAAGTATTTGTTTAGATATTGGACCATGCCTAGATTATCCTTAATCTAGTAACCTTTTAAAAAACGACAAAAATATATTTTCAAAAACAATTTCTCTAACTTATATACAGAAAATGTAGTAGGCTGGTTATGTGTGTGTGTGTGTGTTTCTGCAGTTTCATCTCCACTTCTGCTTAGCTGTTTGCTGTTTTCATTTTCTTTTTTAATTAAAGTATGGAATTTCTCTCTGGTTAAGGCCTTTCATTTATATATGAGATTAAAAAATAGTTGATTTAGTGGATGATCTTGAGCAAGCTAATGGATAGGTGGTCTTTCTGTGAGCTTTGCTTGAGCTTGCTCACATAAATATTTTTTATTACATCTTTACTCAGTTTCTTAATTCATGCTTTTTTCTTCTCTCTGTTATAAGTGGAAACCTCTCCCTATGATATGGGCAAGTTGTTTTGAGCCAGAAACTTTTTTTTTCTTCGTGCCTACAAGTAACAGGCTTCATGTGAAAAGCATTAGTGACTCTTCGATTGCTAACTTATCTGGAATAGAAAATGTGTTCCTTAATTGCAAATCAGTGACTATACATTTGTGTAACCTGAATTAAGACTCAGATGGATAGTTTCCTCAGGCCAGCGCTATGATAGCTTTAGAGGTCCAAGAGATGACTGCAGTAAACATCCTGGAAATGGAACTTGCCCTGTGTGGTTTGAAGTCTTCAGAAATCTTAGTCAAGTAGATAACAAAGCTGCTGTATGTTCTAATCAGCAGCTGGGGAAGAACCAGCCAAGTCCTCTTGTGTCTGTAATGACTTTGGATTTGGTAATCTCTAGCAAGAAGCTAATTATTAAAGATCAACTTCAGAGATGGAAAGGTCAATAACTAACAGATTTATTATAGATCTGTTATGAATTGTTGGCTCAGACTGTATTCAGATAGACCACTTGAGGGTGTGATCACAGAGTGGATTAGTTTACAACAAATTTAAACAACAAGCTGCCAATCCTTCAATTCCTGAGGGGGGAAATGAAAAGTAGAGCTGTAGATGAATTCTGTATAGATGTATTTGCTTCAGTGGAGCAAAACTTTAATTTACCTTTCTGTTCGTACACATGCAGTAAGTTGTTTTTAAAGCTTTTAACCTAAATTAGGTTAAAGCAGATTTCATTTAATTTATTCATATTATTTAGGCATTAATACAATGAAAAAATAAAGGATTTTCGGCAGTTGGGTGGATGTGGGAATTCCTGTATTAGGCCTATTGCATTTTGCCATTAATATTTTAAGGTTACTAGATTCTTTGCTTTGGCATTCAGCTTCTGTTCTGTTCTTTGGAGATTCAGCTAGCATGGATGCTTTTTAATTACCAGTAACTTATGATCTAAAATTCTTTTCCAGGGTATCCAGAAAACTCAGCTACAATAATGGGAGAGAGAAAAGCGCAGGTGTTCTTTTGGAAGACTTCATCACTAAAGATACAGAAGGAGCATTTCTGGAAGGCTACAGAGAGAATATTATTTTATAAATTTGTAAAGACATCAAAGACATTTTAATTAACCATTGCAATCTGAAAATTGCATTTTTTGATAGGGAGAGAGCTGAGGAATAGTGCTCTAGTATATAGTTAGTCCTGCTATGTACATTCCCTCTCATCCAAAATAATATCTTGGAGACCAGCTTTGCCTTCAGCCAAGGTGGGCCGGGCACCTTTCCTTAATGAGGAGTCATTCATTTGGCCCCAGAAGTCCACCGGAGGGAATCAAGATTCCTTCTTTGGGCTGAATTATTTGTTAAACTTTTATATTTAGTAGTGTTTGCCATAATAGAATGTGATTTGCATTTCTTTGTTTGCTTATAGACATGGATTTTAATATGCTAATAATAATGTACATTGGCTTTGTATTCCACCAGAATTCCTAGCCTCTGCTGTGCACCCCTGCTTTATATATACACGTTATTAAGCTCCTGGAAACACTGGTCTGGAAGGTCCAAATGCAGTATAATGTATTATGACTTTGTAATGTACTATCAGATTTGCGATTTTAATGTTTAATTTTCAATTTACTTCATCATAAATCTTAATTGCGTAATAAATTTTTTATACATTCTTGGATTTGGCAGTTTTTTATAAAGTTTAATAGATTACGTTTGTTTTACTAAATTTAGGGCTGTCAGGCGATTAAAAAAATTAATTGCAATTAATGACGCAATTAAAAAAATTAATTTCATTGTTAAACAATAACATGCCATTTATTTAAATATTTTTGGGTGTTTTCTACATTTTCAAATACAGTATGTTGATTCCAATTACAACAGAGAATATGAAGTGTACAGTGCTCACTTTATATTTATTTTTTATTACAAATATTTGCACTGTAAAAAAAATCATATTCTTCAATTCACCTAATACAAATACTGTAGTGCAATCTCTTTATCATGAAAGTTGAACTTATAAATGTAGAATTATGTATACAAAAAAATGCGTTCAAAAATAAAACAATGTAAAACTTTAGAACCTACAAGTCCACTCAGCCCTATTTCTTGTTCAGCCAATCGCTCAGACAAACCAGTTTATTTACATTTGGAGGAGATAATGCTGCCTGCTTCTTTTTTACAATGTCACCTGAAAGTGAGAGCAGGTATTCTCATGGTACTGTTGTAGCTGGCATCACAAGATATTACATGCCAGATGTGCCAAAGATTCATGTCCCATCCACCATGCCAGAGGACATGCATTCATGCTGATAATGGGTTCTGCTCGATAAGAATCCAAAGCAGTCCGGACTGACGCATGTTCATTTTCATAATCTGAGTCAGATGCCATCAGCAGAAGGTTGATTTTCTTATTTGGTGGTTCAGGTTCTGTAGATTCCGCATGTAGTGTTGCTCTTTTAAGACTTCTGAAAGCATGCTGCACACCTCGTCCCTCTCAGATTTTGGAAGGTACTTCAGATTCTTAAACCTTGGGTCAAGTGCTGTAGCTATCTTTAGAAATCTCACATTGGTAACTTCTTTGCGTTTTGTGAAATCTGCAGTGGAAGTGTTCTTAAAATGAACAACGTGCTGGGTCATCATCCGAGACTGCTATAACATGAAATATATGGCAGAATGCGGGTAACACAGAGCAGGAGACGTACAATTCTCCCCCAAGGAGTTGAGTCACAAATTTAATTAGCGCATTATTTTTTTAACACGTGTCATCAGCATGGAAGCATGTCCTCTGGAATGGTGGCCGAAGCATGAAGGGACATATGAATGTTTAGCATATCTGGCATGTAAATATCTTGCAATGCCGGCTACAAAAGTGTCATGTGAACGCCTGTTCTCACTTTCAGGTGACATTGTAAATAAGAAGTGGGCAGCATTATCTCCTGTAAATGTAAACAAACTTGTTTGTCTTTGCGATTGGCTGAATCAGAAGTAGGACTGAGTGGACTTGTAGGTGCTAAAGTTTTGCATTGTTTTGTTTTTTAATGCAGCTATGTAACAAAAAAAATCTACATTTATAAGTTGCCTTTTCCCGATAGAGATTGCAATTCAGTACTTGTATGAGGTGAACTGAAAAATGCTATTTCTTTTATCATTTTTACAGTGCAAATATTTATAATCATAAATAATCCACACTTTGATTTCAATTACAACGCAGAAAACAATATATATGAAAATGTAGAGAAACATCCAAAGTATTTAATAAATTTCAATTGGTATTCTATTGTTTAACAGTGCGATTAAAATTGCGATTAATCGCGATTAATTTTTTTTGATTAATCGCGTGAGTTAACTGCTATTAATCTACAGCCCTAATTGTATACATTTTTACTATGGGATATTTTTAAGTCCTGTTTTTAAATCTGAACTCTTCAAAGTGCAAATTGTTAGTGAAGGGAGGTCAGACAAATGCTCCAAAAGGTTCAGAAATGTGGATTTAAAAAAAGCTTGCATGGTAGGTGTGGTTGGTATCATTGCTTATTAAGATTTCCCAACACTTCCTGTTATAAGACCCTGTTTTCAGTTACTTATAGCAACCAAATCTTTCAAGCTGAAATTTTCCATGCTGAATGTTTGCCTCAGGCTGAGTTTTGAAACATTTCAGCTAAATTATTCAACAGTCGCCACTCTCTGGCTGCCCAGCTCTGAAGACAATGCAGAAGTAAGGATGGCAATACTGTGACACCCCACCCCACCCCCTGCAACTCCCTTTTGGGTCAGGACCCCCCAATTTGAGAAACATTGGTCTCCCTGTGAAATCTGTACGGTATAGAATAAAAGCACACAGAAGACCCGATTTCATGGTCCTTGACTTGTTTTTCATGGCCATGACTTTGGTTGGACCCTAGTCATCCTCATAGAGTGACTGAGCATGTTCCAGCTCAGGGCTATGCAGGCTAAGCAGGACACTCCCTCTAATGACTGTTCTGGGCCTAGGTGCTGCTGGGCACTGAAAATCAGAGCTCATTTTTACAATGCAAATATTTGTAATAAAAAATAATGTAAAGTGAGCAGGGTACACTTTGTATTCTGTGTCGTAACTGAAATCAATATATCTGAATATATAGAAAAACATCCCCAAAAAATTAATAAATTTCAATTGGTAGTCTATTGTTTAACAGTGTGATTAAAACTGCGATTAATCGCGATTAATTTTTTTGAATTAATCACGTTAGTTAACTGCAATTAATCGACAGCACTACTAAATATGAACTTGGTGTTGCAATTTCATCATTCCCAGTCTTACAAATGACAATTTCCTCATGCTAATGTGATGTAATAAGGGTCCACATACTCTATAGCACAGAAAAAATAACATGCTAGTGACCCCATGTTTGGTAGGTACTTCAAGGGCAAATGCTCTCCCAGATTTACAGAGCACATCACTTCAGCTGGTGCACGTTTTGGCTTAGCTGTCATTGCTGGGTAATCTTTTCTGCTCCATGAAGAAAACTTTCTAGCTGTTGCAAGCACTTCATTGTGTTGTGGGTCTTTGTTTTGTTTTTCATGGCCCCACTTCCTGTTCCTTTCTTGGCAGGGAGATTGTTCTAATGTAATTGCTAGTATAACTGCTGCAAGCACAGCAGCTTTATTACAGCCCTCTTTCAGGCCACAGGAGCATGCTTCTCTTTCCCAACAGGTCCTGGGAGGTTTGATGCTGCTTCCTAAAAGTTAGAGGAATCATTTTAAGGTTCCTGGTGCCCATTAGGTCACATGCACATACATTCTGTGTCCACAATAACCCTAACTGGCCATTGTTGCACTCCTTAGGAAGGAAAACCAGTGTTCCGTATGCATGTGACTTTGTACCGAGGTAGTCATCTGGTTGGTTGGTTGGTTGCATGTATATATTACTGTAGTACCTTGGAGCCCCAGTACAAAAAGATGGTCCTAACCCAGAAGAGCTTTCAATTTCAGTGTAAGATGCGAGACTTCTCATCTGTTTTTTGAGAAACCAGAAAACTTGTTCTAAGGGCAACAACTCTCCCCAGCTAACAGTTCAGCTACCCAGTTCATATTGACTTTAAAGATAATTTTATTGGGAAAATAATCGAGTGAAAGGTAGGCAGAACCTCTCCTGAATATTACAGAAAGCATTGCTAAGTTGTCGCTAATCTTAGTAGTAGAAAAGGCTCTTGTGCATGTAGTTTTAGAAGTCCTTCATCCCAATCTCAAGCGCTCTCTTTTTGTTTGCTATACCCCCCAGGATAGGTGATATGGCACAAAGGAACATAAATCAGTTATAAGATTCCATTCACTGGGTGGGTTTTTTTGACTTTAGGAACACTGGATTCTTCCATGGGATGATGTCTGTCTTTTAACAATAAACACAAACAATTCTTTCTTATATATTTTTTGTTGGCTGATGTTTCTTCCTGTTCTAAACACACATGAATAGTAGTTGATATGCTCTACAAATACCCTTTCCAATGGATCTTTTAAAATAAAATTCTTCCCCACTCAATGATCCCAAATCCTCTCCATCCTTGAAATATTGCATGCATAATTTATCTTCTTTTGTTTTAACTCTTCTGAAACATCTTTAAAGTAGATTTCAATATGTTCCTTGGATGGGCCCTGGCTGTTCTAGGGGTAATATTTCCAATACAGGTGATAGAAGGTGATGTCCATTCCTACCTAGCAGTATTGTACAATTCTTACTCAGTTAAGCTATAGTAGAAATTATTTAGAGAGAAGCTATCAGATTGAGTTTAAATAGATATATTCCAACATACTTGTCCCAACAGACTAGAATTCTAGAGAAGTGGTCCAGGAAAAACCTCGAGGCATTTGTTTGATCCTGTATCTGATACTAATTTCTGTAAGTGAAAGAAGCTAGCAGTTCCCGATTGAGGATGCTGAGAGTAGCGCATAACAAAAATTGTGGAATTCTTTGTCATTTGTTTTTCAATATTTAGTTCTATCCACTATCTAAGAAATGGTGATGTATCCAGGGAGCTCTATTGATGTGCCAGGTGACACTGTTGAAAAACTTATAGACTAGACGGGTGATATCTGTATGACATCTTGGCTCTACATGGTACCTTTTCTGTCTGGTCTGCCATCTCTTGTCTTAGTCATCTTTCCCCTGTTCACTATGGCTTTGTTCTTTTTCCTCTCTTTGTTTCTTTTTCTTTTGACTTTAGTGAATGTCAAAAATTCTTTTGATATGATGAAGGTGGTTTCAGACTATACTGTATCATTTTAAAAGTTTGTTATTAACATTGTAAAATATTTAAATAGCGCAAGTGTTTATTCTTAATATTATCCTAATAAATTCACTTTTATAGTTCATTGTAATTATATAACATTTAATCAATAACACCAAAATATTTAATCAATAACACCAAAAGTTACGTCAGGTCCACTAGGTGATATGTTGCCTAAAGAGCAGGGAAGAATTCTCTGCCAGACAGCTTGTTTTTAAGAGGCATTCAGCAACCCCCAAAAAACCACTATCACAAAAAAAACCAACAAAGGCTATTGCTGGGCCAGGTTATGGCTTTCTGGGATGTAGTGCCTAAACGCAACAGGCTTAGTCCAGGTTAAAAAGTGAACCTGAGACCAAAGAGCCAGCAAAATGCTTCATTATATAGATATCTGCAGCCTGGGGAGAAAAAAATCTCTATCTCACACAGCAACAGTAGAAGTGTCTCAGTGTATTATTGACATGAACGTTACGGATATTTATCTTAAAATGGAGGCTGTGGTGACAACGGTAGATAATTTAACCATTGCAGTGATCAGCCAGGAAGGGAAAGCTAAGTGCGGGAGAGAATCTCTGATAAGTTCCATCTACACTTCTCCCACCAAACTGCGAAGGGACAAGTAAAAGAATATTGCAGGCCCTATGTTGGTGTAAATTGTCATAACTTGACTGAAATCAGTGAAGACTGACAATGCCACAGAGGGAACCAAGTGTACTGACTTAGGCACCAACTCAGTAAAGGACTTTAAGTACATGCCCTTAAGTGTAGCAAGCGCTTAAATGCCACTGACTTGAATGGGCATTAAGCATAAGTGCTTTGTGGAATTGGGGCCTTGATAAAGTTCTCTGAACCTTGATTATCAGACACTTGGGATTTTCAGCGTGAGAGAGGGAAGCCAAAGATACACTCCATGCACAGAGTACAAGCAGTGTGTTACAATGTCACTGGCCCCTTCGAGAGGGAGTGTGGGGTCCAGTGCACCTGGACTGATTACCTGGTGCCCAGTTGTGCTTAAGGGAAGGCACCTGGGCCTTACAAAGGGCTAGACAGCTGCAGGTTAGCAGCAGTTACAGGCACTGTAGGGCATAAGAAGGCCCTGGCTGGGCTGTTAATCAGTAGGAGGAAGATAGCAATGGAAAAGGCTATCCTTCAGGCCTCCTGGAAGGCTGGCTGTGCTGTGCTTAGCACAGCACAGGAGGTGAACAGTACTGGAACTCCATAGGAAAGACAGAGCCTCAGGGAGGAGGGACTGGTCCCAGCTGAAACTGGGATGAAGAGATTGTAAGTCTTGAGTTTTCTTTTGAAAGACTTTCTGCAGGTTTTAATAAACTGGACCCTAGGAGGGGGGAATGTTCTGAATATCTGGCCTGTGTGGACTTTTTAAGGGAGACTGAGTTAAATAGAAGCTAAGGCAGGTCTCAGCAGAGCTATCTAGCCAGGAAGTGGGTAATGTGGGGTAGGAGTGCCCTTTGAAAAAGTGAGAGAAACATAGGGAGTAACAGACCCTGGCCAATCTTTATTTAGATGAAAGGCTTCATAAATTGTATTCACTGAGAATATTATATTCCCTATTTTGTATTCCCTGTATAATATAAATGTGACAACATGAATACTTGTCCTGGGGGCTGTTTGCTTGTCTAATTAGTTAGATAAGCCTTACTTGTAATCACCTCGAAGGGGCTTGGTACTAGATCTGTTTGGTGTGTCAGCTTAGTTGAAATACTTATTTTACATCTCATCATTAACTAGGGTGACCAGACAGCAAATGTGAAAAATCGGGACAGGAGGTGGGGGGGTTAATAGGACCCTATATAAGAAAAAGACACGCAAATTGGGACTGTCCCTATAAAATTGGGATATCTGGTCACCTTACCATTAACAGAGATGCTGTTCAAAACTTTTTTGGCTCATGGGGCCAAGAGCTTGTTGATATAAGGCTCAGTCTTTACTTTGATTCAATCTCACTCGACTATGGTAACTAAGGTGACCAGATTAAGATAGCATTTCTTGTTCTGATGTTCCTGTGTTTAGGTTCAGGTTTACCTCTTTTGGGGGGGCAGGGAGGTATTAGCCTGGGGAATTGTTTTCTTATCATGCTTCATGTATTTTCTATTGATTCCATACTAGCGTTATTTCTGCCTCTGTAACATTAGTTGTCTACATCTCACTTAGAATGAAATAGTTTCTAGGAAAGCAAGTTAATTTGTGTGTTGCTTTTAAATGGGATCTTGAGCAATCAAGTTCTTTCTGCTTATCTTTGGCAACAGAGCCCATTATGCTTTTTATATGGGAAAAATCTACCCCTTTGCCCTGGCACCCAGATGCAGCAGCATTATAGCAGTGGTGTGTTATTGTTTGCTACTATTACTATTTACAAAGCACACAAAATGTGCCATACATAAAATTAGTCTTTGCACCCAAAGAGCTTTCAAACTAAAATTGTGCTGTAAGTTTTAAGTATGACATATGCATATAGTTACTGAATTGTTAGGAAAAGTCTTTTTATTCCCCAGTCTTCCTAAAATAGTTTTTACAGTGACAATGTAAAACCCAGTAGAAATCATTCTGTCCTCCTCAAGAGGCTTATTTTTACAGATCATTTGCCACTTTCTTTTATAGACTGTTGAATACAGACCGATAAAATGTAATTGGTACAGAAGTAGAGATTTGAGATTCTAGTACTGTTCACCATAGGAAGCTAAGAGTATACAAGGGATATCATTAAATTTGCTGGATGTACAAAGCACTAATGAAATGAACTGAAGCAGTTACATTATTTTCTAATTAACCTTAAATATTCCTGCAGGTCACAGTAGCAAAGTATTAAATATTGAACAGCAGAACAAGTTTTAACTATTAAATATGTCAGTCTTAAAGTGCCTCTGATGATTTCCCAAACTACTTCTGAAACAACATAGAATAACAGACAAAATATGCTAGCTTTCTACAGAGGGCCATGTGGCCCATTTTAGATCCCTTGAAGTGGGATCCATGGACAACAGAAATGAAGAAGTAAGTCCTGCTATAAAGTATGCAGGATAATTGCTAATTTGGGGGCAAATTCTGAGAGATACTTGGCTCTTGTAACTCCTTTACAAAATAGATACATATGAAGGCGGCCAGCTCTTCTTTGGGTTGCTTTAAAAATTAGCAGTCTGTGTCTAAAATCCTGCTACCTGCTGACCTAAATTAGTTTGCAGTTATGCCCAGCAATTTGAATGCATCACTTACCCATTTATACCATTGATCAGTGTTTCATTTGCCAAGCTATTCTCCCAAATTCAGGATACTATTTATTCAGTCTCTTTCCCCCAACATAAACAAGTGAAAGATCTATTTTATCTTGTGTGATCATTTGGATCAGGGATCCTCTTTAGGAGTCTTTTCCTATGTTGCATGAATCAACCCAAACAGTCTGATAGGGTCATCATGAATGGCTTCCTCTGTTGATTTATTTTCAGCGGCCAGCTGGTCACTGTTGAGATAAATGCTAGTTTGGGAAGCCAGGGTGCTGTTTTTAGATGGCATCTCTTCTTCATTCACTTCTAACGGAGGAGCTTTCTTTTTCCTAGGCTTCCTGTGTTTTTCCTTGATGCTGTGATCGAGGGAGGCATAGCACATCTGACCTTCAGCGTCCACCTGAGAGGAAAATCATTTTTGTTCAGTTTTTAATCCTTTTCTTAATCACTACACCTTTTAAGATTTTCAGCTTCTTAAGGCAACCCACCAGTCTGGAACCTTCAGCATAGTGTTCTTGTGAGATGTTTCAGTTTTGAAGGATGAGGGGTGTATTGTAAAAGTCAGTGGTTTGCAAGTTATTTTCTGCCAAGGACCCCTTTGGCATCTGACTAAATGTCCTGGACCCCTTTCGTTTCTGGTACTATTGGAACATATCTGCCAATGTGACCTCTCTCTCACAGCATGTGTGAGGTCATGCTATGCAGAGGATGCCATTTTGTTCTTTGTGCGGCAAAAGTGCCAGAATGCTGTTGTGTTCTGGCCTGGTTCAAGGGACAGACCCCTGCATAACCCAGGGTGGACACCCAGGAGTGTGGGAACCCCACTTTAGGAGTTACTGGTATAAGTCAACCCCAAATTTTTGGGATCAGAGACATCACTAGATGGTTTCCCAACCCTGTTTCTTCTTTTCCCTATCCTGGTATTTAGTAAAGAGTTAACTCGGATGCCAGTTTTTTTGCAGGGTGTGCAAAATCCTACACCGGTTTTGCTTTGGGAGTAGGGAGGATGTGTGGTGTTGGCCACAGGGTGTGGTATTGACTCTGGGCCTTACGTTTTTAGGGTACTTGTACTGGGCATGTTAGAGATAATCAAATATAGAACTCTATCCCTAATGAATTCATGATTACCATGTTTTTCAGCTTGCAACTTATTTGGCAACTTCTTATTAGCAATGGTTAGCAACATTTTTAATTTCAGGCCATTGCTGAATTTATAGTAGTGGATATGTCTTCCACATAACCAAAAATCCTGGTTTTCTAGTTTTTAATACAGTATCCTAATACTACATGGCTGAGCACATTACAAAACATTGGTAATCAAAATACTAAAATGACTTCAACATGTAATCTTTCATCAGACTAATGGATGAATTGACAAGTTTGACACATCTGACTGGTACTTAGCTGCTTGCAATCCTCAGACTTCCTCAATTAAGGTCCTGATGGAGCAAAACACCCTACATACATGCTTAAGTGCTCTGCTGAATTGGTGTGTCCATTTTTGTAAGGAGAAGACTGAAGTCTTGGGTTATATTCTGCCATTGGGTACATGTGAGGAGCTCTGAGGCAAAGTGCCTTCCTTAATGCAGAAGGCTAAGAGCAAGAATATAAATAAGGGTACCTTTACTTCATTAGCATTTCTCCGCGGGTGGGCCTTCATTTGTTCATAGCAACATTCATCTAGAGATTATTAGAAATGGAAAAAATTTCATAGTGGTTAGAAGATTCTTCCTCTGATTAAAGAGTAAACCAATACCCTGTTATAGAACTCAATTCTCCAAATCTACTTTAGTGGAAGTTCAGGTTCTAAACTATATTCCCTTTCTCACTCTCCCGGCTGCCAGGAAATAAAAAGCTAGGAAATCCCTGGGTAGAGTTTATTTTCACGGTATCACATTATTGGACAGTATTAGGTTGTCCAGAAAAAGTTTTACTGGAACTTTTAATTATGGGATAACTTAAAACATTGACAGACTTGATAGTGCCAGTCTCCATGTAACTTGTCAGGTCTCACAAGCTAAATATAGCTGAGAAGGGACAGTACCTGGGTAAGAGAAATACCCTGACTCCGGGTTAGAGTAACGGCAGGGCCTGGGGGAGGGGGCAAAATGACAAGGTTCTATTCCTCGCTTTGCCACTAACTTTCTATGAATTTGGGCCAAGTTACCTTTTCTTTTCATGCCTCATTTTATGCCCTGATAACATGGACATCTTCCCTCATAGAGCAGTTTTGAGGCTGAAGGTGTGAACACAAATTTGCACTGGTTCTAGTTAGACTGGTGCAAACCCCCTTGTGAACACTGTGTCTTCTTTGAGTTTAGTTTAAACCTATTGCTAATCTCTCTAAGAAAAAAACAAAATAAGCCTAGTTGAATCTGAAATAAGTCCACGCAGCCTTTTGTACTGGTTTAACATTGCACCTTTAGTTAAACTGGTGCAACTCTGCATGTAGACTAGACTAGCCCTTACGTGCTTTTGAGAACCTTTAAATAGCCCTCTTCATTCACATATCTTAATGTCTGGAGAGTAAAATAGCAAACTCAGTTTGCACTAGTCAATCCACTGTCTCAGCACAATCCCAGGTTCTAGGTTAATATTATGGGAATTAACACATTTTGGTTTTAAAATGAGCAACTGGAGGTTCACTGCTTCTCTCCCCTGTAACTGGAACAAGTGCGTATCCATTTTATCAACAAACAGTGCTTCAGAAATTCATGTTTTAAGAGCCATTCATAAAGGATGTTAATCATTCTGACTCTAAGTAATGTATGTTGATTTTAATAAGTTCTTAGAATAAGATATCTTACCTAAAATCTCCTGATTGAGGTTGCCATAAACTGGGCATTCTTCAGTATAATCATCTTCATAGCTATAATGGGGAATCATAAATAATTTTAATTTACTCTCTAATTGTGTGTTGAAGTATCTTATGCTGCACATAGTGAACCTGACCCTTTTTTATTTAAATTGCAGTGGTGTCTTGAGGCCCCAATCAAGGTTAGGAGCCCATTGCACTGAGCACTTTTCATATAGACCTACATACATAGATAACACTGGTCTACGATTTTTGAGAAGTCGTCTGCTTCAGAGATAAAATGTGCTATTTATTATGTATTTTGATGTGCTGAATTCAAATATGACAATTAAAACAACTGATTGGCTACTGTTTCTAAGATATTTAAGTTTTTACATTTTATGTCCATGTATATTGTGTAGATAGTAGAGTTTTAATCATAAATTGTAAACCTAGGTCTTTTCATGTGTTTATGGTTGCTTTACATGATGATATTTCACCTGTCCTGTTTATGTTACACTTTAAAAATCAGCAAAAGGGTTATATAAATAAAATGTATTATGAAACAAAAGGCAAAAAACTATTATGTACATAATTTAGTCCTATTCAGTGTCTACTTGGCACTTCTTGGCTTGTCACTTCTGCATGCTGCCTCCATGAATACAAGAAACACTTGCTGGTATGATCTGTTGGCTCTCTCCAAATCATTGGCACTGCAAAAGGCATAGATTTCCTTTTCCTATTCAACCACTGGCAAAGATTTGTTGCACAAGTGTTGCAGCATATGTGTGGGGTCCATGTCTTGTCCTGATCTCCAGTTTTGTAGCCAAAATAAAGGTGATAGGCTTTCTTAACCATAGTGGTTATACTGCGCTTTTGTGATGCAAAAGTCACTTCACCACAAACATAGCAGAAGTTATCTGCACTGTTCACACACGTACGAGGCATCTTTGCTCACTTTGGCTAAACAGAAATGTGTCCCTTTGCAAAATCAAACACTGACAAATAAGAGAGCACGACACTGTATGATTTCTAGAGCTGATATAGGGCAATTTGTTCTGCAGAGTGCTGTAAGCTTTGTTATGATTGCATCATCCATGACTTCTAGGAATAACATGATGCAATTCATATCATGTATGACGCAATACCAGCTTCAGATTGAATCATTCATTGTTTTGTCTAAAAAGCAAGTAGTGTCCAAACCCAGTCATAGATTTATTCATAGATCCAGTCAAAGATGTATTTTAGTCATTTCTGGTTTAAATTGAGATCCCTTCCCTTTATAACTCACTTATCCTCCGCCATTCCCAAGTCAAGGGTCGTATATACTGACCCAATAGCATATCTTGAAAACTAGAGCCAATCAACAATTTGAAGCATCATTTTCGTTCTCAGTGTCTCAGAATTAGTAAAGTTTTGACTACATTTATTTCAGAAGCATTTTGGCTGTAGAGCAGTGTAATTAACAAAAACCAGTATGTGCCTTAGAAGAGATTACAGTCCAAATAGCCAAGACAGGTGAAGTGTGGGAGACCACAGGTATCATTTTATAGATAGGGGACCTGGGGCAAGGCATCTGTGGAACAGCCAGGAGTTGAACCCAGATCTCCTGAATCCCAGTTCAGGATCTTAATTGTAATATCATCCTTGTAGTTCACTTGAAGAATTTAATATGCTTGTAATCCATTTTGTAAAAACCACACTTAGCCCAAATATTTTCTGACCTTCAAAGCTCTACAAACTGAAGGTGATGAAAGTGTAGAGGAGAAAAGCAGATCTGAAGAAGGAAAAAGAAATCATTGGCAAGTGCAATCCCCAGTTTGCATTATAGAACATCCAGAATCTTCCAGGTCTTGGTGCTCAAGAGCATCGTATACTCAATGAATGGTATAATTTAAAGGCTAGATGTTTTTAAATGGCGTGTGCCCAAAAAATGGAAATTGTGCATGCAGGCTTCTGCATGCTGAAAGATGTTTTGTATGACACATTCCTAGCTATGCATCTTATTCCGTGCCTGATCAGAATGAATGAAGTCATGGGGTATAGTTTTTCAAATGGTATTTTTCATTGTTTGGGCAGTTATGGCTGTCTACATGCTAACTTCAGACAAATCAACGGTAGGGTATTGTTGGAGAGCATTTTTGTATTAAGGTTTTTATGTGTTTGTTTTGAGGTGAAGAAGGGCTTTGTCAATGTCTCCATTTTCTGAAAAACATGAGGTTAGATCATCCAGAGCCATTTTTTTTAAACATATTCTGTAAAATATAAGTACAAATACTAAGAGTATGGAGTGGTAATTAATGAGAGCAGTTAGCAGTGAGTTCGGAGGGCTCATCTTCATTCTCGCTGAGGCCAAGCAATAATAAATACCCATTTAGCCTGCTATCCTAAACTGATTAACTCTATCATGCTTCTCATACTGCTAATAGAACTCCCTCCAACTGCTTAATAAAGTGAGCGCAGTATGTCCCATTACAAGTTGCATTCTTTCCTTCATTCCTTAAGTACCCCTTTTAGCTGTAAAAATGTTTCTATGTACAGTAACTCCTTGCTTAACGTTGTAGTTATGTTCCTGAAAAATGCGAATTTAAGCATTTAAAGATGTTAAGCGGGGTTAGGTTCCAGGGAAATTTTTTTCACCAGACAAACTATATATTGTATAGATATACACACAGTATACGTTTTAAACAAACAATTTAATACTGTTCACAGCTATGACGATTGTGAAGCTTGGTTGAGGTGGTGAAGTTAGAGGGTGGAAGAGGGAGGAATATTTCCCAGGGAATGTCTTGCTGCTAAATGATGAACTAGCAGTCGGCTGAGCCCTCCAGGGTTAACACATTGTTGTTAATGTAGCCTCTCACACAAGGCAGCATGAACACGAGGGAGGGGAGACAGCATAGCAGACAGAGACAGACCCACACCTTGTGTGTGTGGGGGAGAGAGAGAGAGAGAGATGTACACTGCCCCTTTAAGTAAGCTGACCCACTCTTAAATGCATTGTCTTTTTAAGTGGATCAGGAAGTTGAGACAGCAGCTGCTGCCCCAAGCTCTCTATGCCTTTCTCCGTCCGTGTCCCCTCCCTGCTCTATATTGAGAAAGGGTAAGGGGGGGAAGACCCTGACATTAGCGCCCCTCTTCCCCCTCCCCCTCCGCACAGCAAGCAGGAGTCTCTGGGAGCAGCTCCAAGGCAGGAGCAGCACATGGCAGTGGGGGGAGGGACAGCTGAACTGCCAGGAATTGATAGCCTGCTGTGCGGCTGCAGTACAGGGAACTTAGGGGAGTCAGGAGCTGATGGGGGGGGGGGGGGGAGGGAGCGGCCAGCCCACCCTGGTTACAAGCCCCCACCAGCTAGCTGCAACGGGCTACTCTTCCTGCAAGCAGTGGACAAAGCAGGTAGCTGCCAAATGATATTAAAAGGGAGCATTGCACAACTTTAAACAAGCATGTTCCCTAATTGATCAGCAACGAAACAACGTTAACTGGGACGTCTTTAAGTGAGGAGTTACTGTACATCAAACAAGACCTTTTATATGTCCTCTGGTCCATTCCTTCAAATCCAGACATTGTAACTTAATACTCTATTTTAACCTTTTTAAATCAGACATAATTTATTTTCAACATACCTTGGATTATATTCTTGATAGTCTCTGTACGTGTAACCTGGAAAATATTTTAAAACACAAGTAGTTTAAGCAGAAAGAAAATATTAATTGTGTAATTGTTGAACAGTTCCATTTGCTGTCTTTACGGCTTTGTTCTTAACAGAATTGTGTTGTGTGACTCATGGAGAGAAACGTGATGTGAGTCTAAGAATGTCTCAGTAGCATTATTCATGCTGTTTGTGTGAGATTGAAAGCTGTAGGCTCTCAGATTCAGATTGAGGATTTTTTTTTCCCCTCAGGAGTATCTAGATTTAAATTGTGGCTAACACAGTTTATTAATATTCTGTGTATTGTACTAATGCCTACAAGCCCCCATTAAGTCCCCATTTTAGTCATTGTGCCCAAAGAATTTACAGTGTAAACTTATGATGCACCACACTCGGTGGAGATAAACAGGATGTGGTAGAACAAGGAAACAATGAAAGAATGCTGTGTGAGTAAGCAGTAGCCTTGGTAGGCTCACCACCTTTTCCTCTTCATTTGGTTTTACAAACATTACTAGTGATGTCTCAGTAAGGGGGTACCTACTGTTACACAAATAGGGAAAGCGAAGCAGAGAGTCCCAGGACACAAAGGGATGAATTGTTGGAGCTGGGTTTAGAATTCAAGAATTCCTGTCTCTCAGTTCTGCGTTCTGGCCTCCAGAATGTGCCTCTCAGAAAATCTGATTGCATGGACATCACATCCTCAATCTCATTGCTCCCCTGCTTAGTTTTGGAAATAATTTCATTTTCATCATAAAAATATTTTACCTTGCAGCTCATTGAGTAGGTGTCACCTTAGCAGCTCTCAGCCAAATCGTTTTTCTTGTAAACAACTGGTACTAGCAGTGCACATAGGACTTCTTTATTCACAATTTGTATACCTGTGCACTGGTATAGTTAAAGCAATATAACCCCCTCTCTAGTAAGGACACAGTTATATCACTCCAGGGCTGGTTATATCAGTACGGCTTACTCCTATATAGGAAGGGGAATAAGCTATCTTTATACTGGTGTAACTACATCCACTCTAGGGGTTGTACTGGTATAGTTGTTTCAGTTTAAAAAAAAAAAACAACACCCCTATTCAAAAATAATTATACCAATGTAAAATCTGTGTGTAGACCAGACCAATAGTCATGGGCTAGCATCTATGAAGCAGAATAAGTCACCTCTTTGTCAGCAATAGGATGGCTTGACAGCTACCTTGGTGTGTGCACACTCTCACGCGCACACACACCCTTTGGAGCAGAGCTGAATTCCTAATGAAGAAAAAATAGAATTTGGATGAAATCTGAAATTCTAATAAGCATTCCTGAATTCAGAGGGAGAAAATCTTGCCGCCTAGATTCATCGCTTGTATTAATGTGTGCTTCTAGTGCTGTCGTGTCTGAAATTCAGGTAGCTAAAACTTACAGATGGGGGAAATTGTCTATGTGAAAAATGTTGAAAACATTATCTGAATTAAAATCTGCCCCTTCCTCATATCTGGCTGGCTTGTTTGGGGACAGTAGGTTGGAGGATTGTTTTTAGCCTTTTTTTTTTTTTAAATTATGGAGTAATACTGATTTGAAAGCTTTTATTTTTAGTTGTCATACCATGTGACATCAGGCATCCATGCCTTGCAAGTTAAAAATGCATTAGTACTAGAATAAATTTTTAGAAAAAGATTCATTTTAAAAACCTTGTCTGCTTGCCAGAAAATTCCCAGTGGTGATGAATTTGTTTGTAGTCTCTCTCAAATACTCAAACACAATCTTTTGCGTGCGCATGCACGAACGTCATTTCTTACCTTTTCGCTTGTTTGCTATGCAGTATGAAATATTTATGACCAATGAAACAATCAGACCCATAGTCATAAAGGCTAGAAGTCCCCAGATTGAAAAGTGGCATTCAAACTCCATTTCTGTAACAGAAAGCAAATTCCTGCATATTATGCGTTGTCTAATAGCTGCACTTCCCCTCCCCTCCCCCCCTTCTCGCCCCCTTTAGTTGAGGTGGTGACTTTAATTTTTTTATTCCAGGCACAGCCACTGACATGCAACCCAATTAAATGCTCGTGAGAACGTTTGGATGTCAAAGAGTACAAAACTAGTGTTGATAAACTACTTGTAGTGATGACATGTAACCCCAACTCTAGGTCAAACCAAAATGCTGTTATCAATTTATGATCCCCAAACTACTAGGAAAATAGAAAGGCTTCTACCACACAAATGCACAGATTATTTTTTTTTTCAAAAACTGCTAGTTTGTGGCTGAATTACGTGGGTTGGTGAGCCAAATTCTGAAGTTATAGACCAGCCTTTATATGAAAATTAATCTGGAATAAAGTATAGTGTGAATTGAACACAGATTAACTATTCCTGATTAACTCCATGTGTGGACACTCTTATTCCAGAATTAGAGTGCCTTATTCCAAACTAGTTTAAACTAATTCTGGAATATGAGCATTCACACATGGAGCTAATATGGAATAAGTGTTCTGGAATAACTCCCTGGATAGTCAAGGCCTTACTCTCTATTCAGGCAAAACTATTGGCTTCAGTGGGAGTTTGCCTCTTTAAAAGCTAAGACTTCATTATTTGGTCATATATTGGGACTTTTTTTTTTTTCCAAAAGGACCCCAAGGCTTGGTCTATTCTTGCATCTTCATATTTTCTGCTCCTTCTCCACATCTCCTTTCCAGTGAAAAATACATTAGCCCTGTTTCTCCCTCTTCCCCTACCAAAAACTGCCATTTTCTCCTCCTGACCAGCTGGGCTACTGGTCAGAAGTCTTTCTACCCCGTTAATGAGATGGGGGAGAGAAGTTGAGGACCCAGCGCTGTAAGAATATAAGCAGCTGGGAGTCCATGGACCTCCAAGGGGTTTCAGAGGCAGATCTTAGCAACAATAGCTTCAAAGGAACCCTAAAGTAATAACCAGCCAGTATTAATTGTGCATATAGTGGGGGGGATATGGGGGCAGCTTGAGGCCCCTCCATCCCATGTCCTCCTCTCCTTGGTGTCCCAGACAGGTACTCAGGCAGGAACCTCCCTCACCAAATGCCTTCCTCATTTTTCACAGTGGTTCATCTTGTGATGCTAACTTAGCTCATTCAAATTCTCCACCATCAAGCCTGGGTGAGAAGACCATAGTGTGTTTGCAACCTCCTGCTCTGACGTAGCCACAAAACTGGGCAGTGTGTCATGTGTCTGACTACTCTTATCTGCCAAGTAGTGGGAAAACTATTCCCAGAGAGAAACAGTCAACTGTATAAGTAGAGGCAACCTGAATCTACATCTGCTTCTCTGTAGGTTCTTGCTTCTCCCATCATGGCAGTATCTGAGCACTTGAAATGGATCCCTGCAGGAGAGGGAGGGTGTTGAAAGCACTTGAACGCCAGTAATGCTGCAGGAAAGGATTGAGCTGGAAAAGGGGCCAATGTGGGGGTTGGGGCGTGGGGTGGCAATTGGAGTGAAGGTTGATCAGCAGGTCTGATCTGACCCTTAATGTCATTCTCATTTGATTGTCCTTGAACTTCCTTTGCCTATTTTTTACAAATATCTAAAGGGGGGAAACTTTTTTTCCTTGCAGGAAGAGCCAGGGCTTTCACTCCTGTTGAGAAAAGACAGCTCAGCTCTTTAGTTTCTGCTTGTTAGCTGCTGCTCAGCTCATTAGCTGCTGCTCACCTGCAGCATTGCTCCCTCTGGTTGCAGCACTTTTTATTTCCTAATGATGTACATACTGCAAGAGCTGCTTTTTAAAAAAAAAAAAAAAAGAAGAAGAATAAAAGCCAAGCAACGGTTGCTTCTGTGTAAAATGTCCTTTTCATAAGGTCCAATACATTGGTCATTAAAGTCAATGGAAAAACTCTAAATGATTTTTAAAGGTATTGGATCACACCCTTAGAATTCAATTTTGCTACCATTGAGGCCAATGACAAAGCTTCCATTGATTTTACTGGGAGCAATGTCAAGCTCACAATTATTGCCCTGTGTCTGTACAGAACAACTGCTCAATAGCCAGAGCTAGAAATGTACCAGAAGAGCCAGGAGATGGTACTTGGTAGTAAAATTGCTCCCATCACAAATTGCACAAGTCTCTGGTATAAGATTCCTTCCCCCACAATTATTTCTCCTCACACACAATTATTTCAAATTTGGTGACAATATATACCCCCAGACCAGTGGCACTGCTATGGGCACCTGCATGACCCCACAATATGCCAACATTTTTATGGCTGACCTGGCACAACGCTTCCTCAGCTATGGTCCACTCATGCCCCTTCTCTACCTACGCTACATTGATGACATTTGGACCCATGGGAAGGAGACTCTGGAAGAATTCCACCACGATTTCAACAGCTTCCACCCCACCATTAACCTCAGCCTAGAGCAATCTACATGGGGCGGTCCACTTCCTAGACACCACGGTACAAATAAGTGACGGTCACATTAACACCACCCTATACCGAAAACCCACTGACTGCTATGCCTACCTTCATGTCTCCAGCTTCCATCCCAGACACCCCACACGATCCATCGTCTATAGCCAAGCGCTGAGGTACAACCACATTTGCTCCAACCCCTCAGACAGAGACCAGATCTTCAAGCATTCTCAAAACTACGATTCCCGCCTGAGGAAATAAGGAAACAAATCAACAGAGCCAGATGTGTACCCAGAAGCCTCCTGCTGCAAGACCAGCCCAAGAAAGAAACCAACAGAACTCCACTGGCCATCACCTACAGTCCTCAACTCAAACCTCTCCAATGCATCATCAGTGATCTACAACCCATCCTTGTCAATGACCCCTCACTTTCACAGACCTTGGGAGGCAGGCCACTCCTCACTCACAGACAACCCACCAACCTTAAGCATATTCTCACTAGCAATCATACACCACACCATAGTAACTCTAACTCAGGAACCAATCCATGCAACAAACCTCGATGCCAGCTCTGCCCGCATATCTACACCAGCAACACTATCACAGGACCTAACCAGATGAGCTACAACATCACCGGTTCATTCACCTGCACGTCCATCAATGTTATATATGCCATCATGTGCTAGCAATGCCCCTCTGCTATGTACATCAGCCAAATTGGACAGTCCCTACGGTAAAAGGATAACTGGACACAAGTCAGATATTAGGAATGGCAATATACAAAAACCTGTAGGAGAACACTTCAGCCTTCCTGGACACACAATAGCAGATTTAAAGGTAGCCATCCTACAGCAAAAAAACCTTCAGGGCCAGACTTCAAAGAGAAACTGCTGAGTTTCAGTTCATTTGCAAATTTGACACCATCAGCTCAGGATTAAACAAAGACTGTGAATGGCTAGCCAACTACAAAAGCAGTTTCTCCTCCCTTGGTGTTCACACTTCAACTGCTAGAAGAGGGCCTCATCCTTCCTGATTGAACTAACCTCGTTATCTCCAGACTGATTCTGGCCTGCCTATTTATATCTGCCTCTGGAAATTTCCATTACATGTGTCTGATGAAGTGGGTATTCACCCACGAAAGCTTATGCTCCGATACATTTGTTAGTCTATAAGGTGCCACGGGACTCTTTGTTGCTTCCCCCACAAATCTCCTTTTCTTTGTAGAATTGTTTTAATCATAACTTTCTCTCTGAAAGAATGTTGTTGGTTGTTGTACACTATCCATCCACAGCCACTTTTTTTGAAGCATTTTAAACTAAGCCATCGAATTTCCATTCCTTGCTTTTTTTTTAGCCTTTTCAGCCTCTCCCCTTCAGTATTCGTTTGTATAGTAGTACGATGATTTTATCTGTAGAGCACCAACAAGGTATTTCTCATTGTGTCCTATTGACCTCAGTCACTGCAGCTCGGATCTTGCTTCTGGTTTTCAGGGTGATTTGACCTGAGGCAACAAGGAGGTCCAACAACTTGCCAGGATACAGTGGCACAGTGAGTGTATGGCATGGCCTCTCTTAGAACTCCCTGCTTCTCAGCTGTTTGCTGAAACCACCAGCTGACATGGCTGCTTCTTCATTGACAGCCAACTGACTTGTAATCAACTTGATACCCAGGCTGCAAGTTGTTCTCATATTTAAGGGTTAAGGCCCTGATACGACAAAGAGAATGGCATACCGGGACCCCTATGTCTTTCCTGAGTCCCAGGGAAGTCAGAGGCTTCCCAGGTACAGAGATCTGCCAGTAACAGGGGCTAAGTGGTGTTACTTAATCATAGAAGATTAGGGTTGCAAGAGACCTCAGGAGGTCATCTAGTCCAATCCCCTTCTCAACACCAACTAAATCATCCCAGCCAAGGCTTTGTCAAGCCAGGCCTTAAAAACCTCTAAGGATAGAGATTCCACCACCTCCCTAGGTAACCCATTCCAGTGCTTCACCGCCCTCCTAGTGAAATAGTGTTTTCTAATATCCAACCTAGACCTCCCCCACTGCAACTTGAGACCATTGCTCCTTGTGTTGTCATCTGCCACCACTGAGAACAGTTTAGATCCATCCTCTTTGGAACCCCCCTTCAGGTAGTTGAAGGCTGCTATTAAATCCCCCACCACTCTTCTCTTCTGCAGACTAAACAAGCCCAGTTCCCTCAGCCTCTCCTCATAAGTCATGTGCCCCAGCTTCCTGATCATTTTTGTTGTCCTCTGCTGGACTCTCTCCAATTTGTCCACATCCTTTCTGTAGTGCGGGGCCCAAAACTGGATGCAATACTCCAGATGTGGCCTCATCATTGCCAAATAGAGGGGAATAATCACTTCCCTCGATCTGCTGGCAATGCTCCTACTAATGCAGCCCAATATGCCGTTAGCCTTCTTGGCAACAAGGGCACACTGACTCATATCCAGCTTCTCATCCACTGTAATCCCCAGGTCCTTTCCTGCAGAACTGCTGCTTAGCCAGTCCGTCCCTAGCCTGTAGCGATGCATGGGATTCTTCCGTCCTAAGCGTAGGACTCTGCACTCATCAAGTTTCTTTTGGCCTAATCCTCCAATTTGTTTAGGTCACTCTGGACCCTAGCCTTACCCTCCAGCATATCTACCTGTCCCCCCAGCTGAGTGTCATCTGTGAACTAGCTGAGGGTGCAATCCATCCCATCATCCAGATCATTAATAAAGATGTTGAACAAAACTGGCCCCAGGACCGACCCCTGGGGCACTCCGCTTGATACCGGCTGCCAAATAGACATCGAGCTGTTGATCACTACCCATTGAGTCTGACAATCTAGCCAGATTTCTATCCACCTTATAATCCATTCATCTAATCCATACTTTTTTAACTTGCTGGCAAGAATATTGTGTTAGACCATATCAAAAGCTTTGCTAAAGTCAAGATATATCACGTCCACTGCTTTCCCCATATCTCATCATAGAGGGCAATCATGTTGGTCAGTCATGACTTGCCTTTGATGAATCCATGTTGACTGTTCCTGATCACCTCCCTCTCCTCCAAGTGCTTCAAAATGGTTTCCTTGAAGACCTGCTTCATGATTTTTCCAGGGACTGAGGTGAGGCTGACCGATCTATAGTTCCCTGGGTTCAACAATGTATGGAATATTTTGAGCACTATAACTACATTGCTCCCTCTGATTCAATCTCTCTCCTGCTAGCATTCTCTCACATGGGGCATGAAACCTCCTTAGTGCATTTTCTTAAATATTAAGAAAAATATTTTCTTGGCAAGTGCAGTGCTGGTTTCAAGAAGCCCTATTTTTTTCTCCTTCTCCCAGAAGACACACTGCTGCAGTCAGATCACAGCTGTTGCTACTGTGAGACTTCTCCCATTATTTTGCAGTGCGTCTGAAACATCCTTCAGGCCTCTGCTTTCTGAGACTACAGTTCTGCCTGCCTAAAGTATTTCTAGGCTCTCCTTTGCTATGCTGGCTCTCCTTTGCTATGCTGTCTGAACACCAGTAACACCTTGTATGTTTACAAGTGCCTGCCATTTGAAGATCATGAATAGAACTTAGACTTCAGATCCCTATGAAATAGGTGTGCATTACTCCCCTTTCTTCTCCAGGAGGAAATGAGGAACAAAGGGATCTCCTCTTAGGGAAAATTTCCAGGAACTGCAAAGGGTTTTGGGTCTCCTGAAAATCTCCCCCAAATTTGCCCAGTGTCACATAAGTCTTGCAGCAGAGCCAGGAATTGAACTCTGATCACTTGAGTCACGGTCCAGTACCTTAATCACAAAACCATCCTTGCTTGTGTTGCTGTCTCACTCCTTCTGAAGATATTTATTACCCTTCTCCCCTCCCCAACCTCTCTTTTTGCTTTTCATTTTCTTTACTTTCATTTTATTGCCAGGCATGGGAGAGAGAAGGAAATGACGTGGCTTGAGAGGGAGGAAAGTATAAGGAGCTGTAATGGATAAAAATGTCACTCCTGCCTTCACTGGATTAGAAAGTTTTGTAGAAGAGAGTCTCCCAAAAAGTGAGTTTTAAGGTGGCTTGCAAGTGATGTTTTTTTTTTTTTTAAAGCGGAGATGGTGCCCCTTTCTGAAGTAGAGAAGGCCTGAAATTTAAAACAAACAAAAATCCAGTTTGTCCTTTTACTGAAGGAATATTGTGAATTTTAATCGTCCCTGACTTTGCTGGAGCAGGAAGAGCAGTCTGAGGTGTGAACTGAGCTTTCTCAGCCCCTAACTGAAGAGGCCGGGGTTACTGAACCTTTAAAATGAACAGTTCTCCCAGCAGTTTTGGGGGCATTTGATTTAATTTGGCATTAATAACAAACCAATATTTCAGTCTAGATAAAACTCACTTCTCAGTTAATCAGGTTTAACTTCCTTGGTATCTTAAGATGTCACAAGCCTCCTACATCTTTAGAATCTCCTAGCAAAACCAGGAGATGCAAGATCTGAATTTCTAATGTAAAAAGACAACCAGACAATTAAAAACAAACTCCACAACTATTTAAAAGGGAAAAAAAAAGGCTTGTAACTTCATTAAGAAATATTTAAAAGGGCTGAGGGGAGGCACACACCCAATTGAGCTTTTTCCTCAGGGGATCACTTTGCATTTAAATCTTAAAATTATTTTCCAAAGCCCTCATTCAAACATTCTGTTATTGGCTTTTATTTAAGTTGGAAATATAAATACACACACATCCCATTTCTGTTCTGAATCTTTAATCATTCTTACATAAGTGAACACATATTTGATCTGCTTGTCAGCCAACATTTTTTTTATATTTCATGAACAATGAGTCTTAAGATATCCATAAGGCCCCAAGAATGCCTCTCTGTGTGTCCGACCCTTTTTAAATGTAAATTTCAAGCTAATTTCACTATCTAAACAGAAAATGAGCAAAATCTTGTATTTCCATATTCCTAGCTTTATAGATATGTTCCCCTTCTTTTCCCCATCTGATCCTTTATCACCCACATGCTTGCAATAGACTCCTACCTGTATTTACTATGCTAAATGAATTATTTCAATATCCACAACTTTGGAGGCAGTGGTGGGGGAAACCCAATAGCTCTGCACAGAAAAGAATGTCTCTGTAGATAATTGAAGCTGTCTATATCATTTGGATTGCTCTATGGATTAATTTCTCTAATTTTAATTCTCATCCACATAATCTGCTGTTATATATTGCAAAAACAGTACATTTTGTGTAGGCGAGAGATTGTTTTTAAAGATCTTTATCACCACATTTGGTTGCATTCTCTCCATTTATATGTAAATAAGTGATCAAACTGAACCCTCTTTTAAAAAACAAGACAAAAGATTGAAACAATTGAGTTGTGTTTTATTTAAAAAAAAAGTCTCAGAACAAAGAAAATCTGTAGGAATAATAACTGTAGCTTGACTATAATAAATCTGCAATTTCATCAAGGGCTTCTAGGATCATTTTCAGACTCTGACAAAGAAACGTAAAGGGCTAGATTCCAATAATTTACTTGCTCTCAAAAGCAGCTTGCTCCAGGTACAAATCTTATCAAAGTCAATTGGGCTGCTTTTGGAGCAACATGCTCCTCTGTGTGTGAGGAAGAGGGTCACAATGTGTTTTCATAAAACAATTAATGAGAACCAGGAATTCTAGGTTTCAATTTTTGTACCTTGTGGGGGGATATATTTAATACATTACATGGTTGTATATTAAAAACATTTTGCATTTGGGTCTCTTCTGAATTAATGCCATTTCTCGTGCTACTCTATTGTTTCCCGCAGCCAAGGGATTACTGGTTTGCAAACTACAGGTCAAATTGAGAGGGGAGACTAAATGAAACACACACCTTCCTCTGGTCCCTTTAGTCCAGGGGTTTTCAAACTGGGGGTTGGGACCCCTCAGGGGGTTGTGAGGTTATTACATGGGGGGTCGCGAGCGGTCAACCTCCACCCCCAAAACTGCTTTGCTTCCAGCATTTATAATGGTGTTAAATATATAAAAACGTGTTTTTAATTTATAAGGGGAGTTGCACTCACACTTGCTATGTAAAAGGGGTCACCAGTACAAAAGTTTGAGAGCCACTGCTTTAGCCTGTAAATTTCAACAACTGGATGATGCGTGTGTGTGCTTTTTTTGGCTGCTGATCTTCAGGGCAGAGTTTGCCCTTTGTTTTAGCATCTTGTACATTGCCTTGTACATTAATGGTACTATCATAGTGCTAATAAAAAGTTTAAGATTCTTTTTAAATATTTTTCTAGCAATGCAATTGCTTTTTACTCTTTTCTAATTCCCCTCTTCAGATATCTTGTGAATATCTTGTCCTGTTTGCAGAGCCCACTCTACTAGAATTGCAATCAAAAATCCACTGTCTGAACTTCTGCTCATCAGCTCTGATATAATCAGAAAGGGGGGGACGCAGCAAGGCTTCTTACAGAATTAATTGAGTGCTGGTGAAAGGTGGTGAACTGACCGGTTTGGGGGCAATCAATCATTTATTTATCCAATAGCTATAGCTTGGGCTGTTGCAGTGCCAAGCTTCCCCACATTGCTCCTGTACCTGACTTAGAGAAGCCATCACTAAGCAGGATCAGACAGTTCATTCTCTGTTCGGTTCTTTCAGCTGAGACTGCTATGAAGGCTTCTCTAAGTCAGGTACAGGAGCAAGGTGGGGGAGCTTAGCACTGCAGCAGCCCAAGCTATAGCTATTCAGAGGATAAATAAATGATTGCCCCCAAACCAGTCAGTTCACCACCTTTCACCAGCACCCAATTAATTCTGATTTCTCATGGAAACCGACATCTGTCCACTTGGAACTGGATTCACCACATCCTCTAACACCTTGTGTCACAGAGGGAAATGTATTGAATTACTTCTGGGCACTACCAACATGATCCAGATTTTAAGGGGTGATTTGGAGGATAAAAGTCGGTGGATTTTGACTCTTCCATTGGCCATTCTGTTTCTCTGTGCAGACTAAAATCTGATTTTGTCTATGAAAAGAAAATATTCTTTCCAATTAAACAGTGGGATAATGTTCTGTAGTAATGACCCTTACCCAAAAATCCATTAAGTGACTGATGAATGTTAAATTAACATTAATAAAGCTTCCTCGGCTGTGAACTTTAAAGACAGGATTGATTCCCTGGAAAGGAGTCCTTAACTTGCAGTTAACTAGAGCGTGGCTAATTGCTTTTTAAGATCTCAAGTATGAAGTTTTTATAAGGGAAAAAGCACACAGTAAAATCAGATCCCCCTATGCAGACAAAAATTTTAAGTCTAAAAATTATGCCAGTGTTTCTTCTTCTTTAACAAATCTTCATGCACTCTGGCCCACTTAGCTGGAGATTAACTAAGGTTTATGGTGATGACTCATTATTATTAATATTCAGCCTTTGAGTCTCTAAGCAACATACTCAGGGGATATGTAATCCATTGAAACACTTTTTCTGTACAATACACCCAGAAACAAGAGATTAGGAAGAAAAGACGTACCTGTTCATATATTGCTGTTTTGTAGCAAGACCTCCCCCTTTATCTCAAACAAAATTTGGTTTTAAAACGTTGGCAGATGTTGATGTGCTGTTCTGCTTTGGCCTTGCAATTTGAGTATGTACCTGAAGACTTCTATTCAATCTTAAGTCTTAACATCTGTTCCTTGCACACTTATGAACAGGAAATGTGGTGGAGGCGGCTTTTATCTCGTATCAAATTGGCGATCTCCTGCATTGTTTTCCTCAAAGAGAAGTGAAACCTACATGTGTGAGCACTTGAATTTGTATTTGGTATTATCTATCTGTCCTGCCACCAAAAAAGCATGAGACTGTGAGACTTAAAATTCTCATGTGATGAGCCGGATTCTGCAATCCGCTCATGTTAGGCAGTACTTACATGAATAGTTCCATTAAATTCAATGGTATGGTTAGTATGTTTGAGTGAGAAACAAGGCTGATGCCAAAGGTAACAGTATTCAGTTACCTCAATAGCACAATTGCAGCACAGTCATGTATGCTGTGGAGTGACATCTTAATACAATGGATATATATCCTTCAGAATCCAGATTCAAACTTTGTTCAGTTTTGTGGGGAAACTGGACATGTATGAATGATACCAGAGTAGTGCTGAATTCAGGCCTGCCTGTGGTAATACCTTTTAACATTTAACAAGGTCTCTTTCTATAAGTCTATAATATATAACTAAACTATTGTTGTATGTAAAGTAAATAAGGTTTTAAAATTTTAAATTAAAATGCAGAGCCCTCCGGACCAGTGGCCAGAACCCAGGCAGTGTGAGTGCCACTGAAAATCAGCTTGTGTGCTGCCTTCGGCACGCGTGCCATAGGTTGCCTACCCTTGCTCTAGCTCAACCAGAATTTACAGGCTTGTTGTAGAAATCACTAAGTGAAATTCTATGGTCTGTGTTATGCATAGATCATAGTATGGCCCCCATCACACCTTAAAATCTATTATCTAGGTTCTTGCAATATGCAGATTTACAAGTATAACCTGCACAAGACCTGGAGCAGAGGCCAGGTCATAGTGTATTGTATCTTTAAATTTTTGTGGTATCTGCCTGCTGTTCAGATACTGAAGCCATTTTGTTCTTAGAGAAGCTATAGCTTGTTGTCGAGGAGACGTGCACACACTGCGCGTTCATGGAGACATGCCTTTTATTTTTGTTTTCCTCAGACTAAAATGCCTTATTTTAGGTTAAACCTATGTATACACTTTTTTAATGCAAAAACAATCATTCTGACTATATATAATTTCTGAATAAACCTACAGTAAGTAAAATGACCCTGCTGGTCTCTGCAGTCTATATAAGAGTTGTAATTTCATGTATGTTTTACATTTTTATCATACTGGTGCTGATTCCAGTCCCATTGGAAAAGACTCTGTGGGGAAAAAATATCCTGCTGTTTTCCATGCCTCTCCTACTCCAACTATTCCTTGAGGATTATTTTTATATATTAATTTTCTTAGATCAGTATTTAGAAAATGCATTTACTACACCAGTATCTTATCTAGGGATGAATGAGTAAACAAGCTGGAGAATAAGGCTATAGATTTCTAGGTTTCAGCTGAACTGTTAAACCAGACCCCATAAGGGGAGAATAATTACAAAGCACCAGCTGTGGTGAAAGGAGTGGGAAATTGAGGCAGTGGCCTGGTCTTAGATTGGTTTGAATAAGACCCATCTTTGTGGGTGTCTCCATATACTTCTGATTCTGAGCAGAGTACTCCACACCTTGCAGGAATAAGTTATTGGCCAGGGCACCAAGCTGCCTGAAAAGACTATCTTCGAGCAAAACTTTTTATCAAAAAGCCCATCCTTACCTTAATTGCTTTGCATAGTTCTCATCCAAACCTCCACAGCCTGCACAATTTGATTGGAAATCTCAGACAAAACCAGGTTCGAATCCACTCAAATTAAAAGGAATGTCAGGATTTGTCAAAAATGTGTCTAAATGATTCCACCAACCATCACCCTGCTATTTGCCCACTTCTAATGGGAACTAATTTCTAATGTTGTCAGAGAGATGAGATTTGTCACTCCCTCAAATAGTTGCCCTACTGAAATGTGGTTGTTTATACGGTCTGTCTTATAGTGCAAACACTAGATGGGAAGCCTCAGCAGTTTCGTTAAAAAAAATAAATTGCTTTTCAAAAATTGATGTAAAACAAATTAATCAAATAAGAGAAAAAACACGTACATAAATCAAAGGAATGACAGTCTAGACAGATGGTACAAGGCTCAGGTATACTTGATTAGAGTGGAGAGAACCATCTCTTTCAAGTAATAGGGTAAATTAGCTTCATAAATTGTATTCCATATTTGCAAACTCGCAATTTGCACATATTGCTGTAGGGGTTTAAGAATGAGAGTCATTCTATCAGTCTCAATAAGCATTGGTAATATAACTTTCTGGAACTGGGCTAAATCATCAGATGTGTTTATGCCCCACATAACTCCTACTGAAATTAGTAGCATAACTGACAGCAGAGTTTGGCCCTTCATGTGTACTTTGTGTATGAGCCAGCTTCCTAAAGGATAATGATTACCTGAATCAAAACCACTGAAAGACAGACAGACCTCAGCATAATAAGTGGCATCGTGGCTAACAATGGAATGCACTGGTGAACGGAGAGTGATTTTGTTTATGGTGAAAGTCCTGAATAGTTTCAGTGCTACTACAAGGTGCAGATAGTAATTCTGTTTACCGTGTGCATCTCTTAGGGCAGTGGTTCTCAACCAGGGGTATGCATACCCCTGGGGGTACACAAAGGTCTTCCAGGGGTATATGAACTCATCTAGATATTTGCCTAGTTTTACAACAGGCTACAGAAAAAGCACTAGTGAAGTCAGTACAAACTAAAATTTCATACAATGACTTGTTCATACTGCTCTATATACTATACACTGAAATGTAAGTACAATATTTATATTCAAATTGATTTTTTTATAATTATATGGTAAAAATGAGACAAAGCAATTTCTCAGTAATGTGCTTTATTTTTACTCCTATATTTTTGTGTCTGATTTTATAAGCAAGTAGTTTTTAAGTGAGGTGAAACTTGGGGTACACAAGACAAATCAGACTCCTGAAAGGGGTACAGTAGTCTGGAAAGGTTGAGAGCCTCTGTCTTAGGGCACACAGCAACTGAGAAGGTGCTTCCCCAGCGCAAGTGGGCAGAAATGTGCTAGGTCTGCACCACTTAAGCCTTTGGAGGGGGACTTGATTCTGTTTTCACAGCAATTTTACTCCAGTGTAATGTCAGTAGCATTACTCCTGACTTACACCACCGTGTAAAGAGGCCCATAAGCAGGACTTGGGGCTCAGATGTGTTGAGTAGTCTCTGTGCATTCAGTGTCCAACTGCGGCCAGCTTGGATTCCACTTCTGCAGTGCCATGCACAGTCCCCCTCAAAAATGTGGGTGTATTTCAACTATAGTTGTCTTTTCCCAGCGCTCCAGAACAGATTCACTTCAAGGGTGTGACTTCACAGCTGCTGGAGTGTATGTGGATAGACATGCACTAGCTCTGCTTCAGCTAGCATGCCGGTGCTACTGGTTGCAGCTGGATCTAGCCACCTGCATGCAATCCTGCCTGACCCCCGTGTATGTAGCTGGGTGACTACTAGCCTGATCGCTGCCCATGCTGCCACAGCCACACTGCTATTTTTAGCCCACTCACTCGAGCAAATGATGGCTTTTATTACAACCTGTATCTCAGATTTCCTGTGGGGAAACCACTACTTTTTTCCGATTTCTGCACAACCTTATTCTCAAGGACGCTGACACTAAGCTGAATCTGCAGAAAAACCTCTTATCTTTGTGGCAATCAGTGTCAAAATTTCCATTGAGAGAGAGAACACACCTTAGTCTTGCAATATTTAAGGACTACTTGCATGAGAAAGCTGAGTGGGTTTTGGACCCAGGTGGAATAGGCAGAGCCCGTTGTCCAGAATCCATTGAAGTCAATAGTAGCCTTTTCATTAACTTCAATGGGCTTTAGTTCAGGCTCAGGAGAGCTGCTACTGGGGGGAGGGGAAGAGAGAGACAGAAGTCATCCCTCTCTGCCAGTGGCTCTTTTGATAGCCACTGTAAAGAGGGACTTTTCCATTGGAGGAATGTTTTTATATATTCTACTTATGAGTAGATTTTTGATAGTCATAATTTCCCTTGACACTGTTAACTAAGCAACTTGTGTTTTTTTTTTTTTTTTTAATAAGTTTTCCCCTTTGTAAGTAGAAGTCTGATCCTGCTGCTAACATGACTTGCCCCACAGAACTCAAGGCGTCTGGTTCGCCTCTTTCTTGCTGGCTTTACCCCCTCCCAGCTCTGTGAACTTCTATTCTCTGATTTGCACCATAGTGTGAGGTGAATTCATAACACTGTGGGTAAAACTTTCAAACTGTGCTTCACTCCCATTTTTAAAAGTGACTTAGGAACCCATTAGAGAGACAAGGTGGATGAGGTAATATCTTTTATTAAACCAACTTCTGTTGGTGAGCGAGACAAGCTTTCAAGCTACACAGAGACCTGAAGAAGAGCTTGAAAGCTTCTCTCTCATCAACAGAAGTTGATCCAATAAAAGATATTACCTCACCCACCTTGTGTCTTTAATATACTGGGATCAACATGACTACAACACTTCAGACAATTAGGAGCCCATTGACTAGAAGTGAGAGAGAAGCTGCCAAGCAGCTGTCACTTTTGAAAATGGGACTTAGGCACTTTAGAAAATTTTACCCATTGAGTGTCTGAGACTCATGTATACACATGTATACACTTCTAGTGATACTGTGTTAACCCTTCATTCTAATCCCCTTTGTATTTACACAGTGCTTTTCAATAGATCTCAAAGTATTATTGCCACTATTATGTTGTCAGCTTATGTAACTTTGTTCCCTGCTTAGGTGTTTGAGTTCCAGTCATAGGTGCTGAGTTTCTAATCTGCTGGGGGGTGCTCCCCCCTAGGTCTGCCTGGCCCCACCCCCACTCCACCCCTTCCCCCAAGGCCCCGCAGATCAGCACCTCTCTCTCCCTCCCTGCGCATCCTGATGCTGTGAAACAGCTGATCTGCAGTGGGCGGTAGGTGCTGGGAGGGAGGGGGAGATGCTAATCTGCAGGGCCTGCTGGCGGGGTGGGGGGAGGTTCTGGTAGGGGGGCTACCAGTGGGTGCTCAGCATCCACCTCCTTTTTTTTTTTTTTTTTTTTTTTTCCCTGTGGGTGCTCCAGCCCCGGAGCACCCACCGAGTCCGCACCTATGGTACCAGTGCCTTAGAAAGTAAAAGAAGTGGTGTACTATATTGCAGTAGCTAATAGGTTGAATAACCAAGCTGCTTTTCAGCTCAGCCATGTTTTGCGGCTGGCTATTTAAAGAAATATCTGATAGATGAAAATAGTGATGTCTCACCACATTCTCCACTGTACTGCTTTAGCATTGTTCTTGTGTTCTTTCCTTTTCAACAGAATATGTGGGTTAAGAAAAACGTGCACCAACTTCTTTGTAATACAACAGTCGGTATGTGCCTACACGTGCAGTAGGGAAGAGCTCTGTTGCTAGTCCAGAAGACTTGTGTAAATTAGTGAGACCCCTATATGTGATTATCCAATTTTTTTTTTAATGCCTTTTGTGGTATTTCCTATCTCAAACAGACTCTCCTTGCTTTCTACTTCCTAAAGTCCTATTTTACACATTTTTATTTGGAGGTTATTGACACATTTGGGTCTAAAGACTAGCATTGCCATTCCTGTTGTATGCTAAAATCCTGTGTTCTAAAGAGGATGATGATCAATTGTTCTCCATGTCCATTGAAGATAGGATAAGAAGTAATGGGCTTAATCTGCAGCAAGGGAGATTTAGGTTAAATATCAGGAAAAACTTTCCCATTAGAAGAGCAGTCAAGCATTGGAATAAAGCTTCTGAAGGAGGCTCTGGAATCCCCATCATTGGAGGCCTTTAAAAACAGGCTAGATGAGCAACTGTCAGGGTAGGTCTAGGTTTACTTGGGCCTGGCTGAGCACATGGGGCTCTCAAGGTCCCTTCCAGCCCTACGTTTCTATGATTCTATGAAAAGGCAGATATGACAAGGAAATATTTTTAAGTCACTTGTGACTGTTTTCCCCACCATTGTAAGTGAATTTAGCACTCAAAAAAACTAAAGGCCATCACAGAGTCAGGTCATATCGTTAGTAGATGATGTATGATCTGCAGTGGGCCACTTTCAGTGATTTATTGTATTTTTAATATTGGTCAGAGGGGTTCAGTGGTGGTTTTCTTGTCCTTTCATAAAGATAAGCAAATCCATATAATGGCCTTTAAAAATAAAAGGTACCACTGTTGACATTAGCTGGCGGCTGCTGGGAGACTTCAGTTCAGAGCCTGATTTGACTGACAATTTAAAATGCTTGAGTCTGTTCACATCACTGAACTGTAGTACAGCACGCTGCTGTATGGCTGTCAATACAAGACCAGCCAAGCTTGTAATAATACTAAATAGACAGGCACCACTGAGAGAAATGGAATGTCTGACTTTCCCAATGAGTCATTCTTCACACTGTTTTAGGAAGGCTCCTGAAGAAGCCAACCATGAGGCTTACAAAATAACCTGAAGGGCACACTTTAAAATAATGAATTAAAAGGGAGGCTCTTTAGCCGGTAGTCAGAAGCTGCCAGTTCCTGAATGCAGGGTAGGCAATGAGAGCCCTAAGTGAAATGTTTGCTTTCATGTTAATTCACTTTCTCCATCAGTGACAACGCAGAATACTAGTATTAATAATATTACAAAGCAACAGAGGGTCCTGTTTAAGACTAACAGAAGTATTGGGAGCATAAGCTTTCGTGGGTAAGAACCTCGCCTCTTGCATCTGAAGAAGTGAGGTTCTTACCCACGAAAGCTTATGCTCCCAATACTTCTGTTAGTCTTAAAGGTGCCACAGGACCCTCTGTTGCTTTTTACAGATTCAGACTAACACGGCTACCCCTCGAATAATATTACAGTAGATTTAGAAGACTGGACCCATGAGGTTACTCTCTATAACACATAACACAACTTAAAGGATGAGCCGTGCCCCCAAAGTGGTTACAATTTAAATGAAAAGTAAGTGAGTTTAACATGCAATGGTCCCACATGTATGGAGCCCTTTGCTGACTTCAAGGTACAGTTTAAAACACTCAGCTTTGCTTCCAGGTGAAAGTATGATGGAAAATGCATTCATGTTCACCCTAGCGAAAGGGACTTCTCCATAGATGTAGTGAAATGTTAATGTAAGAGTAGGGAAGAACCTGTGCTGTAGCTTTGTTTGACACCTGTAGTTTAAAAAAATAAATGGACAGCTTTTAACACTGTTTTGTATATAATCCTCAGAAGGTGAGTGCTCAGTACTCAAACAACACAGGTGTTACAGCCTTTGTAAAAAGCCATGTGGTCAAGGCTGACCACGTTGGTTTGTGGGTTTTTTCCTTTTTTTACAAGCCCTTTTGTTCTTCCTTTTTAAATGTCTGTTCTGTGACTTTTACGGCTGTCCTGGCAGGCGTCACCAGCTCACTTTCTTAAGATGCTCACTGTAGAAAATGTAGCCAGACACTAATCATTTATAAGAAAATAAAGAATCAAAGACTTTGAGGTTTAGTTCATAGTCAGGGACCAAGCAAAGCAAAGTTCGGTCATCATTCTTGAGACTATGCAACTGATAACTTTTTTTCACCATGTAATTCTGCATTTTTAATATTAGTAGACCCAGAAGCCCAAGTTCTGCCCTCCATTATATGAGTGAAACCTTCTTGGAGTCAGGTACTACAAGGCACCAGAATTAGCTGTAAATGAGAACTGAATTTGGCCCAAAAATGAGGGTGAGGGGGAGTTTGGGCTAATTCCCTGTATATACCTGGTGATGGAGCTGATAAATGTATACACAACTGTGCAATACTTCATTTGTAAACACAAGCCCTTTGTCTCTGCGGTTACAGTGAGGGTATTTTTTTGATGTTTTTAAGTACATATTCTAGGAAACGATAGTATCTAGGAAAGGACCTGCCACCTCCTTTTTTTTTTTTTTTTTTTTTTTCCCTCCCTCTAAAGATCTTCCTTTAAAGAAGTTTCCTAATCTCTTATTTATGGTAAGAGAGAAGAAACATCTGAGGGATTTGTAGCACAACAGATTGTATGTTTAACATTTTCTTTGATGCTTGGGTCTGTCAAGTATGTATAATCGGATGCAAGATTCATATGTTAAAATAGTGAGTTGACAAGACAGGCACTATTTCCCTATGCGTTGGAATTCAGTATCTCAATATGCCATCTTCTATCAGCGTGGGTAAAACTAATCCCAAAATCTAATCCATACTGGCATGCAGGAATGAAAGTCTGATTTGAAGATTTGTTACAAAGGACTTAAATGGAATTCATGTTTTGCATGCTTGAAACATCTCAAATGTTTTACAAATTGAATTCAATAAATGATACATATTATTATTCACCAGGATCATTTCATTCAACATTGAATTGCAGCCAGTTTTGATGTAAAACATAGCAACCATTCAGCAGTAACTCTACACAAGAGTTTAAGGCAGAAATGGAAGAATGCGGCCTAATGGAAAAATACAGGGAGAATTCTACCAAGCAGAATGTAATTAGGCGACTTGGAATTTGGCCAGGATGCTGGAGTTAATTTCCCTATTCTTCTAAAGGGTGGTATGGGATCTTTAATTACTGTTCCAAAAGTGCCCCAAATCTTCTTTATATTTCATCTGAAAGACCGCACTGTCAGTAGCACAGTGCCCACTAGCAACATACTTGGAATCTGGTTTACTACTAATTGACGCCCTGATCATGCAAACTCTTTTGCACATGCTTCATTTGAATATGAGTAGTCCAACTGTCATCAGTTGATCTGTTCACAGGGCTAAAGCTAAGTGCACAAATGTGGAGGAGTGGGGCCTACTGCAGCATTTTCTGCTTATCCACTTCCAGGGGTACAGATAGGCCTCTGTTGTTCTCCTTAGTTTTCATTCTTTCTTTCCTTCTTCCTTCTTTTTCTTTTTCCATTAGCCTCTAGCAGTTGGGTCACATTAGGAAGTCTGTCTCTATGACCCTGAGTATAACAGATGCAGTAATGTTTGCAGAGAGCCGGACACAATAGCTCTGAAGTATGTATTGTCCTGTTCATTTCAGCGGGTGCTAACTGTGATGCCAATGATGATTCTTTAAATGTCAGCTTCAACTATTTTACTGCTCTTCACAACATATTAAAAAAGAGAGGGAGGAGTAATGGTAAGATCCACATTGTGTGTGTGTGTGTGTGTGGGTGTGGTGCTTGGGAATGCACAAAAGATTAGGTGTGGTAGAAAACAGAGGCGGTATATAGTGACGTATAGGCCTTTGAGAACATGTTGCAGGATTTCTTTTTTCATGGGGTAGGGCTCAGCTTTTAAAAGTTGGGAAATCACTGGCCTAACACAAGACTGCTGCCTGCTCCGTCCCCATTTAATGTTCAAATAGCGATCTGACTCAGCTCAGCATAATTTGTGAAGTGTGATGGGATCCCAGTATAAAGTGGTAGGGGCACACACCAGACACATTCCCCACCAGCCATATTGCCCAGGCAACGGAGGCTGCCCTGCCGTAACTCGGATGTAAAAATGTTGATGTCCTGGAACGGTTCTACTTACCTAGGTCTGGTACAATGATCCACGGGTCACACAATTGCAAGGCTAGCTACCCTTCTGTCCCCTTCTTGGCCTGAGCATACCCAGGGCCGGCTCCAGGGTTTTGGCCGTCCCAAGCAGCCCAAAAAAAAAAAAAAAAAAAAAAGCCGCAATCGCGATCTGCGGCGGCAATTCAGCAGAAGGTCCTTCACTCCACACACACTTAATGCTGAAGCCCTTCAGCCAAGTCTATTTTTAACACATATATTCTGATTCTTCTATTTGCTTTTACAACTTCAGTAACTTCCATTATTATGTCGATATGTTTGCTTAGCATTCTAGTGTCCCCCCAAACCAGACTCTCCAATATGGCCTTCGGGGTCAACACCTCCCTCCCCACATAGAGGAGTTCATGGTCACGTTCCAATATTGCAGCTTGAGCCCCTGACTGATTTTTCCACCACTGGGGCTCTTGTGCCAGTGCCAGACTAGGCCCTACATTGAATTTAGCCCAATGTCCACCCATTCATTCAGATTTTTTCCCCTGGTCTTCTTTAAAGGGAGAGTCTATTAACCATGTTTTAAGAAATCTTCCATGTTTAAATGTCTGTTGTACGGTTCAATAGCCTTTAACCCACTCTGATCCAAAAAACTGCTCACTGGGTGAAATGCCCCCTGTGCAGAGGCACAGCACAAGTCCTATGCATCACTTAAACCTGTTATTTGTACACAGGAACATAGGACTGGAAGGGACCTTCTGGGTCATCAAGTCCAGTCCACTGCTGTTGCAGGCAACTCCATCGTATAATCCCGTTTGTAAATTTATCAAGTGCTATTTTAAAATTAATTAGGTTGTTTGCCCTATTAGAACCTCACTCCTGGTAGAGACCTTCTAATTTCCAGCTTAAATTAAGCCTTATGCTGGCTCTCTGCTTTGGGGGTGAATTTCCCCTTCCCAGAACACAATCTAGGCTGTAGTATTTCATGTCCGTTAATGTCGCAGTGTTATGAATGAAGAACGTTGCTTTGCCTGCTTCCTATTTTAATGCAGCACAAAGCAAGAAGTCTGACCACAAACCCCACCCCCTTTCTCTCTCCCTCTGTGCACTAGCACCACTTAGTGTAGTGATAAATAGACCTGAGGCCACCAATAGACGAATAGTCTTAAACAAGACCATATTCAATTTCAAGATGAAATTGAAGTTTTGAGTATACCTCAAGTTGACACGGAGGGATCCTCTGTACCTGGGGCCTAGTAGGCCTACCCTGACTGTTAGTCTAACTCTGAGAGAGTGGATAAAAGTTGTTAAAATGTCACTAACCTGTAACAATAACTCGTGATGTGGAGGTGCAAAAAAGAGATGGACTGAATTGCCTAAACAAAAAGGCCTCAAATTCTGTGTTAGAATCATGCCCAGAAAACAGAACAATTATGGGCCTGGAAAGCAATGGATCAAAATTGGTATTGGAAATTCATCCTATTTGATGGACAAAATGACGAGGGGATGAGCTATTCCACTTATCACTTCCCTGTTTTGGGTCCTCAAAAACAAACAAACAAACAAACAAACAAAAAAAAGACAGACTTTGGGAAGAAAATGTGGTGGACACAGATGCTGAAAGATGAAAGAACAGGAAGGAGTGAACATCACCATCATGGCAGCCACCCCTACCACTTCCTGAGACCCTAGGATCTACTATGATACCACTGCGCTTCACTATCCTGAGCCTGTGTGGTGTCCAGACCAGGCCAAAGATGGGGACCCACATGACATCACCATCTCTGGCTAAGTTTCAAACCCACCTGGGATGTGTGAGACCTCATTGCCATCTCTTTCCCCTGTGTATCCTTTGTCTTCCCCACCTTATTTTTTTCTCTTTTCTATCCTTTCCTTTTGCCTTCGGTCTAAGGCGACTTTGGCTTAGTTGGCCTAGACTGCATATTTTGCAACACTGCTGTTAGCCTGTGACCAAAAAGCAATGCCCTAATTAGCCTGACGCTGGTACAAGTTTTCTAGGTCTGAGTGGCTGATAAGACCATGTGCAGTACCCATGTCTTTTCTAGCATATAAGTCAGCAGCAAAGACAGAAGCTAAATTTTTCATCTTTGCTATTGTGATGAAGTGGGGGGATTTTCTTATCTTTTCATTGTTTTCGAAGGGTTTGCACGCAGTGGGAGTGGGACTCAGTGCCCCTGGGTGTTACTGGTTTAACGAAGTGAGGGGAGAGGGAGTTTGTTGTTGCGGAGGACTGGAGAGGGAACTTGGGACCCCAGCCAATGCCCTGGAGGAGGCACACCCTGGCGACTGGTGACCTGATGACACTCACCGGAGACCCAGCTCAGGAGTCGCAGCCAGTTCTGGCCAGTGGAAGGACCATGGGCTGCGAAGAGAGGACCCCATGACCTAACCAGACGGTTCCAGCCCGAGGGGGGGTGGAGAGGAGAGGAGGCCCAGAGGACCCTGTTTACCTGGAAAGAAGACAATGGACAAAGGCGGGGCCTGGGGCCGGTGATATCAGATGCCCAGCTGGGAAGCAGGGGGGCTCTGAGCTGGAGAGGGCCTGAGGGTCAGAAGGTTTCCTGTGCTGTGCTGTGTTCAGTTGCTCAATAAACCCTCCTGTTTTACGCTGGCTGAGAGTCACTCCGGTCTAGAGAACAGGGTTGCATCAACCCCTTCGGGGGGGTGTGGAGGCCCCGGGGTCTAAAGCAAGTGGACTCCCTGAGGGGGCCCATGGCGAGAGACAGACGTGCTAAGGCTCAGAGCGGTGCAGCTCCAGGAGGTGGAGGGGCCTGGCCCCGAGAGAGATGGACCCCTGCGAAGGGCTGTCTCACTGAAAGGGGCTCCCCCCACGGACCACACGGGGCCAAGAGTGGGCATGATCTGTGAGTCCGTGACAGATATTCTTTCCTCTTCCCTTTTGTCTTGAACAATAGCAGCTCCAGCTCCTCTCAGCTAACATTTTTTTCTTTTCCCCAAAGAGAGTATAGTTATTACCTTTAATACTATCTAAAAGACTGTCAATTAGGGGTTTTTTCCCCTTATAAAGACTCCTAACAGCTAAAGGGAAAAAGGAATGTTGTTAAAATGAAACCTTTACTTAATACTTTACATTTCAAATCATAGAATCATAGAATCATAGAATATCAGAGTTGGAAGGGACCTCAAGAGGTCATCTAGTCCAACCCCCTGCTCAAAGCTCAAATGCTTAACTGTTTCTCCTTCTCTTGTATTTTTAATAAAAGGTTAACAAGATTTTTAATCATGTGTTTGCCATGGTAATAAGCGACCTGAGGTCTCTGTATACCAAACCCAGAAACTTGTTTAAAACTGTTTTAATGTTTAATGGACAGTGATAGTCATGTTAACATTTTTGAGACTCTAAGCTAGGGTGACCAGATGTCCTGATTTTTATAGGGACAGTCCCGATATTTGGGGATTTTTCTTGTATAGGTGCCTATTATCCCCCACACTCTGTCCTGATTTTTCATACTTGCTATCTGGTCACCCTACTGTAGGCCCATATATTTCATCTAAAATAATTCACCACCCCAAATCAGTGGATGAGTATTTCATTATTTGCATTCTTTCAGTCCTTTCACTCTCTACAACTGGTAACAAGAATGCCAATAGCAGTGGTATGTTTGTGAAGCGCACACTTAAGTTATTGGAAACTGGACTAAGACTCCTTTCACAGCAATTGCTGAACTTCAGGCACTATACATTTGGGATGATGCTATGTACTTTAGGACTCTGTATATCACAACTTTAAGTCTCTGTGAACTCTCCTGAATAGAGAGAGAATCATTTTTGTCCTTCAATTTAGTGCTGACGGTTTCAAGAAATATTTACAAATCACAAATTTTAATCTTTATAAATCTGTTCTGTTTCTCCATACACAAAAGGCAAACAAATACTTTGTCTGAATTAAGTCTTCCGGTCAGAATGCTTTCCCTTTGCATACAGAGAAACATAACAGATTTGAAAAGGTGACTTTGAAATGAATGGATCTTTATCTGTTTCCTGACTACCCTGTTCTGCCTCACCTCAGCCTGCCCCAAATGTAAACAAACCCTGCAAGAATTCTTAGCTTTGCAAGAAAATACCAGTTGAGAACAATGCTCCCATGCATGTTTAAAGATGACATTTCAGATACAAGATTGAAACATTACTAGTTATCGTATTCTACAGGCAATTTATTTCCTCTCGTTTGCAGGTGCTTGGCGGCTGCTGCTTTTGATCCAGTGACAAACTGATAATGCTTGTTTACTCATTTTAGCCAAAAAGAAAGTCAAGTCCAGAGGACACAGTGAGATGCAAAGTACAGATAGAATTCTCCCATGCTAGGTCATGTGCTCGGGAAAGGCAAAGTGTAGTTTGTATGGCAAACAAAAAAAGGTTTGGACAGCCTATATGTAGTGCTGGTGTCTATCTTCAAAATCCTCATTGGTAGAGAACCTGTTTGTGTCAGGGAACAGCTGTTCTTCCGCACCACCCTGCAAATACTCCGAGCAACAAGAACAGCCGAGTTGATGGAGCCCAGTGAAAAACCTTAGGAGTCAGAGACAGGGCTTCTGGAGTAGAAGGGCTATGGCTGTGAAGTTGTGGAAATCAGGCTGGGTTTGTTTCTCACTTCCTTGAGAGCACATTACAAGACACCTCTTAATGATTAACAAGTAGCCAAGAAGAAAGAAAAATGGTTCATCATTTGCCAGTGATAACTATTTCTTACTTGCTAATTCATTGCATTTGGTACCTTTCTACTGCAATGATGGGCATATTAAACTTATGTGGGAGAGGGGAAGGAGAGAGAGAGGAATGGGAAGCCCACCTGCTTCATGACTTTGCAAGACAGCAAACTGTTTATCTGCAGAGTTGAGGTTTACAAACTAGGGCCTTGCTCCTGCAAACTTATGCATGTTTAACTTTAAACACAGGAGTTGTCCCATGATTTCTGACTGCTCTCTAATGGTAGAGGGTTCCATAATTACAGACCTGGTACAGAATGAGCCCTGAGTTCAGTGGGATTGCCTGTGTAAAGTCAACAATGCTCATAAATACTAGGATTGGGGCCTAAATATCTTACTGTAAAAATTCACATGCATCTAAACATTTAAGGCCCAGCCTTCTTTTGCTCCAAAGGAAATGTAAGGATTTTCCAAGAAATACTCAAATACATTAAGCTACCCTTACATTAAACATTCACCTCAGAGCTACTTGTGACACTCCCATACTTTTTCAAACTGGTCTTTTATACTTTATCCTTAGGAGTAGGTGCGCTCAGGTGTGTTGTGAGCAGAGCAATGCCTGTAATGAGCATCAAATGCTGGGAAATCAACAGATCTTTTTCTCTAAAGATAGGGTTGCCTAGAGTTCTCTTTCAGGCTCCACCCACACAACACCAATGTAGTTTCTCTCTCAGCTCCAGAAAGAGGTTGTGTTCTCGTTTCAAGAAAGTAGAGGGCTTCTGGGTTGTGGTTTGCTGCTGACTTAAAATCAGTATTCCTGCAATTTGACTGTATCCCCATGCTACTTACCCTGGTTATATTAGTTTTGTTTTCTAACATGGAAAAGCAATGATCTGTCAAGAGAAACCAACTGAAAAACTGTTAAGAAATCCTGTAGGTAAGAAAGGTATAGTGCTCTTTTAATGATTGCATCAAAACATATTTCAGCTATAAAATGGTGTTTAGTTTCCTCAAAAACTCTCATCGCTATTTGATCTATATAGCTTACCTAACTGGAAATTTTCTGTTCAGGAATTTTTAACTCTGAGAGGAGTGACCCACAATGAGATTTCTCTCAACAATTATGTCATAATTTTTAAATGTGTGGTGGGGATATGAAAGCATAACAGTTTATCTTGCTGATGCCTAGGTTGCTCTCCTTTATACTCTGAGGTCTGAGGTGGTCTTGCAGGCTTGATTCCACTTTCAAAACAGGTAGTGCAGGAATGGTAGATTAGTGAGCTTCTCTGTACTCTTGTGAGTGTTTTCTTTTCTTTTTTTGAGAGGGGATGGAACTATTGAGTGGTGAACTGTTAAACTATAGATGATGGCTAGCGTTTCATGAAAGCGGGACCCCGAACACTTTTTGTGCAACGGATGACTCATGATTGTGGTGACTGGCTGTATCTGGACATCTGATTTTAAGTTTCTGTTTTAAATTTGGGAACTTTGTGATTTCTTTATGACTCAATTGTACTTGAAATGAATCATTTTTGTTAGCTCATGGAGGAGACATGGGGAACATGCCTTCGTGGGAACTCTTGGGTGTTACCCTAATAGTGAGGCAATGCGTGCTTTCTTGGTTGTGATGATTTAGTTTTCCTGATTTTTCTACCCCACCCCACCCCACCCCCTTGTCCCCTACCTTTTTGGACAGCTGTGAATGAGGAAGAACTTGCCTTCAAAGTAAAGCATGCCTCCATAACACCAAAAAATATAAATAAAAAAGACTGAGTTGATGCTGTAATCACTAACCTGCTGCTGTCTCCTCTAAAGTTTTGCTGGAGACTGGATCCTTGCAGGCAGACCTTTGCACCCATTGATCTAAGTGGGACACTAAGAGAATTCATAGGATCCCATAGCTGAATTAGCATTTGGCAGTCTTCTCCTTGCTACAAACTGGGGTGAGGGGGTGAACTCTGGTATCTGCACTACGGTGTTCCCAAGTGCAGGTCTTCTAGGTGGGAACATGGCTCAAACCTCCCCTCGGCAAGTCAACCTCATCTCAACCACCCAAGCAGAAGCAATCTGCTCTGTAGCTTTATGCATTACAGTCTGCTTCCTGCTGTTGCTGCAGAGGACAAATTTGCACTCTGAATGGAATGAGTGGTTCGTATAATGCTATCCCCTCCATTTCTTTTGCTGATCCCCCTACAGCCTGTGCAGCAGCAGCGTATTGCCTCTCCATCATGGAGATGGAAACCTCCTGCTTCCTGTGTCTGACAAAAGACGGGAAAGATCATTTGTAACTGCACATCTTCTAATTCCTCTCTGCTGAAGTACATTACATTGTTACTATTAATAATGTTTCCATGTATAATCTTCTAAGCTGACTTTCTTGTGCTTATTTAAGAATTAGGAGGCCAAGAGTAACAAAAATAGGTGCAAAAAAAGCTATTCTTTCTGTTTTTAAATATACAACTGTGTAGAAACCAATTTTCTTACACTGGTAGCAGCTGCTCTGCTTGTGTTCATAGCACAACCCTGGCTTAGTTTGTACTGAGATGTGCAGCGGACACAAGGTAAAACAACCAGAAACTCCATTAGGGTTGAGAGCAGATCATCTGCAGTGCTATTGTTGCTGTGGGCTAACCTCTTAACATTTTTGGAAGGATCATTTGAGGAAGGATGATCCTGTGGTTAAGACACCAGAATGGGACTGACATTAGTGATCAATTCTGGGCTCTGCCACACACTTCCTGTGTGACCGTAGGCAAGTCACTTAGGCCCCCAGGCTCAGAAATACTTAGGCAACCAATTCCAAGTAGGTGCTTAATTCCTTTGAGGATCTGGGCCTTTAGTCCATGTACCTGCATAATGGGGAAATATCCTTTTTTCTCTTTTGAAGAGCTTACAATGGGATTCTTGTGTCAGTTGGGACCTTTAGGTGGTACTGTAACAAAAATAAGCTATTTTTTTTTTTTTTAGCAAGACCACCTGGGGAGAAGAAAAATAAAATACCTTCCCTCCTTTTTTTTTTTTTTTTTTTTTTTTTTTATATAGACATAAGCTTATTTTCTGGAGAATGACTATGGGAAAGGGTGGAAGGATACAGGATAAAGGACTGAAGAGGAAGGGTAAGATGGTAAGGAAAACAGTAAGTGAAGATAATGGAAATTTGGAAAGAGATGGAGGAGGGGACAGTAATAAAGGGAGTAAAAGGAAATGCAATTGAATGGTCAAAACTATAAGGACAGAGGAATTAAAAAAAGATGAGATGCAGATAAAAGAGGACCTGAAGTGAACAAGGAGGTTGGGAGAAACCAGCAATGATGAAAGTTGGTTCCTTAGATAATAAACACTCTTGTTACATGCTATGATCTCTAAGCATTGTACACAAGTAAAAGTTCACAACACCCCAGTAGCTACCATGGCATTAATATCATTGTTGTTGTTGTTTTCCAGATATGTTAAGTGACTCCACCAGGATCATGCTGGGAATCAGTGGCAGAGCCAGCAATGAAATCCGGGGGTCCTGACTCTGCTAGCCAGGTTGCCTTCCTTGAAGTTTGCTAGCTGGTAAACTCTCCATACAGCATGAGGGGTTTCTGCTGATGAAGAATGTGATTGGAACAGCTAATTGGCTGATGAGGAAAGCCATGGGCGTTGGAGAATGAAGCACTGTTACCACTGAGTACAACAGACAACTACTTTAGAGATTTTAATTTGGTGAAAATAATATTCCAAAAGCTGAGCAAGGATTTGTTAGGCTGGGCTTTGTGCTACACAGTGAGGCAACCTAGAGGATTAAGATAATAGTTAAGAAGATAAATGCAAAGGATATGAGCAAAGGTTATTCACCTCCATTGATATCAGTCCCTTATTAGCAACATCACAGAATGCTAGATGACCTAATTCTTAACCTCATGTGCTTGACCTGCTGCTAAGCCAATTTAAAGCTTTATTATTCTTAGTTGATGAGATTTACAGTAACCTCTACAAATCTGTTTCTCTTTAATGTTAATTCGACCTCCCATTTTTATAATGTTCTTTGGAGCCATTAGCAGTAAGTGAGACTGATTATTCTGTTTAACGTTTTTCTGTACAAATTAGTTGTCCAGCTAACTCTCTTCCACGTAACATGGCTGAACCATCCTTTAGGTACTAAAAGCAGCATGTGGCTGGGGATATATTGTCCTGGTAAATTTGTCTCCTCCTGAGCATCTTGATATCTGTCTCCATGGGAACAGAATCCTAATTAATACTTATGCATAAGCTTACTGGGGCCTTTTCAATCTTACTCTTGCTTCTTTTAAGAAAAGGCAGTAGTGAGAGAATAGCACAAGTGAATTAACCCAAGAGAGAAGTCTTCTTCCTGCTTGACAGATAACTGCGATAATGCTGAGAAAAGTAAGTGATTCTCATGCTAGTTACACCGGGCTAGAATAAAAGATTTAAGGCATGTAGGTAAAGTATTAGAGAAGGTACTGGTAGCGTCTATCCAGAGAGGTTATTGGCTTGTGGTAACCAGATTAAAAGAAACATTGTAGTGGGCCTGGATAGCTCAGGGGAATTGGTAATGGGATACAAATAGTCTTTCACCTCACTGGTTCGAACATGGCTTAGGCTGAGAGTGAATGAACATTTGTCCTCTTTTGAAGGCTGTTAGGTTCCTATGAAAAGTGGAATTCAACTGAGATCAAGTCTACTGGATCAGGTATCCTTCCTCCCACACAAACCCAACCACTAATGGCTTTCTCATTTGGACAACCTAAGCACTAAATGCTCTTAAAAACACTTCAGTAATTGCCCTACCACAGCAGTATCGTAGCAATAGGATAATGACCGAAGTATTGTTCTATAAGAGTGGGCATGAAGAACCAAGTGCTGCTTACCCTTAAGTGATCTTGACAGGCAGCAGTGAGTGACATTTGCAGGGCCCTGAGCGGAACCTTGTATTGCCGCTTTTTTTGTCTCACCTAGCCTAGTGAAAGGCTATCAGTCTGAAACCTTTAACATGCACTAACAAACACTTCGGATTTGGAGAAATAAATAGAAGTGTCATTAAAGAAAATTATGTCTATAATGAAGACAGGCCTGGGTAAACCCTGGGTGAAAGTGCAGATGATCTATCCAACTACTGACAGTGCCCTTTCTGGCAAGTGCTTGGATGTTCTCTGTGTGATTAAGGATGAAAGGAACAGTTGATTCACCTGATTTTCATCCCTTGCTCTCTGCGGGGAAAAAACTGCTCTATAGCTATTTTTTTTTTGTTTAATTAAGCAGGACAGTCCCCTTCGTTTTTCTAATGATTCTCTTGGAAGAGAAACTTTACTCCGGATGTCTGTTCTGTATGTGTCCTCTAGTAGGTTTGAATCATGGTCTTTTCTGCCTCATTAGGTAGTTTGAACTGGAGCTGATTGGGAGTTTTCACACTAAATGTCTTTTGTCTGAAAATGCTGATTTGTCAAAACAAAGTGTTCACTAGAAAGGGTCTATTTTGATGAATCTCCTGATATTTAAAAAAAAGTTTCAAAATTGTCTTATTTTGACACTTTTGAAATGAAAAGTTTGTTTTGTGCAAAAAGATTCTTTGTTTCAAATTTTAGTGGTTTTTTTTCTACCAAAAAATCAATAGAAATTACTGACATGTTTTGGGTTTGGTGTTTTGGATTATTCGTTCATGAAAACTTAGATTTTTTTTTTTTTTTTTTTTTTTTTTACTTTGGTCCTGATTTGGGATGGAGTGTGGTTGGTTTTTTTTTTTTTTTTAACCTTGAAAATTTTCATGGAATGGGAAAACCATTTCCCACTTGGCTCCACTTCAGACAGCTGTGTGAACCCTTTAAATATGTATGTTTAAAGGATTCATGTGGCTCAAGTCTCATCTCACTCTTCTTATTTCAGGACAACTGGGTTACTTGAAGCCTTTCCAAAGAGGGACAGGTAGCTAAGTACCAGCAAGTAGGAGAAGAGATGAACTGTCCTCTTGTAGAGCTCTTCCCACCTCATCTCTCAACCAGATGTACCATGTTTCATATGGCTCCAACATATGTCTCCTCTTGATACCGTCTCTTCTTCAGAGGCTGGTGTGTGTGTGTGTGTGTGTGTGTGTGTGTGTGTGTTTCTTTCTGCTGACACTATTTTTAAAATACATATTGTATTCAGAAGGGGAAGATAACTAAAACTTCATACAGACAATTAGTGTGTGAATGGAATATGAAATAGAATGGATTAAGTCAGTGGTGCTGGAACAATTTTAGTATTGGGAGTGCTGAAAGCCATCTCCTTACCGCTGTCCGCGCTCCACGCCCCCCCTCTCCCCGGAGCTGAGGCTGGAAGCAGGGCTCTGTGTTTGGGAGTGGGGGGACCCGAACGGGGGTAAGGAGGGCCAAGGCTGTGGCCACAGCTAGGGGCGGGCATAGGGCCAAGAGCAGAGCCCTGGGCAGGGGCCGGCAGCTGGGACCCCACATGCAGGGCCAGGAGCAGGGCCCTGTGACCAGGAGTGGGGCCAGCAGCCAGGGAGCAGGGCCAGCAGCTGGGGCCCCAGGAGCAGAGCCCCAGGTGTGGGGCTGGGTGTGAGCTCTTCCATCAAGATGAATGGCTCCTTTACCATGTTCACTAGTTAGTCAGAATGCTTCATAATGCAGGGGTTCATGGTGATTGCTTTTAAAAACAAACCAAAAGAACTCTTGTCAAGTTGCTCCAATCGCTATTATTTGGGCAGCCACAAAAAGATTGGCTTCTTGTAAAGGCTACAATACAACACAAGTGGTAAGAGAAACCATAAAAAATAATTAAGATAATGTGCAACTAACAACAGCTAATCATTGAGCTCCATGGGACATAAGCACTTGCTTAACCTCAAGTGATACTTAAGTGCTTTGCTGACTAAGGGCCTGACCTACATGCTACAATAACAAATTCTAGTTCTACAATGTTTAAAAACAAACAAATCAAAATCCCACCAAACTGATGCTATTCTTAAGCATATAGTGCTCTATACCCATCATGCTTTATGATGAAAAAATATAATCATTCTAGAATTTCAACCAAGGCTGGGATAGCCACTTTCCAACATTTCTAGCTCCACAGTTTTCACTCATCACTCTTAGTACTTTCTTTTGCAAAAGTCATATCCACGTATATCAAAGAGTCTCTGCTTGGCAGTGAAGGAGAACTTGTGCAGGTAGGTTTTCTTCTAACCTGAAAAGAAAGCATTAAGATATATTACATAAACAGTAAGTGTGTGTGATCTGTTAAAGCTGCACAGGCAACTTATACACACAAGAGTTGACTTCTATTCTGACTTCTTAATTTGTCAGTGTTGCTTTATCACCTTTAGGGGTAAAGATAATGAGCTTCCTGTAACAAGTCCATTGCACCTGATTCTGCTCCCACTCAAGTTCATGGTAAAAATCTCCCATTGACATCCGGGTGCGCAGGATTGGAGTCAAAATTGTCCTCCGCCACACTGCTTTGCTTAAACAATCTATGTTCTTCAAATATAGCCTGTGAACAAACGTTCATGGAGATTTACCTATGTGAAAGTGTGCAGGAACAATAGCAACATGCAATTTTTGAGGAAGAGAGAAACATTAGACAACAGCTAAAACTTCAAATCAGGGTCACTCTTAATAACTAGTAACTCAAATATAGTTGAATTTTCTTCAAATTTTGCAAATTCCTTCTCTGTTTTCAGGATCAATATGGCAGTTTTCAGGTCAAGAACACATTTAAAGCCAAAGTTCTCAGAGTGCTAAAAGAGGCCTATAAAATGGAAGCTAGATGAAACTTTAATTATGGGGAAGCTGCTGCTTCTTTAAAACACAGACACAACTATAAGACCAAAATAAATAGATTGAATAAAACAATAACACAGTATGATCCTAATCATTGACACTGCTTGGGTGATTTGAAATGGTTGGTTTATCAGATAATTAGGAAGCAACAGTGCTGGAGAGACTAGCAGCTCATAAGACGAGGAGGGTCTTAGTGAGGATTTAAGTGATTCTACTGTAGTTAGTTATAACTTCACCAGTCACACACAACGTAGGATTTCTCTCCACCCATCCTCCCCCATCAGTGCTAGTTATTTTCTTCATATCTTTCCATCTGCCAGGGAAAATGCACTGCAGGTCTTTAAAATACCTTACACTAGATGAAAGACCAAAGGAAAAGCAGCCATTTGTAATAATATCTGATTCATTTCTTCAACCCCTTATGAGACTGATCAGGCCCTATAACACCCCATGCAAGACTTGACATCAGAAATGTTGATAGTCTGACAAAAATAAACAGATAATACCAAGTATTACTTTGAGCATAAAATAGAAGACACATGATCTTTCACAACCGGGGGCAATTGTCAGGTGGGAGTTTTTTCTTGTTTACATGTTGACATAGACTGTGTGTGATCCTTTATAGGCCATGGCATGACAGTGAGTCACACAGGAAATTAAACTACATATGTCTTTATGCGACAAGCCATTGCCCAAATTTAATTAGGTAGGATTACAAATCGATAATAGGCTTCATTAGCATAATGTTATTCCCATGAAAATATGTGGTAGGATTCTGAATTTAAATCATTTCTCCAAAGAACACACAGATTTCATTCATCAAAGCAACAGCAATTTTCACTTCAAGAAACATTCCTGATTTACATAATGATTCTCAACTCATGATGCAAGATTTATAAATCACATTGTCAATCTAAAAGATGCCCTCTATTCAAATTATGAAGCCTCTGTGACTAGGGACCCATTATTCTGAATGGAGAAGCCATAAAAACATCAGTACCTCTGACTTAAAATTGATCTATTAGGTAATAATGTTTCAAGTGGAACTTGGTACTCCATTTATCAAAAATGTATGTCTGTAGTTGGGTTTCACACTGGATATTAATGAAAGCCTGTATATTTCAATCATGATGTAGATCTTACAACCAATATGGACATAAAATGAAGTGGCTGAAGGAGAGGCGTCCAGGCTGTGAAGACTGTCTCCATCCAAATGTCCCAAAAGTCAGAGGTGCTTGGATCTGAGGCACAGGCCAATGTTGAGTAGTTTCCTTTTTTAATTCACTTCTGAGTGAAGCCAGTTTGCTGTTTGACACCTCCAGTATAAGTGGACAAGAACCCAGTCTCTTGGCCATCAGAATGTTCCACTATTATAATTCAGCATTTCCATTTTCACAGCAGCCTTAGAAAAGGTAGGCTTTTCACTTCTCATTCGTGGTTCCTCTGGACCATCAATCAGCTGCCTTACATTTTGGGTATAGATCAAAAGTAAAGGTTGAAAAATGAATTAATAAAATGCAGCAGAGTGGCATCAAAGGATTAGTAAGAGGTATAGGGAAGCTTGAGTGGGAAATCTCTTGGAAGAGAAGGGAGGAGGCAAGTCCCTGTTCCTTAGGGGGGCTGTGTGTGTGTGTTTCCACTTCAGTTTGTAAAGGGTGGCAAGGGGCAGTGTACTGTGAGAGAAGCAGAACCCTGATTGGGGTGGAGTTTCCCTGATTATGGGTCCTATAAAGACAGCTAAACAGTCAGCCAGTGGCACAGGAACCAGCAAACAGAACTGTAAACGGGGGAGTTTGTAAAGGAAGTTTGGGGAGGGGCATGTTTGGAGTCTTGGTTTTTCATTTTCCTTGACAGGAGGTTAGGCAGGAAGGCCATGATAGATAGTCAGCAGTGGTAGTGACCCAAGGAATGGAAGAAGCAATGAAGATGACTGGATGTGGAAGCTGTGGGCAGGGCCGGCTCCAGGTACCAGCCCAGCAAGCAGGTGCTTGGGGCGGCCAAAGGGAAGGGAGCGGCATGTCCAGCTCTTCGGCAGCAATTCGGCGGCGGGCCCTCACTCCCTTTCGGAGCAAAGGACCAGCCACAGAAGACTGAGTGGCGGCAAATCGCAATCATGGCTTTTTTTTTTTTTTTTTTTTTTTTTTTTTTTTTTTTGCTGCTGCTTGGGGGCAGCAAAAACCCTGGAGCTGGCCCTGGCTGTGGGTTGTTGTACATGTTTCTGGAGTGGGTACCTGAAAAGAGCTTTGTATGGAGTACCACCTGATCAAGCTGATGGAAGAAAAGATCTGAGGCTTGGAGACGCTGGTGGAAAGTATGGTTGAATTTTGAAGAGGATTCGAGCAGATGATGAGGGAAGGTGAGAGGAGCTGAAGGGAAAAGTCAAGACTGGTGGATGCAAGGTGGACTGAAGAACTCTAAGGGGAGACTGCTGGGTGAGGAAAGTGGCCAGTGGAAGCATGTGACTATGAGAACCAAGAAGAGGAAAAATAGAGCTCAGGAATAGCTTTGCTGAGTTGGAAAATGAAGAAGGGGCCCAGCAGGCAGTAACTGAAGGTGGGAGGGCCAGGAAAAAGAGAAGCTAGTCCTGTAAGAAGAGGGGAAGAGCCAATCGAGATATCCAGAGTTCAGAGCCCCAGAAGGATGCAGAATGCCTCACAGAAGATTGCAAGGGAGAATTAAAAAACAAGATGACTTGAAGCCAAAAGGAACAGAAGGAAGGCTGAGAATCACACCATCACCAAGAAAAGATAAGTCTACATTTTTGGTGACTCTCTACCAAGAACAGACAGGCCTGTCCCTAGAGCTGATCCAGAGAACAGAAGGGTGTGCTGTCTTCCGAGAGCTAAGATATGGGATGTGGACCCGAGGCTGAAGAGGATCCTAAAGACACTTAAGGAAATGGAGGCTCAGGTGATCTTCAGTGGGATTCTTCCCATCCCTAGAGGAGGAGAATGAAGGTATGATGATCAACAGATGGCTCAGGCAGTGGTGCTATAAGGAGGGATTTTGGATGTTTGACCACTGGGAGGCATTCATGGGGAGAGGACGTTTGTATGGAATGGACTCCACCTGCATAGGGAGGGAAATAGACTTCTGGAGTGGAGGTTGGCATAATTGATTAATAATAATATATGGAGATATACCTATCATAGAATTGACCCCAAAAGGTCATGGAGTCCAACCCCCTGGCTTCACTAGCAGGACCAAATACTGATTTTGCCCCAGCTCCCTAAGTGGCCCCCTCAAGGATTGAACTCACAACCCTGGGTTTAGCAGCTAATGCTCAAACCACTGAGCTATCCCTCCTCCCAGCTTTAAATTGGGAATTTGGAGGAGACAGTCAGGAGACACTCAGTAATCGCCACACCTGATTCTATCATTGAGTGGGAGAAAAATCAAATAAGAAAGATACAGCAATGGAGAAAGAAACAGCAGTGGGTAGGAGAATGGACAATAAGAGGAAAGTCAGGTAGGTAACACTGGCAGTAGAATGACTGTTCAGGGCTGCCGGGGGGGCAAGTGGGTCAATTTGCCCCGGGCCCCACAGGGGCCCCCATGAGAATATAGTATTCTACAGTATTGCAACTTTTTTTATGGAAGGCCCCCGAAATTGCTTTGCCCCAAGCCCCGTGAATCCTCTGGGTGGCCCTGATTCAGTCAGGAGGAATGTGGGCGAAGCCAAGCAGCAACAACTAAGATGTTTGTATGCCAATGCATGGTAACAAAATGGAGGCACTAGAACTACTGGTGCAGGAAGTGAAACCAGATATTACAGGGATAACAAACATGGTGGAATAATTGTCATGACTGGAGTATAGCTATTGAAGGATGTGTGCTGTTCAGGAAAGACAGAAATAAAGGCTAAGTGGTGTAGTAGCATTGTATATTAATGATGAGGTAGACTGTTAAAAAAAAAATTAGAAGTGTTGGATGGATAAAAGAGTCTGGGTCAAAATCAATTTGGGGAAGCAAGCTACTAGAGGTTCCCTTGGGGTAGTGCTTGGGGTATTCTACAGACCGCCAGAATCCGATTCAGATGCGGATAGAGACGTCTTTAATGTTTGTAATAAAATAACTAGTACTCAGAATTGTTTGAGTATGGAAGACTTTAATTTCACAGCTACAGATTGGAGGACAAGTGCTACTAATAATGGTAGGGCCCAGATTTTCTTGAATGTGATAGCTATCATATTTCTTCATTCCAATAATCACCGAACCAACAAAAGGTGATGCCATTTTAGATTTGGTATTTGTGAGTAGCGAGGACCTCCTAGAAGAACTGGTTGTAGGAGCAAACTTGGTTTGAGTGATCATGAGCTAATTCAGTTTAAATTAAACTAAATGGAAAGATAGATCTGCAACTTGGCTCCTTCATTTCAAAAGGGCAAACCTTAAAAAAAATTAAGGGAATTAGTTAGGGAAGTGGACTGGACTGAAGAACTCAAGGATCTAAATGTGGCGGAGGCTTGGAATTAGTTTCTGCAACTTTGACTTAAAGTATCCGAAGCCTGCATCCCAAGCAAGGGATAAAATACAACATGGTTTTACAAAAGGTAGATCATTCCTAATCTCCTTCTTTGAGAAGCTAACTGATTTTTGGCACAGGATGTGCAGTAAATCTAATCTACCTGGATTTCACTAAGGCATTTTAGACAGTTCCACATGGGATATTATTAGTTAAATTGGAGAAGATGGGGATTAATATGAGAATTGAAAGGTGGATAAGGAACTGATTAAAGGGGAGACTACAATGGGTCATACTGAAAGGTGAACTGTCAGGCTGGAGGGAGATTACTAGTGGAGATCCTCATAGATCGGTCTTCGGACCAATTTTATTTAACATTCTTATTAATGACCCTGGCACAAAAAGTGGGCATGCACTAATAAAATTGGTGGATGACACAAAGTTGGGAGGTATTGCCAATATGGAGGAGGACCAGAATATCCCACAAGAAGATCTGGATGACTTTGAAAATTGGAGTAATAGAATTGGGATGAAATTTAATAATGCAAAGTGCAAGGCTAATAATATCAATAATATCAATATCATGCACGTCGAGGCTAATATCAATTTTTGCTATAAATTGGTGACTTATCAGTCAGCAGAGACTGAGGAGGAGAAAGACCTGGGTGTATTGATTGATCACAAGATGACTGAGCCGCCAATGTGATGTGGCTGTGAAAAAAGCTAATGCAGTCCTAGGATGCATCAGGCAAGGTATTTCCAGTAGAGACGGAAGCGTTAGTGCCATTATATGAGGCACTGCTGAGACCGCATCTGGAATACTGTGTGCAATTCTGGTCTCCCATGTTTAAAATAGATTAATTCAAATTTGAACAGATGCAGAGAGAGGCTACTGACATGATCCACGGTATGCAAAACCTACCTTATGAGAGGAGACTCAAAGAGTTTGGCCTGTTTAGCCTAATTAAAAGAAGGCTGAGGAGAGAGATGATTGCTCTCTATAAATACATCAGAGGGATAAAAACTTAAATAACTCCTCTCCTTCCCTGGTAAAGTACCAGCGTGGATACAAGAACAAATGGCTATAAACTGGCCATCGACAAGTTTAGGCTTGAAATTACATGAAGGTTTCTAACAATCGGAGAAGTGAATTTCTGAAACAGCCTTCCCAGGGGAGCAGTGAGGGCAAAAAAACTAAGTGGCTTAAAGACTGAGCCAGAGGTTATGGGTCTATTACAGGAATGGGTGGGTGAGAGTCTGTGGCCTGCAATGTGCAGGAAGTCAGAGTAGATAATCATGATAGTCCCTTCTGGCCTTAAAGCCTAGAAGTCTATGCATCTCAGAATGAAATATAAAACACTAGCAGAAAATATAAAGAAAAGCGTATTATATAACTCTCGAGTCTCACTGTCCTGGAAGCTCCTTTGAGTGAGTAAATTCTGTGCATTAGGTAGTGAACAAGAATTCTGCACCACAGCCTGTACTTGGTTCATCTTGTTTGACACGTATAGTTTAATTTCACTAATTTCTCATGTACTTAGTGCATGTAAAAATGTTTAGTAATAAGACTTCATTATGGCAATGACTCTTAAATCTGTGAGGAATGGAGTAAGATGGCTGGGTTGTTGTGAGACTTAGGAGTTGAAGGAGTCCTGCAATTAGACTGGTAAGTTTCTCCTGCATAATGCAATATAGAGAGGCTCTACTTAGCTCCTACCCAACAACAAAGCCAATTTAAGGCTACACAGATTTGTAAATCATGTTCTGTACCCAAAAGCAGCTGAAACAAAACCCAAATACCCAGTGTATAATGTAAAACGCAAGCCTTACGACAGTATTCCTGCCAGCATGCCTTTCTGAAGACTTCCCTTGCACAAAGAGACTGCCTGATATTGATACCAAAAAGGGGTGGGTCAGGAAAGAATGGGTTCCAAGGCAGAATCTGTCTATAGCAGTTTGTTCTTAGTATTATCTATTATCATTTAGATCACACGATTAGGAGTACGTCTGTATATATAAGCAAAAGGCTGATTGATTAGCTATTTATTAAAAGTTCATTGTTTCTGTAGTTTATAATCATCCATAACATCGTCTAGAAGCATTTAGTGTGTTCTAGATGACTAGAAGCATATGACACTTTTGTCTGTAACATGCTTATAACATCTATCATTAATTAAAGCTTTATAAACAGTGCAACTGTTACTTGGATTGCAGTAGCAGCCATAATGTGCGAGGCACTTTCCAAACACAGAGGAAGAGACCGTCCTTGACCAAAAGTGCCTTTGATTGGAGGCTTTAAAATTGCTTTACACACACGAGTTTTCTCTGGTGGGGAAAGAGCAGAACTACCTTCTCTTGTTGCTGTCTTGCCAGAGGACAGAAACATCGTTTTTAATTTCTAGCTAGAGTTCAGAAGGGTGGACGACTACACTGTCTCTGTAAATCAGATCTGAGTTTGTTGTTAGTCCCTGTGCAGTTTAGACCAGAACTTTGATTTCTGGGATGATCATCAAAGCTGCAGCCTTTTCCCCTTCCTTCGTCTAGATCTTTTTGTTTTAGTAATTACAACTTTCCAAGCTGATCTGCAACTCAGTAGACACAAGGAATGGGGAAAATATTTCCAGTGTAATCTGGTATAAAAGACTAAAAATGTTACTATTTAATCTCCCAAATGTTGGCAGGTGCAGGGTGGGTTTTTCTTTTCTTTCTAATCAGATCTGGTAACTTTGGGAGTGACTGGTGGCACAGTAATAAACTTCAAAGAAAAAGTAATCTCCTAAAATGCTTTAAGATCCAAACAAAGAACAGTCAGACTGAAATAACGCAATGAGGGCAACAGCAGCCTGATCTAAAGAAAAAGGACCTGGAACTACAAGACTTGCAGCTTCTAATTCCTCATGGGAAACACTCCGATGTTGCAGTTCAAATAAACCCTCCAAAGTCTGGAAGGTTATTGCAATTTACTGGAGATGCTTGGATCTGGTTTTTTGACAAGAACATTTTCTTGTGGAATTTCTACTATTTCCTACTTCAACCTATTTGATATACCCCCTAGGAGAAGTTTTTGTTGTAGTATTATGCTGTTTCTTTCTGTTCTTATGTCCCAGACTTCCTGCGTGACCTTGGTCAAATCACTAAGGGTATCCCTACGCTGCAGCTGGAGGAGTGATTGCAGCACATGTAGACGTACCTGAGCTAGCTTTAATCTAGCTAGTTCAAGTTCTGAGAGCAGTGAAGCCGTGGTGGCTGTATGAGCTGTCTGAGCCCACCCAGGACCCTGGCGGTGGTGAATAGCCTGTGCTTTAGTCCATGTTGTCACAGCTTCACTGCTATTGGTATCCAAACTAGCTAGATTAAAACTAGCTCTGGTATGGCTACAGATGCTGCAGTCACACCTCTGGTTCAGTGGCTTTGGCCTCTCTGTGACTCCATTCCCAGCCTGTACAATGGGGATAATAGTACTTCCCTACCTTACAGCGGTGCTGTGAGGATAAATACATTGAGAGAGCCTCCATACTGCAGGACTGGGGGCCATGTAAATACATAAGATGTGTAGGTGGAGCTTCATATTTAGTTCCTTGCTGTATTGTAGGTTTTTCTCCTGTTGTGTTTACTTTGAGTTCAGGTTTGTACAACCTGCAAAAACTCAGTGGCATTCCCCCCAAATCCCTGCATTTCACCCTGGTTTTGGGCCCAAAACCATGAAAAGTCCCAGTGTGCTGCAGGATAGTTTGACCTGAAATGATAACTTGGTCCCTAGTTCTTTGGAAAGCTGATCCAAAATCAGTGGTTTGCTGTGAACGTGTTGCACAATTTTAATGCTTTTAAGAATGAAATTGTCTTTGGTAAACTAATAGAGTTCTTTCAAATCTCAAAAGGGGAAGATTCACGTGAAGAGTTGCCCATTCCCTGGTCCGGTCTGCACACCTAGATACCAGAATGGTGAGTGCATTAGACATGTCTGAATACATACTTCTTCCTGATGGCTACACTCCATGGCCTTGGACAAGTCAGTTATTTTGTAGTCCTGTCAAAACTGAGTACAAACAGGACCTCACTGTAAACAAAATGCTGCTATGTTAGTCTGGGAAATCTACTCATTAAAATGGTGTGCTTACCAGTACATAAATTATGGTAGTCATGATGATCACAAATGTATAGGCTGCCAGGGTCCCCAAGCATATGACAAATTTAGTTTCTGATGACTTGCAGGAATCTTGCAATGTATCTTCTATTCCTAAGCATAAAATATTACAATTTAAAATAAAACCTGGTTCTGAAGCATATACTCTCCCCTCAGGTTTCATTGAGCTTTTCACAAAAATGTAGGCTTTTGCCTTGTAGTTTAAAACAAACAAACAAACCAAAAAAAAAAAAAAAACCCCACACACTTCAAGAGAAATGTTTTGTTTTTGCAGAGTCAAAACACAGGGACTCCAAAAGGGCTTTTGGAAAACAAAATGTCAAGCCATTTGCAAGTTAGTATGCAAAAATGTTTCACTGTCTAAAAACAAGGCCTAGAAATTAGAAACCAGCTGGAAATATATGACTGTATTGGGACTCTAGTTTTAATCTTAAAAATCATGAACATTATTTTAATATTTAATGTCTGACACAGAAGGCCAATAGTTCATAGATTGTGGTTTTCCTAGTGTGACTTTAAGAGCATCTTGTTGTTCTATAGTCTATAATCTATATTTTATTGAAATGAATAACCATTTATAAATACACATTCAGCCCTGGATGGTATCAATAAATCTATGACTTTGTATGAAAGCATCATTTATCTGCTACAGCACATAGGTGTGGCATTTAAAAACGGGTTTTTTTTCAAAACACAAAGTTAGTGACTTAGGCTAAAGGAGAAACTTTTTAAGTGGAATACTGAGGATGTGATATTTACATAACAACACCCAATTTGTGCTAGGTACTTTAGTAGCAGTAAGGCTCTTCTATTCTGTAGGCTAGTCACTAGAGGGCAGTACTGTACCAAAACAGCAGAAATGCATGGTAGAGTGGGGAAACTTGTGAATTGCTGATGTCCCTGGCATACTGGGCCTGTGGATAAACCTAGAACTTCAGTCTCCAGAGCTGTTGTTGATGCAGCATTTTGCATTAGCATTAAAGTGTGGGTTTTTTGTTTTTGTTTTCAGACTATGGGAAAAAATGCCTATATCTAAGGATAAAGACTGCTCATTACATTTAGACTTAAGTATGGACAGTAGTTGCTATTTAAGAAGTCACCATTTGCCAACGAATATCATACAATGATACATGCTATATTTCTCATGCTACAGTTTCTCTCCGTAGAACATAACAGTCTGGTGTCCGTTGGCAATACTGGTATGTTAATAGCGACTGAAGTACGGTATTGTACCTTTAAGACTAACACAATTTAGTTGAAGATCAAGAAAAAGTTTCAAAATGAGGCTTAGCAAAATCCTACCACAGATGTAAGTTCCATTGCTACTTCCTTCTAGATATGGAGGTGGTATCAGGCGTGCCACTTTGCAGGTGTACAGACCAACATCCCGTGGTTGAAGATTCTTCACTTCTAAGAAGACTACGCCTTTTAGAAGATTGCCTGTGAGCTTGTATTTTCCATCATCCCTTGACAACAAAGCACTTTGGTTTAAAGGCAACCTCTTTGAAGACATGCTTATTTTCTTCATGGAATCATTAGAAAGCAGCAATTGTATATTCCAGTAGACTTCAATTTCAGCCTCTGATAGAAACTGGAAGTCAAATATACAATCAAGAAGTGCAGATGTGCCATATTTAATAGAGGCTACGGTGGGATATTGCATTACTGTGATATAGGCTGTGAAATAAAAGCACAAATCATCTATTAGTCCATGTTCCTTTCTTATCTCCTAGATCTTCAGCTACTGCTTCCAAATTAGTCCTAAATTTTCACACTTGCTTTAAGAGTTATCTGCCTCCAAATGTAATTAGGTACTAATCTGGTTGTTTGATGGATTAAAAATAGCCTTAATTAGAAGGCTGTGTGTTCTCTCAGGGGGCTGTTACATCAGCATTCCTGATTATATCACAGCAGGAGCACTGCTTTATCACTGTTTGCTTGCTTTAAGAAATCCCTCATCAGAAGGGGAGAGGATGTAAGAGGGTAATTAGAGATTAGTACAGCTCCTCTTCTGGAGAGAGGGATCTGGACTTTTCGTTCCTAATTCACACAGTTTTGTTGTTTTTCTTTTTAAAAATAATTTTTTTTGTTCAGGTTTCTCAAGCAAGTTTTTCATCTTTAAAAAATTGTCTTGTTAGGGAGGTGGGAACATACATGTTGTGTGAAAGCCCATGGCAGTGCCCAGTTGCTGTACTTCATCCAACACAGTCTGTTTCTGCAGCCCCAAAGCTGAGTAGTGCTTACACACACAAAAGTAATAATACCTGGCTCTTATATTGCGCTTTCCATCTAGAGATCTCAAAGCATTTACAGAGGAACTCAGTATTCTTATCCCCATTTTATAGATGGGGAAATTAAGACAGGGAGGTGAAGTGACTGGTCCAAGATCACCCAGCAGCAGAGCTGGGAATAGAACCTATGTCTCCTCCTCCTAGTCTGGTGCTCTACCGGTAAGGCCCCACTGTCTTCCCGATTGATGATGTTTGGGCAATACTGTTCATTGTGAGCAATCCTGCAGAGCTTGGCACTAATACTATGGAGGCGCACTTTACATGTGCAGCTACCACTGATGTAACAAGGGGATTGTTAAATGCTGGATATTTTCTGGTTAAATATTGGATCAGTTTGGACAACCGTGAGCCAAGGGAGCACTTTTGTGGAGAGAAGAGGATTGATGCTTCTTTCAGACCATAGAGTTCCTAAAATACTGGGGAAGCTGTTGTGATTCAAAACAATTCAGGGGCCTAGTTGTTTCCTCAAAAAGTTGTTAGCTTCATGCCTAATGTAATGTGCATGTCCTTACATAGATATTCAAATGTCCATAACTTGAGTTTCCAAAGCTTAACAAGGTTGGCTTTTCAAAAAGGGGCAAGTGATTTAGTAGCATGTTCCACTGAAAGTCAATGGGACTTGTGCTGCTAAATTACTCAAATGCTTTTTCAAAGGTTCAGTTCAGATTCAGCTTTTTTCACATGCTATTGCCAAAACTACCTAAAGTGCATCCATTTTTTTTTCTTATTTATTGAGGAAGTTTTAACAAGTTTACAAATCCTTGCCATGTACATATGAGAAACAAAACAATCATTAGAACTGTTATCTTCTGTTTAAAGAGACATTATACAGGAATCTAGTCATCGGATCTTTCTATTTAACAGGGTGTTGCCATATTACAGAATGAGCATCATTACAAGACCTATGTTGTTTCTAGTGATTTCATTAAACTTAGTGAAATCTCTCTATATATGCTAATCTCTATATTTAACAGACCAGGAGTCTCTATCAAATGTTAATATTAAAAAAAAAATAAAAAAGGGCAGGTGTGCTGGGGTGGAGATTAGGTGAATGTACTTTGAGTACTAGGGTGACCAGACAGCAAGTGTGAAAAATCGGCACGGGGTGGGAGGTAATAGGAGCCTATATAAGAAAAAGACCCCAAAATCATGACTGTCCCTATAAAATCGGGACATCTGGTCACCCTATTTGAGTAAAAGATAACCAAATATCTATCTGTCTTTCTCTTATTTTGCTGCATAGATCATTGGTGTGTTAATTTTTTTCATAACCACAACTTACATTTTTTGAACCATTGCTCAATGGTGATTGTTTTTATTTTTCCATTGAGACATGACCAGTTACCAAGCAGCCTCTAACAGATAAGAGAATAATTCCTCATTTCCTTTTGTGTGACCATTTCCACTAGGAAGCCCCAGGAGGTTTACCAAAGGATCATTTGATGATAAATATCCAACAAGTTGGTTACAGATTGCATCCCAATACACTCTGACTGAACATATCCACCTCCTATGCATAGAATCTCTTCTTCCACCATAATTTTGCCAACATTTATCCCCATTCAGTCTCTCTCTCTCTCTCTCTCTCTCTCTCTTTTTTTTTTTTAACCTGGCTGGTGTGAGGTACCACTGAAATAGTATCTTAAAGGAATTTTATTGTATTGTGCTTCAGACTGAAGTTGCTGGTCCTCTTTTCCAGATTAAATCCTATTTCTCTGGGGTAATTTTTCTAGACACATACTTTTCACAAAGTGTTATATAGGGATACTTTTCCTTTTTAAAAAAAAAAATCTGTCTGCAAAGATTGATATAAACTAGTGGTTTGTCTGGTTTTGTTTCCTAATTGACCAGACACCATCACTTCTATTAAAGTTAGCTTTCTGCATAAAACAGATTTTCTAGAAAGTTGAGGAACACAGTGCCTGACTTGAAAGTACTGGTACCAGGGGAGAGTGGTTCAGTTAAAATTAATTTTGATTGCTAAATAACTTGCCCAGCCATTCAGCAAAAGTGCCTAACTGTGAGTATTCCATGGAGTGGTTTGACATTTAAATCATAAAGCTCTTCCAAGTTGTTTGAGATTTAAATGCTCACATCTCTTATAGAATTGGTTGCCTATTTATTTTCTGGAAGAGTGACTTTTAAGCTTCTGACAAATTTATATCTAGCATTTCAGATTTGGCATAATTTACTCTAAATCCAGATGCTTTACCAAAATCTTAGATTTCTTTAGACCCTAATTTTAGGGAAATATTTGGTTTAGGTAAAAATTACATCTGCATATAATGCTATTTTCTGATGTGTTCCTGCAATTTTTATTCCTGTGATGGATCCATTGTTCCTTGTCCTCTGTGCAAAAGACTCCATAGCCAGTGCAAAAAGTAAAGGAGACAGTGAACACCCCTGCCTAGTCCCACTGTGTAATTCAAACAGAGGAGATTTAACCTCATTAACTTGCACCGCTGTTTTTGGGCTGGTGTAAAGAGCAGCTATCCATTTAAGGAAATTGGGGCCGAAGCCCATGTGGGACAGGACTTGAAACAGAAAGTTCCACTCTACTCTATCAAAGGCTTTCTCTGGCATTATGGATGATTCCAAGCACTCCCCAGATACTGTCTGATGTTTGTCTATCCTTAATGAATCCAGTTAGATCTGGATTTATATAAACTGAGAGCATACACTGCAATTGGCTAGCGAATATTTTTGCTAAAATCTTTGTCACAATTCAACAGAGATATGGGCTTATGGGAACTGCATAAGGTAAGATCTTTTTCCTCTTTAGAGAGAACAAACGCGATAACTCTTTCTTTCACAAGTTGTAGAAGTTCCTCCCCTAACAGAATTGCATTGAAGCTACCTCTCAAAGCACCCACTAATACCTCCTTACATAGCTTATAAAGTTCAGCTGGAAAGCCATCAGGTCCTGGAGTTTTACCACTTTTCATACTTGCTACTACTTCTAGGATTTCTTCTGTTATTTCTTTAGATCAAGTTTCTTTATCCATTTGGCTTCTCTTTGGAGAGCCTGCAACTTCCAGATCTTTTTTTAATAACTTCACAGCTTGGAGTATCTGAGGTATAGAGTTTATTATTAAACAGCAAAAGTAGCACATATTTCATTTAGGCTGTGTAACAATTGTGACTGTACCTCCCATAAGGCTTTATGGGAATATGACATAACTGGAATATGTTTTGTATTGCCTGTGCCATGTAACATATCTCTGTAAAGGTTATGATCTACTATATCTATTCATCCTATTTGTACACACATCATTTTGTACTTGAGGTTAAGAATATTGTCTGTATACTGGCTTGGTTTCTAAGTAAGCTTTGTGAGGCATTTGGTCAGCTTCTTTAGGAAGGAATTTGCAAGGTTAAGTACCTGATCAGAAAGCACTTGGGGAACAATGCATCTTGGAATGCTCCAATCCACATAAGAAGTCTTCCTGGAGACATACAAGATACCATGTGGACAATGGTTTCTACCTGTAAAGACTGACAAATTTGAGTCATGCATGGACATGTGACTTGCCCAGGTGACCCCAGAACTCCATCTCGGAGCTGGATTTGCACAGGAGTGAGGAGGGGGGTCTCCATCCAGGAGAGAGAATCTATTTAAACCCAAGAGTTTAAATTTTGTCTTCAGCTGGCTAAAAAGGGAGCCTCTCCACCCCCCCAGGATACTTGGAAGAAACTGGAACAAAGGGGTGTGAGTGATTGCTGGACGCAGGCTAAAAGGAGATTAGTCTGTAAAAGGGAGCATTCTGGAACTGGTGGGATCTTATCTGTATTTAGTTTGATTAGACATCGATTTGCGTATTTTATTTTATTTTGCTTGGTGACTTACTATGTTCTATCTGTTACTACTTGGAACCGCTTAAATCTTACTTTCTGTATTTAATAAAATCACTTTTTACTTATTAATTAACTCAGAGTATGTATTAATACCTGGGGGAGCAAACAACTGTGCATATCTCTCTATCAGTGTTATAGAGAGCGAACAATTTGTGAGTTTACCCTGCATAAGCTTTATACAGGGTAAAACGGATTTATTTGGGTTTAGACCCCATTTGGAGTTGGGCATCTGAGTGCTAAAGACAAGCACACTTCTGCTAGCTGCTTTCAGGTAAACCTGCAGCTTTGAGGCAAGTAATTCAGACCCAATCTTTTGCTGATTGCTCTTAATTGGGGGGAATAATGTTGCTCTTGAATCCCTTTAAGCTTTGAAGCTAATAGCCTATCACTTTCATTTCCTTTTACATAAAACATCTGCTTTGTATCTCCAAGGGCTTTTTCACTGGCATCAACATACTCAACTTCCCTCTAAAATTAGTTAATTGCTTGTTTTTTCTGCACTTGTGTTTTTATGAATGTCTTGTAACCTTTTAATCTTCTGTTCTACTTCTATTTTTTTCTAGAGCTTTCTTTTTTCAATTGAGAGGCTCTGCTTATCAGCTAACCCATAACTATGGCTTTACCTGACTCCCAGAGAAGGCATCTTTTTATATTGTCCATATCATTTAATTCGAAGTATTGAACAATGTCCTCTTTTATTGCTGTAACCCAATCTTTCCTTGGAGAAGCAAGCAGTTCATTTTCCAGTATAGTGATCTTTGGGACCCAACCCAGCTATCAAATATTACTTCCACTGATGCATGATCTTGTAATGTTGCCAGTTTCTGCAAATCTTGTCTGCTTCATTAAGGATTTAGAGATTGTAAGGTGTAAATAACATGATTAATCTCTTTCCCCTTGGCATAATTCTCGCCAACAATCTGAAAGAGTGAATAGTTGGCACCAGGAAGTCAGTGCTGTACCTGCTTCCCTATCCAACATGGGGTGTATTTTTTCCTCCCCCCAGATGTGTCCCAGTACGATTGAAGTCTCCTCCAAATATAATTTCCCCTTCCCCAAAGTTTTGTCGGGTTTTAAACTGATCCCACTGTTATTAATAACCCAGCAATATAAATCGTCCCTTCTTATCCTTAAATTGATGTTTAATCTGAAAAGGTACATGTTTAGCAAATATTATGCCCACTCCTCTTTTCTTTAGCTGAAGTAAGATATGTCTGTTGAAACCAGTTGCCTTTCATGCCTATAATTTTCGCCTCCTGAAGATGAATTTCTTGAAGTAGAATAATCTGAGAGTGGGTTTTTAAGTTCCACCAGGGCTTTTTGTTCCTTTTAATGACATTATTTAGCTCTTTGACTTTCAATGATATTTTAAAAGGAAAAGACATTGACAGTAGCTAGTTTAACTTAAACCTGAAATTATGATTCTTTAGCTGTTTGATGACATGAACACTTGTGTTGCCAATTTTTCTTGTTTCTAATTATGCTGCATTTACTTCAGTGTGCCAGAATACGGCATGATTTATGTTTGTGAACTTCCATGTCTATTTCTTGTATTAGTTCCTCCCTACCTCCCCAGTTACCTCCCCTCTTCTCCGTTCCCTTTACACTAAATCCACAAATGAAATACCAACATAACATGTAAAACAGTACCCAAATGACTGATTTGCTGACCCCTGAGCCCATGTAATCTCCACAAAAGCACTTGGACTGCTTCTATTGCAATCCAAAAGAAGGTACCTGGTCCACCTATAGGACCTTGTTCCTCAACCTGAGGGATAGATTACCATCTGGTCATTTGAGTTATGTGATGGGTTCCCACAGACCCTCTAAAGGTTCCTTCCCTCCCTGTCATAACTATAAAGGGAAGGGTAATAGCTGTCCTGTGTACAGTACTATAAAAATCCCTCCTGGCCAGAGACTCCAAAATCCTTTTCCCTGTAAAGGGTTAAGAAGCTCAGGTAACCTGGCTGGCATCTGACCTAAAGGACCAATAAGGGGACAAGATACTTTCAAATCTTGGGGGGGGGGGCGGAGGCTGTTGTTTGTGTTCTTTGTTTGGGAGTGTGTTCGTTCTCGGGACTGAGAGGGACCAGACCTCAATCCAGGTTCTCCACATCTTTCTAAAAAAGTCTCTCCTATTTCAAACTTGTAAGTAAATAGCCAGGCAAGGCGTGTTAGTTTTCCTTTGTTTTCTCAACTTGTAAATGTACCTTTTACCAGAGTGTTTATCTTTGTTTGCTGTACTTTGAACCTGAGACTAGAGGGGAGTCCTCTGAGCTCTTTAAGTTTGATTACCCTGTAAGGTTAATTTCCATACTGATTTTACAGAGATGATTTTTACCTTTTTCTTTAATTAAAAACCTTCTTTTTAAGAACCTGATTGATTTTTCCTTGTTCAAGATCCAAGGGGTTTGGATCTTGATTCACCAGGAGTTGGTGGAGGGAAGGAGGGGAATGGTTAATTTCTCCTTGTTTTAGATCCAAGGGGTTTGGATCTTGATTCACCAGGAGTTGGTGGGAGGAAGGAGGGGAATGGTTAATTTCTCCTTGTTTTAGATCCAAGGGGATTGAATCTGTATTCACCAGGGAATTGGTGAAGGTTTTTCAAGGTTTCCCAGGAATGGAATCCATTGAAATGGTGGCAGCAGAACCAGAGCTAAGCTGGTAGTTAAGCTTAGAAGTTTTCATGCAGGCCCCTACATTTGTACCCTAAAGTTCAAAGTGGGGATCCAGCCTTGACATGGTGGTAGAGCGGTGGGATCATTTTAAACCCAAAAGCCAGTGAGATTTTTTTTTTCCTTCTAGCTGCTTGGAAAGCCGAGCTGGAAGTAGATAGATGCATATCTTATCTCTCCTTGCCTGAAGGCAGAGGTGTTAAGTTTTTTTAAAAGGTCCTTTGTTAAGAGAAGGGTTCAATTAGCAAATGACTGGTAAAAAAAAAGGTAAAAATCATCTCTGTAAAATCAGTATGGAAATTAACCTTACAGGGTAATCAAACTTAAAGAGCTCAGAGGACTCCCCTCTAGTCTCAGGTTCAAAGTACAGCAAACAAAGATAAACACTCTGGTAAAAGGTACATTTACAAGTTGAGAAAACAAAGGAAAACTAACACGCCTTGCCTGGCTATTTACTTACAAGTTTGAAATAGGAGAGACTTTTTTAGAAAGATGTGGAGAACCTGGATTGATGTCTGGTCCCTCTCAGTCCCGAGAACGAACACACTCCCAAACAAAGAACACAAACAGCCTCCCCCCCCCCCCCAAGATTTGAAAGTATCTTGTCCCCTTATTGGTCCTTTAGGTCAGATGCCAGCCAGGTTACCTGAGCTTCTTAACCCTTTACAGGGAAAAGGATTTTGGAGTCTCTGGCCAGGAGGGATTTTTATAGTACTGTACACAGGACAGCTATTACCCTTCCCTTTATAGTTATGACACTCCCCCTCTCTATTTTCTCCAATCTCCTCCAACTTTGAAATCCCACCCCCACTTCGCTATTATTGTCCTTCATTTACTCTATATTTTAAAATACAGAACACACCTATTACTCTTCCCCCCCCAATTAAAGTGAACATCATACTATTATTTTTATAACATTAACATAGTTACTGTTCAGCTGTTCATTCCTGGTGACTCCTAAGAAGTCCCTTCTGATTAGTTTTTTGGATTACTATTCAGGTGTCTGAACTTCTGCCAGTGACAGTATGGTCTATAGAGTCTCTTCTGTTGTCTTTTTCCTGGTTTTTAACCATTTGCCAAGAGTTTTTCAGCAGTTTATGTGTAGTTACTACCTCTGGAGAGCTGTCTTGTATTTCTGAGATTTGGATTTCTATCCCAAGTGACTGGAGTGTGTTTCAAACCCCCACCCCCACCCCCGTTTAGTCTCTAATACTGATTTTGGAAGCTGAATGAGGGTTCAAATGGGAATCTCCATCTCCAGTGGATATCTGCCCTCCTGAGTGCAGTTATAATCCCCCCCCCCCGCCCCCGCCCAACTCTTCTCCTCTTTTTAAAAGTTAGGGCAGAAGAGGTCATGGAAAATTTGCAGCTAGTGGTCTTTTGAGTATGAGTTCTGAATGCACTCTGGCTTTTTTCACAATTATTTTTTTTCTGCTGATAATCATGAAATTTCAGTTGGGTCTCTGGGTTTTTTATGATTAGTATGAGGCCAGGTTGTGGGAGCAGCACTCAGTTTGCTCTCTCCACTTTTACCTCTTCCAGAGAGCTCAGATGTAACAACTCCACAATTAAATTTTTGGGTGGTGGTGTGTTTTTTTTTTTTTGTTGTTTGTTTGTTTTTTTTTTTTTTTTTTACACATGCCAGATTGGGTTTCCTCTCTCAGCGTGTTGAGGCAGTCCCTTAATTCTGATATTGTTCCATCTTGATCTGTTTTCTATATCATCCCATTTAAATTGAGCAGAGAGAGAGAGAGAGATGCAATTAGTGTCATGCAGCTCTGGTTCCCTCACTTGCTTCTCTTGGACCAGCCTCTAGCGTGTGACTCTCTCAAATCAGCTACTTCCTTTACTGTGAAAAGCTTGGTCATCAGATCATCTCTCATGGCCTTATATTCAGAGATCCTCCCCAAATGGCTTGCAAAGCAGACCACCTGATTTTCTTCAACTCTGGAATTTTTGCCTGGTTTGGCTGTTATGTGTTCACTTGGAGTCTGGGCGGTTTCTTCATGCTGTGAGCCAGAAGCATTCTTTCTAGCGAGCTAGCTTGAAATTTTCAGATTTTCTTGGAGAATCCATTCTCTGCAACTCTGTTCTGGTTTTGTTTTGGGGTGTGTGTGTGGCAGGGGGAGGGGGATTAGTAGGCTTGGGGGGTCAATGGAAGCAGATTGCTTTGCTATCCTCTCAGAGCTCAGGCTTCAGGCAGCGATGTTATTCTGGCCCCCTGCTGGTCTCTGGTGCATCCATGCATTTATTTACGTGTATAATAGGGAAAATTTTCCCCTTGCCCACTTTTAGTGAAAAACAGCTGAAAGGATTCAGGAGGTGTTTGGAAAAAAGTGAACAAACCGTAAGGCAGAGACCAATCATGCAGCCCCCAAAATGTGAGTGTTGCTGAAGACTTAGGTGTACATGCAAATGGAGTGGGGACTGGATTTGGAATAGAAACTGTTTGCAACCTTAGCAACGTATCCACTACCATGAATAAAAACTGGATTTAATTGTGTCCATCATTAACAAGGAGCAGGTATCATAACCTCCATTTCCTGTATACCTCTACCTCGATATAATGCTGTCCTTGGGAGCCAAAAAATCTAACCGCATTATAGGTGAAACCACGTTCTATCGAACTTGCTTTGATCCACCGGAATGCACAGCCCCGCCCTCCCAGAGCACTGCTTTACCGCGTTATATCCGAATTCGTGTTATATCGGGTCGTGTTATATCGGGGTAGAGGTGTATTTACAAAAAGCAGCTAGGAGAATGTGAAACCCAAGGGTTTGATTGTCCTCCTCCAGAATAGGTGTAACTCCCTTTGCTTACAAGTGTAAAATAGCCTACAATATGAGTTATTCCTTTCATGCTGGAAAAGACTCAGATCCCAATAATGTTAGAGGGGAAGAAGATAGAGTAGGAGGCACATTTCAGCTGATTTATGAAATGTAGCATCCAAGCATGTTGACTAAGGGAGCAGCAACATAGCAGCTGGGAAGGGCCGTTCCCAGCTTGGGTAGAGGTACGCATGTTAGCTTTGCTTGAGCTGCAGCATGGGCAGTGGCTCAGGTTACCTGGCCGAGTACAGTCCCACCCGGTCCCTGAGTACATACTCAGCTAGCCCAAGCCACTGCTCGTGCCGCTCTGGCCACACTGCTATTTTTAGGTGCTAGCTCAAGCAGAGCTAGCGCATGTATGTCTACCTGAGCTGGGAATTACACCTCCCAGCTGCTGTGCAGATGTACCTTAAGGTTTAAAAGAAAACTCTCAAATCAAGACTGGGGGATATATCTTCTAAAGGAAAAGTAAGGTCTCTTTCTCACTCCTTTCTTGATGTTGCCAATACTTTGGGCTAGTTAATTTACCCCAGGATTCTGTATATACACTGGGATCATATATGTGGGCAAACTGGAGAAAGTCCAGAGGAGAGCAACAGATATGATAAATGGTTTAGAAACCCTGACTGGCATGCGACATAGCTCCACTCCCGCCTTCTTCCCCCAGAAACAGCTCCTTATTCCATCCAGCTGGCCAGCCTGATTGTCTAATTACCCCCATCAGCTTTCTCAAGGGGAACTAATTAACATCTGAGTGATCAGAGTTCAGGCTCGCCTCCCAGAATTCAATAGGTGCACTCTGTCATGCCAACCTATGAAGAAAGGTTAAACAAGCTGGGCATGTTTAGGCTTGAGAAAGGAAGACTGAAGGGGGGACTTGATATGTTAAGGGTTGTTACAAAGAGGACAGTGATCAATTTTTTTTCATGTCCACTGATGGTAGGATGAGAAGTAACTGGATTAATCTTCATCAGAGGTTTATTAGGTTAGATATTAGGAAAAACTTTCTAATTACAAGGATAGTTAGGCACTGGAATAGGCTTCCAAAGAAGGTTATGGAATCCCCATCATTGGGTTTTTAGCAATGGGTTAGACAAACACCTGTCAGGGATCGTCTAGGTTTACTTGGTCCTGCCTCCTTGGCCTTGATGACCTTCCAGCCCTATATTTCTATGATTCTATAACCATTGATGTTGAAGATGGAAGCTTTAGTGAGTTATAAATATGAGCTTATTTTACAATATTTAATTATAAATCTCGTAATTCACTTCTTACTTCCTCTCGCTTATTTATGAAGTTCTGAAGAGCTCCTTAATGGCCTATGATTTATCTGTCAATTGTTGCTGGTTGGTACTCTCCTTATTGTAGAATGTCTGTTAATCACTTCATAATGGATGACTAGAGCAAAGTGCTGCAGAAGGTTCTAATTCCTATTTCCTTTACATTTCATTCGCTTGTTTTTCAGAATCAACCTTCAGGCGGGAATTAAAAGCTCCAGGACTGCGTGAAATCTGGATTACAGTCTGTGACTCTTGCCTAGCTGCACTAATGGAACTGAATTCGTGGCTCAGAAATGAAGATTTTATTTGGGATGTTTGTGGTAAATAGAAATTGCCTGTCTGCCACAGCTGTATGTAAGGCATAGGCACCAAAGGCCAGTGCCTAGGACCCCATCTCTTGGAGTTCCATAATGAGATCAGGATATTGGCTTTCATTTTAAGAAGTTTCTGGCCCACATGGATGCAAAGAGAAGCTTGAAAATGTGAATGGAGTGAACTAATGGTTGTCTGAGTCTGCATGTGGCCTGAAACAATAACTCAGAAAGGCCTCAACTGAAATAGCTGCCATCCTATGGAAGGATGGGGCCATAGAGTTGAAACAGAGACATGGTGTGGGGGGTCAAGACATGGGGGACCCATGTGGACTTTGCCTGTGGTGCCAGATAGATATGGTAAGGGGAATAAATTAAGGCTAACAATGGTTTGGCTACTGTCATGCCAGAGAGGGCTATGTGGCTTATGGTGTACCAGTATGAAATTCTATGGGTTTTGCATTGTTGTGACCCAATATTGGGTAAAATCTAGCTGTATTAGCTGAATTTATTTGCAATTTTTGGGTTAATTCACAACGGACGCGCAAGAGGTACAAATTTCCAAAGCAAATGGTCACCTGCAGGAGGATTAAAAATCCCCATGCAACTGGCTTCAATTATCCAATCCTCCCAAAGGCTGGTGAAAGGGGCCTGCAGCCTATGTAATCCAGACCCAGCTCTTTCTAGAGGGAAAAGACACTACTCAAAAACTCTTGGGGGGTGGAAGGAATGCTGAGGGGGGAAAACTGCTCTAGAAAGGAGCAGCAGGAGATCCAATCATCTTGGGGAGAAGGGTACTTGGTGTGGAGAGAGTTGGACACCAACAGAGCTCTGCCTGACTCTTTAGGAAGCTCTGGACTTGCCTGAGAGGTAGGAGAGCTTATGGGGAAATGGGACTAAAGACTTCTTATGTGTAGATAACGACAAACCATATACTGATGATGCTCCCCTTTATAAATACTACTACAGTCTCCCTGGATTCCTGTCCACCACCCCCTTTCTGTGGTTGTTTTGGTGTGACCGATAATTGCGACCCCATGCAGTATCTTAGGGCATCACTGTATTAAATTTGTTAATGGTTTTGGTATGATTGTGTTCTACTCCATGGGGGCGGGTAACCACAACTCCTACAGGAGCTCAAAACAGTGTGTGTGTGGGGGGGGGTGGAGGGGGGGTGGGGGGTGATTAAGGTGAGTTGCTCAGATTATAAACCACTCCAGAGAGGTACCACCTCCTGTGGCGGCTTGTATATGCTAGTCAAACTGAGTTTTTCAGAAATCAGGAGATAAAGAAAGGCTTTTGATATATAAAAGGCTGAGTTTACACAGACTCAGTGTTAGTATATAGACCTGTTTGTTAGGCTGGGATAGAACTTTGGGTTTGACTTTTTGTTCACACATATTAGCATAAAAGTATCAAAGTGTGTGTGTGTGTGTGTGTGTGTGTGTGTGTGTGTGTGTGTGTGTGTGTGTGTGTTGCTTCTGCCTGGCCAGATGTTTGTTAGTAATATGGGAACAGATAAGAACAGTTAGAAGTGTTACAGGGTATGGTGGGAGTGTAATATATGAGCATACACTTGTAGGCTGCCTGGCTCCTCTCTCAAGCCAAGGTCAAGCAACCAGTTAGGAAGGGCAAGGGGGTTTGGGGTGGGAGGCATAAGACCCTAAAACCCAAAGAAAGTCCTGGCCTTGGCCAGAGCACAGCCTCACTCCTTACCCCTCCCATGGGATACAAAAGAGGTGGGACAAGGACCCCAGACTCACGACCCTCCAAAATGGAACATGTAAGGGGTGTGACTAGGCATGTGCACTGCAGGTATATTTGGGCCTGCTAAGAAGGAGGAGGTGGGAATGGGGAATGAGGCCACAGGCAAGGCTCTGCAGCATCAGAGCTGGCAACGGGGACACCGGGAAACAGACTCTGGCAGCGTGTAGAGCTATGGACATGTTTGCTTGGAACTAACCCCAATAAACATCGCATTGCTTGCACTGCGGACTGCTGGTTTTCTGCTTTCTGTCTGACAAGAACCAGGGGAGGGTGGCAGGGAAAACCCCTAACATCAGGGTTTTCCTTTTGATTTGGAAAACAAGCAGGACCTTTGGTTCTAAGGAGATTCTACCCTTGCTGAAGGACTGGAGCAGGTGTTGGCCTCCCAGCCTCCCCAAGGGGAAGATGGGTGATTTCTGGTATGTTTAGTAAGCGTGTAGGAAGAACTTTTATTGTTTTTTGTATTTTCCCCACCCCACCCCCGTGAGGCTTTTACCCTAAGGATAAAGTACTCTGCCGAGAAAGCTGTGTGGTAACTTGTAACTGTTCATAGCTCTGAGAGAGAAAGCAATGCACAGGCACTGGCCGCTAGGCAGACAGCATGCTGAGGATATCACAGTGAGGAAGGCATGTAGCCTTGACATCCCCACTCAGAAGGGAGCGGGACATTGGTCCCTGCCCAGAGACAGGTGATAGCTGGAGCCTGAGACCTGACTGGGCACTCCTGGAGCGGATCATGAAGTGGAGATAAAGGTGCAGTGACCCTGAAACTGTGACAATGGTCAAACTGTCTGAAATGGGTCATCTGGATTATCACTACAAAAGATTTTTTTCTCCTGCTGATAATAGCTCATCTTAATTAATTAGCCTCTTAGAGTTGGTAGGGCTACTTCCACCTTTTCAAGTTCTCTATATGTGTGTGTATATATATCTCCTTACTATATGTTCCATTCTATGCATCAGATGAAGTGGGCTGTAGCCCAGGAAAGCTTATGCTCAAATAAATTTGTTAGTCTCTAAGGTAACACATGTACTCCTGTTCTTTTTGTGACAGTCAGTTCATCTTGACCCTAGGCAATAGTTTGGTGACAGTAAAGCTGTGCAAATCTCTTGCCTAGCTTATGACAAGAGTTACATGATCTCAGATTTTATTGCAAACTTGAACCTTTGGTCACGTTCACAAGCATTTTAAGTAAAACAGGGTCACATTTTAGGTGCCAGACAGGGCTAGGTGGCTTGGTACCAATGTGAAATTCTTTGAGATTTTGAGTAAATTCAAAACTGAAACTCAAGAAAGTACAAACTCTGAGCAAAAAACCAAGAGAAGCTTTGCACAAACCCCTTGAGAACAAAAGCTGCCAAGTTTTATACTGCATATCAAGGCTGTTATAGTGCTTAGGGCTGTCCTGTAATGTTGTTGGTTATGAAGAAGTGCAGATAAAGCACAAATACATTGCATAAACCAAATAAGAGTTCCTTGCCATATTTTTAGTCCATTAGCTAGAAAGAGAGCAACAAAGGGTGGGGGCAAATTAAACATGTTTGATTCCAGACTAAAACATTCCACATCATTCCTCTTCCCAGCTAAAGGATGCAGGCTGCTCTGAACTTGGAGCATCCCCTTCTGGCTGATGCCTGCAGCATGACGGAGAGCTTCTTGGAACAAGACACACGTGTTCCATGGTCTACAATACAGAGTTGACTGTAGTATCAGCTACTACAAAACTCCAAAACCATTAGGTCTGGCTAGGTAGCTCCACTCCTGCTTTAAGGTTGAGCTTGCATTCCAGATATAGCTGTGCAGTACTATAGGAATTTGGTAGCTGGTGGTCAGAGCAGGACTTGGCTACCTTCTCTGGTTCCTATTCCACCTGATATTACAGAATTGTTCCGTTAAAAGCCACCATATATAAAATGCAGTGGGACTTGGCTGGTGCAGGTCTTAATCTGGTAGGATGGGACCCTTGAACAAGGTGCTTTGAAGTAATTGGGTGGGAGGGCAAGAGGTATGTGCTGGGGAGTTTTTGCTTTTTTGTTTCCTGTGGTGGTGTAAGATCAAGCCATGATCAATTAAATTGACAGAGCCTGAGATAAATTGTCTGCTTGACCTTAGAATAAAGCACAAATTAACGGTCATTAAATTTGTACATGTTGACAAATAATCTCGGTAGTGCTAGACATAGATGTACATATATATGAATAGGAAAGAGAGGTCAGATTTTGCCAGCCAGTCAGCCTGCAGATAGGAACAGAATCTAAATCTGCGGACGGTTTTGCTTCACAAGTTTGCACACAGATTACTTGCTGTGGTTCTAAAAGTCACAGCACAGAACTTGCAGCTCAGGGGGAGGGGGCCAAGGTACCTTGAAGCTATCTTTGTGCCCTCATGATTCTGGACTGCTGGGGACTGGAGAGGCCTGAGGCATAATGTGACAGTCCTTGAGGGGTGTGGAGGCTCTCCAAGTTGGAAAAGCCTCCTGGGGCTGCCCTTTGGGCCTCCTCACTGTATTTTGTGGCCCTACTCCCAGCATGGCCTCTACACCAGGGCTTGCAATAGGAGGAATTGTTTTTGGGTGGCAGATTTACTGCCGTTTGCCACAGTGCCTATACCAGGGGAGTCCTATTCTGCTCAGGGCTTCTTTATGCTGCTTTGACCCTTTCACCCAGTGTAAAGGGGCCAGAGCAGGTATAAAGATCTCACCCCTGCAATCTTAAATGAAACACTGACGTTTCCATTGGTTACCATCATTCTCTGTTTTAGATTACCATAATTTTCTAGCGAGGTCTCCCCACCATCTTAGTTTCCTATTGGCAGCAGAGCTGGAAAATGTTGACCCTGGTGTCTAAATCCTGCTGAGGGCATAATGCAGACCTCCAGCCCAACATAACACCAAGACATTGGGTCAATAGTGGAAGCTGCATAACGCATAGTTTATCGAGGATTATGTTGTATAACAGATTGCTGAATATGTTCAAGCCTGCATCTGAGCTTTTAAGCTTCTATGTTTAAGAGCAATAGACACCAAGAACAAGTAATGTGTCAGACTGATGTTGTGGTTTTAGAGTAACAATAGAGAAACACTAAGGGCTGGTCTACGTTTGAAACTACAGTGGCGTGGCGCAGCTGTGCCGCTGTAGTGTCTCCGGTGTAGCCACTCACTGCAGTGATGGAAGGGGGTCTCCTGTTGGCGTAGTTAGTTTAGATTGATGAAAGAATTCTTCCAGCAACCTAGTGCTGTCTACTGTGGGGGTTAGGTCGGCTTTAGTATGTCGCTTAGGTGTGTAGATTGCTCACACCACTGAGCGAGGTAGGTGGATTGACGTCACTTTTGACTGTAGACCTGGTCTTAGTGTCCATCTGTTCTTTGCTATGCCTACTCCAGGAAAACTGAAGCCCATTCAGATTAAAAATACCTGTCTCAAACACCTACTCAGCGAACTCCTATTTCATTATAGGTCAAGGTCACGCACTTAACTTCACAGTACCACCTACTTTTTTAGCTCAGGTGTTCATGCTTAATTATTATGAGGCTTTAATTTTCACTAGCAAGACTTTTTTGTAAATGTCCAGCCATCACTATTAAGGCTTGCTCATTCGTCCTGGTGATGAAGTATATCCACTTAGGCAATGTTTTCTTGAGGAAGAGGGATCTATTTTCAGTACGTGGTCATAATTTATTGTGAATAATGTATCATATAAACTCGGGCAAGGAACAAAATCTGCAAGATCTCCTAATATGCCAGCGATTTATCTAGGCCAATATCCTGTCTCTAACAGTGGCCAGTACCATATGCTTCAGATAAAGGTTTAAGAAACCTTGGTAAGGACACTACATTGCTGCCTACCACTAGGTACGTTTCTTCCTAACTCCGGCAATTAGGGGTTGCCTTATGGCATGAGGGTTTATATTCTTCATACTTGGTAATGTTTGGTCTCTATAACCATGCTGGGTGGTGCAATGGAAGAGGATGGGCCAGGGATTAGGGTACTATCCTAGGCCTTGAAAGATGAGAGTTCAAATCCCTGCTCTACACCAAATTTCCTATATGACTGTGGGTAAGTCCCTTAGCATCTCTGTGCCTCAGCTTCCCCCTCTGTAAAAGGGGAATAATCGCACTTCCCTACCTCTCAGTTGTTATGAGAGTAAGGCCACGTCTACACTCTCACTTATGCCAGCAAACTTTGTCGCTCAGGGATGTGAAAAAAACAAACCCCTAAGGGACATAAGTTTTGTTGGCATAAGTGGTAGTGTGCACAGCACTATGCCGGTGGGATCATTTCTCCCTCTGACCTAGCTACTGCCGCTTGTTGAGATGGTTTTATTATGTGGATGGGAGAGCTCTCTCCTGCCAGCATAGAGCAGCTACACAAGAGATTTTACAGCAGTGCAGCTGCATCAGTACAGCTGTGCTGCTGTAAACTCACTAGCGTAGACATGGCCTAAGTACATTAAAGATAGTGAGGTGCATAGATACTATGGTGATGGGGATCCTATTACAATGGATTGCCAGGTCTACTATAGTTAAGGTTTAGTCTAGCTATCTGTTCAAATCTTTGTTATTCTAAGTACTCTAAAATCTGCATGGTTACTTGGATTGCTTTGGCAAGTGCCTTAGTTAGTGACTTGTACAGTTAAATTAGGCATTGTGTACAGTTTATTTCTATCCATTTTAAACTCATTCTCTTTCAATAACATTGCTTAATATTAATCTTCTCTCTAAAATTAAATAATCACAATCTTATTCCTTTCTTCTCCTAGAAGTCTTTCAGCACCTCTAGCTTGTCTGTCTATATGGACTCCGTTTTGCTTCTGTAAAATCTTCAAATTGAGTGACCAGAACAGAACACGGTATGTCAGGTGAGTGTGTTGAGGGTTGTCTCGCACCTTACAAATTGGAAATTAACAGGTGAACTGTTAAATCTCAAACTGTGTTTAGACCACAAAACTGCTCTAGTTGTCATAACTAATTATAATGGATGCTCCAAACTGTCACCTTTTTTAAAACACGTTCCAAAAACAGAAGACTCGTGTCTGCATTATTTAATTTTCAGGGTATTTTTGAGGTGGATGAAATAACCACTTAGAACCAGGTTATGCACATCCTGTTGTGGCATACTGATCTCATCTGAACCATTGGTGGTTTTTCTCCTCTTCCCACCTCACCCCACCCCCAAAGGTCTTCAGCTTGTTCACCATGTGGTTTTTTTAAATTCTCACCTTTTCAATCTCTGGAAACATTAACAACAAACTTAAGCTAAAGTGAGAGGCCAACCATACTTAAAGCAGTATCAGTCTGAGCATGTTGTTGCACTCATGGGTTTGGGGAATTCACCAGATGTATGCAGGCCAGCTCTGCAGCTCAACCTTAGTGAGGTTTGGTGTGAAATACTGACACAGTCTTTGGAATAGTAAAAGCAAGAAAAGGGTTTAGTTGAAACTCCATTGCAAATGATCAGAGGAGGGGTGTGATCGTTCCCATGTTAAGTTAAGTTCGTTATGTATTTGAGTTCCTTGTTCTCACAGAAAATTCTTGCTATAAGCTCAGATCAGCTCCTTGTGTGGAAAAACAAATAAGCAGAGGCTCAAGGAGAAGACACTCAGGTGAAGTTTCACCTTGCAGAAATTGTCCTGCCCACATTGTTTTGTTGAGAAGAGAATTTTTCCCCAAATCCAATATATCCCCTGGGTTCCTTGGAAGGCCAGGGCCATTAGCACAGAGAGGCTGTGCTTCTGTCTCAACTGAGCCCCCCCTTCCCCAATGGGGCCCCTCTGGCTCACTAACAGTGCAGTTCAGGGAGGTTAATGCTGGCCACAGATGGGTGGGGGTGGGAGATACTCTGGGAAAAATACATAACCTGGGCTATCTCTGCAGGGGTGGTGAGGGAACTGATGTGCATTCCCCCAGCTCCACCCCTCCTCTTGAGCCCAATTTGTCCACCAAGCCAATGGCAGAGCTGGGAAAGGACTCCTGAGTCAAGTACTATGCTTCAACCCCTAAACCCTCCCATTCATTTCAGTGGAAAAGCAGTTGAGCCAATGCTGGGTACTTCTGAAAACCCTAGCCTGTATCTCCAGTTGGCATGGAGCCTGCTGGTGAACAAGGCCAGGCCTGTGTATTTTAAGGGCATAACTCTCCCTCAGAGGACACAACCATTTGTTGTCAGTTGAGCAAAATGGCATGGATCCGAAGGATGGTGGGTAACAGGACAGATTAACCCTTTCCATGGAAAACTCCTGTCATCTCTTAATCATTATTTTTAGGGTGATTTCCAGTTGTAACCAAACCTGAGGGAATATGTAGCGTAGCCAAAACACTAGGCCTGATCTTTCACTGGAACTAAAACAGGTTCTCTGCTTGACAGCGAGGAATAAGAGCTTTTAACTTTTTGGCAATGCTAGTCAGTTAGCCCATGTCCTCAACGGTGTTTAGGTGCTTAATTCCTATTTAAATCCACAGGAGTTAGGTGCCTGAATATCCTTAGTGACTCTAGCCTAGTGTTCAATATGTTACGTTTTGGGTAGTGTCTAATTTGGCCGGGCCTTGTAATCTTGAGCCTGTTCATTATTTTTTATTTCCTTAGGCATCACCTGCTAATGATCCTGCTGTCACATTAGGGATGTCATTTGTGGTAGAAGTGGAGGAAATGTGCATTCCCCCAACTTCCCCCCCCCACACACACACACACTTGTGCCCAATCTGTCCAGTCTCCTACCCACTTCCCATGGAGAAGTCCCTGTGAGGTTTAGAGGAGTGGGGGGATTGTGCTAGGGGAGACATCCTCAGTCCCCCACTGTGAGGGAGACATAGACACCTGGAATTTGGCAGGACAATCCAGGCCAAAGTAACATCTACCAAAGACTGTTCCTGGGCTAACTGGAAAATCACGGGTTCAAGCTCCTGCTCAGCTAGTATTGCAATAATGGCCATTACTGCCTCAGACTGCAGAGTTCTTCATTAGGCACTGCTTATTGTAGCACCCGCAATGTGCTATTTCCTGTCCAAACCTAAAAGGTACAGTCCCTGCCCCCAAAGAGTTTGCAATGGTCCTAATCCAGCACAGTTACACATTGTGATGATGATAAATGGCAGAGAGTTCGGAGAAGAGCCACAAGAATGATTAAAGGATTAGATAACAGCCCTTATAGTGATAGTCAAGGAGCTTCATCTATTTATCTTAATAAAGACCAAGGTTAAGTGGTAACTTGATTACAGTTTATAAATACCTACATGGAGAACAAATATTTACTAAATGGATTTTTCAGTCTAGCAGAGAAAGGTGTAACATGATCCGATGGCTGGAAGTTGAAGCCAGACAAATTCTGACTTGAAATAAGGTGTAAATGCTTAATGGTGAAAGTAATTAACCATTGGCACAATTTATCAAGGGTCGTGGTGGATGCTCCATCACAGACCATTTTTAAGTCAAGTTTGGATTTCTTATATAAAATCTAAAAATTATTTTGGGGAAGTTCTCTAGCCTGTGTTGTCTGGAAGGTCAGACTAGATGATCCTAATGGTCCCTTCTGGCCTTGGAATCTCAGAATCATGTGAGGTGTAAGTGGCTGCTGGATAAGGCTGAGTGAACAAGGAATGTAAGAACCTCATGATTAGATGTACTGGGCCCAATTCAACTTTTACAACTAGTGTAAATTCGGGTAACTCCAATGTAATAAATAGCGCTCTGCTAGAGTAAAATTGAGAGATCAGAACCAGATCCATTGTGGGGCTTCCCACTAACCTATGAATTATCCAACATTGTCATTGTTGGAGAGAAGCTACAGGACTAAGTCACAAAAGTAGCAGATATGGGAAAGACTTGTTGGATTAGTTTGTCCAATACCAGGATTTTTTTCCCTGCAGTGTAACAGATGAGCCATTGAGGTTGGGATGGAATCTGTTAATTATTTTTCTTTGCTCTTTACAGCACACATGTGAGGCAGGTAATTATGCTCTTGTGCATTTCTGAAAATGCAGGAGGGTCTTCAAGACAGTGTCTTCATCTCCTAGCACCCTAGACTGCAGCCCTGGAACTCACTGCTATAGATGGAGCTTCAGGGAACTCCAGGCAGGGCATTCTTTGTAGTGGGGCTGTGTGCCTAGTGAAACTACTCTGAAGCACAAGCTTAGCCACCTCTAAGTGTCAAGGTTCATCTTGCGGCCCAGGCTTTTTCAACTGACCGAACTCTGAAGTCCTAGGGTCTTAGTGGCACTTAAATATCAAAGCAATAATCTTAACTAGCCCTAAGAAGGTTGGACAGTAGCTGACTGGCCAGGTTCATTGCCTTTGTTTTTAAAGCTGCTGGGAAGGATGGTGTATTTCTTTCTGGATTCACAATGACCCAATTTCAGCCACGTCAGTTGCACCCAGATATCACAGTGATGAGTGCCTTTATAAGTCTGTCACAACTGTAATCTTCCAGATAGGTGCTCTTCCCAAACGCTGCTATCAGTTGTCTAATCTGTCCAATACAGGAAGATATCTGGTTATGTTAGATCTCCAAAGATCAGCAAAAAATACAGTAGAAATTCAAGTGAAAAGGACAACTTTAGCTACTGGTCAAAACTATTTTCTGGCTGGAATTCTTGCTCTAAAATTTTAGAGTGGTTTTTTAAGAGCACCTCTAGTATTTTAAACCGCTTCTCTTAGAATGTATCATTTTTCACTCGTTGATGCAATTTCCATAGAAAAACTTTTATACTACAAAGGCTTGGCCTCTAGTGACCCTAGATACTTAAAATTGCCATAAACTTCAATGGAAGGTCTGTAGAATCAGACTTTGTATGAATTAACACACAAGACTTAATTCTGCAAGGTGCTGAGCACACTGCCCCTGACCCCACGAAGCACTTAAGTACATGTTTAAAGTTAAACACATGTTCAGCCACACTGAGCTCAAAAGACAACTTATAGGCTTAAAGTTAAGAATGTGCTTCAATGCTTTGCAGGATAAAGGGCCTCAGGAATTAGCCTAAGGTGCGTAGCCATGACCTAAACATTTTGGCTCTACAAAATAATATTTGGAAGATTGATTGTTTATTCTTGCTTTCCTATTTAAAAACTTCATATGTTTATATATTGGGTTTATCCATGACAGTTACCAATACTTCAATATCAACCATGGGAACAGCTATGGGTACTGGATGGCTCTCCAATATGCCAACCTCTTCAAGGGCCATCTTGCGGAAGAATTTCTGGACCAATGCACCACAAAACCAATGATATACGTTGATATTTTCATCCTTGAGACGTACCACCTAAACTCCCGCATAGATTTCCACCACAACTTCAACCACCAGAATCCATCCATCTAACTCTCTCTCGTATACGCCCACACCAGAATCAACTTCCTGGACAACATGGTGGGCTTCAATAATAGAACCCTGCAGACAACTATATATGAGACACCCATGGATCACCACACCTACCTTCACAGACCAAGTAACCTCCCCAAAAACTCCAATAAATCTTCTCTATCGCCAGGCCCTTAGATACCACACAATGTGCTCCAAAGAGAAACTCCGGGATCCATTTCTTAACACTTAAAACCACCTTCACCAAACAAGGACATTCCCTCCAGAAGAGTAGATCACATCATGGAACAGGACACCTAAATACCACCAGCACACCTGTATCAATACAGGGGAAAACCCTCTGACTGAACACCCCTAGTTGTCACCTTCCACACCACACTGGAACCTATCCGAGGTATCATTAAACAATTACAACCCATACTAGATAGGGACCACATCCTGAAAGAAATCTTTTCTAAACCCCCTCTTCTGGCCTCAAAACACTGCCAACCTTTCCAACATAGCAGCAGTAACACACTCCCTAGAGACCAGGAGCCACCAACTCAAAGCAGCACCAGACTCTGCCAGAATCACTGATACAAAATCTGCAGATGCTGATCAATATCCCCCACAATACACCTTGCAAGATCCATGCCATGCCTATCACAATATGTGATGTACCTCATCTAGTGCACTCTAAATGCCCCAATAAAAACCATGACTGAACATAGTGATCGTCTGGTTTCTTGAAGGAGTTCACACAGAAATGTGATAGAAGAAGAAAACCATGCCGCCTGCATGCAGATGCTTTTCACAAAACAATTGCTCCGTATCTGACCTCTCAATCCTCATCCTCAAAGAAAACCTGCACACTACCTTCAGTAGATGAGCCTGGGAGCTTAAATTCACAACTTTGCTAGACATTAAAAATCATGGTCTTCATAAACACTGGATTTATGGCTTATTATAGCAATCTGTAACCCACCAACCCTTCTTTTTTTGTCCTATGACTGCAGGGGTGTGAATGTCCCTTAGAGTATGTGTCAAATACGTATGCTAAACCTTGTAATTAGCTGTGATGCTCTGAGTACCTTTGCCAGACCTGAAGAAAAGCTCTGTGGAGCTTGAAAGCTTGTCTCTTTCATCAAGAGAAGTTGGTTCAATAAAAGATATTACCTCACCCACCTTGCCTCTCTGTTACCAGTACAGTGCTGTTCATGGTAACCATTCTTCCTAGACTTTGTATTCATGTTATTCTTAATGGACAGAACAGGGTATATGTACAGAATAGAACAATGCAATCTAAAATTAGTTAATTCTTGCTCTCAAATATTGTGATGATAAAGAAATTACAAAGCAAAGATTTACATTTCTTTGTTTGAATCTTATCTGCTATTTTGGACTTTATTTTGTATACATTGATTTAGAATGTTTCTCCTGTGCTTTGCTATGAAAAAAATTAAGTTCTGACTGGGTCTCAAACATTTCATTCCTCACCCTCCTAAAAACAGCTAATTGAATTTAAATGGATATTTCAATGACAAAACCACGGACCTCCCTGATTCTTGGTTGCTATGCTACTGTAAACATGAAGCTGCTCTAGTCACGTCATCTTTTATGGAGAAAGTATTCCAAAATAAACCACCTTTTCTATGTTAGTGAAAGAGAAGGGTAATCCAAACACATGGCTCTGAAGCGGGATATTTGGGTTTTTGTTCCTAATTCTGCCAGAGCCTTGCTGTGTGATTTGAGGCAAATCACACGTCCTCTGTGCTAATTTTTCCCCAGCCGTAAAAAGCAGATAAGAGGATTGCTCCATTTAATGTTTGCCAAATATTGTGACTGCAAAGAAGTTGTTAAAATGAATTCACAATAACAAAACATTACTATGCCTCCTTTTTAGAAATGTCATTGAGTTTGGCCATTATTTTGAAACATAGGTGAAGTCTGTCATCAGCAAATGTATCCAAGCCAGTCTAATATAACCCCTTGTCCACCAACAAGAACTTTTGCCTAATATAATGACTATAAAATTAAGTTTAAAAGAGATTGTGCTATAAAATGACAAAGGCAAAGGATCCTGAAGCTCTGCCTTTTGATTTTAATGAAGTACCTTTAGTTTCATGACTATACATTTCTATAAGAGAAAAACACTTGACATGAAATCCACACTGACGTGCCCATTGACTTCAATGGGACCAGGATTTCAGCCTGATTTAAGATCAACATAGTGATAATGAAATAAACTAAACTTCCCCTCCAAAATTAGAACAGTATTAGTAGCTAAAGAAATAGATCTGTAATATATTATGACCATACCTTCACTTTGGACAGTTAAGCTCTTCCAAGCCTTAATTAGGAGAAAATAAAATAAACCAACTATGACTGGAGAATGCATTGCTTTTCTGTTCTGAGTTCCCAATTTAAGCAAACTGAAGGCTCGCTTTAATAAAACTGACTTTTTTCCCTCTTTAACTCTGCTAGAAATACAATAACACAAATAAGATTTACAATCATTCATGTTGGGCTCTTTGGAGGGGGGGGAATGTGTTAACCACAACAGGAAACTTAAAACTAGACTGTGTTCTTATTGGGGGAAAGGACTGTAATGAACACCTACAAAATGAACAGAAATGAGACAAGCATGTTTCTGCAATTACTGTAAGAGCCAAACAGTCCTCACAAGATTGCAGGATGGTTTTATAAGTATTTCCTTTAGACATTGATTTAGCTAGTTGCACCTGCAAATCAGACTTGTTTTGTGCCCACAAAATTGAACTCCTATTTGGTTGTGGGCACAAAACTGGAAACCAGAATTCAATCTTTGTTTTAATCATTTTTGAACTACCAGACAAAATATGTTAAGTACAGTTAATCAATAAACAGGAAGGTAAATAAGCATGCAACTAATGTATCACATTAAACCATACATTTTGTTCTGTTGGTTCATAAATCCTACCAGAGTTGGTAAACACCTATTAGGTAATTTCCTCCATCCCTCTGTTGATATAGCAGTGTTGTATGGTACATGCCCAAGTACTATGTTCTATTTAACTTTGTATGAGATGGGGATTCTTCCACTTCTTTCAAGACTCTTCCACAGTCTAACAGATCTCACTTGTTAATGGAGCTATTTTAAAGACTGTGATAGAGAACACTGGATGTTCCAAAAGAAGTAACATTGATAAATTAACTTGAATAAGAGGAGGATGATAGTATGTGCAGGGTTTTAATTAACCAAACTTTATTATTTTAGAGATTTATTTCTTGAAAGTAACTTCCTCTAATTAAAATTCAGATGTATGGAATTACCCTAGTCTAGAGGGCTTGGCACTAGAAAATAAAGTACCCAAAGATGATACCATATGTATGTCCATGGAATTGGAGACAATGTGATGTACAAATGTAACCTGACTCTTTCTTTGCCAAACTTTTTCTCTTAAAATAATAATACCTAGGTTTTATACTGTGCTCTTCATCAGTAGATCTCAAAGTGTTTTACAAATGGAGGCAAGTATCAATATCCCCACTTTACAGATGGGGAAACTGAGGGGCAGGGAGGACCATAGCTTTCAGAATCTGAGTCAGGGTGTGAAAGTAAACATTTATAGACAGGTTCTGTCTGTAATATCCACCTGGAAATGGTTACTGGAGTGTATTATTAATGGTGAGGTTGTTTGACTTTTTAAACTACACTTCGGGGTTGATGATCTATTGTCCCTCTGACAGATTCTTGAGAATTCCATCCTTTATGCTCTGGCCACACTTGTATACGTGTCATGCCAATTAAGTGCTGAGTCAAGTGCTGAAGCAGCAAGTGAGACGAGTCTGTCTGTTTACTGTACAATAAATGTTCTAGTAGTCATTCCACACCTACATGCTCTGGTGGTCGCTTCTGGCCTTAATCTCTGACTCTATGACCCAGGAGCTCTGACTGATCTTGGTCCAGCTCAAAACAGTACACAAAGTTGCTTAGACAGTAGCTATGTAGCAGGGGGGATACATGTGCATTAATATAAAGATATGTTGCACAGCTACTCACTATGAAATTCACCCCAGATCAGAGAGGCCCAGGCCCACTGTGACGTTGCACTCTATATGATTTTATGAAAATATGCTAATGAGTTTGAATATAATATAACTGAAATATGCTTCATGCAAAAGGTCTCTTGTAAGGTATCATTTCAAAGCTTATAATCTACTGAGTGTGGTCATCCTATTTGTATAAATGTATCACTATTGTATCTGAAACTGGAAATATGAAATATAACTCTGAAGGCCTATTGTAATTATGCAAAGTGTGGGCCATTAATGGTGGTTTGGAATCTTGATGGCTCCCATCAACCAGGACAATTGACTGCAGATGGCTCTGTTTTACCTGTAAGTCTTCCTGTATACATGTGTGCTGGCAAGTGGATGATGAAGTCTTACAGTGACATGTGATCATGTCACCTGAACTGGAATCCATCTTTAACCTGATGCTTTTCCATTGAGAAGGAGGGGGTGGGAACCCAGAGAGGGACAAAGGACTCCCACCTTGTGCAAAAGATATATAAATGGGTGGAACAGAACAAAGGGGGGAGCCATCATGAGGAATCCCCTAGCTACCACCTGAGCTGGAACAAGGGCTATACCAGGGGAAAGGACTGTGTCCAGACTAGGAAGGCATCCAGTCTGTGAAAGAGACTTATTGTGAAACATCTCTCGGGGTGAGATTTTATCTGTAATCAGTTGTATTACTGTATTAGGCTTAGATTTGGGTGTTTTATTTTATTTAACTTGGTAATTCACTTTGTTCTGTCTGTCACTACTTGGAACCACTTAAATCATACTTTCTGTATTTAATAAAATCATTTTTTACTTATTAATTAACCCAGAGTATGTATTAATACCTGGGGGGCAAACAGCTGTGCATATCTCTCTATCAGTGTTATAGAGGGTGAACAATTTATGAGTTTACCCTGTATAAGCTTTATACAGGGTACAATGGATTTATTTGGGGTTTGGACCCCATTGGGAGTTGAGCGTGAGTGTTAAAGACAGGAACGCATCTGTGAGCTGCTTTCAGGTTAAGTCTGCAGCTTTGGGGCACGTGGTTCAGACCTGGGTCTGTGTTGGAGTAGACTGGTGTGTCTGGCTCAACAAGACAGGATGCTGGAGTATCAGGCTGGCAGGGCAGGAAAGCAGGGGCAAAAGTAGTCTTGGCACATCAGTTGGCAGTTCCCACGGGGGTTTCTGTGATCCAACCCATCACACCCACACAAAGCCCTGTGCAACAATTAAGTCTTACTCCAGTCCTCAACATGGAAAATTGTACCCAAAATCAGCTTGGTGTGGGTCCCTTCCTAAAAATCTCTCTGGGAAGCTGAATGTTCAGCTTTTCCATGCTGCTAAATCTAAACCGACCAAACCAAAAGCTAAAACGGAGCACATCTGAGCCACGAAGCTGCTGTTCTATAACAGCCTTCACTCTGGTCACAAAGTAAACTCACTTTAAAAATAAAAGGCGGGGTGGAAGGAAACCAACTGGCTGCAGAAATACCTCTGAGCTATGAGCCTTTGTTATTGTATGGTTGTAAGCATTGTCCTCCTGCAGCCTGTCCCTGCCTTTCATTATTTTTGTCTATGTTGTCTGACTTGGACTATAAATTCTTTGAGCCAGAAACCTGCCACAATTTGCCTATAAATGGCAATGAACCCCTATGGTGCTGCATTTATAATAATGCATGTTGGAATCTGGAGTGCTTCCATACTGGGTGATGCTGGAACTAAGAGTGCTGGGGGTACAGCAGCTCGCCCCGGTTTGAAGTGGTTCCCATCACATACAGGGTTTACAGTTTGGTTCAATGGCTCTCAGCACCCCCACTATACACGTTGTTCTAATGCTGCTACTTCTATATTTTCTGACTCTTCATAATTGTAGTAGATGGTGAGCTCTTAATCATAGTCTGCCTGCACTGTCACTCTTGGTAGCTGCGGAAAGGATCAGGGCCTCACATGGAGAATATGGAGTCGGAGACAATAAAACAAGAGAAAAAGTCAGTCTAATATCCTGGTAATAAAAAGAGAATCTCCTAAAATGTGTTGACAGAATTGTGTGTGAGGAATGTTTGAAAACTTTCCATGAGGTAGCAGTGCATTTTAAATTTTTTTTTTTTTTTTTTTTTTTGTTCTGTGTACCATAGAGGGTCTCTGATCACGGCCAGCATATGTGGTGTTAAACTGAAACCCCAGTCTTGTGGGTTTTAGTACGCCTTAGCAGTTAGTTTAGCGTCTGTGGTTTATTGTTTACTGCTTTGCTCTTATGCCTCGAAGCATATGTTAGTGAAGTAACTGCAGTATTCAAGCTGAATTTCCAAACTGAATGAGTTGTACTATACTTGGTTATTTGTAGAACTTAAACAATGCTCCCTAGATTTAAAATCCTGTCTCAAAGGGGGGCGGAAAAAACAAAATACAAACCAAGTAGGATAGGTGCTGATGGGATCCAAAGGGATGAATGATGAAGGACAAAGTACCCATTGATCAAGTGGAGAAGTTGCCATAAAACATGAAGCTAAATTTAGCCCTGACAAAACAGCTTATTCCAATGCTGACTTTGGTCAATTCTGTCACTTTGTAAAATACCCAGTGAGCTAAATTAATATTTTTAGTCTAAATTTTGTCAATGATAAGCAGTGATTTACCTTTAAAATGGGGTTTGGCTCCTGTGCTATGACCCACCTGGCTATTCTGGAAGGAAATATTCTGATTGCTTGAAAAAGATTCTTTTCATTTAATTAGAATTTAGTGCTGGTGATGAACATTTGACCAACTCATGAGTTAGACATTTTCTCTCTGTAAAACACGGATGTCACAAGTACTAGCAGTTCAAGTTTCTCAATGGAACCTAACCCTGATCCTCTGCAGGCATTGCCTGTAGGGACAAGAACATAATTCAGTCTTCATGATCAGTTATGGGGTTTTTATTTGGGGGAGGGGAGTAAGAGTTGGCTTCTCCGTCCTGTCCCTCCCACCCCCTCAAAATTTCCCTAAATGGTACAAAATAACAGCCACTCTGGTGGCTTTTGTGATCTGGATGCCTGCCAACTTAATGGACCAGGCTATCAAACCACCCTCAGATGGTAATGGCTTTCCATGCCTAATAGGTTGAATAGACTTGAGAATTGGCTACCACTAGTAGAGGGGAAAGACATTATTACCCATAATCTCCTGGGCCAGGCAGTCCCACTAATGAATCTGCCTATAGATCGACAAATAGTATGCTGCTAACATGAAGTCTGATCTAAAGCCCACTGAAATCAAGGAGTCTTTTCATTGACGTCAATGGGCTTTGGATGAGGCCTGTATTAAAAAAACACCATATATAGTATTTTGTATAAAAATACTGTTGCAAAGTCAAGCACTCAAAACTTAAAAAATGGTAGACTTTAGATTGCCTGTGCAATCATAATTTGCCCCCACTCTCATGAATTATAATATTCTGCCGTTACATGATCATATACTATTTTTTCCACAAGACTCCTATGTCCTGCAGTATCCAGGACTGACAGTGCTCATTGAATTGGGTGGTTCAGTATTGCTTATCGTCTCTCTGTGTGGCAGGGATTTCCCTACATCCCCCCTGAATTTCCCCAATCCCCTCCTCCCCCCCAGTTTTGTGAACTAGTTACATGCAGTGTTGCCAATTTAGTGATTGTTTGGAAATTTGAATTAAAATTGAAACATTGATACACACTTTAAAACATATACAGTGTATGATAAAATAAGTGTATGTGAAAAAGTATAATAGATTTGAAAAGTATGAACATAGACTAGCTTCCTTATACAGCTGTTTTTTATGACCATGTCGGTGCATTCATTTCGGTGATGTTGGCCAACCTAATAATTTCAAAATATGTTTTGTAAACAAAGTCTAAATGAGCTCTCCCTGACAGCTAGTGATGAGCTGGGGGCTGGGGGGAAAGGCTTCAGGACCAGATTGTATTTACATTCACACCTAATCTACCTAGGTATCCAGCAAACTGAGCTGCGTTGCCCAAATGATAGATTTTTGGCTGGGGTTGGATTACAAATCACTTGAGTGTGCGGGGGTAATGAAATGTTGTTGTTCTTATTGTATGAGTAAAGGGCAGTAGAACTGTACTTAGCCTGTGCTGACTGAGGGCATCAAGAGAGAGGGTGGGGACAGGTGTTTTGCTTGATGGTCTGCCTGAGTCACAAGTACTATTTGATTTGCCCCTCTCCACTGTTTAAAGACAGAGCTGATTAGGCTCCAGAGATAATCTTTTGTTTTGTTAAGTGACCACTACAGCTGAAATCACTATGATCAGGTCTAAGTGCTTAGATCTGCTGTGGGACAGTGTATCTGTGGAAGAGACGGCCCAGTCTGCACTAGCAGTGAGATTCCCCCACTGAGAGCTCAGCTGAAATCACTGAGAACCTCAAGAGACCAACTAGTAGAGGTCACAGTGGCAGGTGGCAGCAGAAGGTGATGGTGTGACAGATTTCAGTTACCAATCTGCCTGAGGCGTTAGGTGATCAGGCTGAGGCCACAGGATTGTTTGGGGAGGAGATGATGAAACACACCAAGCTTTTAAAGCTTTATTAATAAAATAACAGAGGAGAGTGATGGGTGCTCCCCATGTCACTCAGAGGAAGGAAGAAAGCGTTAGTGCCCCAAGCCCTAATCCACTTTCATACTCACACATACTCTACCCACGGCTGGCCAAGCCTGGGTGTAACATAAGAAGAAGAGGGGGAAGGGTGGACAGGAGTTTTGTTCTGGGCCCAGGTCATCCGGGGTCCACTGTAATCCTCTCCTTGCTTGGGCTTTTGGGAGGGTTTTAAGTTCTGGGTTTCTTTGGGGGTGTTGTTGTCCAGGGCCCTCTGTGCCTTGTGTTCTTTGTACCTGTCCCAATTGGGCTTGCTGTGGCCTTCACCAGCTCTGGAGACTTTGTTTTCCCTCCTGTTGGCCTTCACCGTCGCTGCCTTATTCGCTCTCACTGTTCTCACTGCTGTCTCTGCAGCTCTGCTTAACTTAGTTGTATTTTTTTCTTACAGCTGGGCAGGTGTAGATTTTTTTGTCTAGCCCATGACCTTGGGCTGGGGCCAGCGTCTTATCTCCACACGGAGCTAGCTGAAGTGCCGAGTTAACCCGTTCTCTGCTCTTTTCCTTCTTTCCCCCTCTTGGCCTCTTGCACCCTGCAAGGAATCTTCCATTCCACATTCACATCTTTGGCCTTCCCCCAAAATGCCTTGTGATGCTTGCAACCGTGTTAGCAACATACCATGCTGATTTGCCTTCCATGGGACTCCCTGAGGGAGGGAGACCTTGGGCCTGTGACAGTCCCTCTCCTCTCCCCCCCGACCCCAAATCAACATTTTGTTGTGAGGGGTCCCCATTTTGGTTTTTACCCTTTTTTTGACACTGTGGCTGGGGTTACTATTGGCCTTTTACATTCACAGCAATATAGCACCACACGCTACAAATTTGTTGGGTTAAATATTGTTGGAGCTGGGAGCACACCGAATTTTATATTAGTTGGTTTTTTGGCCTTAATTATGGTTTTAATTAGTTTTTGCAAGGTATTTTGCGTGTGGAGGGCCAATTTGGCAACAGAACGATGGAGTGAACGGTGGCACAATGAACAACAGTGGCCAGAGCGACGAGTCAGCAGCTGGAGGAATGAGCAAGGTGTCTTCTTGCCCCCGACCTGGGAGGTGAACTCATGTGAAAGCACCTGTGAACTCTGAGTCTCCACTGACCAAGGACAACACCGGTGAGTGTTAATGAGGCTGTTAAGAATGCTGGAGACACAACACAGTTCATGTGAACAAACAAGGCTGTGGCATCATACTTTCTATTTAAGCAAGAAATACCACACACTACAAACTGGAGGCCAATGTTTAGTGCATTGTCACTTGTTCATCCTGAAGTTGAACACTGATTCCGAACAAGACCAGCAAATGCTCACTATCTTTCTGCAAGAAACTCAACTGACTGACTAGAAGCATGTAGTGCAACACTGAAAGACTCAACAGTTGAAAAAGTGAAGAACTCTCTCACCACATTCAAAAAATGTACATACATGGCTGATGAATGCACCGATGCAAATGGGCATCAGGTATTAAGTCATTGTGTACGTTATCTTGATGTCAGTGATAGGCCAGTCGATGCATTTCTAAATGTTCAAGTTATAGAATCCACATCGGCTGCATCTTTGACAACCCACATCTTAGAAGACTTAAATGCTTGTCAGTTGAACCCCAAAGAGATGGCTGCTTGTGCATTTGATGGAGCTGCAAACTTGTCTGGAAGACATGGTGGAGTACAAGCTTTGCTCAGAGAAAAGTGTAACCCTAATCTCTCCTATACACACTGCAGAGGCCATCTACTCCAACTAGTGCTAGCATGAGCTGCAGACTCTTCAAAAGACATTTAAAAAGCTATACATTTAATGTTTTCATTATATTCTTTTTTCAGCAAGAGTCCAAAAAGACTGAATATCTTGGAAAATATAGAAGGTACACTGGAACTGAAGTTCAAATTAGTCCAACCTGGGAAAACCCTCTGGTTTTCTCGTGAGCGATCCTTGGCTGTTGTCTTAAAATTACTCCAGCCGTTATTACTGGCTTTGGAAAGTATCTACCAAGATGGGATGGATCTAAGTAGTGAAGCTGGTGGATTACTTTCGCTATTATGTTCAGAGAAGACTATTGCCGTTCTCTCTCTTGTAAGTCTACTGTTGAAACCACTTGGGTCATTAAACAATGCCATCCAGGCATCTGCTACAACAGTAGTAGATCTTTGTCCAGCAATAGAAGCTACATTTGGATCAATCAGAGAGCTATCCATTGCAAAAGTACTGGAAGAAGCAAAACTTCAGTCCAGAAGTTGACTAATGAAGACATTTATATTGAATCCTTAAGTGAAGAGGACAAGAAGTGTTTGTTAAGACAACTGAAAAAGTACACAGACTCTATTCTTAAAAATCTACAACAGTGACTTCTAGATTCTACTCAACCTCTATGTAGCTTTTACAGATCCCTGTCCTATAAAACACTGACAGTTGAGTGAAGTGAGGCACTACCAGCAATGGGGCTGACATGTGCTCAGCACAGAATAGAGAATTTGAACACAGAGTGGAATATCATACAACGAATGAATGAAGATTTGATTTAAACTTCTTTATCATCACTAGTGGCTCAACCCAATCTTTGTGCTATGTTTCCTGGGATGAAAGAAGTAGGAATTCGTCTCTTGCTACTCCCAGTCACAACAGCTACAGTTGAGCGTTCTTTTGCCTCATTGAATAGAATTGTGTGTTCTGAAAGAAGTCGCCTTCTGCCTGATCATGTGAATGAACTAATGAGCATATCAATTGAAGGAATGGAAGTACCGGACACACGAAAAGCCACCAAAGATGAACGCACTGCATTTAATAAGTTCATTAACAGAGTTGGGCAAAATTATAACAAGAAACCAAGAAGGATGTAGATGTAATGCTTCATAGAAGGCTTGAGTAGCCAACTTTAATTTGTGTGATAGCTTTAACTTATGTTTTAAAACCAATAAAATGGTCATGAAACATTTTTCAATTTTTACTATGGTGCGATATAGTCCACCTTCACCCTCACGGACTCACCCCTTCATCAGCCCTCACCCCTCCCTGTAAATTCGAACACCTCCCCTAATTTCAATTCCTGGGGAAAACACTGCTGTGTGGCGCCATGCCTAACTTACTCTCCAAGCCCTGTACTACATATAAAATTAATTTATTGAGATTCCTTTTGTTGCAGTTTGTACAAAAAGACATTCGAGATGAAGGGAGATCTTATGATGAAGGAATTGAACAGACTCAGGAGATCTGGGTTCAAATCCCCAGTATCACTAGGGCTGTGTGAATAACAGATTTTTAAATCTTTGTCAATTCCAAAAAATCAGAGATTTTTGTTTTGAGTCCAACTAAACATTTTGAGGATGAGTGGTTAATGTTTAATTAAACCTGAAGGAAACTTCTAAACAGTTACTTCAAACCAAAACACAGTTACATGTTCATTTAGACAATGTTGAAATGTTTCATATCAACTATTGGAATTCCCCCATTTGTTTGTTTTTCCCTGCCATGAACACTTTGGCGAAACTGATATGAGTTTGTGAAATATTTCAATGTCACCAAAACTGCATTTTTCTCTGAAAAAAGTTTTTGACAAAAAATTTCACCCCGCTCTAGTTGTCATAGACGTCCTGTATTATGTTGCACAAACTGCTTAATTGCTCAGTACCTCAGTTCCCCATCCATAAAATGGGAATACTTACTTTTGCCCACTGTCCATCTTTTGTGGAAAGAACTGTCTCTGACTATGTCTACACTTATGGTGGCATGTACAGTACATACACTCCACACACCTGTAGAACAGGTCTATATAGCAGTATAGACTGAGAGGCACTGCTTGGGCATGTAGAGAAATATGTAGAATACATACCCTAAGGTTCTCCTGTGTCTTTGCTCTACTTGCCTAAGCAGTGCCTCTCAGTCTATACTGCTATATAGACCTGTCCTACAGGTGTGTGGAGTGTATGTACTGTACATGCCACCATAAGTGTAGAAGTAGTCGAAGACCCACAAGAACCTTAGGGTATGTATTCTACACATTTCTCTACATGTCCAAGCAATGCCTCTGTCTTCTACACTGCTCTGTGTAGCACTGAAGTGTCCCACTGCTGGAGCCTTTCCCCACAGCAGGGAAAGGCTTCCACTCCCCCCTGCCGGAGTCTTTTGCTGTCCTGTGTAGCTAAAACACTGCAGCATGGATGAAGCCCGCTTTTCACTGCGGGGCGTGGCTACACATATACTACACAGTACCACCCCCAGTGTAGCCAAGGCATCTTACTATATCTAAAGTATGGTACTTGGCACAATGGGCCTTGGCTCTTGTTTGGAACCATTAGGCATTAATGTCATACAAATAATCACATCATAATCCAATGCAGGATTGTGCCTGTATATTGAAAATCTGATGACCTATAAGGTCTCCTTCTCCTGAAGGGTTGAGGCGTCAATACAAATAAAAAAAGTTGAAGGGATTGAGCATAATCTATTTGGAAATAAAAGTAGAAAGGAAACAGTACCTGTCCTATTTAATAGATGAAGTGGTGAGATATTCTTCCAACATAAAAAGTATAATCATGTTAATGCAGAAGACAAATGAAAACAAACACCAGCTCTCCACCATTATAACTCCATTGATTTTCTGACTTACAGTGGTCTCCTCCAAAAGAAAAACCAAGCCTTAGGGGTCTGTCAGTGATCACTGATCTTGCTATGACCAGGCTTGGCACAATTCGATTTTTATTTTTAGTCATAATTTTGACAAATAAGATCAATGCTTATTTTTAAGCATTTTTTCCATTTGTATATATTTAAATGTTTACCGTTGCAGGAAATAAGGGGGAGGGATCAGACAATTATTTAATGACAGTAAACAGAGATTCAGAAAGTTAAAGCTTTAACTATTAAAACACACATCAATATCATATATCAAAGTATACAAAGTAAATAGACTTAAATCAAACTCAGAATTCACAACAGCATTTTTCTTAATTTGCCCATTTATCAATTTTCTCTTATCGTTGATGGAAATATGTTTTCATTGGTTTGTGCATGTATGGGGAAATCTGTGTTGATTGACATTTACTGATAATCTAATCCTTCCAAACATAGTTACGAGTGAACTTCTGCATTGACAGGGATCTAACACTTAAACTCTAAGCAGGGGATTGCAAACTTTAAGTATCTGACAAAGGCATTTTGCTCTTTCTACAGCTACAGTTGAAGCTCGCGTTTCCTTTGCAGCTGTTGGAAGTAACACATGATGATAAGCACTGGAAAGCAAAACTGTCTCTGGCACATGCCCTAGCAATATTGTTTTGGATTGCCAAATGGAACACCTGGGTATGGTTTCTGATCTTAAGCTCTTGTTGCTCAGATCTTTGTAATTTAATAACAGGACATATTGCAGAGCCATATAACACTACTTCAATAAGCCAAAGATTTAAAAACCTTAGTCTCTTTGGGATTCATTTTTACTAAACTCATACTTGGGCAGCAATGCCCTAAAGTTAAGATGATTTATATTTATGCAAATGAAGCAGCAAAATCTAGAATTTCTTAATTTGTTAGGGTTGCCATGGTCCCAATCCAAATGTGTGGAAAGAACTTGCTTGCACATTTTTCATCTCTGCCTTTTAATTGAACTTCACATCATAATTTCTCTAAGCACATGTTACTAGCCATTAATAGAGGGTTCAGTCCTTTACAGTACTGAGCATGTTAGCCCTTATCCAATAAGATAGCTAAGCATGTACTTAAGCGGTTTGTTGAACAGATGCCAGAGTGCTCAGCATCTTGGAGTATCAAGCTCATAAGAAATGTTAAAAGGGCTTGTCTACATAAACATTTCATTTGAGGCAAGCTGGGGTGTAAACCCCAACCCCCCCCCCCCCCCCACACACACTAGCTTGCTGTGCACTGAGTGTCCATGTGGATGGTTCCTTACTGCATGGTAGCTCTACCCCACTTTGGAACAGGAGTTGATCAAAGTGCACTAAGGAACTGTTACTGTACATCAGCAGGATCCAGGTGGACACGGCAGCCTAGTGCCGGGTAGATTCAGACCCCAGCTTGCTGTGAACTAAATGGGTGTGTAGAGATTGGGCCCTAGGACACTGCTTCAATGAAGCTGGAGATCTGACAGTAAAAACCAATATTTAATTTAACTCTTCCTATCTGGGGTTTGTTTTGGCTTAGGTTTCCAGTGGATCTAGTCACAAGACTTCAACAAAAATAAAACAGGAATAAACCATAATTTTCCCTCTTTGATCTCAATAGTCTGCAGAAATGTAGCCCCTTTTACAGATAAGGATACTGAAGCAAATAAGCTATGTGATTTGCACCTGTTGACCCAACCACAGTTGGACCATGATTTGGAACCAGCTCTTTTTAACTTGAAAAGGTGCGTGAGGCAGGATCTTTTATTGGACCAACATTTGTTGGTGAGAGAGACAAGCTTTCGAGCTTGCACAGAGCTCTTCTTCAGGTCTTTTTAGCTTATCCGTGTCGCTTTTCACTTTAATTGCCAGGACGTTGGAGAACATGTGCAGATATCTCACAATTCAAAGCTCTTTAAATAGCGATTATGGCAGTTACTGAGGAATAGAGATGACTTTTTCTCATATTAAGCAATCTACAGTAGAGATCTCTGACCATTACCTGTTTTAGCATGACAAAAGTATATCATACTTCTCATCTGAGGACATCAAAGCATCAAATTATTCACAATAATTAAACTTATTAAAGTCATGTGAGAAGTATTTATGCATTTTACATGTGTGGAAACTAACCCATGCAGGTTAATTAATCCACCCAAGGTCCCACAGTCTGTGGTTGAGATACAAGAGCCCAAATTCCTAATACCCTGTTCTAGCTAGAGGTTTGATATAAGGTTTAAAACTCTTGCACTTTTCCATATGTGGATCAAAGAGTGCTTTATCAATAATAATGAATTAAGCACCACAACACCCTGGAGAGGCTGCTATTGTTCCTGTTCTGAGGTATTGATTGTGACCAGCCTGCTACAAAGTATGTCAGTGGCAAAGCTGGAAACAAAAACCTGATCTCTGGGCTTCCAGGCTTGTGCCTTAACCATAAGCCTGTCCCTACTGCCCACTCCTCTAAGGCAGATGCCTGCTGAGAATAGCAAGGGCCCATCCCAATATCTAAAGGATCTAAGCAATCAGCCTCTTCCCCTTCAACTAAAATGCAACAAATTCTATGCTTTGATGTTGCTGTGACACAGCGCTTGCATTCAAATGAATTGCTTTTGGGAACAGTGACATGAGGGCAAGAGATTATTCATGCAATATGGTAACTATGTGATTTCTCGCCCTCTCCATCAGAGGTTAGCTAAATGGTCACAACTGGTAGACAAAATGCTATTTTTAATAAATTTAAACTTGGAGCTTGAAATCTGAACACAGAAGGCCAGATCCAACCTCTCTTGATGGATTGACACATACAACAAAGTCTGAATCTGTATGAAGGGAATTCCACTGGTGCAGGGAAAAACTTTTTGTGTAAAGTTTGTGAAGGCACTGTATTCACCAGCTGTCCCACCCAGCTCTGGTGGAGGGGACATGGCAAGGCAGGCCTATCCTATTCTGGTCAGCTCAGAATTGAAAATTTGCTACTGCTATGACTATAAGCGGTATAACTTGTAGTGGCCAACGCCGAGTGCTGGGAGGCAGTTAATTAACCCAGAAACCTCAGGACATGCCAATGGCTTTGGGCTGATGAGTGCTTGAGGAGGGTAGTGAAACCCTTGATGGAGGAAATGCCATTAAAAGGCGGATGAGCAAATTTACTCAGTGTTTTTGCCAATGACATCCACGCAGGACAGATTGGCTCCTTCAGCTGTGGCTGATAACCAATGTAGGAATGGAGCCCCGAAAGGTAGGCAGATGGAAGATCTCTGCCGCTCTGGCAACTCCTGCGGCATAGCTGGTTCCAAATGTATCAATGTCCATCCTTCCTTTGGTCCAAACCAGTGAAGTCACAAGAGGGACGCTGACACATGGGCAAAGCAACACCTCCGTATCAACTGCCACATGCCATGGAGAGAACACTCCATCCTTGCTGGCAACATGGACACAACACAGAAGGTGGCAGTTATGGGTTATAAGCTTCCATTTGATTAGCGTAGAGGAGGGCACCATGGGTCACCTTAGACAGTGAGAGGAATCACTGTGTTCCATTGGTCAACCACCGCCCGCCACAAAGCTGAGCAGCCCCCGGACAGTTAAGTGATGACCCGCCACAGTCTGCCCATTTCAAGCGGTGTATGGGGCTAGACCAAAAGTTGAATGGCAGATGGAAACTTTTCACCTGGCAAAAATAAGAAACCAAGAACTTTCTGGCTTGGCAGCTGGAATGTCAAGACCATGTATCTGGGATAGACAGACGATGACTACCTACAATACACAAGCAGTACATGGAAGTCAGCTTTGATAGACTATGAGCTGTATAAACTAAATGTTGACATTGCAGCACTTCAGGAAACAAGACTTGTAGATGCTGGTTCTGTCCAAGAGGCCAATTAAACCTTCTTTTGGCAAGGTAAAAGCAGAGAAGAAAAACATCTGCATGTTGTCGGTTTCGCTGTGAGAAACAAGTGGGTAAAACGCCTAGAAATACCCATTGGGAAGTCAGAACATATCATCTCACTTAAACTTCAGACGACCATTGGCTCTGTGAACATCATTCGTGCCTATGCACCAACACTCAAATCTAGCCCTGAGATGTAGGATACATTTTACAGGTCTTTGCATCAAGTTGTCAAAAAAAATACCATCAACTGAGCAACTTTTTCCTCCTTGGTGACTTTAATGCAAGAGTTGGTGCAGACAATAACTCATGGCCAGATTGCCTAGGACATTTTGGCATTGGCAAGATGAATGAGAATGGCCAATGACTTCTTGAATTCTGTGCCCAAAACCAAATGTGCATTACCAATTCATATTTTACAGGAAAAGATCGCCACAAACTGTCATGGCATCATCCACGATCAGGCCACTGGCACCAATTAGACCTTGTTATTGTCAGGAGGAAAGACCTACCCTTAGTGCGGAACACTCGCATGTTCCCCAGCGCTGCTTGTGACACTGACCACTCCTTGATTATTAGCAAAGTGACAATTGCAGCCAAGAAACTACATAGAGCAAAGTTTAGGAGCAAGCCCAAAATCAATACTATTAACACCAAAAACCAGAGGAAATGCCAGGAGTTTGTGCAGGCTTTTGAACTTAGCATGAATGGGAAGTCATTACCAGAGAGGGCAGAGAAATTTTGGGAAGATTTAAGAACCACAATCCATGAAATTGCTTTAGCTATATTTGTGGAAAAGAGACCATCAAAAAAGGACTGGTTTGAAGGAAATGAAGCGGAACTGTTACCTCTCATCAATATTAAGAACACAACCTTTCTGGAACACAACAAGAGGCCAAGAGAGAGCACCAATGTGAGACTTTGATATGCAAAAAACGAAATATAGAGAGCAAGCAGACACTGTGCTAGTGTACCTTATTGAATATTTCCCTTTATTTAAGTTCACAGTAGGAGAGCAAATTTTAAGTAATTGCTTGTAAACAAGCTCAAACAAATTGGTTCTTTACTTAACTGCATTTAGAGAAAGGCCCAGTTCAAAACTAGAGCTGTTTGAGAAGACTTGATTTTTTTTTTTTAATCCTGCAGGTAATTCCAATATTTTGACACTAGCAGTACCTTTTGCAGAACAAAATTCCAAAATATTTCAATTTGCAATTTTTGTTTTGAATCGTCAATCAAAATCAGAAAATGTAATTGAAACCCATGTCGGGATATTCCAAACTTGAGTAAATTTAGATCAAAATCTGAACTTCACAGTTTAGGATATATTGGAGATGAAGCTTTCTTCCAAAAGATCTCTTTCAATACCTGGTATTCTTCATTTGTTTACTTCACAGTGAGGTGGTTTCAGGGCTTGGTATGTGAACAGTTCTCTGGCCGTATTTTCTTCATTCTAGGTGAAAATGTGGTGATCCTTGAGTGTTTGGATTTGGATTCAGTTTAATTTAGCGAGATGCAGCTGTGAAGCTGGTATTTGAATTTTTCTCAGTCTTGGGGTTATGCCTGAGGTCCATCTCTAAATAAAATACATCTAAGTGCAAGATCAGGTAGACCCTGCTGCCAAATCATTTCTTATTGCTAGCTGCATTCCTTGTTGATGTATTTTTGTAGATGAAGGCCAAAGTATCTGCAGTCTTGCTAGGAACACAGAATGTAAAAGATGACTAATACAAAGTGAAATAAATAAAATGCAGTCTTTAGCATGCATGTGCAATATCCGTTTGTTTCCTATTTTTGGTTGAAGGGGTTTATAGAGGGGAGGGAAAAAGCAGCAACTGCAATTCTGTAAACGAACATTTCACTTTCTATAAATTGATAAGACCAGGGTGGTTCTTGCTTTGCAAAACATAAATTAGATCCACTCCCCATTTTATCTGAACTGCCTACATTTGGGAATTCATGCAAAACCTTGCCTACTCACTTTTATAAACTGATTGTTCCATTTAGCCTAACTATAAATCTGCCTCGGTCCAAACATTATACAACTCCTTCAGTCCTGTGGTAGTCAAGTTGCAGATTACACCAAGTAGCCTAGGCAGAGGTTCAAACTTTACACTTGGGTTCGGGTCCATTGTCAGCTCCATCATGCTAGCTGCACGGTGTAGTGCAAGGTTACATCAATCGATCTAAATTACCGCTCCACTGCAACTGCAGAATGCCCAGCAAAGTCAGCTATTTGGCCATCCATCTGCTTTCCTGGATCCAGGGTTCACACCAGCCAGAAGCCACCAGTATATCGCATCCAGCACAAGGATACAGATCTTTACCCTGAGCTGATTATATGACATGTTCCAGTTTTAGCCCCTCTTATATCCTTTCTGCTTTAAGGAAATTCACATGAACTATATCCAGGATGAGCCCGGTTACTAGATACGCTGCGCCACTTTAAAGCAGCATTTATGCCTGTGCAGCTTAATCTAGTATCCCAGTGAAGTAAACTGGGATTAGCCCCACTTTGGACTGGTACCGTTTATCTGTAATCGGGACTTGGACCAGTGAAGCTGCACGGGAGTACCTGTACTATGAATTTCCTTAATGTAGATAGGGCGTCAGACTGAACAAGGGATAGGTAAAAGAGGTGGCTTATCAACTGGAGTTTGTTTTCCCAAAACAAAGCGTTGGTTCAGATCTGGAGATGAAATTTAATGTTGATAAATGCAAAGTAATGCACATTGGAAAACATAATCCTGACTATACATATACAATGATGGGGTCTAAATTAGCTGTTACCACTCAAGAAGGAGATCTTAGAGTCATTGTGGATAGTTCTCTGAAATCATCCATGCAATGTGCGGCGGCAGTCAAAAAAGTGAACAGAATGTTGGGAATCATCAAGAAAGAGATAGATAATAAGACAGAAAATATCATATTGCCTCTATATAAATCCATGGTATGCCCTCACCTTGAATACTGCGTGCAGATGTGGTTGCTCCATCTCAAAAAAAGATATATTGGAATTGGGAAAGGTTTAGAAAAGGGCAACAAAAATGATTAGGGGTATGGAATGGCTTCTGTATGAGGAGAGATTAATAAGACTGGGACTTTTCTGCTTGGAAAAGAGGCAACTAAGGTGGGATATGATAGAGGTCTATAAAATCATGAGTGGTATAGAGAAAGTAAATAAGGAAGTGTTATTTACTCCTCATAATACAAGAACAAGGGGCCACCAAATGAAATTAATAGGTAGCAGGTTTAAAACAGACACAAGAAAGTATTTTTTCACGCAATGCACTGCCAACCTCTGGAACTCCTTGCCAGAGGGTGTTGTGAAGGTCATACCTATAACGGGGTTCGAAAGGGAGTTATATAGATTCATGGAAGATAGGTCCATCAATGGCTATTAGCCAGGATGGGCAGGAATGGTATTCCTAGCCTCTGTTTGCCAGAAGCTGAGATTGGGTGACAGGGCATGGATCACTTGATGTTAACCTGTCTGTTCATTCCCTTTCGGGCACCTGCCATTGGCCACCGTCCGAGGACAGGATACTGGGCCTGATGGACCTTTGGTCTGACCCAGTATGGACGTTCTTATGGGTAGTAAAGTTCAGGTACAGGTAGGCTAAACAAATGTTTCCACATGTAGTCAATTGCTATCTACCTGCCAGAGCAGTTAGGTGGCCAAACAAAGGTAATGTGGGTTTCCATAAAGTCTTACAATGTCCTGAAAGGACACAAACGTTTGTTGCTTCATGGTGGCCATCAACTTCCTGCTCTGCTCAAGCATCCCAGCATGCAGAAGACTGAAGCAGGCCAGGAGTCTGCTTCTGAGGACTATTTGTTTTGTTCAATGCAGGGAAGCTTGCTAAGGATTTTTTTAAAAACATATACAATGTGAAAAAAGAACCTCGGCAAACCAAACAATATGCAGAGGTATCCTTCCTTGTAACCAAGTTCTCCTGCTGTAGCATTGCAATGGTGGTCAATGTCCTCTAGGAAATAAGGGATGATTCTGGAAAGCAGGAAGGTAATCTTGGAGCAAGCCATTTGGGTATGTTTACACAGCAGCCGGGAATGAGGCCTGGTTGACAGACTCGCTAGCAGGGCTCAATCTAGAATGCTAAAAATAGCTGCAGCACCCAGCAGATAGTTCCGAGCCTGAACGGCTAGCCCAAGCCCCTGCCTGTGCTTCAATGCAAACACTGCTGTTTTTAGCATGCTAACTCAAGCCCTGCTAACACAAGTCTTGCTCCCAGCTGCAGTGTAGCCATACCCTTGAGGACCTGGATAATTTAAACATACTGTAGATGCATGTTGAAATGATTGTTTGGCTATTCAGCTACTTAAGACATTAGCGTGGCATGGCTAAGACAAGTGCCGTTCACCTTTCAAAATGAGAGAAGAAAAGAATCATGCCAACTGGCTGTGTGTGTAAGAGAGAGCGAGACTCCTGCAGCTTTATCACGTGTCAGTAATGTAAAGATCAAGGAGTTTGCTTGTTAAAATATTATTGCTTAGTTTACCTCTGCAGTTAAAGCTGTCTTGGTTTTCTCTTTCAATTTATGCCTTCTAGTTTATTCCTGCTGCTCACCGAGATCTGAAACACAAAACTCAGGAAAAAGAAGAACAGGAGGACTTGTGGCACCTTAGAGACTAACAAATTTATTAGAGCATAAGCTTTCGTGGACTATAGCCCACTTCTTCGGATGCATATATTACATGCCACCTTTATGCATCCGAAGAAGTGGGCTATAGTCCACGAAAGCTTATGCTCTAATAAATTTGTTAGTCTCTAAGGTGCCACAAGTCCTCCTGTTCTTCTTTTTGCGGATACAGACTAACACGGCTGCTACTCTGAAACAAAACTCAGGAGCAGTCAGTATTTATTTAAGACTTTGACACAGGGTAGTTGTGTAGCAGAAGGATACTCTGCTCCCTCTTGGGCTTGGTAAAGAAATTGGCTACATAGAGAGATTTATCTAAGAGTTCTAAGAATATCAGCTGCAGTAATGATTATTTCTCCTAACACTCTTATTATCCACAAAACAGAGGTCAATCAGCTTAACTGTATGTTTACACTGATGTGAACCAGGAGAACATCAGGCACAAAGTTTGCTACATCTGCACTCCGCTAAATACTTTGTAAATCTCTGAGGCCCAAATCCTCAGAGACACTTAGGAACATAATTCCCATTGATTTCAATGGAAGTTAAGCACTTTCTAAGGTTCTGGGCCTGAAATCCTTCGATGAAATCACAAATACTGAGCCTCAATCCTGCCTGTAAGGCAGACGACTTTACAGCTGGATCAAGAGACTAGAGAAGGTATACTGGTTATCTAAGGTAGCACTGTGGGCCTCATCTCTCATATCTGTTTTTATCTTGAATAGTTACTTCTGATTAGCATGGGAGTAACTGAGAGCAAAAACAGTTGGCATTGGCAGAGTGGGAATAAAATGTAGGGTCCTAAAAGCAGTATCTTCCTGTGATCCTAAGAGTCCCCCAGTGCCAGTTGGCATACAGTTATAGTGATATATACTCAAAAGGTGGCATGTAATATATCACTGGAAAACCAGCAACTCACGGATCATTAATATTCTTGTGTGTTGTATGTACAGTAAACCCACAAAGAACTTTATATATATGTGCTGGGAATACATTCTTAAAAAGTATTTGGCAAGCAGTGTCTAAGCCATGCCTGATCCAGACAATGGAATGTGGTTCCACCTGCTTGAATGTCTCCAAGGTAAATTAAGAAAGGTGTGCCCAAAGACAAAGAAAAGCAAGGTAAACAAAAGAGAGCAAGTAGGGAAAGATGACCACTTAACAATCTCGATCGGGGATGGAGATTGCACCTCCAGGAAGCCTCCCTGCCTCTTGAAGCAGGGTCAATGAACTTGGGGAAGATATAAGCAGAGGGAAAAAAAGACATTTGGCATCTTTCACCCAAGGAGACAAAGAAACCAACCCCTTTGATCTCTGTGAAGGGTCCTGGCCAGAGAGTCTGGTCAGCCTTGCTGGAAAGAGACTTGGTGAGAAACACTTCTTCAAACATGAGACTCCAGGTTGTTAAATCAGGTTTTAGTCTTGGATGTGTATTTTTACTTTTTTGTTGTTGTAACCCTTTCTATCTTTATTCCTTATACTTGATATCACTTAAACCTATGACTTTTTGTTTATTAAACTTACTCTACTTTAAACCACTTCAGTGCTTTGATTAAAATAGTGTGTTTGTACCCAGATAAGATGAGCTGCTGGGTACTGTCTCATTCAGTTCGCTGCTCCTTTAAAAACCTCTGTGTGTGCTCAGTGAGAGAGCAGGGCAGAGCAGAGAAATGTCTCTGAGGAACTTGGGCATTGGAGTTCACTGCCTGCTGGGCAAGGTTTGGCCTAGCAGTGTGCTGAAGAGTTTGCTGGCAGGGCAGATAAGTTGGTATGTCAGGAAGCTGATACATAGCTCAGCAGCTGCAAATCTCGAACTGCAGCTTGAGGGTGAGAGGAGTAACACGTTAACTCACAATTCGGGGAACTGCAGCAGATTTGTCACACTGGCTCCAACCTCTAAACACTTCCATTCACTTCAAGGGAAGCATAATGCTGGGTTCTTTTGAAAATCCTAGCCTCTCTCTCTGGTTTGAATAGAGCTTGTTAGTGAGCAAGGCCATGCCCATGGATTGTAATGCCCAGCACTCCTTCAAATGCAAAAATTTGTGGTCAATTGAGCAAACGATGTAAAGCAGATCCTCGGTAATGGGTCAGATTAACCTTTTCCATGGAAAACTTAATTTCATTATTTTTAGGGGTGAATTCCAATGTAATCTAAACATAAGGGAATATGTAGTATAACCAGAACACTAGCCTGATCTTTCACTGGAACTAAAACAGGTTCTCTGCTTGTCATTGAGGAATCAAAGGTTTTAATTTTTTGGCAACACTAGTCAGATCCTCCAAGGTGTTCTAGGTGCTTAATTCCTATCAAAAACAATGGGAGTTAGGTGCCTACCTACCTTTGAGGATCTGGGCCTTAGTGACTCTAGTCTAGTGCTCAATATGTTGTGTTGGGTAATGCCTAATTTGGCAGGGCCTTGTAATCTTGAGCCTGTTCATTAGTTATTTCCTTAGGCATCACCTGCTAATGATCCTGCTGTCACATTAGGGATGGTGCTTGTGTAAAAAGTAGTTAGGAAAATGGCACCAATTTTTATAAAGATAATTTAAGCAGTTTAATCCCACTACAGAAACAGGAGAAATATTTGTGCCTGTTCCAGGACAAGACACAGTATTACCTTATATATGCTTTAGCAAGATAATGATAATCATACGGCTGATTAACCCTTCATTACTGTTGCGTAACCACACAATCCAGCTATAGAAATGAAAATCATTGCCTCTTGTGCATACAACCATGCAATGTTAATCAAGTATTCAGCCCCTAATTAATTGTATTGAAGCTTGCCAGTTCACTTTCTTTAGGAAAAAGCTGGGCACTTTGTTATGCTTATCTATTAGCTATACTTCCCGCATTAGCTACGAGCAACTTCTGTAAGATAATTTGTCAAGCATAAGCTTATGTTGTGACCGAAGAACTAATTAACCACTATAAATTAAGCTATTACTGCACTTGCCCAATATATAAAGAACTCGAAGCATATTGCTTGGCAGCTATAAATTCTTTTCCACCTGGCAGTTCAAAAATTAACTGTTTTGAATGGTATTGCTCTCTGTGTCTTAGGAACTAATACAGAGGCACAGTGCCACCTAGAGCCCGTAGAAAGTTTTTGAAAGGATTTCCGCTCTGATTTAAAATAAATAAGAAGCTTCAAGGCTATGTACGTGCATGCAATCAAGCCTCTTTGCTTTCAGAACAAAACAGTACACTGAGAGAATGACTTTTACTCTTCAGCTGTAGCCACTGTCCCATCACCATTTCCACATTAGTGTCCAGATCCTGATGCTAAAAATTAAGTTAACTAATTCAAAGGGGATGGAAAGGAAAAAGGCAAGAAAATAATTGAAATAGTCACATAGGTAGCTACAGTTGTTTTAAGAATTATGTTGCAGTCACAGATGGCGCTGTATTCACTGTAAAAAGAACAGGAGTACTTGTGGCACCTTAGAGACTAACAAATTTATTAGAGCATAAGCTTTCGTGGAGAAAAGCTTATGCTCTAATAAATTTGTTAGTCTCTAAGGTTCCACAAGTATTCCTGTTCTTTTTGCAGATACAGACGAACACGGCTGCTACTCTGAAACCTGTATTCACTGTGTAATCTTTGTGGATGTCAGAGTTGCTATAACTGACGTGTGTTGTCCTTGTCTCAGCTGGTTTTCATTGGCTCGAAGAAATCCCTTCTGTGTTTCTTGCCTTCTCTTAAGCTTTATGTGGTGAAAATGTGTATATTTGGATTGTAAAGTCAAGTAAAAGTCTGTCTTTGCAAAAATGTACCATTACACTTATTCCTATGAAGTACAGTATCTAAAAATGTAGTGAAACAACTGAGTTAATTTCCATGGAATGTTGTTCTGGTTCCAAAATCTGGGAAGAATACAGATTTAGCAAAACCATTTGGCCCTTGCCAGTAAAACTGAAATAATCCTTCAGGATGATCCATACCTATAACTATTCCACTTTCATTCTCCAACAGACTTTAACTTATGTCCTGTCATGAAAGAAAATCCTTCAGAGTTTGAGGAAGGATTCTAGTGTCAATTGGATATTATCAGCTTAAACAAACAACTTTCCATTCAGGTGGTTTGAGGGTCTGAATGCAGAGTCAAGGTAGAATGGCCTCAGGATGAAACATCAGTTTCGGGAGTTGGGCTAGGTAGCTTAATAAGTCTTCCATATCTCTGGTTTCTTCTATATGGCACTCAACTGGTTAGCCAAGAATGGTTGATCAGGTGGTTGCTAGCATATTAGAGAATTTTACATGGTTTTAATGAGTATTTCCTCTCTCAGGGCCTCCAGAGGTTGGTGAGTAAGCTAAGCAGTCAGAACTCACCAAAGGGCTGACTTCCCCACCACTGCCCAAAGTCACAAATGATCACCTTTGTTCCAACAGGTGCCCCCCCCCACTCTTTTTGGGGGAAGGTCCAGTGGTTTGCAATCCCCTGTAAACGATTCAGGGAGGAGCAGCAGATCCACAGTATTGCCAGTCCCCAAAATGTCAAAAATTGTGAGGTTGGCTTAAAAATCATGAGACTAAAAAAATGGGGTTCTTTCTGTTTGCCACCTCATGCCTGCTCTGGGGTTACCCTTTCAAGCTTTCCTTTGCAACCATGAAGGCTAAAACATTTTTATGAATTGAAAGCTGAGAATTTCATGTAATTGGTTGTCTTCACTGGGTGTGGGTTTAAATAAAACCTCAAATATTGCAGGACTTGTAATAAAATAATGAGAGTTGGCAACATGGGGCCTACTCCCTCTACTGATGTTTTTCAGAGAATATTGCTTCTGTGTCTCTTGCTGCAGAATGGGGGCAGATCATGGGATCTCACTCTCTCAGGAGCAGGGCAGAGTTAGGCCTTCCCTCATCTGTCACTTCTCCCCTCCATCTTTCTGTGGCCTTTTTGTCAATTTGAGATGTCCACGTCCATGGGCCCTATTCATCTCCATTTCCTCCATGGCTGTGAGTTGCCCCATGAACATCTGTCCCTGTGCTCCCACCCAGAGGAGGAAGAGAACAAAGAGGTGAGAGCTACAGCAGCACGTGGGAGCCTCTGCCCCCTAACTACTAACTGAGAGAGACCTAGGAGTGTCACAACCAGAATTGGGCAGCCAGGCCTAGTAGTTGAAGCAGTTGCGGTCGGAGGCCATGAATAGCACCAAAGTTCAGTGCCAGGGTCAGGACCCAGGAGTCAGAGCCAAAGGTCAGAGCAGGGGTCAGGAGTCCAAGCGCAAGCCAACAGGCAGATCCATCACTACCGTTGTCAGTGGATACCACCTTGTTGCACAGCCACTTCCTGGAACTCCTCCTCGGATTAAATAGGACATCTAGACCAATCGGGGCCGCAAAGGAATCAGTCCAGCCTTCCGCGGTGGCTTTTCCTGTGGTGTTTATCTCCACAGAGTCTATGTCATAATGTGTATGGTCTTATCACAGCTTCCAGGTAGTGTTATGGAGGTATCAGCTATCCCACACCTGGCAGAAACTCACAAAGAGCTGCTGCTGCAGGCACTAGCCCTGCCACACACATTTAAACACCAACTCCTGACCTCTCTGCTTTTTTTTTTTTTCCTCCTCCAGTAAAACTACTATCAGATATTACTGGGCCAGGAACTGCATTTTGTTTCCCTGGATGGGAAGAAGAATCAGAGCAAGGAGCTTGCCAGTTGCCACAGTCCTGGGAAATTGGCTAGTAGTTCAGTTCTCCCAGACTGATGTTCAAAATCTTGGGCCTGGTCTACACTAGGAGGTTATGTCGAATTTAGCAGCGTTAAATCGAATTAACCCTGCACCCGTCCACACAACGAAGCTATTTAGTTCGACATAGAGGTCTCTTTAAATCGATTTCTGTACTCCTCCCCGATGAGGGGAGTAGCGCTAAATTCGACATGGCCATGTCGAATTAGGGTAGGTGTGGATGGAAATCGACGCTAATAGCTCCGGGAGCTATCCCACAGTGCACCACTCTGTTGACGCTCTGGACAGCAGTCCGAGCTCGGATGCTCTGACCAGCCACACAGGAAAAGCCCCGGGAAAATTTGAATTCCTTTTCCTGTCTGGCCAGTTTGAATCTCATTTCCTGTTTGGACATCGTGGCGAGCTCAGCAGCACTGGCAACGATGCAGAGCTCTCCAGCAGAGGTGACTATGCAATCGCAGAATAGAAAGAGGGCCCCAGCATGGACTGATCGGGAAGTCTTGGATCTGATCGCTGTGTGGGGCGATGAGTCTGTGCTTTCGGAGCTGCGCTCCAAGAAATGGAATGCGAAGATCTACGAGAAGATCTCCAAAGCCATGACGGAGAGAGGATACAGCCGGGATGCAACGCAGTGCCGCGTGAAAATCAAGGACCTGAGACAAAGCTACCAGAAGACCAAAGCGGCAAACGGACGCTCCGGATCCCAGCCCCAGACATGCCGTTTCTACGAGGCACTGCATTCCATTCTAGGTGCGGCCGCCACCACTACCCCACCACTGACCGTGGATTCTGACAATGGGGTATTGTTGACGGCCGCTTCCTCGGAGATGTTCGCGGACGGGGAAGATGAGGAAGGAGATGAGGAGGACGAGGCAGTCGACAGCGCATACAACGCTGGTTTCCCCGACAGCCAGGATCTCTTCATCACCCTCACAGAGATCCCTTACCAACCCTCCCAAGGTGTTAACCCTGAGCCTGAATCAGGGGAAACATCAGTCGGTAAGTGTTTTAAACATGTAAACATTTATTTTGATCAGAACAGGAATGGAATATTAACAATGGGTTTTTCATGATTACTTTGCCCTAGGTGCTTTACTTTTTAGTCCTTGCCAGTGCAACTACTTCAAAAGTATCTCAAAATGTCCGGTTTTGCATGATTACTTTGCCTTAGGCGCTCTACTTTTTAGTCCTTGCCAGTGCAGCTACTGGAAAATTCTGTCAATATGTCCGGGGATAGAGCAGAAATCCTCCTGGGACATCTCCATGAAGCTCTCCTGGAGGTAATTTGAAAGCCTTTGCATTAGGTTCCTGGGGAGAGTGGCCTTATTGCATCCTCCATGGTAGGAAACTTTTCCGCGCCAGGCTAGCAGCAAGTACTCCGGGATCAGTGCCTCGCACAGCATGGCCGCATATGGCCCTGGTTTTTGCTGACATTCACGCAGCATGCAGTCTTTCTCTGTGTCTGAAATCCTCATCAGAGTGATATCACTCATGGTGACCTGCTTTAAATTAGGGGAATGTTAGTATTGGGACTCAAGTATCAGGGGGTAGCCGTGTTAGTCTGTATCTACAAAAACAACAAGGAGTCTGGTGGCACCTTAAAGACTAACAGATTTATTTGGGCATAAGCTTTCGTGAGTAAAAACCTCACTTGTTCGGATGCATCCGAAGAAGTGAGGTTTTTACTCACGAAAGCTTATGCCCAAATAAATCTGTTAGTCTTTAAGGTGCCACCAGACTCCTTGTTAGTATTGGGACTGATTGCCTTTTCCTTTACATAACTGTAACCGCCGATTTACCGCCACGCGGTGAAGGCGGGAGAGGGGCAGCATACAAGGATCTTTCCCAGGGACAGCCGCGAGGGGGGTGGGACAGGGGCAGAGTTCATGCTGGCCGGATTGCCGGCAGCAGGAACTGGCCAATGCTAGGGGCATTGCTTTGAACGTGAAAGGAGGGCACAGCTATAAATTAAGCTTTCAGCAGCCAAAAGTCTACGGCTTACCATGTCCACCTGCTACCCGAATTCTGCTGTCCTGCCCCGCTTGTGTAATCTGTACTCCAAGACCCCAGGCACTGAATGGGAAGGCCGAAAATTCGACCTTGTCCTGAGTGTGCATGTGATAGGTGCTGTGCATGGTCTTGTTCACAGAGAGAGAGACTATGTTGATTGTTCACAAAAATGTATCTTTGTGAGGAATTCGCTCCCTTTTTCCCATCCCACAGCTGCGAGTGTCGCCCAACCTACCCCGGCATCCCCCTCCCAAAGGCTGGAGCAGATTAGGCGCCGAAAGAGAAGGACACGGGACGACATGTTCTCCGAACTTAGGGCTGCTCCCGGGCCAAGGCGGCACAGAATATCCAGTGGAGGGAGAACATGTCGCAATACCAGCGAGCACACAGTGAACGGGAGGAGAGGTGGCGGCAGGAAGACCAGCAGGCGACTCAAACGCTGCTTGGACTACTGAGGGAGCAAACGGACACACGCCGGCGCCTTGTAGATGTTCTGCAGGACCAGAGGCAGGAGGACAGAGCCCCGCTGCAGTCCAAGTCCCATCCCCCCCTCACCCAAAGTCCCAAGAAGGAGGGGCAGCAGGGGCCGTGAAAACAGTCACTCCACCCCTGCAGACTGCTCAAGTACCAGACGGCTCTCATTCCCAAAGTTTTGATAAGTCCTTTCCTTCACTGCAAAAGCACCTCACCCAAGCCCCCGTCCCAGTGTCATCCCCTAACTGTGTAGTTGTTAATAAAAAATACGTTTCTGTTAATTACTGTTTCTGTCATGTTATTTTAGAGGAGAGTGTGTTTGAAGGGGGGTAGGGGGTTGGTAATTGGAGAGGACAGTCACCTTTACCAGGGTACAGACACGGGGACAGGTTCAGCAGAAGGTCACACATACACTGCAGTCACTAGGCACCCTGGTCAGTCTGGCAGGTGGTTTTCATGCTCTGTGTGGGGGGAGCTATGTGAGTTTGTGGCGGGGGAGGGCGGTTACAGATCTTATGCAGCGGTCCTTAGCCTGGATGACAGAACCATGCAGGAGGGGATCTGTAACCATCCTCCCCCGCCACAAAGTCACATAGCCCCCACACACAGAGTCCCGAAAAGGAGGGGTGGCAGGCTCCATTGAAACAGCCAGTCCACCACTGCGGACCGCTCTAGGAGCGGGAGCCTGTCATTCCTCGAGTTTAGAAGCGTCCTTTCCATCACTACTCCCTCTCCCCACCACAGTCTGTGTCCCAGTTTCAACCCTTTACCACAAAACCCTTAATAAAGAAAACGGTGTTAATGAACAAAGTTCCATTTATTTTATTTTTAAAGGTGTGTTGGAAGGGGGACAACGGGGTGAGGGGGGTATGTAACTGGAGAGGATAGTCAACATTAAGTGGGTAAAGAAACAGGGGCAGATTCAGCTTTTCTTTAAACAAACTTAATAGTCACAGGTTACCCTGCTCACTGTGGAACCTAGCTTTCAAAGCCTCCTGGATGCACAGCGTGTCCCACTGGGCTCTTCTAATCGCACGGCTGTCTGACTGGGCGTAATCAGCAGCCAGGCGATGTGCCTCAACCTCCCACCCCGCCATAAACATCTCCCCCTTGCTCTCACAGAGATTGTGGAGCACACAGCAAGCTGCAATAACAATGGTGATATTGGTTTCGCTGAGATCAGAGCGAGTCAGTAAGCTTCTCCATCTCCCCTTGAGACGTCCAAAAGCACAGTCCACCACCATTCTGCACTTGTTCAGCCGGTAGTTGAAGAGTTCTTTTTCACTGTCCAGAGCGCCTGTATAGGGCTTCATGAGCCAGGGCATTAGCGGGTAGGCTGGGTCCCCGAGGATGACTATAGGCATCTCCACATCCCCAACAGTTACTTTGTGGTCCGGGAAGTAAATACCTTCCTGCAGCTGTCTAAACAGACCAGAGTTCCTGAAAACACGAGTGTCATGAACCTTGCCTGGCCATCCGACGTTGATGTTGGTAAAACGTCCCCTATGGTCCACCAGTGCTTGCAGCACCATTGAAAAGTAACCCTTTCTCTTAATGTACTGGCTGGCCTGGTGCTCCGGTCCCAGGATAGGAATGTGAGTTCCATCTATAGCCCCACCGCAGTTTGGGAATCCCATCGCGGCGAAGCCATCTATGATGACCTGCACGGTTCCCAGGGTCACTACCTTTGAGAGCAGTAGCTCAACGCTTGCGTTTACTACTTGCATCACAGCAACCCCCACAGTAGATTTGCCCACGCCGAATTGATTCGCGACTGACCGGTAGCTGTCTGGCGTTACAAGCTTCCAGAGGGCTATGGCCACTCGTTTCTGGACAGTCAGGGCTGCTCGCATCCGGGTGTCCTTACGCTTCAGGGCAGGGGATAGCAACTCACAAAGTTCCAGGAAAGTTCCCTTACGCATCCGAAAGTTTCGCAGCCACTGTGATTCATCCCAGACCTGCAGCACTATGCGGTTCCACCAGTCCATGCTTGTTTCCCGGGCCCAGAATCGCCGTTCCACAGCATCAACAGGATCCATTGCCACCATGATGTCCACGGCGCGGGGTCCCGTGCTTTGCGAGAGGTCTGTGCCCCTCTCAGACTTAATGTCCTCACCACGCTGCCGTAGCCTCCTCGCCCGATTTCTCAGCATCTGCCTCTGAAAAAGGTGGATGATAAGGTGTGAGGTATTGACAACGGCCATAACTGCAGCGATGGTCGCAGCGGGCTCCATGCCCACAGTGCTGTGGCATCCGTGCTGTCACTCACCAGAAAAGTGCGCGAACTGATTGCCCGCCGGCGCTTTCAGGGAGGGAGGGCAGGAGGGAGTGATGGTTGAATGACGACAGTTACCCAGAACCACCCTCGACACATTTTTTTCCCCAGCAGGCATTGGGGGCTTGATCCAGAATTCCAATGGGCAGCGGGGACTGAGGGAACTGTGGGATAGCTGCCCACAGTGCACCGCTTCTAATGTCGACACTTGCCCTGTTAGTGTGGACTCACAAAGTCGAATTACTGTTCTTAGTGTGGATACACACGTTCGACTTTGTAATATCAGTTCCACTAATTCGATTTAAGTAAAATCGAACTACTCTCTTAGTGTAGACATACCCTTGGACTAATCCAGCCAAACCAAGACCGTTGACAGTGTGCTTGCAGCTTGACAATGCAAAAGAATTTTTAATTGCAAATATTACATTGCTCAGCATTAAGGTGCTAGGGGTCTGGAAAGGGCTTTGCAATGTATAGGTTGGAGAATGTTTCTTTTTCTCTCTCTTTTTTTTCCTCCCCACAGACTTAATCAGTCCCTTTCAGGAGTGTGATCCTGAACCCAAACACAATGGCTTTGTAGCTCCAGGGGCTAGAGACTGGAGTGGATGTTGGGAAACCTGAGTTCCCATCCAAGGTCTGCTACTGTTGCCTCTGTGCCTCAGTTTCTGAAGCTGTAAAATGAAAATAGTTACCCTCCTTGTAAAAGTGCTTTGAGATCTATGAATGCAAAACACTTTGTAGAAGTTAGTATTGTTGGTGACTGAACTAGAAAGAGAAACTTCTATCTATGTCTGCTGCATGAAATGCACTAAATAAACAGCTTACATACTGAAAAGGATATTTTATTTTTGAAATTAGCAGTATTAATAATCTATGTTGGATATAAGTAAGGATGCTTCTGTGTAGTCCCCTTGTTTCTATTTCTGGCAGATACTAGTCAAGAGGAGAGTAAAGTAGTTCTAGTTGCTTTTAAACTCTAGGATTGTACTGCTGAATGTCTTAACATTTAAGGGTTAAAAAAGATTTTTCTTTACAAAACTTAAGAGTAAAACGTGTTCATTTTTTTTTTTATATTGTGGCAAGTTTTGGGATGACCTTAACACTCCACGGCAATGTTAAAAATGAATGGAGAAGCAAAATGGATTGGAAATTAAATATTAGGAATTTAACCTGTTATAATAGTAGCTACTGGACACTGACTGCCACATGACAGGGACAATCTTTTGTTACCTTGATGCATTCTATGAGACCAGGGACAGGAAATAAAGATTGGTCTTGTTGACACTTCTGTTTCTCACCTTTTAACACACCAATCGAACTTATTTAGGTTCAACTGAGGTCAAGCTTACACTTCAAAGCGAAGTCAAAGTATTTACATCAGTCAGGGATGTGAAACACCCCCCCACACACAAACCTGACCAAGATAGCGACCACGATCTAACTCCCAGCACAGATGCCGCTGTGTCAATGGAAGAATGTTTCCGTCAACGGAAGCAAACTTCATTCAGGGAGGTGGTGTTCCAACGCAGATTGGAAAAAAGCAATATAAAAAACAAAACCCTTCCATTGGGGTAGATTGCATCTACACTACAGGCTTACACTGACGTATCTATGCCAGTATAGTTTCCATAGTGTAGACACAACCTGAGTGATATGGGAAAATCTGTGTAAACAGAGAAGAATGAACATTACATTACATTTGGCCAGTCCCATGGTTTAAAATCATGTCAGCCACCTCCCAAACCCCATGAAATTAGCTTTAAAATGAGGATTTTTAAAAATTGTCTTTTTATTTGCCTTCTGGTTTTTGAGCCTTTAGTTTGAGCCATCAAGGTGTTTTTTTTTTTTTCTGCATCTAGGAGGGCTAGAAACTTACCTTCATTTAAAAATTAAGAGCAGGGATTCTCATGTAAGAACATGATTACAGGAGCTGCAGCTTAACATAAAACATCACATACAGTGAGGCTTGCAATAACGACATCACAAGAGTTGGCTGCACTGTAATAAATGACTAAAACTTTCTAGTTTGGGCCCCAGCCCTGCAAAGGGATTTGCACAGATGGAACATCCTGCCAATCTAGAGTCCAACTGAAGTCAGTAGGACTCTTCCTGGGTGTAGGACTCTGGATTCAGCTCATGTGGATCCCTTAATAGGATCAGTGTCTTAGTACTACAAGGTGGTGTTAGTGTAACACAGGGAAGGAATCTGTTTTATGTATAATAATTAGCTTGCCAGTTTCCCTTTAACATTCCATATGTAAGTGGAGTCAGAATGAGCTCTACCCTGACATCTGGTGGTGAGTTGTGGAAAAGGACTTCAGGGGCTGATCTTGTTTGCATGGGCACACTCACCCCACCTAGCATGATGGACTGCTTGCCCAAATGGTCACTTTGGCTGCTGTGGGACCCCCAGTCTCTTTGTTATTGGGGCTGGAGTAATAAAATCTTGTTATCCTGGTTATGGAATCAAGGACAGTAGAACTGTACTTTGCATTTTATGATGGAGGGACTCGCCCCCAACAAAGTAGCACTCGCTAGGCAAGGGCCATGGGTTCCAAAGCCCAGTGAACTGAGAGAGGCTAGGGATAGGTATGAATACCTGGTAGGATAGGTCTCTTCTGAGGGCCCTAAACACCACTTTGACCCTCTCCTTTCTCCATTGTGTAATAACAGAGCTAATTTTAACTCCATTAGGGGTCTTCTTACATGCTGCAGAGTTGAAATCACTGACTCCTAGGTCTAAGCATTAGACCTACTTTGGGCAAGTGGTTTGGAATGCGCCAGCACTGGGGCTTCCCTACTAACAGCTGAAATCACTACAGAGCTAAAGTTACTACTGAAATCACTGGGAGCTGTGGTAAGGGGCCGGGGGGGGGGCTGAAGACATATTGGTGAGCAGCTAGCAGGATGGCTGGCAGAGAGGAGCAGCTGGTGGTGAAAACTGTAGCAGAACCCTGCGGAGAGGTGTGGCAATCGGCCGTCGACCCGAGCAACGGAGCATGTAAGCTGCCCTTCATACCTCCCCCCACTTCCACCCAGGCTGGGAGGTAAACTCTGCAGATGAACTTCTGAATTCTGGGGGCTGCACTGACCAAGGACAGAAACTGCGGGTGGGGGTGACTGTTGGGTTGCTGGACTTAGGATCCTGAGGGGAAAAGGACACTGCCAAACTTACTTGGGCGTGGGTCTTTTGCTCATGGTTTGTTTTATGAATCCTGTTTGTGGTGTTTCCCATAATACTGCAATGTTTCCCTCCTTTATTAAAAGGCTTTTCCTACACTCAGACACTGTGCTTGTGAGAGGGGAAGTATTGCCTCTTAGAGGCGCCCAGGAGGGTGGTAGGTAATTGTCCCAGGTCACTGGGTGGGGGCTCGTGTCGGTTTTGCATTGTGTTATTGAAACGGAACCCCTAGATACTGAACCCGGCCCTTGTTGCTGCCAACTCTGATGGGCAGAAGCTTTACACATATTTAATTTAGTAGCGCAAAAACAATCTCAGTGAAACTCTATAACATGACTGAGAAATGTTTTACTATTTCTTCTTGAAAGTTGTTTCTTGTGTATTTCTTTCTCACTAGTAAATGTTGATGTTTGAGCTGGTAGTTCAGGACTGGGAGGTATGCTCTGCGCTGACTGCATTTCTTTAAAGTCTGTCATGCAACTGGAGTTTACCTTCCCATTGTCATATATTCAGTACAGCTTTAGTGTATTTGCTTGTAACAATTTGAATGACATTTTGTTTTACAAAAGATCTTGAACAAGTCTATGGAGCTGCTTTTAGACTATGACAGAGCAATTTGTTGAATCATTTCAGCATGAAAAGCCAGCATGACAGACCTTGCTTATTTGTCAGCAGGCAAGAAAATAACTCCTAGAAAATAACTTAGCATGGAGTTAATAGGCACGGCTGGGGAGCAGAGGGTCTAATCATGCTCTCAGAGGGTGTACAAGAAACAATCAAATAACCTCTTGATAGCTTAGGGATTGGGTGGCTTTGAGATGGTGTTACAGGGTGGAGTTAGTTTTCTAGGTGGGTGAAAACCACTTTTTGTTTTGAAACCATCATGCTTTAAAAATCTCAACAATAAAACGAGGAGTAAACTTGCTCATGAAGGCGTGTAATGACCCGCCCCTCTTCCTGGGGCCCGCTTGCTGCCCCCAATAAGGCTCAGAGAGGCTTCAGGGTTGTGCAACACCCATGTCTTTATTTACATATGGTTCTCCCACCACCAGTGTCTATCTATCCAGAAGCCTTGCAGGATTAGTCACCTCCTTTACAGGCAGAGTCGGCCTCCAGCTGCCTCCCTGACCGACTTCTCCCTGGCTTCCCCCTACCTTCTGGCCCCTCCCAGCCTTTATAGCCCTTGGCTTGTCAGGCCAGCAGGTGTTGCCAATCCTCAGCCCCGCATCAGGCCTTTTCATCAGCCCTAATCTGCTTCCCCTGATTGGAGCTGACTGGGCAGGGGCTAATTAGGTGCTTTTGCACCAGCACCCTGCTACATACCTCCCCACTTAAGCTGATGCCAGGCCTGATCTTCCTCAGCCCTGCTTTCCTCAGCCTGGGGTTTTACTCTGGGGGTGGCCTCCCTACTCAGCAGGGTGGTCCCCGGGCTCAACCCTGTGGGGTTTTGGCATGCTCCACCCAGACAAGGTGCACTGGGTAAGGGGTGGACCACCCCACAAGTCCACCTCTGCCCAGAGGTTGTCACACCAGTCACAACCTTGAGCAGGTCGCCTGCTAGACCAAAGAGACTTTGGGATTGGTGGACTTTTGGGACTTTGGTGATTCTTGGGTCGCTGGTTTCAAGAACCAACAGGAGAGGACACGGCCCAATTTGCTGGGGTGGGTCTTCGCTCATGGTTTGGTCTATGAACTCTAGTTGTGGTGTTTTCCCAATTTAATGCTATGTCGTTTACCTCATGTTATTAAACATTTTCTGCTACACCGAGGCTCTGTGCTTGCGAGAGGGGAAATATTGCCTCTTCGAGGCGCCTAGGGGTTTGTGTAAGATTTTCCCAGGTCACTGGGTGGGGGCCTCGAGCTGGTTCTGTGTCACGCTGTTGGGAAGGGACCCCTATGTACTGAACCCGGCCCTTGCTGCTATCAACTTGGCCTGGCAGAAGGGTTACATGTGTTTCTACTCTGATCTTTCTTTAGCTTCTCTGCCTCTATCACGGGGATTCTCTCCCCTGGGTGGTCCTGTCCTGGGACCTCCATTCCCTCTCTCCCAGGAGGGTCCCTATCCTGGCTGTGTTGTCTAGGGTTTGTATCTTTCTCCCTTTGAGGTTGTGGGGACTCCCCTTTCTCAGCTTAACCCCTGTAGGGGCCTGGGCCCTTCTCTCTCCCCTTTTCTCTGTTGGTCTTCTCCCCCTTCCTTCTTTCCCTTTTGGGGAAGGGTTCCAGTCCAACCCCAAGACCATGGTGTAAGGCACCCCCTTTATTACTCCCACCCACTTCCAGGCAAACCTTTCCTGCACCTCCAGGGGTACCTGGGCCATGGGACAATACTCCCCATCCCCGTGGATGCATTCCATCAGCATCCTTTCCCCTGGGATAAGCCAATGCAGCTTTACCAAGTGCCGCTGTATGAGGGAGCGGGCTGAAGCCATATCCACTAAACCCCTCTGGGGCTTTCGCCCCACCCGCATGGGGATGGTGGCTATTCCACGCCTCTTCTTCTGCCCCCCACCAACCTTCGTCCACCCACAGACTTCAGCAACCCCACAGTCCATCACTGGACAGTCATGGCTCTTATGCCCCGGCTGTCCATAGCGCCAGCACATAAGCTGCCCTGGGCGGCTAGGGGTTCCCTTGTGCTCCTCCAGTCACTTGTCTACCGGCTTCCCAGCGGTGTGCTCACGAGGTTTCTTGCCTCCCTCTGCATCTCACAGGGTCCGATGCTCCCTTGGGGGGGGGGAGGGGGGAAGTCTGCCTCTGCATATTCTTCCGTCCTTTTGATGGCGGCTCCTACGGTAGCAGGCTAATGTCGCCACACCCAGACCCGCATGCTATCTGGGAGGCACTGTACAAACTGTTTGAGGATCACCTGATCCATGATCTGCCCCATGGTTTGGGCGTTGGGCCTCAACCAGCATGTCACCCAGTCCGTCAATCTCTGGGTGAAGGCCCGGGCCAAATGCCCCCCGGGCTGCCCGAAACTTTTGCTGGTATTTCTCTGATGAAAGCCCCAGCAGGCCAAGATGGCTGCCTTCACTGTGTCAGTCCCTAGCCTGGGCATCTGTCAGGGCCACGTAGGCCACCTGCACCTCCCCAGCAAGATATGGGGATAGCCACAGGGCCCAGGTTGTCCTGGCCCATCCCACGCCCAGGGCCACCCACTCAAAGGTACCCAAAAAAGGCATTGGGGTCATCTGCTGGGGCTGAGGCTTAGGGACTGGATGCCATCTCCCCCTGCAGGACTCACCAGTTTCTGCAGGAGCTGCTGCTGCACTGTTGCCTGTTCCTTGATAAAGTCCACAAAGTCTGTTGTTGCTCAGCCTGCCAAGCCAGTAAAGCTTGCTTCTCTAGCCGGTGGGACTGCTGCAAGGCCTGCAGTGTCTTTTGCATCTCCCCATGTTGCTCTGTGAGCCACTGCAGAGTAACCTCCATCTCTGGGTCACCAAACTATGTCTCTGGCAAAGGATCCTGGATGAGCCTCCACATGTAACAGGGTTCACAACCCGCCCCTCTTCCTGGGGCCTGCTTGCTGCCCCCAATAAGGCTCCGAGAGGCTTCAGGGTTGTGCAACACCTGTGTCTTTATTTACATACGGATCTCCCACCACCAATGTCTGTCTATATACAAGCCTTGCAGGATTAGTCACTTCCTTTACAAGCGCAGAGAGAGCGAGTGTGACTGACTTCTCCCTGGCTGCCCCCCTGCCTTCTGGGGCCCTCCCAGCCTTTTAGCCCTTGGCTTGTCAGGCCAGCAGGTGTTGCCAATCCTCAGGCCGGCATCAGGCCTTTTCCATCAGCCCCAATCTGCTTCCCCTGATTGGAGCTGACTGTGCAGGGGCTAATTAGGTGCTTTTGCACCAGCACCCTGCTACAAGACCATTTAGTTTCAGAACCAGCTGCTCCACTTATACATTTTGCAGCCACATTCCAGGTTTCTTCATTGTTTTTTCCAGGTTTCAGGACAAGTTGGAATTTGACACCCTGTTTTCTCATGTCCTCAAAGTACCTCTCCATACACAGGCTTCTGGTGATATCAGAAATACAACATCAAATGGAGAAAAGGACAATGGAAAGGGAAAGATGCAGAGTACAGAAACACTAACACAGGTAAGATTGTCCAAAGCATAAATACAGCACCGTACAGCTACTCTAAGGTGCCTTCTAGCCTTCAAATTTCTGCATGTTAATATTCTTGCAGCCCAGTGAAAGAAACAGCAGTACCTTGTCCTCAAGCAACAAACTTGTGGTGGAATGTGGTCAAAGTATCTTAGCCTTCAGAATGTCATCTGTTCAGTCCTTAGGGTTATTTCTAGCTAAAGGGTTTCTGCATTTCAATCCCTTCCGGTAAGTTGAAAATCACAAAGCTGCAGCATATGACTGCCCTTTTGCTCATGCCTCAGCATGAGTGGTGTTTCACAGGGCCGGCTCCTGGGTTTTTGCTGCCCCAAACAGCAAAAAGAAAAAAAAAAAAAAGAAAAGCCGCGATCGCGATCTGCTCTACTGCCGCCATTTCATTCTTCAGCGGCAATTCGGCAGCAGGTCCTTCGTTCTGAGAAGGAGTGAGGGACCCACCGCCGAATTGCCGCCGAAGAGCCGGACATGCCGCCTCTTCGTTGGCCGCCCCAAGCACTGCTTGCTGGGCTGGTCCCTGGAGCCAGCCCTGGTGTTTCATGCCACACTTATACTACACTATGTGTTTAAAAACTTATGAATTGATTGAAAAGCCTTATGAATTGATTCCCAATGAAGCATCTACCCCAAATAATAAAAGGTTGGGAAGTGGACAACAATCAAAAACAAACACAGCAAAGCAGCAAATAAAAACTTGCTACACTTATAAATTTGTTCTGCCATTTACACTTGCATTAAAAAAACTTAATTTGAAGAATGTTTGTTAGGCTGCACAGTCAAATACTCAAAAGTTAGAAATGCAGAGGCAACCTTAATTCTAGCTACTTTAATTTTAGTTCCTTTATGCATTATCATAGTCTTTAATTACATGATCACATGCTATTTTTCCCCACAGGACTCCTTTATGTATCTCCATCAGCTTCGCAGACAAGGCCCTGAATTTACTAAGGATGCAGAGGTGGAAATTTGACACTACTCATTTTCTTTGCTACTGCTTCTTTTGTAATGAATATAGTTATCAGTACGATGGAGGAGATTTTCAAATGTACAAAGGGCAGTTAAGCAACCAATTCACAGTTATTTCCTTTCAAAACTCTCATCTTCTTCTGAGGTGGAACCACATATTTAAAGTGCACCTTCAGTAGAAGGCAGGCATTCATTAGAATTGTTTATCTGCTGTGCTGAATTGAAACAAACCAGAACAGAACTTTATGAGCAAGAGTTACTGAGTTGTACTAGTGATACTGTCATATTGAGGAGGCCTTTTATTTTAAGCCCCTCTTCTCAGGTATTTAACTTTCTGGAAGGATGTCATCCTCTAGGCCAGTGATTCAAATCCAGTCAAGTAACAGAAAACTATTACCAACTGATGGCAGAGTGACCTATGAAAAATGAATTCCTGTCAATACCAAACATGATGGTAGCTAGTTAGCACTAAGACCTGGATTAGTTGTCAATCTTAGCACAAAAGCTAAGTTAGCAGGCAGGCAGTTCACCAAAGGTAGATTCTCTTTCTTTTCAAAATGATAGAAAGCTAGAAGACCAGTTAGGGATTCAGGATAGCATTGTTCACTAAGCAGCATAGGTGGCTTTATGTATAGTCTGATGGGTGGCAAATGGCACCACGGTACTGTTTGCTGATATCCTCGGAAATCCTCAAAACGGCTATGGGAGGAACCCAAGTGGGAATTACTAGTGCTGATTTCATAAAGTACAGTACTGGATAAAGAAGTAGTTGAACCAATTCTGTCTTACCAGAGATGTCACAGCATTTAGAGCATTAGAGCTGACACAGTGTGCAGTTCCTCAGTGAAGCAATAATAATGCGGTCACACTGTTTTACAGTGCAGTTTGTGGGTTATGTTCACATGGAAGCCAGGTTATTTCCCAGTAAAACCATGCAAAGTGCTAGAATTGTCACTTCTACATGAGCAGTGCTTAATTATTAAATGTGTTTAATCAAGTGATCAAAACAACTGGCTACAGAGGAGAAGGGGATGGTAGAGACAAAAAAAACCTCATTACGTGTGAGCATCACAAGAATTCAGAAAACTTAGAGCCCTCTGGAATTTGATATTTATCTAAGTGAAAGCACTGTCATTCTGTTTTAAAGCATGCAATGGTGGATTAACATAGTGAAAATAATCTTACTTACACAATATCTTTAATTTAGAAAGATCCTTGAGGATTTTGTAAACTGAAACCATTCAGGTTTCAGAGTAACAGCGGTGTTAGTCTGTATCCGCAAAAAGAACAGGAGTACTTGTGGCACTTTAGAGACTAACAAATTTATTTGAGCATAAGCTTATTTATGCTCAAATAAATTTTTTAGTCTCTAAGGTGCCACAAGTACTCCTGTTCTTTTTGTGAAACCATTCAGTACAATTCCAATGCAGCCACCTCCAGGGTGGCAGACTGTAGCCAATGGACACCTAGTACAACCATGGACATTTTGACCAAGGACACAGAGATGAAATCCTAATTTTAGGAAAAGCCCTGGCAAAGAAAAACAGGGCCAAGATTTTAAGGGCTCAGGAAAATTGGAGAGTAGACATTATATACTGTTGCCATGGAAATCATTAGTTTGGATAAACTTTTTCTAAGAGGCTAAAGCAGACCATCTCAGCCAGTCAGACTCATACTCATAAAGGGTTTGTCTACAATGGCAAGTTTTGTCACCAAAAACTGCCCTTTGGCGACAAAACAACAATAGTGTACACACTGCAATGGGACTTTTGTCAAAAAAAATGCCCAGTTTTGGCGACAAAAAATTTCCACCCCTGTGAGAGACTTTTGTCTTTTCCCCTCCCTTTATTGTCGACAAACAGCCAGTGTAGACACCACACCTTTTTTTTTTTCTCGATTTTATTGGCCTCCAGAAAGTGTCCCACAATTCCCATGCTGCTGCTCTTTTCAGCGGTTTGAACTCCACTGCCCTGCAGCCAAACCTTTGCAAGCTCCTGGAATTTTAAATCTCATTTTCTGCTTGCTGGCTCCCGCTTGGACCACCACTGAGCTGTTGGATCTGATCAGTATATGGAGAGAGGAGTCTGTTCAGTCGCAGCTGCAATTGACCCATAGGAACCGGGACACATATGGGCAAATTTCTCAAGACTTGTGCGAAAAGGGCTATGATCAGGACACGCAGTAGTGCAGAGCAAAGATAAAGGAGCTGAGGCAGGAGTACCATAAGGCGCGGGAGGCAAACCATCGCTCCAGTGGTGCACCTAAGACCTGCCGCTTCTATAAGGAGCTGAATGCTATCCTCGGTGGTGACCCCATCTCCATCGCCGATAGCCCCATGGATACTTCGCAGGCAGCAGAAAGAGGGGGTAACCCGGAGGCCGAAATTCTGCATGAAGAAGTGGAGCTATTAACATCAGAGAGGCTTTGAGGAACCACTTTGACAATGAGGGGCACTAACAGGTGTCTGCTTTGGAGTTGCTTCTCTGGTGCATCCATGTACAATTTTGGGGCCCAAGATCCATGCAGCAAAATACTTTAGAAGCCTGTTCCCTCACTCAGGGATATGAAAAATCCATACCCTGGAGCAACATTGTTAAACCAACCCAACCCCCCCACGTAGACAGAGGTAATCTGCCTTTCGGGGCAGTGTCCACCCTGATGAGCTACAGCAGCGCAGCTGTGGCATTGTAAGTGTAGACAACTGGTTTCCCTAGGCTTCAGCCATCCCATTGTCCTAAGGTGCTCCCTCTGAAGGGGCCCGCCCTCACTCTAGTAGGGAGGAGACTAATGAGCTCTTCTGGGCTCATTCAGCATTAGCCGGGTGCACCTGTAAGGCTTGTGCTGCCTGGAGGGGGAGTTTAGAAGGGGAAAACCTGCCACAGGAAGGAGTGGTGAGCAGGAAGAAAACTGCTACACCCCAGAGACTGCTGACCACTGGGACAGATCAGCCAAGAGGGAGACAGTTGCAGGCCTCAGTACCCCTGAAACTGCACAGACCTGCTGTAAAGCAGGGTGCCTGAGGTAGACCCTTATTAAAGACAGTAGACCAGCTGAGAAGCCAATCGCCAACGGGCTGACCCCAGAAAGAATGCCTAAGAAATAAGCCATCTTTGCCTTTGTTTCACACTGATCCCATGTCTCATGAGGGAAAGAGAGAGAGAAAAGGGCCTTTTGTTTTGTTTTTGTTTTTTTGAGAAAACCATTATGCTACAAATGGGGAAGACTTGAATTGGGGTCTGGTGGAGACTTGGGACCCCCAATCCTCTGACCCCCCAATCCCATTAAAATGTAAGATAGTCATCTTAATAACCCTCCATCGTTCCTCATCTAGAAGGGATATGACACCAGCCCTGTTAGCAGATTGCTGACTCCACATACATGGAGGCATTCAATGATGCAGCAAATTCACAGGCTGTACATAGAACTCACATATGGTTACATCTCTTCACCCCATTCTCCCTTCAAAAGGAATGAAGCTGGGATACCTCCCAAGTACCCCAGAAGAGCTCTCATACTCCTCATCTGCTATTACCTCTTATTGTTTCAAACATTAATGTAAAACAGTCCCAGGAATCATCCCACCAATATGCAGTTTTCATTACAGATCAGTTCCCACATACGTCATACAAATCTCTTCTGTCATGATCCCACAGGACAGGTACACATGGGCAGAGTTTGTGTGCCCCATATGGGTTTGTCAATACTTCTGAGTGGTTGAGGGGGGGCTACAAAAGGCCTGGCTTCCTGCTGAGTGAGCCTTAGCCCGGCAGAGCTTCTGGTAGATATGAGGTCCCTGTTCCCAAGTGGGGTAAAGTCTCCCCATTTAACCCCTGAGTCAAGTCCCCAGCTCCTTCCCACCTGCTGAGGAAAGATGAGTGGCACTTGTTCCCCCATCATTCTCAGGTTCATTTATGTTTAGACTGACCAACCTGTTATGGATTTGGGAGAAATTCCCACCACCCCCTTTTTTCTATGATTCTCCAAGCAGTTGCTTTACATTTATCTGGAGCTTTTTCCACCCTCTGATGAATATCATACATTTGGCTCTGTTCTTTCCCAACCTCTATTTCCCTTCCCCTAGTAGCATGTTGATTCTCAGCACCTGTCCGCTGCATCTCAGTTTCTCCTGCTTCCAAGCAGGAGTTCTGACCAAAAACACAGTTGGCACTGACTTTGTTTCCCTGGTAAGGGTTAGCAGTGAGACCCCTGCTTGCAGTCTGGCTTTGGTGGGTTTGCATCTGAGGCCATGGCTACAGTACTGAATCCATGTTGGCCTAGCTATGCTGGCAGAGCCCCCTAAAGTAGATGCTGCATATGTCAATAGAAGCAATTCTTCTGCTGACAGAATAAAAGTGCAGGGAGGACATTAGATAAGCTGATAGAAGCACTTTTCTGTTGACTTAATTGCGTCCACTGAAGGGATTTTGCCAGCATAGATATGTCACCTAGAATAGCTTAGTTCTCATGCTGTCGCATTAGTTGCCTCCATGATCTTCTGTCTTGAGCCAGATCTTGTGCACTCTGGGGTAGGATGCCAGTGAGGGACAGGTGTCCAGTGACACCATCCAGCCATCATATCTTAGGTCTTCCAGGGGGGTCTTTTCCATCCTGCTTTCATTGGGTCAAAGTCAAAGATGATTCCCCCAGAGAAGTCGGTAGGCATTCAGAGCAGCTGATCCTACTACCTTAGAGAGTTGGGCGACTGTTTGAGAGAACAGCATTTGTCGTCTTTTCAATCTTCACAGGGAGGGGCCACATTTCAGTCCCATGCTGACCACTAAAGCATTATTTATCTTTAGCTTTGTCTCTGTGGGTATCATGGTGGTTTGGTTTGTGAAAGATGTTCTTGATGAGGAACCTTCTTACTGACTAAGCTTTTGCAGTATGAGCCTCAAGTTCTTTCTCAAGGCCACCCAGGTTATTGACAACAGAGCTGAGGTAGGTGAAATCACTGACAATCTCAACTAGGTGGTCACCCATTAAGATTCTAGAGCCTGTAGCATATTTCGAATTACGTGCAGGAACTATTTTGGTTTTATCCCAAATAATTTTCAGTCTGAATTTTGCTGCTGAACTTTCCAGTGCTTTAAGTGCCAAGACTAGCTCATTTGTTGATTTAACAGCTAGCGCTATGTCATTCGTGAAATCAGTGCCGGTGAGGTTCTTATCAAGGCATATGCCTAAAATATATTTATTTAGTGTCTGATCAAGTTCATAGTATATGATGACATTGAACAGTTCTAGGGTGGCAACACATCCTTGTCAAATGCCTGACCTAATTTGGAAGAAGGCGGTTCTTTTACCATTAAGTACTCAGCTTGAGGAGCTATTCTACAGACCGTGTCCAGGAGGCCTGCGAGTTTCAAGATCGGCCAAAGCAATTCCTTGTCAGAATCAAAAGTGGCCTTGATATCTGCAAATGCAACGTGAACAGGGTACTTGAATTCTCATGACTTCTCAATAAGCTGGTGCACTGTGAAGATTGCTCTGTCATGGAACAGCTAGGAGTAAAGCTGGCTTATGTTGGTCCTCACTTGCCCTTAAGATATTAGCAGCTCTGGCCAACAAGACGGAAGCAAAAACTTTCCCTGGGACAGATAGAAGGGTAATGCTGTGATAGTTACAACAGTCTTGTTTGCCTGTTTACATTTCCCAAGTGATAAATAATATACTTTGCCAGTCGGGCGAGACCAACTCTGTTCTCCGGATGATATTAAACAGCGCCTGCAGCCACAAAAGAATAGCTGGTCCAGTGTTTTTTAATAGGCCTGCAGGAATTCCACAGATTCCTGCTGCCTGACTTACCTTAAGCTTCTTTACCTCTTTGTGGATTTCATCAATAGTAAAATCACCAGGATCATTTTGTGTAGAATGGGTCAGCTCGGCAATGGCCTTGATGTAAGGGTCCAAACAATTTGGGGGGGGTGTTTAGCAGCTGGCTAAAATGTTCACTCCAATGTGCCATGCACTCTGCTTCTGTATGGATTAGCTGACTAGAACTGGAGTAGACGACACCGAGGTCTATGTCACCTAGAGGGTGTGAATTTTTCACACTCCTACTGGCGTAGCTATGTCAGCTAGAACTTTGTAGTATATATCAGGCCTCAGCTGTCTGGATTCAAGCCTTCCACATCATTTCCCATTAACACACCAAAGGAATATCCTACACTATCCCTACTCTCAGAATCCCAGAACTTTCTTTGGTGTCCATATTGACTCAGGCAACTGGCAGGGTGATGGGGTTCATCATAGGGCCTTTTACCCTCATCTGTTTACTTGCTGGCACCTGCAAGGGTTTCACCACATGGTATTTGACTAACGTGTGACCAGTAACAGTGTGTCTCCACCCCTGTCTCCCCATTGATTCTTGTCTCCTGTTTCCACTGGGGGATCTGGTTGTACATGGTGCAGGGAGGGTTAGGGTATGCATTCAGTCTTCTGCATGTTGTACACTCCCTCTGTGTTTGCACTTATATGGTTATTCTGCTGCACCTGTGGGGCAATGTCCCAGCACCCCTGCCCCAGTCAAGCTGCCACGAAATTAATCTGCTGTGGTGTATGACCATGGGTAATTGGCCGGTTTCCCTGTTTCCTCTTTGCAGAGAGCACCCTCATGTCCTCCTTCTTAGTCCCATGTAGAGGCCATTCCCCTTTGGGCCTTCTCTGAGACCCAACTATCTGCAGAAGTATCAGCCCGTTTCCCTACAGTGCATCCAGCCCTTGGGCTTCGGCCTACTAACCAGGATTTTTAGATCAGGGCAGCAGAGTTTGTAAAATTGCTGTCTAGTCCTTTCTCATAAGCATTTTTGACATTATTAACTCCTCAGACACTTCCCCATTTTGTATGTAATTTGGATTTCAACTTCAAAATAACTCAGTCTCCTTTTTTCTATTCCTCCACTCCTCCCTTCCCTCCCCACGAAATGTATTCCTCTATGCCTCAGGTGTTAGTTTAAACTTCCACAGTAGAGTTTGGTTACAGGGCTCATAACTGCCACAGTCTTCCCTAGACATCTGGGTGAAAAGCTTCTAGTGCCTTCTGTCAGCAGGGGGAACAGATACTGGACCTGGTCCTTGTTGGTTACCCAATTTACTTCATAACTCCTCTCAAAAGCATTTAAAATTACATCCATGTCCTCCCACTCTCTTTAGTGTGGTAATCATTTAGAATGTATGCTGTCTGAGGAACCAGGTAATCGGGGTCTCTCCCTAGCTAGCAAATCAGGGTGCTGCTGGCACATTTTCTCCATTTCAAGTTCATGTAATCTCTGCCTTCTCTGTCTTGCTGCCAATCAATCAGCTTCTGTCGCTCCAGCTCTACCTGCTCACTCTAATGCATGGCCTCCAACTCCATCCATGTCTTCCCCATGAGCAGCATTTCTCCTTCACCTGCAACTTCTTCCATTCAAAACATGCTGCTCTGGAACTCTAATTCTCACCACTGTGTCTGCTGGACTGTCTGTGGCACAGTCCCCTGGATGACCTACATGCCCTGTAGGAGAATTGGAGACATCTTCTGGGCCCCCATTTGAGGCAGGTGTTCCATCCTGCCCCAGCTCACGGCAGTGCAGGGTGGACAAGAGCTCTGACTTTTTGAGATCAGCAGCAGGCAAACCTCACTGTGCACACAAACTCAAAAGCTGATTGTTCTTGAGCTGTTTTGTAATTCCTGCTTGCTATCTGGCTTTACTCCAAAGGACTAACAGATCTGCTCTTTGTTTCAGTCCTGAGTAGAAAGTTTAGATCCTTGCAAAAGTCTCTCTTACACAATCAAGCTCATCACCCTCGCAGCCACCATCAAAGCTCTATCTTATGCAGTACATGGACAAAGCGAACCAGCTGCGCGGCGAACAGCAGAGGCTAACAGAGGGAGTTTACCTGGGATCTGTCCGAGAGGAGGTACGCTAAGTGCTGCATTAGGGGGGCTGTGTTGGTGAGTATCTGAGTGTCTGTTGCTGGGATAGTTTGTCAGTTTGACCGTGTGCTTGATTGCTTGCTTGTTTGTTTGAAAAGTGTGAATTGGGAGTGCTTTGTTCCAGGTGGGCCTTGAGTGGGCCTGACTGGTATATAAGGGTAGTCAGCAGTGAACCAGCTGAGCGGCGAACAGCAGAGGCTAACAGAGGGAGTTTGCCTGGGAGTTCGCCTGGGGAGAGCTCACTGAGGCTTTCATCTGCAGGTTTCTCTGAGTAGTTCCTGCAACAGCTGAGGAAGCTCTTAAGAGGAAGGTAATATGGAAGGTGAGCGATCAGCTGTTGTAACCTGCACAGGTTGTGCCATGTTTGTCTTTCTTCCACAGGACAGAAGCGACTTTGTCTGTACAAAGTGCAAGCTGGTCTCCATATTGGAAGAGAAGGTTCGAGGTCTGGAGAAACGAGTATCGACTCTGCGTTGCATAAGGTAAAATGAAGATTTCGTGGATAGACGTCAGGAGATGCTTCTATGGCCACAATGTTCTGAAGATTCAGAGCAGCCGCAGCGGGGACAGAAGGATGGTGAAGAAGTTTGACAACATGTGACCTCCAGAAGGAGAAAGAGGAGCATCCATGTACCAGCAATGGAGATACAGGTGAGCAATCGTTTCCATGTTCTCTCTACAGGTACTAATGCGGAGAGTGGACTAGATGACCCATCTGAGGGAAGGGAGCAGAAGGAGACTCCACTGATTGGAAGGCAAAAGATGCACTGTCCTAGGGATGGGGGTTCCACGACCACCATTCCCAAGAGGAGGAGGAGGAGGGTGGTGGTGGTCGGGGACTCCCTCCTCAGGGGGACTGAGTCATCTATCTGCCGCCCCGACCGGGAAAACTGAGAGGTCTGCTGCTTGCCAGGAGCTAGGATACACGATGTGACGAAGAGACTGCCAAGACTCATCAAGCCCTCGGATTGCTACCCCTTCCTGCTTCTCCACGTGGGCACCAATGATTCTGCCAAGAATGACCTTGAGCGGATCACTGCAGACTCCGTGGCTCTGGGAAGAAGGATAAAGGAGTTTGAGGCACAAGTGGTGTTCTCGTCCATCCTCCCTGTGCAAGGAAAAGGCCTGGGTAGAGACCGTCAAATCGTGGAAGTCAACGAATGGCTACGCAGGTGGTGTCAGAGAGAAGGCTTTGGATTCTTCGACCATGGGATGGTGTTCCAAGAAGGAGGAGTGCTAGGCAGAGACGGGCTCCACCTAACAAAGAGAGGGAAGAGCATCTTCACCAGCAGGCTGGCTAACCTAGTGAGGAGGGCTTTAAACTAGGTTCACCGGGGGAAGGAGACCAAAGCCCTGAGGTAAGTGGGGAAATGGGATCCTGGGAGGAAGCACAAGCAGGAGAGAGCAAGAGGGGAAGACTTCTGTCTCATACTGAGAAAGAGGGACGATCAATGAGTTATCTTAAGTGCCTATACACAAATGCAAGAAGCCTGGGAAACAAGCAGGGAGAACTGGAAGTCCTGGCACAGTCAGGGAACTATGATGCGATTGGAATAACAGAGACTTGGTGGGATAACTCACATGAATGGAGTACTGTCATGGATCGATATAAACTGTTCAGGAAGGACAGGCAGAGCAGAAAAGGTGGGGGAGTTGTGTTGTATGTAAGAGAGGAGTATGACTGCTCAGAGCTCCGGTATGAAACTGCAGAAAAACCTGAGAGTCTCTGGATAAAGTTGAGAAGTGTGAGCAACAAGGGTGATGTGGTAGTCGGAGTCTGCTATAGACCACCAGACCAGGGGGATGAGGTGGACGAGGCTTTCTTCTGGCAACTAGCAGAAGTTGCTAGATCGCAGGCCCTGATTCTCTTGGGAGACTTTAATCACCCTGATATCTGCTGGGAGAGCAATGCAGCGGTGCACAGACAATCCAGGAAGTTTTTGGAAAGTGTAGGGGACAATTTCCTGGTGCAAGTGCTGGAGGAACCAACTAGGGGCAGAGCTTTTCTTGACCTGCTGCTCACAAACAGGGAAGAATTAGTAGGGGAAGCAAAAGTGGATGGGAACCTGGGAGGCAGTGACCATGAGATGGTCAAGTTCAGGATTCTGACACAAGGAAGAAAGGAGAGCAGTAGAATACGGACCCTGGACTTCAGAAAAGCAGACTTTGATTCCCTCAGGGAACAGATGGGCAGGATCCCCTGGGAGAATAACATGAAGGGCAAAGGGGTCCAGGAGAGCTGGCTGTATTTTAAAGAATCCTTATTGCGGTTGCAGGAACAAACCATCCCGATGTGTAGAAAGAATAGTAAATATGGCAGGCGACCAGCTTGGCTAAACAGTGAAATCCTTGCTGATCTTAAACGCAAAAAAGAAGCTTACAAGAAGTGGAAGATTGGACAAATGACCAGGGAGGAGTATAAAAATATTGCTCAGGCATGCAGGAGTGAAATCAGGCAGGCCAAATCACACTTGGGGTATGTCTACACTACGGGATTAATCCAAATTTATCTAATTTGAATTTGGGAAACAGATTGTATCAAGTCGAATGTATGCGGCCACACTAAGCACATTAATTCGGCGGTGTGCGTCCATGTACCGGGGCTAGCATCGATTTCTGGAGCGTTGCACTGTGGGTAGCTATCCCATAGTTCCTGCAGTCTCCCCCGCCCTTTGGAATTCTGGGTTGAGATCCCAGTGCCTGATGGGACAAAAAACATTGTCGCAGGTGGTTCTGGGTACAGCCTCACCCCTCCCTCCTTCCCTCCCTGCATGAAAGCAACGGACAGCAGACAACCATTTCGCGCCTTTTTTCCTGGGTGAACACTGCAGACTCCATACCACGGCAAGCATGGAGCCCGCTCAGCTCAAGAAAGCAGTCATGAACATTGTAAACACCTCGCGCGTTCTTGTGGAGTTTATGCTGAGCCAGGACCAGAAAAACGAGGCGAGGAGGCAGCGGCGGCGGCAGCGCAGCGACAAGCGTGATGAGGACATGGACACGGACACGGACACAGAATTCTCTCAAACTGCGGGCCCCGGTGCTTTGGAGATCATGTTGTTAATGGGGCAGGTTCTATCCATGGAACGCCGATTCTGGGCAAGGGAAACAAGCACAGACTGGTGGGACCGCATAGTGTTGCAGGTGTGGGATGATTCCCAGTGGCTGCGGAACTTTCGCATGCGTAAGGGCACTTTCATGGAACTTTGTGTCTTGCTGTCCCCTGCCCTGAAACGCCAGAATACCAAGATGAGAGCAGCCCTCACAGTTGAGAAGCGAGTGGCAATAGCCCTGTGGAAGCTTGCAACGCCAGACAGCTACTGGTCACTCGGGAATCAATTTGGAGTGGGCAAATCTACTGTGGGGGCTGCTGTGATGCAAGTAGCCAAAGCAATCACTGAGGTGCTGCTACAAAAGGTAGTGACTCTGGGAAATGTGCAGGTCATACTGGATGGCTTTGCTGCAATGGGATTCCCTAACTGTGTTGGGGCGATAGATGGAACCCATATCCCTATCTTGGCACTGGAGCACCAGGGTACCCAGTACATAAACCGCAAGGGGTACTTTTCAATGATGCTGCAAGCACTTGTGGATCACAAGGGACGTTTCACCAACATCAACGTGGGCTGGCCGGTAAGGGTTCACGATGCTCGCGTCTTCAGGAACACTACTCTGTTTAAAGGGCTGTAGCAAGGGATTTACTTTCCGGACCAGAAAATAACCGTTGGGGATGTTGAAATGCCAATAGTTATTACACATCTGGGTGAAGAGGCTATGGAACCTGGGGAGGGGGGTTATACAGGGGCTGTAGCGGCACTCTGTTATCCTGCTGCCGTTCCTGAAGCCCCACCAGATACCGGAGCATGTCTGTTTGCTCACGCAGCAGCCCCAGCATTGCATCCTGCCTCCTCTGATTTTCCTGCCGCCACCTCTCATCTCGAGCGTCTCTCCTCTCCTCACGTTGGTCTCTCCTGTCCTCACGTTGGTCCCTCATGTCCTCACGTTCACTGGCTTCTTTCCTATACTTTGAAACCATGTCCTTCCACTCATTCAGATGAGCTCTGTCACTGCGGGTGGATTCCATGATTTCTGCGAACATCTCGTCTCACGTCTTCTTTTTCCGACGCCTTATCAGTGATAGCCTTCGGGACGGAGGAGGGAGGCTTGAAGAATTTGCAGCTGCTGGAGGGAGGGAAAAAAGGAGAGATTTTTTTAATAAGATACATTTTGCAGAACAACGCTTATATTCTTTCACGGTGACCAATACTATTCACATTACATAGCACATGTGATTTCTGTGCAAGGTCACATTTTGCCTCTTAATATTGAGTGCCTGTGGCTTTGCTGCTAGAGATCACAGACGCAGGTCCGGGCAACAGAATTCGGCTTGCATGCGGCCATGGTAAGCCATTGTCTTTCGGCTTCTACGCCCTCCTTTCTCACATACCAAGCAAAGCCCGTTGAGTGCTGCAGTTTTCCTGTTAACCTTCAGCAGCAGAAAACAAACTAACCACTCCCCCCCCCCATCCAATTCTCTGGATGATCGCTTTATCCCTCCCCCCACCGCGTGGCTGGTATCAGGGAAGATCCCTGCTAGCCAAACGCGAAAAGCTCTGGGCCAATTCCTCTCCCCCCCCCCGTGCTTGGCTAACTGCAGGGAAGGATTTCTTTTCAGCCACAGGCAAACAGCCCAGTAGGAACGGCCACCTCTGTCCCCTTAATTAAATTCCCGTATTTCAACCAGGTTACCATGAGCGATATCACTCTCCTGAGGATTACACAGCAAGATAAAGAATGGATGTTGCTTGAATGCCAGCAAACACCGGGACCATACGCTGCCAGACTTTGTCATGCAATGACACCAGATTACTTGCTGCAAGCATGGCGCGGTCAAGTGTCCTACCATGGAGGACGGAATAAGGCTGCACTGCCCAGAAACCTTGTGGCAAGGCTTTTGGAGTACCTCCAGAAGAGCTTCATGGAGATGTCCCTGGAGGATTTCCGCTCCATCCCCAGACACGTTAACAGACTTTTCCAGTAGCTGTACTGGCTGCGAATGCATCCCAAGTCCTCAGGGCAAAGTAATCATTAAAAACCCTTGCTTTTAAAACACCTTTTATATTTTAAAAGGTAAACTCACCTGAGGTCCCTTCCATGGGGTCGTGGTCTTGGATACTGGGTTGGGAGGGTACTTCAGTCAGGCTGAGAAAAAGATCCTGGCTGTTGGGGAGAACGGAGTGCTGGGTGCTCTTTGCAAGCTCGTCCTCCTCCTCCTCCTCTTTCCCGTCCACAGAATCCTCAGGTGTAGCTGATGAGATTATCCCCGCCTCGGAATTCATAGGCAGAGGTGGGGTAGTGGTGGCGGCCCTCCCTAGAACTGCATGCAGCTCGGCGTAGAAGCGGCATGTCCGCGGCTCTGACCCGGAGAGACCGTTTGCCTCCTTTGTTTTTTGATAGGCTTGTCTGAGCTCCTTGACTTTCACGCGGCACTGATCTGAGTCCCTATTGTGGCCTCTCTCCATCATGCCCTTGGAGATTTTTTCAAAAGTTTTGGCATTTTGTCTTTTTGAACGAAGTTCTGCTAGCACTGAATCCTCTCCCCATATAGCGATCAGATCCAGTACCTCCCATACGGTCCATGCTGGTGCTCTTTTTCAATTATCGGCCTGCATGGTTACCTGTGCTGATGAGCTCTCTGTGGTCACCTGTGCTCTCCACGCTGGGCAAACAGGAAATGAAATTCAAATGTTCGCGGGGCTTTTCCTGTCTACCTGGCCAGTGCATCCGAGTTCAGATTGCTGTCCAGAGCGGTCACAATGGTGCACTGTGGGATAGCTCTTGGAGGCCAATACCATCGAATTGCAGCCACACTAACCCTAATTCGAAATGATAAAATCGATTTTGGCGCTACTCCGCTCGTCGGGGTGGAGTACAGAAATCGATTTAAAGAGCCCTTTATTTCGAATTAAATGGCTTCATTGTGTGGACGGGTGCAGGGTTAATTCGATTTAACGCTGCTAAATCCGAATTAAAGTCATAGTGTAGACCAGGCCTTGGAGTTGCAGCTAGCAAGAGATGTTAAAAGTAACAAGAAGGGTTTCTTCAGGTATGTTAGCAACAAGAAGAAAGTCAAGGAAAGTGTGGGCCCCTTACTGAATGAGGGAGGCAACCTATTAACCAAGGATGTGGAAAAAGCTAATGTACTCAATGATTTTTTTGCCTCTGCACTGATCAGCACAGTATGGGGAGAAGGTGACCAGCCCTCTGTGGAGAAAGAAGTGGTTCAGGACTATTTAGAAAAACTGGACGTGCACAAGTCCATGGGGCCGGATGCGCTGCATCCGAGGGTGCTAAAGGAGTTGGCGGATGAGATTGCAGAGCCATTAGCCATTATTTTTGAAAACTCATGGCGATCGAGGGAGGTCCCGGATGACTGGAAAAAGGCTAATGTAGTGCCCATCTTTAAAAAAGGGAAGAAGGAGGATCCGGGGAACTACAGGCCAGTCAGCCTCACCTCACTCCCTGGAAAAATCATGGAGCAGGTCCTCAAGGAATCAATTATGAAGCACTTAGAGGAGAGGAAAGTGATCAGGAACAGTCAGTATGGATTCACCAAGGGCAAGTCATGCCTGACTAACCTAATTGCCTTCTATGATGAGATAACTGGCTCTGTGGATGAGGGGAAAGCAGTGGATGTGTTATTCCTTGACTTTAGCAAAGCTTTTAATACGGTCTCCCACAGGATTCTTGCCACCAAGTTAAAGAAGTATGGGCTGGATGAATGGATTGTAAGGTGGATAGAAAGCTGGCTAGATCATCGGGCTCAACGGGTAGTGATCAATGGCTCCATGTCTAGTTGGCAGCTGGTTTCAAGCGGAGTGCCCCAAGGGTCGGTCCTGGGGCCGGTTTTGTTTAATATCTTTATTAATGATCTGGAGGATGGTGTGGACTGCACTCTCAGCAAGTTTGCAGATGACACTAAACTGGGAGGCGTGGTAGATACACTAGAGCAGTGGTTCCCAAACTGGGGCTTCACAAAATGTTATAGGGGGTTCTTGGGGAAAAATTCCCTAATGGCGGCTAGAGCTGTCCCTCGGGACCCCGGGCAGCATGGGGCCAGCAGCCCGGAGCCCCAGGACTTCCAAAAGCTAAGCAGATCAAAGCAAGCATATCTATCACATTGAGGAGATTTAAACTTCAAGACTCCTTATAAGAAATGGAAAGGGAGGTGGATATTTTTTGCTGTTTTTAAAATTAAATAGGCAGCTAGTATTGTTTTTAAAATTATTATGAAGAACAAGTTTAAGCTTTGTTGTAACGTGCGATGTTTGCATGGACTGCTCAAGACCTGACTGCTTGTGTAGGAGGAATTCTTTGAGTTGGCTTCTTAAATACCTTCATGCTGTTTCACATCTGATACTCCTTGATGAAACATAGGCTCCTTGATACAAGCTACGAAAGTGAGATCTGGGAAGAGTGTTGCCATTTTCATAATGTAATAAAAATACTGTAATGATAAATAATAAATAGTGTGTAATAAGCATGTCATAAAAACTAATTTTATATTTCCACAATCACTGGAAATTTTATAATTTGTACTCAGGTAAAGGAGAAAATCTCTGGAAATATTCATTTTTAGGAGGGGGTTCGCGAGACTTGACATTTTAGTGAAAGGGGTTCACAGGTTGTTAAAGTTGGGGAACCACTGCACTAGAGGGTCGGGATCAGATACAGAGGGACCTAGACAAATTAGAGGATTGGGCCAAAAAAAACCTGATGAGGTTCAACAAGGACAAGTGCAGAGTCCTGCACTTAGGACGGAAGAATCCCATGAACTGCTACAGACTAGGGACCGAATGGCTGGGTAGCAGTTCTGCAGAAAAGGACCTAGGGGTCACAGTGGACAAGAAGCTGGATATGAGTCAACAGTGTGCTCTTGTTGCCAAGAAGGCTAACGGCATTTTGGGCTGTATAAGTAGGGGCATTGCCAGCAGATCGAGGAACGTGATCGTTCCCCTTTATTCGACATTGGTGAGGTCTCATCTGGAATACTGTGTCCAGTTTTGGGCCCCACACTATAAGAAGGATGTGGAAAAATTGGAAAGAGTCCAACGGAGGGCAACAAAAATGATTAGGGGGCTGGAGCACATGACTTATGAGGAGAGGCTGAGGGAACTGGTATTGTTTAGTCTCCAGAAGAGAAGAATGAGGGGGGATTTGATAGCTGCTTTCAACTACCTGAGGGAGGGTTCCAAAGAGGATGGAGCTCGGCTGTTCTCAGTGGTGGCAGATGACAGAACAAGGAGCAATGGTCTCAAGTTGCTGTGGGGGAGGTCTAGGTTGGATATTAGGAAAAACTTTTTCACTAGGAGGGTGGTGAAGCACTGGAATGCGTTACCTAGGGAGGTGGTGGAGTCTCCTTCTTTGGAGGTTTTTAAGGCCCGGCTTGACAAAGCCCTGGCTGGGATGATTTAGTTGGGAATTGGTCCTGCTTTGAGCAGGGGGTTGGACTAGATGACATCCTGAGGTCCCTTCCAACCCTGATATTCTATGATTCTATGAAAGCGGGATAACTGGCAGTAGGTACACTGCATGAATATGGGGAGAATGCTGTGCTTTCATAATGAGCATTTTGTCCCTTGCTGTATTAGTAGCTACACTTCTTTTTTCACAGAGGAGACAGAGACACAGTAACAAGAGCAAGATCCACATTCATAATGCATTTTATCCAAGAGTCTGGAGACCCCACTGCTGCATATGCTTAAGACAGCAACTGATTTCTGAAGCTGTGCAGCAGTGCGCACAACAAGTGTTCCTCCCAGGGGTGCGGGAAAGCCATATTCATGAGAAGTGTATTGAAGACACCATCCACTGGAGGGTCTGAACATTGTTCTGTGATACTTGTTGTGTAGCACTGTTCCAAAATAACATTGGGTGGACTCTGAAGTGTTCCCTGTGGCCATCGTTATAAAGTCCCATGCCAACAGTTACCATTAGGGTTGGCTGAAAAACTTCGAATGAAACATTTTCCCTGCAGTAAATGGAGTTCCATTGAAATCAAAATTTTCCACAGGAGAAGATCTACTTCAGTGGAATTTTACATTGGGAAAAAATCTAAACTAAATGTTTCAGGTTGATCTGTATCTCTGTATCTGCCTGAGCTGCTGCAGTGCCTCATGGGAGATGTAATTCAGGTTCCTAATGCCTCCATTCTCTCCTGCACTTCCAGCTCTCCAGCAAGACTACATCTCCCTTGATGCACCGTGGTCTTTTCTTCAGGGGTGTAGTCCTGAATGGGCAAGTACAGATACTACCGGAGTGCCCTGCCAACAAGACTTCACGCACACGGTGAATGCGGACGATGCCATTTTCAAAACAAAACTGCGTCCTCCATGTGGCAAAAGTGCCAGAACACTTCCAGCACATGCCACCTGAGAGGCTGAGCTGCCTCATGCCGCAAAATGCTTCCAACTGGTAATGCTGAAACATTTCATTTTGCTAGAAAAGGTCTAAACTTATTCTTTCAACATTTGTGAATCAAAATTTTTCGCAACTTATGTATAGACCGAAAACCGATGTTGAAATATTGGAATTTCCTGCAGGATGGAAATTTTGGTGGTCAATCTGCTAATGGTATTGTGGATAAGGCTACAGTTAGGTATGTTGCTTTTTAAATTCTGATTTATCAGAGGCAAATTTAGATGGTTATTCTGTTTCCTAATTCCTTCATAAAAATAAGCTAAAAACGCTAAAGAGAATTATGGGATCAAGTTTCCTCTTAGCTTTTCAGTTTGGAGGCAATCTAATAATATATCTTTATTCTAGTGTTGCAAAACTGACTCTAGTAACACCTATTATCTACAGATCTTGGCAATTACATTTGCTTCTTGAATTTACATTATGACTATCCTCTTTCAGTCTGAAGATCTGATTATCCTGCTGTAACAAAGAGCCTGTCTACAATGGAAAAATCTATTTAATTGGAGAGCCCAGTTACAATGAAGCAGCACACTGAACAGGCTTAAAATGTGGGTTGGTCTTGCAATGTAGATGAGACCAAACTATATACCTAAATCATACTACAGCCTTGGACATTGCAGACTTCAGTGTGATCTGGTAATATGTTGAAAACCTAGTTTGGTCAAGTTTGCACTGTAAATCTGAGTCATGTTTTAATTTTATGATGCTATTTTGAGGGGGGCCTGCATCATGGCAGTTTTTCACATATTACGGAAAAAATCAAAGACCACAGCAGATAGAGTTGGAGCTCAGCATTGTTTTTCTTCTCCCACATATCCGCTTTTATTATATGGTCAAAATACAAGTGACCACTTCCTCTATTTCCTGTTTTCTGCTCACATGCTTAGCATTTTGTTAATGTTGTGTGTAGTTCAGACATCTGTGCCATCAGATCCCATACTTGTTAGGCAAGTTCCTCTCTGGTGCTTACCATCAGTACACTGGCTGTTCCCAGCAGTGCTGTGTTGACTGGGTCACATGACTGGACTTCCCGAAATTCACTGGTTGTCTTTCTTCTTTCCTATTGTTCTCTTAACTGAAGATGAAGTAGAATTGAGTTTGATATTGAATTCCTCTTACAATGTGAGCCAGTCTAGTCTGATCCATCTGCTCAGCAGTCACTGTTCCCCTCTTGACAGCTCTCTGCAGCAGTTGCTCCAGTCTCTGTATATAAGCTGAAACCTTCTTGCCCCTTTGCTGTCGGACATTAAGGAACTTAAAATAAATATCCTCAGAGTGGCCAAGGGGAAGGGGCAGCACGTCAGGCTTTTTGGCGGCAATTCGGCGGAGGGTCCCGAATTGCCGCCGAAGAAGAAAGTGGCGCGGTGGAGCTGCTGGAGATCGCAGCTTTTTTTTTTTTTTTTCCGCCGCTTGGGGGCGGCAAAAACCCTGGAGCTGGCCCTGCCACTGAGAGCACAGGAAAGACAAATTCACTGCTCTCAGTTCTGCTGCCTCCGTGGCTGGGAGCAGCAATTCCAATGAAAGTTCTGCTTTGTCCCTACATCCCTGGGCTGGCATATGCTCAGTACAGACTGAAACTTGGGCAAATTTAGCTGCCAAACTCTAAATAGTCTCTGCTGAGCATGTGTGAATTGCAACATTTTTCAAAGAGTTATAATTTGGCCAAGTTTGAGTAGATTTTCATGGGGACAGCAGAAGGGATATCCTTGACAGCAGAGCAACCACCGCCCAGCCAAATTTCACATTCCATGTTCTAAATCATGGCTGCACTACAGCTACAGCTGCTCCACAAAATGGTTGTGTACAATTTTTAACATGGGTAAAACATGTTTTTCTCTAATTTTGTTCTCAAATAGTTGAGCAACGTTTGCGGATACTCCCCCTTCTTCCCCCTCCCACCCCCCACCCCCCACACACACACCTGAGGTGCACACCTAACAGGAAAAATATCAGCCCAATAGATTAAACTTTTCCAAAGCTATGAGCATTGGAAAACATGATCTTATAATGAAGCGTTGGAGGATGGGGCCTATTTCAGCTACACCATTGGCCATTTCACATTTCCTGTGTTGATCATATTCATTTGCTCTCTGTCTGCTAGAAGAGCTTTCCAGAACGGTCAGTAACAACCACACAGATGAACCCACTGACACACTCAATGCTTCAAGAAAATCTCCTAGCACACAGTTTCAGTTTCAACATCCTCTAGCCAACTTCATTTTCATGCCAGACTGCTGAATTCACCTGGAATCAGTTATAAAGGCAAGGGGTCTGATTGCTGTTCTTCCATGGAGTTCCCATTTTATCATGGAAACATAACGAGAAAAACCTGTGAAGAATTACTAAGCAAGAAAGGCAAGGATGGCAGCTTTTTATTACGAGAGAGTGAGAGCGTGGCAGGAGCCTTGTGTCTTTGTGTTTTGTAAGTACTGTACTTATATTTAAAAATTGTATTCATTTTAAGACAATCACAAGTGGAAGTTATTACATCCTTAAAGGTGAATAAGTAGCAAATGTGAAAGTGATCTCACAGGCCAGAAACTTAAATATGCTGCATATCCCTAGTTAGTGTACAAAATACTTCTGCAGAAGAAAGAGGCATACGTTGCCTCTGGCATAGGAGGGAGTGAAGACTTTGGGCATGGCGGGGAGGGGAGGGCAGTAAACACCTCTGGCATGAGGGAGATGCCGGTAGTTAGAAGTCCCTGAAATTGAAAAGGTTGGAAGGGTGGCACACAGGATGCTTTATATACTGTTGGCATGGTAGTATGTTAAAGGTTAAGTCCCATATATATCTCTAACTGCAATTCAGCCCAATCAGATATACTCCAGGTTAAAGTGACCTGGCTTATTATCATACCTGGAATCCCCAGGGGCAGGCCAAGCTTTAGGGTTCTGGATAGGTTTGGATAGCCCACGTTAAAGCTTGTGCTGCCACAGCTTCATTGTTCTGGACCTGAGCTGTCTAAATTAAAGTTAGCTTTGGTATGTCTGCTCCATCCGCAGTCACACCTAGTGACTGCACTACAGACAGGCTCTGAGCTGTGCTGCTTCTGCACAGGAACAACAAGAAGATTACTTTAATCTAAGATAAGCAAATCTGGATCCTAAAAACTACCTGAACAGATCTTGCATGCGAAGAAAGTGCTATTTTTACATAGTCACATTTAACCAGCCTTTGTTTTTAAAACAGAACTTGAAGCAACCACATCAGACAAACAGATGTCTGTTTCCAGGGTCTGAAAACTCTAGATAAATTAGCAAGGCTTTGGAGCTGTGCTCCGGCTCTGCTCCAGCTCCAGGCAAAAATCTGCAGCTCCACTGCTCCAGAGCTGCTCCGCACTCCAGCTCCGGGCTCTACTCCAAAGCCCTGTAAATTAGGGTTGTTAAACAAATAAAACAATTAATCACGAGATTAAAAAAAATCGCAATTAATCACAGTTGTAATTGCACTGTTAAACAATAATAGATATATTTGAAAATGTAGAAAACATCCAAAACTATTTAAATAAATGGTATTCTATTTCAATTACAACACAGAATACAAAGTGTACAGTGCTCACTTTATATTATTATTTTTATTACAAATATTTGCACTGTAAAAAAGACAAAAGAAATAGAATTTTTCAATTAATCTCCTACAATTACTGTAGAGCAACCTCTTTATCATGGAAGTGCAACTTACAAATGTAGAATTTTTTATTTTTTTACATAACTACACTCAAAAATAAAATAATGTAAAACTTTATAGCCTACAAGTGCACTCAGTCCTACATCTTATTCAGCCAATCGCTAAGACATACAAGTTTGTTTGCATTTACAGGAGATAAATGCTGTCCGATTCTTATTTACAATGTCACCTGAAAGTCAGAACAGATGTTCGCATGGCACTTTTGTAGCCAGCATTGCAAGGTATTTACGTGCCAGATATGCTAAATATTTGTATGCTCCTTCATGCTTCCAGCTGATGATGCTCATTTAAAAAAGTGTTAATTAAATTTGTGACTTAACTCCTTGGAAGGAGAATTGTATGTCTCCTGCTCTGTGGTTTTACCCACGTTATGCCATATAGTTCATGTTATAGCAGTCTCAGATGATGGCCCAGCATATGTTGTTCGTTTTAAGAACACTTTCATTGCAGATTTGACAAAACGCAAAGAAGGTATCAATGTGAGATTTCTAAAGATAGCTACAGCACTCGACCCAAGGTTTAAGAATCTGAAGTGCCTTCCAAAATCTGAGAGGGATGAGGTGTTCAGCATGCCTTCAGAAGTCTTAAAAGAGCAACACTCTGATGGGGAAACTACAGAACCCAAACCACCAAAAAAAGAAAATCCACCTTCTGTTGGTGGCATCTGACTCAGGTGAAATCAGTCCACACTGCTTTGGATCGTTATTGAGCAGAACCCGTCATCAGCATGGACGCATGTCCTCTGGAATTGAGGTTGAAGCATGAAGGGGCATATGAATCTTTAGAATATCTGGCATGTAAATATTCTGCAATGCCAGCTACAAAAGTGCCATGTGATCGCCTGTTCTCACTTTCAGGTGACATTGTAAATAAGAAGTGGGCAGCATTATCTCCTGTAAATGTAAACAAACTTGTTTGTCTTAGAGATTGGTTGAACAAGATTTAGGACTCAGTAGACTTGTAGGCTCTAAAGTTGTACATTGTTTTATTTTGGGTGCAGTTATGTAAAAAAATAAAAAATTCTACATTTGTAAATTGCACTGTCATGATAAAGAGATTGCACTACAGTACTTGCATGAGATGAATAGAAAAATACTGTTTCTTTTATTTATCTTTTTACAGTGCAAATATTTGTAATCAGAAATAATAATATAAAGTGAGCATTGTATACTTTGTATTCTGTATTGTAACTGAAATAAGTATATTTGAAAATGTAGAAAATATCAAAAAATATAATAAATTTAAATTGGTATTCTATTATTATTTTACAACGTGATTATAATTGTGTTTAATCGCGATTAATTTTTTAATCGAGTTAATTTGTGTTGATTTAATTGCTTGAGTTAACTGTGATTAATTGACAGCCCTAACATAAATCTAATGTAAAAATGAATGTGTGCCCAAAACTCTCCAGTATCCTTCTTTCATGGTAGTGCTTGAAAGCAAGTGTTTATAAATGCACAAAATACACTTCAGGTGCCCTTTTAAAAAGGTAAATGGACACTATTTCTGTTTTAAGGAACTCCTGCTTTTTCTTTAGATTTAGGCTGCAGAGTTAGCTTTGGGGTATCTATCTTCACTAATTAAATGGCTAAGCATTTTCTAAAATAGCTGTTTGTACAAGTGACATACTTTGTACTTTAGAAGAGATTTAAATGGTATGTAATTGTTGTTAGCAAAAAATATAATGACAGACATTTCCAGAGATTGGCTCCCTGGGGTTTTAGTCGTTTATTGTTTTAGCTTGGTTTACATTTAAAAAAGAAATACTTCCACCAGAAGTTTTAGACGTAGTGGTGTCTAGCCATTGTTGTTCCTTGAATGTTGATAAAAAACAACTTATGAAAGGGTATCTCTTCACAGCTTTGAACGGCTCATCTACACTTATCGAATCTTCAGGGAACATGAAGGTTACCTTCGGATTCAGGTAAAAAATGTCATTTCATCTGCAAGAAAAAATATTGTTTAATGTCATTTTCTGATTAAAAAATCATATACATAAAATCTCACCTTCACAAGGTATTTTCATACCTGCATTCTACCCCACACAACCCTTGACAACACTTTTTGTCATTACCCACTAGTTTGGAAGTAACACACTATTGCTAGCTCCACAGTAATCTCTTTGTATCCATCATTTATTGTGTGGCTTGCCCATAGCTACTGATTTGACCATGTCTTTTTGACAGCATAAAATCTCTCTTGAGTATCTACTCACATACTTTTTCTTCCTTTTTCTGATGGAATGCGCTTCCATTTCACCAAAGGCATTGCTGGGTCCTGTGTACAAACACCTTGTACTTCTGAATGTTAAGGGATTTTGAATTTTGGAATTAATCCTTTCCTTTTAAAAAGATCTGTATATAATATTTTTGTGTGACTGTAATGCTCCGAGAGCTGCTTTTGAGCATTACTGATTTGGGCTGGATTTCTAAGCAAGAGCATTCTGCTTTATTTATTTTATTTTGTTGCTTTCCCCTACACCATAGAGTATAGACTGCTTGCTAGGATCATCTGGGGATATCTCACCAAACTAATTCCCTGGTATTCCAGGGGCATCAGGTATTGGTGGTGGGTATCTGAGTCGAATTTGATGGCCTGTGTTTATTCATTCTGTCCTTTATGGTTGCAGAGCAAAGTTTGCAGACAGACTGTTCAACCTGAAGACTATGATGTCAGAAGACAAAAATAACTCAAAAGTACTTTTTAAAAAGTATCCCTTTTAAGCCAATCTCCTGATTTTGGAACACTTGGAATTGGCATTACAGCATACTCTTTTTTATAGGCGGATAACTTCCAAGCCTTATCTTTCTCACCACAATTCTTGAAAGCCTTCTCCCCTCGATCACAGCAGCCTGGGCCCTCAATCACATACATGACCACCTCCCGAGTGTCTCAGTGCTGTTTACAATGTTGGGCATAGGAGACTGCTATACACCCAGCTGAATGTGATGGATGATGTTTGGAACGTGAACTTTGATTCCCTAAGGCTGTGTCTACACTACCACTTTTGTCGATAAAACTTTTGTCAGTCAGGAGTGTGAAAAAAACGCTCCACTGACCGACTTAAGTTTCACCAGCAAAAGTGCTGGTGTGGACAGCGCTATGTTGACAGGAGAGGCTCTCCTGCCGCCATAGCTAACGCCGCTTGTTGCGGGTAGTTTAATTATGCCAGCAGGAGAGCTGCTGTTCTGGGGAAGCAACAAAAACATTTAGAACAGGGTGGGTCAGATTGATTATTTGAGAAATTCAGGCAAGGTGTACACTAGAAAGTTTCCCTGGCATAAAAATGTCAGCTAAGAGTGTGACTTCTTTCTCTCTCTCTCTCTTTTTAACAGTATTTCTTGACTGGCACTAGCCTCAGTGTAGATGCAGATATATCAGCATATCTTATTTCACTCGGGAAACTAAGTATAAGCTATAGCAGAAGCACTTTCTATTTTATTTTTTTAGGACATAAGCTGTTTCTACACTAGGAAGATTTGCTGGAACAGCTATCCTGGCAAACCTTTTCTAGTGTAGACGAGGCCTCAAAAGGACAGTCTCTGGGACTGAAACTGAATTCAGGCTGGGTGCCAAGAGTTCTGTGGTTTCCTAAAAGGGCAGAGCCAAACCACATTCCTTTAACTTAAGAGGAAAGGCTGTCTGTTTTAGCTTGTAGCAAAGCGTCAGACTAAATACGCATGTAGGCTGTTTACTCTAAAATCCTTTTCTCTCTAACGCTTTTAATCCAACTGATAAATACAAATACTTTGTTTTAAGGAGGCTTTTGGTCACTATACCACTGGTCACAGATTCCCAAAGGGAAGAAATGCAGGTGCCTAAAATCCAGTTGGTCTTACAGAGTGATAAGTGGTTGGTATACACAGGGTACAAGCACCAGATCCCAGTCTTAGAGTGGGAGACTTGTGTGATTCCACCCTAAGACAGATAAGGACAAGAGTTGCATCACCAAAGAGGGTACACTCAGAGAGACCAGAGCGGGGACAGAGGTACAGCTAGCTCTGTAGCTGCGACATGAGCACTTCTCTCTATGATAAGATTGGTGCTTTTATAAATAACTGAACATTTTATTTTTATTTATCAGTCACCATATCTGTTCAGCATTCAGTTAAGAATGAACTACTGGTCACGCACTTACAGGACTCTGAATGAATAGAGTGACCATACGTCCCGTTTTGGCCGGACAGTCCCTTTTTTAAGCCTTGTCCCGGCCATCCCCACTTTTTTGGCAAAAGTGGGCATTTGTCCTGTTTGCTTTTGCCAATTTGATCAGTTGGCAAGAGCAAATCGGACAAATGTCCGCTTCCGTGAAAAAAGCAGGGTGTGGAGGAATGTGCGGATGGGGAGGGTGAGCGGTGATGCCAGCCCCATGCCTGGGGTAGGTAGGACTCAGGCAGGGTACAGGCAGTGCTTGGGCAAGCAGCGACGCCAGCCCTGTGCAGGGAGGAGGGAGCTTGGCCAAGTGGCTCAGGACAGCCCTGCGCCAGATGGTGTCCTGTTTTCCCTTTGGGAAATAGGGTCACCCTATGGATGAAACATACATGCAATGGCAATGCTTTTTTCACTTTCCTTCAGACTTCTGAAGACGTTCCACAACAGGTCTTCAAAACAATAAAGGATTTAATATACGCATATGAAAAGCCAAATCAAGGACTCGTCATCAACCTTCGCTACCCAGTAAGGAGACCGAAGCCCCCAAGGAGGAGAGTAAGGAAATCCGAGGTAGAGGTGAATGAAGTTTATGATGGTAAGAGGTTTATTTCTGTCTTTTTAGCCTAGTACTGGATTGACCGTTCTGAGAGTGAATCCCTTCTGTTTATCCTCAGTGCACAGAGAGCCCAGACAGCAGTTCTACACATTTCCCACTCAGTCCTTGCCACAGTGTTTCAATAACACTTTAAATCACATTTAAGAGTGAGAAGGGAGCTCTGTCAGCCTTTCTTAGTCTGCCAATAAAGGTGCCAGTTAGTAACAATATAATGGCAACTCTTAGAATAGGTGTCCGTGTCACAATGAGCAGGCATGTGAAAATCTATTCAGCCTACTGTAGATGGGTAAAACTGAGGCACAGAAAGGTTTGAGAATTCATCTAAACTCTCTTAGTATGTCATGGTGAGAGTCAGGAGTGATACTCAGAATTCTTGCCTCCGATGCACCCTCCGGATGGTTATAATCTTAAGTAATACCAACACAGGCTGGATCTGAACCCATGCGTTAGAGGCAAAATATTTTGCATTCCTGAATCATTGAGTCCCCTATACTTGATTTTAAACTTTCTTTTTATTTCAAGATGAAAAGCAAAAATTACATATTCTGTCTAAGTGATCAAAATCCTACCAGTGACATTAGCTAAATAGTCCCCTAATGAAAATGGGGACAAAGACATACATAATGACTTTGATGGAGTTGGGATTTGACCCGTAATGTTTTAAGATTTAAATAAAAATATTGTCAGTATGCATTACTTCAGTATGGCTATTTACAATATAGTTCCTATAAGGTGCTGAGTCCACTGATTTCAGTGAGAGACCGGGTCCTAAATTACCTTCATACCAAAAATAGCACAAACTAACTAAATTATCTTTGAGGGCCTTGGGGAAAAAATATAATCTAACTTCAAACTCATCGTTTTTTTGTTTTGCTTTGTGTTCTAACATCATAAGTAGTCTTAAATCCAACCTGTCCTAAAAATAAAAATTTAGGGAGGAAGTATGATCCAGTGGTTAGGGCACTGTCCTGCTAGTTGTAAGACCCAAGGTCAATCCTTGCTTTACCATAGTCATCTTCTGTGAGCTGGGCAACTCACTTTGTTTCCGTCTCAGTTCCCCAATTGTAAAATGTGCCTAATGCTTCACCAAGGTGTTTAGGCTAAATACATTAAAAATTATGAGGCTCTCAGATATAGTATACTTTGATTGTAGTCATGTGTCTTTACTGTAACATGCCCTTGGTTGTGTTAGGATGAATTTAGTAAGAGTGGTAACTGTTAACTTGGACAGTGCTGTTGACACAGAACAAAAGACTTTAAGAAGTGCTGAATAATGCTTAATTGCTGAGTTAATCAAGCAATGTGAACTGTCATTAGAAAGGTTTCAGAGTGATAGCCGTGGTAGCCTGTATCAGCAAAAACAATGAGGAGACCTTGTGACACCTTAGAGACTAACAAATTTATTTGGGCATAAGCTTTCATTGGCTAAAACCCACTTCATCAGGTGCATCATTTTAGCCCACGAAAGTTTATGCCCAAATAAATTTGTTAGTCTCTAAGGTGCCACAAGTACTCCTCATTGTTTTTGTCATTAGAAACCATTTCTCCATTAGAATTGCTTCCCCACAAGAGTAAGTGCTTATACCAGCAAAAGTGTAGGAATCGTGTATGCATGACGCAAGAGTCTTCACTTAGGCACATTGGCTATATGAGTGTAAATTCACAAAGTTTCCAGTCCTCTGTGTGAGTTACTCTTGTGGGTAGCCTGGAGCCCTGAATGGCGATCTTTGAAATCACTCCTAATTTAAGGTGAACTGACATTTTATGTTTAAATGGCACAGTTTTTAAGGGTCAAAATCATTAATGGAACACATGGGTAGACTTAAAATGACAAGTACATGCTAATAGTTAACTGAAACATATTTTTACCTGGATCCCTCAGTAAGAGCTAAGCCCTATCCCTGACATCTAAAGCGGCGTAAGGAATGCAGCTCTTGCATTGCTTTAGAGCAGGGGTCGGCAACCTACGGCACGCGAGCCGATTCTGAGTGGCACACTGCCTACCTGGTGAGAGGAGGTGCGGAGGGGCCGAAAAGCGCCACGCCGGGGGAAAAAGGGGGAGGAGGGAAGCTTGGCTGCCGCAGGACCAAGCTTCTGCCCCTGCAGGGGAGAGTGGTGGGGGGGGTCCCGGCCCCCCACCCCACTCAGCCCCCCGCGCACAGCTCTCCCCTGCGGAGGCAGGAGGCAGAAGCTTGGTCCTGCAGCAGCCAAGCTCCCCCCTTCCCCTGTTTCTTCCCACAATGTGGTGCATTCTGGCCCCTCTCCCTGCCGGCGACGGCCCTTGCGAGGGGGAGCAGAGCAGAGCCGAGCCGAGCGCAGCGTGCTCCCTGCTCCGTAGAGGAGGCAGAGAGAGGTAGGGACGGAGCCTGGGGGAAGGGGGTGGAACAGGGCATATCCCTTCCAGCCCCCTGCCATGAGCCACTCAGGGCAGGGGGCTGGGAGCACCCCCATGAGCCGAGCACCCCAGCCCTCTGCCCTGCACCTCCCACACACACCCCAGCCCTCTGCCCTGCACCCCCCCACACACCCAGCCCTCTCCCTGCACCTCCACGTACCCTCCAGCTCTCTGCCCTGACCTCCTCCAACACCCAGCCTTCTGCCCTGCACCTCCACACACACCCCAGCCCTCTGCCCTGATCTCGAGTCGCCCCCAACACCCAGCCTTCTGCCCTGCACCCCCACACACCCCCCAGCCCTCTGCCCTGACCTCCCCCCCAACACCCAGCCTTCTGCCCTGCTCCTCCACACACACACCAGCCCTCTGCCCTAACTTTGAGTCGCCCCACTCAGCCCAGTGCAGGCCTACGTGAACAGAACCCCAGGCTGGAAGCGGGCTGAGCAGGCTGGCGGTGTAAGATCAGCATTTTAATTTAATTTTAAATGAAGCTTCTTAAACATTTTGAAAACCTTGTTTACTTTACATAAAACAATAGTTTAGTTATATAATATAGACTTATAGAGAGAGACCGTCTAAAAAACGTTAACATGTATTACCGGCACGCAAAACCTTAAATTAAAGTGAATAAATGAAGACTCGGCACACCACTTCTGAAAGGTTGCCTATCCCTGGTGTAGGCATTTGTCATAACACTTTGGGATTGGAAACGTAGTTTGTATTTATTTTTATACCATTTCTGTTCCTTTCTACATAAAGCTCCACTTTGCAGCAGCCTTGGCTCCTGTGTAATGCTACTGAGTTGCACAGATGAGTTGAGGTTAAAAAATAATGTTTGTCTGCCATTGGGTACCTGGAGAGGCAACTGGTGCCTCTTAAAGGAAACCACAATATCCTTTTGCCAGCTTTCTGACCAAGATCTACAAGTGGCTGGGCCTCTGCTAAACTTCCTTTCTCTCACAAAATTTGAATATGTGAAAGTAATATACGGAATGTTCTGCCCAGATATCTGCTTGAAAGGACATCTAAGCTAATGGAGAAGGAGATGAGGGTCTGAAGAGCTCAAATCTCATCCTTGTCCCCAACTAAATACAGAAGTTAGTTAGCATTACATTTATTATTCTCAGAGAAAAGGAGTCTTAGGTTCTTTTACCCTACAGTTTACAACTGCCTTTCTATTTGGAACTATTGTACGTAGTGGAAGGATATGTTGCAGCAATGGCAATCAGAACCACTGACCTGTCTTGTAAACTGTTTCCACTCAGAATCAGTTGAGTATTTCTTTCTATGAGGCATTCCTAACTATACTTCATGGATATGATAGTTCAAGAACTGAGCTGTCTGGTCTTGGAGAAGAACAATGCAGAGTCTCCTCCGCTTGAGTTTCAGGCAATTTCACTCAGATGAGTGGTGGAGGAGTGGTCTTGGGAGGCCAAATCTGCAAGACGCTAGTCCTAACTGCAGTCATATTTAATTGGTGTCCAGAACATTGAATGATTCCATCTCAAAAACCAAAATAAAATGTGTTATTTTAGAACAAGCTCCTCTTTCCTCCTCCTAAAAGAGCATTGGAATGTACAAATGACGACATGCTGTTATGCTGCTTTCTTTACAGAAGTTGAAGAAGGAGATTATGTTGATGTCTTACCTTAAATCAGCTGCGACCTGCTTTTTTGTCAGAGGTCACGTCTTATCCTGCCCCCCATCTCAGCAGATCAAATGTAAAAAGCTTGCTCTCAGAACTTATCCTTGCACGTGCCACCACATCTGCTGGCTGGACATTCTCATCAGTGGACTTGTGCCTCCGAAATTCACTCTCCTGGGCAGCTCATCAAAATAACAGACTTGTACTCTTTGGAACACAATACAAGTTATATTTATTTTATTCATTATTAGAATAACTTATTTTTATTTTTAATTTGTTATTTTCCTTTTTGCTAACTGAAGTTCTAGCTGCCCCAAACTGCAGCATGTTAGAAAATAATAAGGTAAATATGTTAATTGCATATGGGTAGATCAAATGTAAATGGCAGAGCTGAAATCTACTATGATGCAAACTCTATAGACTCTACAGAATGTTAAAACCATGTTTTGTTGTGTTTTCATACTTTGTGCAGGAGACATTCATTTTGCCTCATTTTCAGCTAACTGGATGGTGTATTCAGCTTCAGAATCTTTAATGTCTTGAAGGAATAATATCATCCTGTAGCACTGATACAATCTAAGGCTGCTGACAAAAAAGCATTGACAAGTAACAGCAACTGAAAATAGAGAATATACTATACAGTGTAAATAAATGGCCTGGACTGTTTTCATATCTATAAATGGTATCGTTGAAGACTTACTTTGGGACTGCAAGTTTTACACAGATGCTTTTAGGAACAGTTTAATTTTTTTATATTTAATATTTGTTGCATGTATTTGACACAGCAAACAAATGGCTGTGTGGTGCCTATATTTCTTTTTTTTAAACAAGAGTTGGCTTTGAAGAATTAAACCAGGGATCTGCTTATTGTACAGCTTTGTTCTGAAGGTCACTGCCTGGGAAAGTAGTGTGTCTAATGGTAACTGCCCGAAAGAGAACTCAGGAATATTGACTGGCAGAACTAAGAACTGAAAATGGATTGTTCTGTGACCTCTGGCAAGTCATTTAACCTTGCTGTGTGCGTTCCACATCTGTAAAATGAAGATACAGAGGCATGACAAAGATTGTTTCTTTAATGTTTGTAAAGGGCCTTGAGATGCTCAGGTAACATGCCATAGAATTGTGAAGTATGACTATTGGCTCATTGTAAATTTAAAGTGCTGGTGATTCCATATGTTGGAATCAGAGGGTATTTGCAGTGTTGTGGTACAAACAGGTGTTTAAATTAACCCTTAGATTTAAGATTAGTGTAGACAGCCAAAACATTGATTTGTCTGAGAAAGTAAGTGGTTGCCCAAGGGGAGAAAAAACTGTTCTGTATTGTAGGGAAAATCTTACTTAAAGAAATATAGGGATTAATGCTTTTGTATTAGTAGAGCTCCAGCAGCCTGCTCCACATTCTATCATCTGACTGCTGTAGCACGTCAGTGTAGACACTCACTACAGCAACAGGAAGGATTTTCCTATCACTGTAGTTAATCCACATCCAGGAGAAGCAGTAGCTTGGTTGGCAGAAGAATTCTCCCATCAACCTAGCGCCAGGGATTAGGTCATCTTGTAGGCCAAAAGCCTAGTGGGAAGAAATTGTTTCAAGTAAAATTGTACTTTATTTTGCTTATTTTGCCAGCTTTAAATTAGTAAAAAAAAAAAAATTTTTTAGCCTCAAATTAAAACCACTAGCCCAAATTGTAGCCTTGAATTAGTAAGAAGAAATTGTTCTGAATTTATTCTTTACTAATTGTGTTTAATAATTGTTTTTAGAAGGATAGAAATTTTATGGTTGTAATTGCCTTATTTACAGTTTGGTGTAAGTGAAGAATGGATGGTAATTAACTAAGAAAGAACAGCCAGCTAGGTCAGATGGTCAAGAAGGAAGTGGAGGAGTCAAGATGCACCAACTTTCACCCAGATGGCAAATTAACGACCCTAAAGCAAAGGCATACATCCCAAGAACAAGATAAAGAGTGAAGCCAGAGGGACGAGATAAGAAACAGCTGGGAATAACTCCCAGTAACAACCCAAATAATGCTAATTAAAGCAACCTTGAACAGCTCCGGTGTAACACCGCAAGGTCCAAAGACTTGTATGGGAACTTATTACTATAAAAAAGGGTATATTGCCGTGGGACTTTGGGTTCATTCTGCATCAACATCGGAGCTTTGAACACGCTCGACAGAGTCCAGCTCCCTCTCCCTTGTGTGCAGTTTCAGCTGGCCACTGGAAGTGACAGAGCAACACTAAGGACTGGTAACTATAAGATCCAGCTGCAGAATCTTTTTTTTTTTGGTGGGGGAGTGGTAAATGGAAGCATATACTAAATTTAATGCTTGAACTGTACTCTCAATAAATGCGGCGTATTGCCTTATCCCCTTTTTTAAAATTCCGCGTGCTTCTTATAAGCATAACAATCTTAACTATGTCACTCGGAAGTGTGGATTTTTCACTCCCCTGAGTGACGTAACTGAGTTGACCTAACTTTTTAGTATAGACCCCACTTAAGAGCCCGCAGTGTTCAGGTTCCCAGATTACAGTATGGTACCTCATTGGACTAAACTCCACAAGAAGCTGTGTTCAGTTCTCCACGGCCTGAAGAATAGGTGAGCCAATTACATATCCTTTGGAAGAACATGTGAGAGAACAAGGGACTCGATCCTGTGAAGTTGGAAGTAATAAGTGCAGTAGATGTCAGTAGAAGCACAGAGCAGTCAGCACTTTGCAGGATAGGCCCTAAAAGAGGGGAGCAGTGAAGGACTATGAAGATAAACTGAGCCAAAATACCCACCTGTACCTATATAGGACTCGTTGGAATATGCAGTAGTTGCTCTTTGGACAGCGTGTGAGATTATTGGCGGGGGGAGGAATACAAGTCAGATGTCTTATTTGTCATTAAAATCGTGACATGTTTCTAGATAATTCATAGGCCTTGAGCATCAGGAAAATGGTCTCAAGTTTCTAATACCTGCATGCAAGAGATCAAGGCCTGACCATGGTCTGTGTTATGCAGGAGATCCGACTAGATGATAACAATGGCCTGAAATAATGAGTGGGGTATTAACTGTATAAAGGTTTCAGGGAAAGCTCATGACTGTATATATAAGAGGCAGCTTTATGCCAGTATCCTAGGCAGGTATTGCATTACATGTATGTTTAAAAAAACAAAACAGCAAAAGACCATCCATTTTTCTTGCAAATGATCTGAATGAAGTTCACTAAGTTAGCTCACTAACTTCACTCCTGCAGAAATCTTTGCTAGGTGTTTTCTAATTAACATATTAGGTCAACACAGGCCATATACACTGAATGAGTAAAACATTGCTGAAAATCAGATTTAATTCTGGGAAAGACTCTAACTTGACAGCTACAGAGAATGAGTCACTCCCCTTTCTTGACTTTTAAATAGCCTTAGAAACAGTACAGCACAGGAAACCACAAACTTCTCTCTCTCTTCTCCAATGTACTTTAACTGTAACTTGGAGGGGCCCTTGTGAATCAAAATTATAGTTTGATTTCCTGTTCAACTTTTAGCCAATGTCGAGACTTTCAGTGGAACCAGTCACTATCAATGACGTGATGTTGTTTTTCTGAGATAAACACTTATTCTCTAGACCAGAGCTGATCATGTCATTTCACCCAGACTACTGAACAACTTTAGGATGGTAATGACTGTTGGTCACTACCAACCTGGGCTGGATTTGAATAGGTGACCTAGAGATGAAGGGCTTTTGTATGTTCTTCTATTATCAGTGCTTAAGGACCCAGCAAAAAATATTGCTACAGCTTGAGCTAGTTAGCTGCGGGATGCAGATTTCAGCCCTGTCTGAGGGAAAAACCTTGCTGATTTCATTGTATGCCTGCCCTGCCTGTCTGCCTCCCAGGGAAGAGCAAGCGATCAGAACTGCTGCAGGAAGGAGGGAAAAGATCTGCCTGGCTCCTCTCAGGAGCCAAAGTGGCTCTCACAGGAAGGGAGAGAGGGGAGCAGAAATAGCCCAGCCACTTAGGATGGCTCTGCTCCCTCCTCCCATCCTGTGAGCAAGAGGATGGCTCTGCTGCTTCCCTCCCCTCCCTGCTGAACCCAGCCTGGAAGAGGTACTGGGGTATGACATTTCAGGGAGCAATCCAGACCAGTGAGGGGCTGTGCCACCCTTGCCCTGCAACCTGGGGTGTCTCACAATACTTTGTAGCTGTAGCTCCCGCCTGGGCACTCACAAACAGACAAACAGCAGGCAGGTCACACCCTGGGAGTCTGTGTATAGCTGTAGCCTGCCAGCCACATGTTAGTCTCACTCTGGCTTTCACCAGCTTTGATTACTACTTGCAGAGTGATCCCAATATACTCCCAGTCCTGAATTTTCTCCCAAAACATGTATTCTGCAGTCCAGCCCTCTCCTTGCCAGTCCAGATATATTAGGTCTGGTGCCCCACTTAGGGGATCAGTATACAACAGTTTGCTACCCTAACTGGAGTTACCCACACAATTCAGTTTAAAAACAACACTGGATTAGTTTTGATTAAAGAATAAAAAAGTTTATTTAATTACACAGAGGTTTAAGTGAATACAAGTATAAGACATTAAAGTCTGAAATGGTTACAAAAGAAATAAAGAGAAAACTCTTCCTAATACTAAAACTTAGCAAACTGGATTTGGTTCAAGGTAAAATCTCTTACCACATGTTCCCAGTAACACGGCTGATCAAATTCTCAGGCCAGGATCTCCCCCAGTCCAGAGGCTGTTTTTTTTTTATCATCTTGGATGAAGGGGAGAGAGAGAGATGGACGGGGAAAGATAACTATGGGTGTTTTTGCCCCTCACTTTTATAATTCGGTCACCCTTTGAAAGGCATTTTCCTGATAAAGTTCCTTCCCGCTGTGAGGACAGCAGCAAGCTGTCTTGTGGTGAAAGAGGTTTCATGCTGTTGTTTGATAAGATGTAGATCTGTTTGTTCCCCTTCCCTTTGCCAAAAAATGGCCACTTGACAGGTGATGGCCCATCAGCTTTGATGACACCTGGCTAGAGGTGTCAGTTTGTCCTTTGTCTTTGAGAACCGGGTTTACCCACTCCTCAGACTTGTCTGGTAAACATATTACAGTCATGAGTTCAGTGCATAACTTTACATCTAATGTTGCTATATACATCTCACCATGATATTATTGACCAGCACCTTTAGTTTTTCAAATGATATCTCAAAAGGCATATTTTCACAAAGATTAGTACAATAGTGTATAGGGTGTGAAAACGGGTGTTTTCTGTCACAAGGGGATCCTGCTGCAGCCCACATAGGCCTGGGAGAGGGGTGGACGAGCCCCAGGAGAACCAGAGGTGGAGAACGCAGAATTGAGGTGGGACTGGAGGGGGGGTAGAACAGATTTCACTTTCATTGCCCGACTGCATCAAATTGATGGCCATCTACTCCAGTACACTGCCCTCATAGTGTTCAGTATCAGATGCTTCAGAGTAAGGTATAAGAACCCCACAGTAGGCAGATGTAATGCATTTTAAGTGAGGATTAAAAATATGACAAGATTCAGTGTTGACCGGTTTAAAAACAGCTAAATTGCTTGGAGTCAACCTTAAGGACAACCCAAGATCTTTTGAAAACTGTTTGTAGACATAGGAACTAGCAGTTATTTGTGGTGATTACTTAGCCCATACTGTTTGATAGTCTAATGACCCAATGTGGAATATAACGTAAGATAGAGTTCAAGTGAAAGATGATAGTGGAGGGAGCTCTGAGTGTTGTGCTAATTTCTTCAGCCTCCAAAAGGATTTCTGATTTCAATTTCTTAAGTATTTCTAACTCAGTAATCAAAGTGAGAACACCAGGTGTGTACATAAAGTAAATTAGAATCTAAAATTAGTGATGTCTTTCCTAATGAGGAACAGTTTAGAGATGATTAACTGTTTCATAATGACACCATCTGATCCTTCCTTGTAAGCCTCTCTCTCTTACGGAGCATTCAGCAAGCCTACAGTTGTGGGACAATATAGGGCAGGGCCAGAACATTTTGTCTGCAGCTGAACTGCAGAGCTGGTGAGTTTCCGCAGCAGCAACTGACCATAATTAAGAGATCATCCCAAAATAAATCTTTTAAATGGTTTAACAAATGTTCCATGTTGGATTAAACTACACTATCATTTTCACTGGAAAGGCTTTTGATGCCAGAGGTGAACTCTTCCATGTGCAGCTCAAGCAGGGCCTGGAACCTATCAAGGATTTATTAGCTTTTTCTTGAGGGATTCCGGCAAACTATCACCTGTATTCCACACAAACTATTAAAAGTGTTAGGTAGAAAATTCAAGCATGCAAAGATTAGCAAATGATATATTTACAGTTGCCTGTGCAATCTTAATTCTGCTCCCCTTATGGATTCATCTGTGCACTGAATGAGGCAGGGGTGTAGTGGGGAAAAAGTATATAATCATGTAACTAAAGGCTATATCACACTATGTATATGCAGGTGAAAATAAGTTTGCACTTGCAGTTCCTAATTTTTGAGTACTTGACTCTGAAACATGTTTATTATTTCAGTGTTATTTGCTTTTTTATAAAAAAGGTGTGTGTGTATGTGTGTGTGTGTATATATATGTGTATATATATTAAACTTTAACAACTAATTTCTCCCTATGAATCATAGCAGGGTTTGAGCCTTAAACCTTCACTATTCTAGTACAGATTGCTATCATGTGAGCTAAAGGGTTAACAAAATCATTTAATCCAAAGAGAAGGCTGTTTTTTCTAGAGGGTGGGACAGGAGGGATGGGTTACTATATTGAGAAAATTGTAGGGGGTGAAACCCAGGGCAGCCTGTTTTCCACTGTCTTCCGCCCCTTGATTTAAATCAGGAGGGGTCCTGTCCCTCGTATTAACTGAGCTCTCCCCCTTCTGGCCTAATGTGTTACCTATACCTTTCCTGTTACCACCCACTCTCCTGCCTATCACATTTTCCCTATGTTGGTGGAAATCCACGGGCTCACTCTACTGTGCCATACATTTGAAGGACATAAAGTGTCAAGAAGTCATAGCTTTTATTGGACCAACTTCTATTGGTGAAAGAGACACGCTTTCATGCTCTCACAACGCAGAAGATGACATAAAGAAGAGCTGTGTGTGGCTTGAAAGTTTCTCTCACCAACAGCAGCTGGTCCAATAAAAGATATTACTTCACCCACCTTGTACTTCTAATATGCTGGGACCAACACATCAACATCTCTGCACACAGAAAGCATTGTGCTGGTTTTCAGATGCCTACAGCCCACAATGTTTTCATCACGATGCAAAATTATACCGTGGTCTCCCTGCGCGGGATACTTTCACGTGCCATAGAGCGGGTGTCATGTTAACTTGCCAGGGCAGGTGGCCCAAGCTAGGGGCCAGGAACACTTAGCACTCATGTAGCCTGCACAGCCCATAGGCAGCATCCTGCCCTGTTAGGTGGCTGGGCAGCACCAAGGACACACTGGGTCACTTGCAGTGTCATGGCAATGGGGGCTAGGGACACTGTGGCTCCAGGGGTGCAGCAGGCAGGCAGATGCACCCTCCCCCCATGTGGGTGGAGCAGAGGGCGTTGCACTGAGGCACGCCCAGCTCGCAGCGACCCTGCTCCCTCCCGTCGGTGCGGGAACTAGGGGTGCTGCTGCCCCCTGCGGCTGGAAGTGGTTCCCATCACATATAGGGTTACCATCCGTCCCGGTTTCCCCAGACATGTCCGGCTTTTTCAGCTTTAAATGGCCGTCCGGGGGGGGATTTCTAATAAAATAGAAATGTCCGGGATTTCCCCCTTCCCCTCAGGCAGAGTGCGGCACAGCTGATTGGACGGCTAGGCCTGATTGAAAGCTGCTCGCAGTCACTGGGGCCTCTAGCAGCCAGAGTCCCTCCTCCTCCCCAGCAGAGCAGCACCAGTGTTTAGCTGCAACTGGAGCTTGCAGCTCTCCCTCAGCCTGGGGGGGCAGGCAAGGGACAGGGAACGGGGGGGTTAGATTGGTCGGGGGTTCTGGGGGGGCTGTCGGGAGAAGGGGGTGTAGAGAGTGGTTGGGGCAGTCAGGGGACAGGGAGCAGGGAGACTTAGATAGGGGGTGGGGTCGTGGGGGCAGTTAGGGTGGGGGGTCTCAGGAGAGGGCAGTCAGGGGACAGGTAGAGGAGGGTGGGAAGTGGGAGGGGCTAGGGCAGCACCCCGTGTCCTCTCTTTTGCTTGTTGAAATATGGTAACCCTAATCACGTACAGGGTTTAGTTTGGTTAAATGGCTCTCAGCACCCCCCATACACATTGTTCCAGCCCCCCTGCTAGCCAGGCACTGGACCGGCCACTCCCCCTGCAGCCCCATAGGGACAAAGCACCCAGCGGCTGCCTGGTCTCCCCGCGTTGGGAGCGAACCCCCACAGAGCGATGGCGGACAGCACGCTCACTGGGCTTCCGTCACGCACCAGGGCGAAGCTCTCTCCACAGAGCAATGGCGGCCTCACTTTCAACAGACAGCACCCCGGGCATGGGAACCGTGCCGGACGCTATCTCCACAGAGCTATGGCGGCCGCCGTTCCCAGCATGCACCTGCAGGAAACTGACTCCGCCCCGCCCGCTGGGCCGAGCTCCCAGGGTGCCCGCACACGGCCCCCCGCCCACGGTGCCATGGCGACCGCCTCAGCTAGCGCCGGTCCCGTCATGCACCGCGCGGGGGTTCCGGGTTCAGACGCTCTCGGAGCTAAGATGGCGGCGCGGGCGCCAAATACGATTGCGAGCCAGCTGCGCCCGTGAGGCGCCGGGTGGGGCGGCGGCGGCATGGACGCCTCGGCCTGTATGAAGTCTCTGCTGCTGGCCGCCGCCCAGTACCGGGCCGCCAAGAGCCCGCCCCACGCGGCGCAGCTGCAGCGCAGTCTGGAGGTGAGCGCGCGCGGTCGGCCCGGGGCCCCCGGGAGAGACGGGGCCGGGAACCGCGCAGCTCCCTGCCTCACACCTTGTCGGGCTGGGGGCTCCTCGCTTGCCGCGCTGGTCTCTCTCTGCTCGGGGTGAATAACTCTGGGTCCCACAGTATTGAGTGGGTGTTTTCTTAAAGCCCCGGCTCCGGGAGTCCCGGGATCGGGGGTGTGTGTGTTACTTTTTAAAAAAATCCGTGTTAAGCTTGGAAACGTGACTCAAGTGCATTAAACCCGCCCGCCCTGTGTGTGGCCCCCGGGTAGCAAAACGAGCCCCCCCAATCTGTGCTGCCTCTTAAATCTCTCCCTCTTCAGTCAGCGAAGTCAACCTGGTGGTGTCTTTAAGCCTGGCTTTTTTTTTTTTTTAATGGGTTGGCAAAGCTGCAGCGGCAGCCCCATCACGTTCCTGGGGTCTTGCACCCTGTGTTTTTGTTTATTTAGTCGCTTTGATCCCCTTCTCTCCCCATCCTTGCCTTTTGTTGTTGTTGAGTTAATTTGAAGCTGCAATTGGATTGCAAATACGTTTACAGAGGAGATTAGCTCAATTCAGTCAGGCTGTTCTTGCCCCTGCATGGACCATTGAGCCCCTGGTCTGATTGCCCCCTACCTCTATAGAGTTTCTTCCCGTGTTTGCTGCTGGTTCTTGTTAAAGAAATCATTGTCTTTAAAATCGCACTTCTCCTTGGAAATATTGTTGTTTCCTGTTGTTTCTGGGGACACAACTTGGCCTATAGCTGTAACTGACATGATTAGAGAGAAACTTTTTTTCTATATCTAGTTAATTACTTTTTGAGTATGATCAGTTTTATAGCTTTCACTGAGTAGTAAGTCAATTTGCCCTGTTCTTCCTTTGGACCTTTCATACAGGCATAGAGTAAAGGAAAACACTAAAAAAATATGCATTTATAAAACAAAACAATGAAAACTGTCAGGGAGCCTAAAAGGCAGGTATACACTTGAGACTCTTTAATTTATTAAATTTGTCTAAGCTTCGGGATGATTGTGTCTGTAGAAGATATGCTAATACTTTCTTGCTGTCATTTAATAATAGTATTTTGCATTTATGTAGTCTCTTAAGGACTCCAAAGCACTTCTTAGTTTGATCTACAGATTATACACTGGGGTCATTTCATAACTAAAATTGTAAATATTAACAAACAAATTAGTGGGGTGAGACTTGAATGAAGCAATTTCCTATTTTATAACATATGTATTTACAGTTAAAGCCTCCCTTCCCCAACCCTGTGGATAGGATTAAAAAAAAAATCCAAATACATGTTAAAACTAGGGCTGTCAAGGGACATTGTACTGTTGTAGCCGGCATTACAAGATATTTACATGTCAGATGTGCTAAAGATTCATGACCCTTCATGCTTCAACCACCATTCCAGAGGACATGAGTCCGTGCTGATGATGGGTTCTGCTCAATAACAATCCAAAGCAGTGCGGACCGACGCATGTTCATTTTCATAATCTGAGTCAGATGTCACCAGCAGAAGGTTGATTTTCTTTTTTGGTGGTTCAGGTTCTGTAGTTTCCGCATTGGAGTGTTGCTCTTTTAAGACTTCTGAAAGCATGCTCTCCACACCTAGTCCCTCTCAGATTTTGGAAGGCACTTCAGATTCTTAAACTTTGGGTCGAGTGCCGTAGCTATCTTTAGAAATCAAACATTGGTACCTTCTTTGCATTTTGTGAAATCTGCAGTGAAAGTGTTCTTAAAATGAACAACGTTCTGGGTCATCATTCGAGACTCCTATAACATGAAATATATGGCAGAATGCGGGTAAAACAGAGCAGGGGACATATCTTACCAAAGGAGATCAATCACAAATTTAATTAACAAATTTAATTCCATGCCGAGCATCATCAGCATGGAAGCATGTCATCTGGAATGGTGGCTGAAGCATTAAGGGGTATACTAATGTTTAGCATATCTGGCATGTAAATACCTTGCAATGCCAGCTCCAAAATTGCCATGCAAATGTCTGTTCTCACTTTCTGGTGATCTTGTAATTAAGAAGAGGGCAGCATCATCTCCCATAAATGTAACAAACTTGCTTGTCTGGGCGATTGACTGAACAAGAAGTAGGACTTGTAGGTGCTAAAATTTTACATTGTTTTGGTTTTGAGTGCAGTTATGTAACAAAAAAATCTACATTTGTAAATTGTACTTTCATGATAAAGAGATTGCACTACAGGACTTGTATGAGGTGAATTGAAAAATACTATTTTATCATGTTTACAGTGCAAATATTTGTAATAAAAAATATACACTTTGAATTCATTTACGACACAGATTACAATATATATGAAAATGTAGAAAAACATCCAAAATATTTAATAAATTTCTATTGGTATTCTATGTTGAATAGTACAATTAAAACTGTGATTAATCAGGATTAATTTTTTGAGTTAATTGTGTGAGTTAACTGCGATTAATTGACAGTCCCAGTTAAAACCCTAATCAACCTTGTTTTCCCAAAATGCACTTGACAGTCTACTGGTGCGAGTTATGAGTGGTACATGAATGTTTTACAACTGAAATTGTCAGTTGCATAACTTTCAAAATATGCTCAAATGCAGATAATTTAATGTTTTAATGAGTATGTCTGTAAATCTTTCTTGTTCATTTTTGTTCTTCATTGTCTTTAGCAACCAACTGTAGACATAACTGCTGTAACTTTTTTGGTTGTCTATTGTATAAACTAGTTGTAGCAAACTATTCCATGGTATAGGCTGTAAAGTTAAAATGAGATTAATTCCAGCGTATTTTAGTGAATTTGACGGTTCTACATTAAAGAAAACAAGTCATTCTTTGGCACCTCCTCATTTGGAGTTGAAGAAACAGAGTTCAGTCTTTCCTGCCTTGGTTCTTTAATGCAACAGATTAGCAGACTGTTGTTTGTGAATGATATTTCATATCTTTGTATAGAATAATGCCTTTTTATTGAAATTCTGTGTCTTACTGTGAATTAATCTATCATATTTAATTGGGAACTAGTTTTCAAACCTTCTGTTCAAACAATACATTTCCAGGCTATGTAAAACCAATATTTTTTTTATCATAAAAGATGCATAAACTGATGGGTAACTTACCTGGTGCTGTATGTTTCTCATGTACAAATACAGACTTGTAGTATTTTTGTATTTATAAACTAGTAATGATTTGTGTTCACGCAGCAGCTGTTAACTTAAAATCAATTCCCAGTGGTATAATTGGTAGTGCTGTGCACAAAATAATCCAACTGTTAATTATGAGTCTGAAACATTAATATTTTACTGTATCATATAATATTTTCAAATATTAAGGACACACATACAGTAGTGAAAAACATATTTCCAGAGTTCTACAAATTCAACAAAAGTGAGCTTAAAGAGGCAAGCGAAAGTATCCATGTGCTGTCAATGATGCCACTGGTGTTGGCAGTATATTGTATTGAACTGAAAATACGACTCCCCTCTGAATCTTCTGCTGAACTGAGACAAATACTGTTGCAGTTATATAATACTTATTCAATTTAAAATGTCTTTTTAGGTTATCTCTGGATTGAAGCTAACAAGATTGTTTGCATCAAACCAAATACTGCCAAGTGAATGTCTCAGCTGTCTAGTAGAGCTCATTGAGGACCCAAATATAAGTCCATGTCTAATCCTGTCTGTGATTACTTTGCTGTCACAACTAGGTAACTTGTTTACATCTTTAACTTTTCTCTTAGGGGAATTAAGGCTAAATTTTTAAAGATTTTTAATAAGTCTTAAAACAGTTGGAATCAGTGACAGGTTGCATGCGCAATTGAGTTATTTGCTATATTATTTGTATATTATCTGTGTAAATTGCATTGATTTGAGGGATGGGAAATAATTAACTCTGTACTATAACAAAATTAATAAGTATTTAGTTTTCTTGCATTCTGTGGGAGCACAGAAATTGCCAAATTGAATCAGAAAAAAAATATCCATCTGATTTAGTATTGTCTCTAATATGGCCCATACCAGATGCTTCGGAGAATTATGTAAAAGCTCCTGTGCTTGACAGCTATCTAATATACCCATAGGAGAAGTTTGTTCCTAAATCCATATAGTTAGTGGTTGTCTTAGGTTCCAAAGCATGAGGGTTTCTCTCTCTCTCTCTCCATCAACCTAGCTTGTGTAACTGATGAATGACACTTGCAGTATTCATTTTCTTTGACAGCTGCTTTCCCTTTGAGATTCTTCCACAGTTGCAGTTAGCAGAAGAAGTGTCAGAGGTATAAAAGAGAGGGTTGCTGGCAGGGCATTTGTTACGGGACTGCACATTTGGAACTTGCTTCTGCTCTTTAACGGACTCAGGCTGATTCAAGCCAGTCTCCAGGGCATGCTTGAAGGATGATCTTTTCTATCTGGCATTTAGCCCATAAAAGTTGGGAAATGAATGAGGTTGCAGAGCATTTGAAGGGGGCTGGTCTTCTTAGGTTTATTACATTTGGTTGTATGTTGGTATAATATGGAGTAGTTGGAGTCTGTTGTGTTTTTTTTTTTTTTTTTTTTGTAAGGATTTTTATGGGTTCCTAGAGCTTGAAACTTTTTTTTTTTGAATGTGTAGCAGTAACCTAGAGAAAATGCCTGTTTTAAGCTTATTAAGTTCTTTTCTGTGTCTTGTGATCTGAGGGTGATGGGTCATGGTTAGAGGTAGACTTGACACTGGATAGTTTGTAAAGGCAGTGATCACCTTTGTAAAAGTCTGCTTCTTTACTCACTAGAGTGAAGAGTAGTTCTATCTTGCAGTGTTTGTAAACTTAGTTTTGAGGGCCCTCCGCCCCAATCTTGGCTGAAGAACTACAAGTAGATTTTCTGTGTAGGCTAATAAAGCTGCTTGACAGTTTTGCGCAGCTGGCCTATAATACTTCAAGAGGGGTTTTTTAGACAGGGTGGAATGGTTCTTACAACATCCTGTGAAGTAAGTGGTAGTGATCTCATGTTGCATTTGGGCAAAAGGTAGTCTGGAACAAGCAGAGAGAAGTTTTGACTTGCTCATGGTCACAGAGCATGTAAAAAGTTACGGAGCTGGTTTAAAAAAAAACAAAACAAAACACACAACAAAACTAGGGATACAGCTCAGAGTTACTGGTTCCCAATTCAGTGCTCAGACTGCTAGCTAATATTGCTTTTATTATTAACTACTGTTGTGCAGGACTTTAACAAATGCCTTTACACTGTAGTTTTGGACAAAGAGACCAGAGAAGTTCTTCAGAATACTTATAATTTGACTAGCGTGCTGGCAGGAGTGGTTCACCGAAGCTCTACCAATCCTAATGATCCAGTATTGTTACAGGTAAGACAAAGTAATGCTTAATATTTTATCTGTATCATAGAGTTAATTCTTCTAAAGAGTCTATTCTCAAAAATTTATAACAAAACCAAAAATGCTATATTTTTAATAAGCAGGGATCCCTAATAGAAATCGTGCATTTTAGGAAACTCAAGGTCAGGGATTCTCACAAGAAATGTTTTGGTGGCCTTAGAGTGCAGCCACCAACTCTTGGTGGTGGCTGCTCTGACAATTTTTCTTAAAATACTTAACTTTAGGAAAAACAAATATGCACATATACATGTCCAAATCATAATTTATTTAAATAGGTTTTTTGCTGACTCAATAATAAAAATAATGTACAATTGTCTCTCTTTACTGGACATAAACAGAATAGAAACAAAATAAGATGCTTTGTATGGTCTTGTCTTTTTTGTTGTTTGTTTTGCTTTTTTCATTTTTTTTAAGACTTGCTAGATAGTAAGTCTACTGCTGTGAAAACTGATACTTGTATGTTTGCTAATATCACTTTAAACTGAAGGCTTACTATATAGCTCAGAGGCAGTGAAGAGTGATGTTAACAAACATACAAATATTGCTTTTCACAGCAGAGTTACTCAGCCCCGGCACAAGCCCGGGCAACAAATTAAGCCCTGGATAGAGAGGTGGGTAGGGAGGCAGCAGGGGCCACGGGCAATGGAGGGCCGAGGGAAGTGGCAGGGTCCAGCGACATTGGTGGGGTTGGTGAGCCTGCAGCCTGAGCTTGAAGGCCTGTAGCTGGGGGATGGAGCCCCAGAGCCTGCCGCCCACCACCCCAGGGCAGAAGCTGGAAGCCCAAGTCCCACTGCCCCTGGGAATGTGGGGAACTCACATCATCTGCCTGCTCCTCTGGCATTTGTGGCTCCAGAAAGGAACAGGGCCCAACCCCTGCTGGCAGCCCCAGGAGAGGGGCCACTGCTTCCCCTCCCCAATCACTGCCCAGGAGTCTGTGGCCGCAAGAAGAGTCCCTGGTGGCGCATTTGAGAAACATTGTTAAAGGTGATCTCCCTGATTGTATAAAGTATTTAAGTTGTATATTTTATTTACTGTCTCAAAGTTTTCTATATATAACACCATCATCGTAGTATCTATGTGATGTACAAATGGTTTTAGGACTACTTTTCAGTATTTACTTACGGTAAACTGCTTATATACTTTTATCTTGTGTTTTCACCCTGCTCTAATTTAGAAGAATTATTGACTTAGAAATGGGCAATGTTTACTTCAAGAAGCTAGTGGGGGGGAGTGGTTTCATTTTCTGTTGTTTTGAAGCAAGTATTTAGCTTTAAGGATATCACTCTTGATAGTCTGATATATCTCTGTCTTGCATATTTCCATCTTTAAATTTTTGTTACAGACCCTTTTAATCCCCCATCTCTTGCAGCATTCTTCATCTGTAGATCTCAAAGCACTTTACAAAGGAGACAGACATCTCTATCCCCTTTCATAGACGGAAGAATGAGTGATATAAATACTTATAGACACTGATTCTCTGGTCAACTTATTTGTGTCTACTCTAGCATCAGTCATTAATGAAGGGAAAACTGGCTTTTTCCCTCTTAAGGTCTGCAGGTTACTTACAATGTTTTCGTTCTTCCATCTATTTACAGCTATTTGAAGGCAGAACCAGACCTATCAACCAAGGCAGAATGGGAATGGCTGTATGTTTTTTAGACCCTGCCATTTATGTTCTGCCACCAACAGCTGCAGCCAGATCCTACTCATTCTTCTTAAAGCAGTCCTCGCCAGATTGATTTCACTGGTTTTGGTCTGTCCTCTTTATTAACCAAGAGCATTTGGCAATGCTTTTTTAACCCCTGGAGATTTTCTTTTAGCTGGTACTGGTCTGCTAGCTGCCATTTCTCTGCCATCCTTGTGTTGCAGTTCTTTCTTTATGGTGGAGAAGACAGACAAAAGAACAGAATCGGCCTGCAATGCTGCACTCCTTTGGTAGTGTTTAGACAGGGATCTGCAGGGAAAAGATTGAGTCACCATTGCAGCCCATCTCTTTTGATCTAAGGGGACTCTCCAGAGGTCACAGGGCCTGTGAGGGACTGTTAAGGCACCAGGCGACTCAGGCAGTTCATGGGTTTTTCTGGTGTTTAACATATGAAAGCTTCTCTCAATCTGAAAATTCCCATTTAAAATAGCAATGAAGTGTCTAGGATCGCGGTGGTGGCAACCAGCCTATTTATATTTGTCCCCACTTCCCTAACTTAGAAATTTTAAGTTATATATTTGGGTGATATCCTTTCCTATGCTATGTAAAGCTTTACAGTCAAATCTCAAATTAGCTACTTTGGGAAGTTGAGTGAGTAAACTCATTTCTCTGCACATAAAAAGGGGAGTTGGGGGTATTTATAGTAGAGTTTGTAGGAAAATTTTTGTTGTAAACAGACATTTCCTATGGAAATTTCCATTTTGACAAAAAAGCCATATTCCTTTGGGGAAAAAACCTTCATATTAAACAATTATACTGTTCTTAATATGCATGTCTACTTACAATATACTATCACTGTTGTAGATTACATTTTGGAGGTCTCTAAATAGTTATATGGGATTTGTTAAAAAAAAAAATTCAGGAGCCTCACTGAAACACAGTTAAATGTAGAGAATCCCTCTACCTCATTGCAAGTTTATTGGCCAAGCTGTGTGAGAGAACTGAGCAGCCTATTCCTAAGCAAGTCATACGTGTTTGTGAGCATTCAGATGTACTAATCCAAGATTGTTACCTTGCTTTCATTAAATAAGTAAAGATATGCTAAGTGAATATCCTACATATATCAATACTACATTGTTTCTGTAACACCATAACTTTCTACTTACGAGATCTAAACGTGATTCAGGTCTCAAAATTAACACTGCTTATTCTTATGACACATTAAACCAGTGGTTCTCAAACTTTTGTACTGGTGACCCCTTTCACATAGCAAGCCTCTGAGTGCCACCCCCCCCCCCCCCGCCGCCCCTTGTTAAATATATAAAAATGTGTTTTTAATTTATACCATTATAAATGCTGGAGGTGAACGGGAGTTTGGGGTGGAGGCTGGCAGCTCGCGACCCCCCATGTAATAATCTTGCAACCCCCTGAGTGGTCCCAACCCCCAGTTTGAGAACCCCTGCATTAAACTGTAGAGAAGTATCCTCTGTAGTCTTAACACCAAATGTCCATGTTCTACAGTAGAATGTTGTGGGAAGGCTATATAATTGACTTGGTTTTATTTCTTCAGAGTATTCAACTTCTGCAGAGATTAACCTACAATGTCCGAGTTTTCCATGCCTGCACTCATATTGACGAATTGATTTTATTCCTAACGCATCATGTGTAAGTATGTGTTCAGTTTTCTTTTTGGGGAGAAATCTTTAGCTAAACACATTTCTAAACTTTCTTTAATAGCTTCATTAATTTGTTATTTCACAAGCTTTGGATGTAGCATTAATTATGTAGTAATCACTTCTAAATTACCAGACATTTTGTCTCTTTCAAAGTGCTATTGTTGCAAAGAATATTCAAAGATGGGGCATTTACTCTACAGCTGGTAGAGTTTAAAGAGAATTTGAGCTTTTTGAAGAAATAAGATAAAGAAATAAACCAAAAAACTAAAATAGCCGTGAGAACACTTCTGCCTGGCATTTAGACTTATTTCACAATTTGAGCCACCAACTCTACAACAAGCTTTGTCCTGGCAGATTGCTGTGCCTGTGTAGAGCTCTAGTGACTTTAATACATGCACCTGAAGCAGTTGCAGGTTTAGGACCATAGACATGAGTAAACTGTCATGTGATTGGTCTTACTCTTGTATTGTGTATTCCATACTGAATATGTATTGCAAGTTTATAAATGTCTTTAATACATGACTGTAATTTGGATGAATGTTTATGAATAGAAGGAGATTTCATTGAATTCTGAATATATAAATGAAGCTAAATGGCTGTAACTGTTAAATTCTTAAGTCCTGTGGAACTTTTTTAGTCAGTCAACAGAAGATGAATTAACGATACCGTGTTTGGGACTAATGGCAAATCTTTGTCGACACAATCTCTCTGTTCAAGCTCATATAAAATCTTTGGTAAGAAACTTCTCTGATTATGTATTTTCTCTTCTGGGGATAGAGGAAAGGAAGAGAGTAGTCAGAATCTGATTATTTGAGGACTTAGAGCTCACTTTTTCACAGACATCCTGTTTCCACCCATCCCTCATGTAGCAGTGATGATTCCAACTTTCTCTCCAGAGCTTGCAGTGCCACTTTAAAATGGGGGGAAATGATCAGTGGGATAATGTGGAGCACCTACCCTTCTCTGTGCTTTGTTCACACCATTACCACCCAGTTCAGATTGCACATGCTGCTTCCACACATCTTTAGTGAAAGATTAAGTTGAGGTCTGAAGCTGACCCACCAGTTGAGATCTTGTGGGAGAAGCTAAATTTTGTCAGTGTAAAAGCATGGCATCTTCTGTATACCTTTAGCATGAGACCATTTTAATGTTAATATTGTAGATGGATTTGGGCAACCAGTGTTGATTTTTGGCATAACTTGAATATGAAAGGCTTTTGCCTTTCCGAGGAGAAAGCAAAAATCACCCCTGATCTTGGTGTTGGATTCATGCCCTTATTCTGCATCAAAACAAGTTTATTCAACAGTAATATACCTTTCATCGTTGTTCCCACCACTGCACAAATTAATGTTAACTATGGTTTGTAGCTGAGTGATGAATTCACAGCAAAGTGGAAAAATTGTGGCATTTTATGGGAGAAAAAGACAGATTCCATGCCAGAGGAATTAATCCAGGGGGCCAGATTAAAGTGAAAGGGGAAATCCACATCTCAGTTAGCTTTCCTGTAGACTCAAGCAGGCATCATCCTGTTGCTTTATATTTGGCTTGTCTTGGTTGTTTTTTAAATTTCTCTACTATGATAAAGGCTCCAAACATAATTTTGTGCCATGAGGTGAAGTCTAGTGGTGCAGAATTAGAGTACACAGGATTCTACTTAAAAGCCTGTGGAGTAGTTAACACCCTACTCCTGGTTCCTTAGGGCAAACTAAAGCTAAAATTTTCACCAAATAATTCTTACCCTAATTAAGACTACAAGGGAATAAAATGGAAACGTGAAATCTACCCTCAGCTTTGCCAAAGTATTTAGGAGCATACATAGTTATTTCCAGCATGTGGAGAAGTTAATTCTTCCATAGATGACATTGAGAGTAGACTTCCATTGTAACCCTGATATTTATAAAGAAAAAAATATAGCTGAATTAGACAGGAATCAGGTGTCCATTTGCGATAGCTAACTTTTAGCTACAAAGACTTGTGTTCATGAAATAGCATTCCATTCATCTTGCAAAATGAGAGTGAAAATCCTCCCTCCCCTTTTTCTTTACCATTCAAGTTTGACTTAAAATCTCTGTTCTAGAGGATACTTTTCATACCAGTATGTGACTTATGTCGTAATCACATTTTGTATATTTCCCATGTAATACCCAGAAAGAGGGCAGTGAATCACCTTAGAATAGTTTTTAGGTTAGGTTGAATCCTTATTTATAAATCATTATTTCAGACAGTTCTATCAATTATGTTCTCATTAAAACTGTCAAATGCTAACGAGTTTCTCCTTTTTGCTATAGAATGATGTGAAGGGTTTCTATCGTACCTTGATCAGTTTCTTGGCCCATAGTAGTTTAACTATGGTTGTGTTTGCACTTTCAATATTATCAAGCCTTACTTTAAATGAAGAAGTTGGAGAAAAGGTAAGTAAATATTTTGGAGTCTTGTTATGAAAATCTCATTGAAATTTCTAAACTTTGAGTAAGACTATTAAATAACCATAATGACTGGGTCGGTTTTCTGACTGTAGTTTGTTTTGACTAGTGGGAGATGATTTATTGGTGGTGTAGCATAAATAGCTCTCATTTCCTTTTATTAGCTCTTCCATGCCCGAAACATTCATCAGACATTTCAGTTAATATTCAACATTCTTGTAAATGGCGATGGCACACTGACACGAAAATATTCTGTTGATCTACTCATGGATCTGCTGAAGAACCCCAAAATTGCAGATTATCTTACTAGGTATGACTTCACTTTGTAAAATTAGCCAGTTGCAGTTTTAGACTCATCTTCAAATAATGATGAAAGAAACTTAATATGCTGAGTTCCTAATAAAAAAAAAATTCTTTAGATAGCAACATAAAATACAAAAACAAGCTTCAGGAGAAAGTGATTTTTAAAGTATAGCTTAGTCTTTTAAAATATAGCAGTTACAAGGTTGAGGATGCTTCCTTTGGCTTTTATTTCTTCCTATTGGCTTTTCATAACCATTCTAGGAATGGAGCTGGGAGAGGGCATTTTAATCCACTGCTGTTCATAAGTGTTTAATCGAGTAACTACTTCAATGAAGTAAGAGCTTAGTTTATTTCTCATTTATAATCTAGATATGAACACTTCACCTCATGCCTCAATCAAGTATTAGGCCTTCTTCATGGAAGGGATCCTGATTCATCATCAAAGGTATTTTATAGTGAGAGAAACTATGCAATCTAATTTACCAAGCATTTGGCCCAAATTAGGAGCTCATAACTTCTAATACTGTCTCTAGTTACTTAATACTTGCCTTAAGCAAATCTCTCTCACAGGTGTTCAGTAGCTCTTGAAATCTACGTCCTATTAAAGCCAGTGGGAGTTGAAGGTGCTCAGTACATTCTGGTATAAGGCAATTAATCTCTGCGTCAATTTCACCATTCATAAAATGAAATAATTCCTCTTGTTTTGAAGATTAATAGTCATACTGCAACCTGGAAATGTTACAGGTTAAATATTATTTGCAGTTGTACCTTGTATATAATGTAAACGTAGCTATTTTTAAAGGTTTTTGTAAACCTTCCTAAAATGAATTTTACAACATGGCAGACGATAAATGCTAAATCATTTTAATGTGTTGGACATTGAGTCTACTAGTGAACAAAAAGATAAATGCTTGATATGTGAAGATTCCTAGAGGTTCATTATTTAAAATATCTTCTTTTGTGAATGTGTACATTTTCATCCATTAATATCCTAGTATATATACATGTGCACTGCCAATAGATTGCTGGGCAATAGTATTATTGTTTAACATCCAGTGTGCATGGGCAATGTGGGTTTTTTTGTTTTCTTTTAAATAAGCCTGATAACTTGGTCAAATTAGTTGGATTTCCATCTGACCATTTAAAGGGATATCTACATCTTAGGGAATTTGAACCTGCTAACTTCATAGAAAAATAATTGCCCTTAAAAGAGAGCAAGTATACCTAATTTCTTTAATAGAATAACATTCTGAGGAAGCTGCAAGCGACTGAGTGATCTTTTGTAATGGAAACCAGGGTGGATATTGATTAAAATAGTTTTTTTTTATTTTAATTTTTTTTTAAATGTAATTTTATTTAAAATTTGAATTTTGCAACTTATTGTAAAGCCTAAGATGGCTAATCTAGTAATTTAAATGACTTTAAATAAATAATACTCAAGCAGTACGTGTTTGCTGCCAAAATTTTAGAGAGACAAACTACTGTACTAGTGGATTTCGCTGGCTAAGTACTTGGAATTAGAATTAGCTTGAAATCCTAAACCCGCTTTGACAGCGGTGGCCGCTTATGCTGGTGTGAGAGAGTATTTTCTTCATTTCATTTTATTCAGCTAGTTCAATTCAATGAGTAGCTCATTCAAAATTGAGAAACAGACTGGGATCTGAAAAAGCTTGTTTTCTCTTCCAATCTATGAATAAAAATCTGTCTGAGAGGATGAGGTCTGCTAGTTCTATAATCTTGAACGACATTGTGACCAGGAAAAATCAGTTCAATTAATTTTACTACAGCTAATACTTATATTTAATACATCCGTTTTAAATGCAAAACATGTTTTGATAATTTTTTCTTATGTTTCCAGCACTTTAAGGTAGTTTAAAAAAAATTATTAGTTTAAATAATTCAATTTCAATTTCTATTCAAGTGCAGTTTGACACAAGTCACAAATTGAAGTTAATTTAGTAAATAAGAAATGCATTATTCAGCATTTTCTAACATTAACATGTTCAAATTCTTAATTTAAGTTATGTAATTGCTCAAATGTGTATAGTGTATCCTCTTAGTAGCAAAAAGTGTCAAATTTAGTGTAAAGGCTATATTTAGTTGCAAATAAATGTTTTCATGGTTAAATGCCAATGAAAATCAACTTTTGTTTATAATCTTGTTTTGCATTTGTACTTTAGCTATTTTCCTAATCAGTGACATAAATCAAGATTTCCTGTTTGCCGAATTAAATCATAATTAAAATCCATGATTTAAATCAATTTAAATCAATCCACCCTCATGGAAGTGCTGAGATATCCTTGGCAGTAGGTGTCACTGTGCACAGTTCTAATAAACACTGTATTTGCTTTATTTGCATGACTGTTAAATATTTAACTCCTCTTCTACTTCTGATTTGTACAGGTCTTGGAATTACTACTTGCTTTTTGTTCAGTGACTGAACTGCGCCATGTTGTGCGTCAGACAATACTGGAGCCATCTGGTGTGCCAGTCTCTGGAAGTACCAGATTCACAGCCCGTTCTAAACCTTCAGAGCCATCTATTGTTTTAGTGCACTGGTTAAACCAACCATTGGAAGGATCTGAAAACTGTTGTGTTCTAGCTTTAGAATTGTTCAAGGAGATATTTGAGGTACCAAGACTGATTTTAGTGGTCACCTTGTATCTGAATTAATATGTTATCCAATTCAGAAACACGCACCTATATTTTACAAATCATAAATTGTGTATCACATACATATTTTTATTTGGAAAGCAAAGCGTGAAGATAAACCCTAAGTGTAATTGCTGTAATGTTTCATTCTAGACTTCCACATTTTGTAACCTGGTTTTCCCCTTAAGAGGGCACTGTCAGTCTAGATCTTATATCTGATATACATTAAAACTGTTACCCAAATGCATAAAGTCTTGCATTTGGTTCTAACATTTTTTCAAGAAATAATGAACAATTGTAGCTATTTTGAAGGACTTGCAGAAGTGTGGTGGTCTCTGCTGATTGTGTGCAGTTAACAAGTCTTTCCTCAAATCTGATGATGCTGGTCAATAGTTTGAAAAGTAAATCTAAAAACAGCATGATCAGTTGGGAGTAGGGCTGGAGAGGCCCCTAGGCTGGGATGCATGAATGTCACTGGGACCAAGGTGAGGAAATTAGGAGTAGGTTGCACATCCTTGATTGGTGGTTTAAATCTCTGCAGGATGTTATTGATACCGGCAACAGCACTTCAGCTGAACGCTTTGTGGATCTTTTACTGCCTGTCCTCCTTGATCACCTTCAGTTGCCAGAACAGAATCTGGATGAGCTATTAGCGAAGAAGAAATGTGAGAGAATGGTCAAAGTCATTGACGTCATGCTAAATATCCTTATGCAAGTTATTCCTGTTGGCTGTGTAACATGAGTTCTGTTGTTATAAGATCTTATCAGTTGCTATTTTTATAGATACTTGTAAAATCACCTTTCTAAAAAAAAAGTTTACTTTTTTTAAACATATTAAGATGACCTGAAATTAATATGCCTTAAAGGAAACTTCAAAATTAAATTTTCCTTTTCCCTTGTAGCTTGAAATCCTTCAGGATGAAAAGTACTTTACTAGTTATTGTAACCAATATATACAGAGATGACCTTATTTAACATTCAGTACAGGTGCCTTTAGGGTGAAATGCGGCAGGCAGCTGTTTAACAGCACATGGTACCACTACCCACAATTATGACAGGAAATAACCTTTTCTAGTTTTAACTGCAGGGGAAACTTAAGTAGCACATACTTGCTAGGTTGCTTTTGCAAAGAATCCATGATTTTAGATGATTGCAAAAGAAAAAGGATTGTTTTGAGGCTAAGAACCTGGACTGCTGTTTGGCAGAAACAGAACCCAGATTGCCCACAGACTTCATGTGACCTTGAGCAAGTCACTTGCTCCCTGTCAGTGTCCCATCTATTTAAAAAAAAAAAGGGGGGGGGGCTATTATTATGCTATTTCACATCAGTGTTGATAAATTCATAACAATGTGGAATGGTCAGTTACTATGAGGAGCACCATAAAGCTTTCAATTCAATTCATGCATTTATTTGTAGGTCCTCTTTTGTAAATTTGGAAAGATTACATCTACAACATTAATGATCCGTGTCCTGTGATGCGGGGAGGGGTATTCTTTTGAATGAGCTCTAAAGTGCAGGGTGCCTTCTTTTCAGTTATTTCCTGTTGCATCTTGGTGTTCTTAGGAGATTCCCATCCAAGAATCTCCCATTCCCATCCAAACTTTGCTCTGCTAGAGATTCACAGCTTAATATGGTACAAGTTTAGGTTTCTTAAGTGCCAAAAAAAATGTGTTTTGTTTGGAGAGAGAAAAACAAAAGCTCACTCCCTTGTATCTTTAAGGAGCTTCATTGTAATTGAGAAGTGGTGTTAACTTGTCAAGTGTCTCAAACATTTGATTTTTTTAATCTAATTCAAAAAGCTTTTAGTATATTATAATGCATACAAGAATAAATTAGTCTGCATCCTTAACTGAATTTACCTCTTTGTGGAGATGACACAATGAAAATGCATGCCTCTAAGGCACTGACTGCAAGCAAATGCACATCTCTAATAGAACACCAATTTACCTGCAGTGGAATTGATGTTGGCTTTGGGACAAAGGTAGTGGACTCTGAACTGTGGTGAGCATGCTAAAATCAAATTAATCTAAAACCTAATTTACTTTGAAAATGAGGGTTATAAAGTACCAAAAAAACCTGTGCTTCTGTTAAGGCTAATTTTCTTGGCAATCGAGAGCAGCATTGAGAGAGCAGAATGGTAGCTTTAGCTGTTCATTGAGTATTGTCTTCCTTAAATTGTTAGATCTTTTGTAGTTCTTTCAGGATAAATTGGAATTCTGGTTATATGGAAAAGCAAATCTAATATGTACTAGTCCAACCTTAGTTATCAGTTTATATCCTAGGTGAATTTAATGTTCAAGCCATCCATTCTTTTACATCTTGGGTTTAGACAACTGAACTTCAGAAATTTATTTGAAATTATTTTGGTAGAAACATTGAAAATACATGATTTCAGAGGGACCAAATGGGTTGGGGCATGAGAATGGGATCATCGTACGTTTTGCCTCAATGTCACCAATCTTAATCTATCCCATATGATTGGTGACTAGGAGTTATCATTTATCCTCTATTAATTGGCTTATGTGAAATGAATTTCTTATGTCCGCTTCAAGTTTTACAAATGTTTCATGTAAAATCCTCCGTTGTTGCTATTGGCTTCCTTATCATTGATCGCAGCAGAGACACCACAGTGTGGTGACTGAACTTTCTGCTAGAGATAGTAGGTGCACATTGCATGGTAGAGTAGGGGAAGCCTGCATTGCTACCATCTGTTGTTTCTGTTCTATGAATTGGTAGAGGAATTCAATTTCCATGTTTGCTATTGTATCATTAAATTCAAGTCAACCTTTTTTCTAAAAAGAAAGCACATAATTTTTCTAAGTGTAAACTTACTCTCAATATATATTTAAAACTTTTCATTACAATTTTATTTTGTTTAAAGCAAACTTGCTGCTGATGTCATTTTGAAAACACTTGATCTTATGAGCAGACTTAAACAGTTGGTGCCTAGTATGGAAGTCAGTTTCTACAAAATTCTTCAGGTAGGCTTTAAATGATTTACAAAGAATCATTAAGAAGGTGAATGTATTATATCACCCTTGATTTGATTCTGAATGTGTTTCAGCATAAGTCTTAAGTGTCCATAACACATTGAAGAACCTGCTCAGGGTGCTGAGATTCCTCATGTTTGTTGTTCAGTCCAAAAGTTTTTTTTTAATGTATGTTTAAAGTATTTAGTTTTTAAAGTTTCGAGCCTTTTATTCCAGTGATGTATGTTAAAATATACTTAAATATGTTTATGATCAACTACAGTAATAGTAAAAAGCAACAGAGAGTCCTGTAGCAACTTTAAGACTAACAGATGTATTGGAGCATAAGCTTTCGTGGGTGAATATCCACTTCATCATGCATCTGACAAAGTGGGTATTCATCCACGGAAGCTTATGCTCCAATACATCTGTTAGTCTTAAAGGTGCCACAGGACTCTCTGTTGCTTTTTACAGATCCAGACTAACATGGCTACCCCTCTGATACAGTAATAGTGTTAAGGTTGAAATTTAAAATGTCCTATACTCAGAAAATTATTTTGGTTCCTATATCAAGTAGCTGGCTCAGAGGATTGGTTACTAGGGGTATGTCTACACTTAGCCGGTAGTTTGGCGGCGAGCAATCGAACTTCTGGGTTCAACTTATCGCGTCTTGTCTGGACGCGATAAGTCGAACCCGGAAGTGCTCGCCGTCGACTGCGGTACTCCAGCTAGACGAGAGGAGTACCGTGGAGTCAACGGGGGAGCCTGCCTGCCGCATGTGGACCGAGGTAAGATCGAACTAAGGTACTTCGAACTTTATTCACGTAGCTGAAGTTGCGTACCTTAGTTTGATTTGGGGGGTTAGTGTAGACCAAGCCTAGGAAATGAAACTTTTCACCTTTTGTCTGAATCCAATTTAGCTGTTTTGTCCGTATGGAACTATATAAGTCATTACTGACAAGTCCGATGAATTGTATTCAGTATGCTTTCTTGTGGACAGGTGTTCACAGTGCAAAAACCATCATAATGCCTATATTTGCACCCTTTTTCTCAAATGCAAGGACACTCAACTTCCTTCTAGTTCTCATTGGGGTGACCCTCTAAAACAAGATTTGTGTAGCTTTCAGGACGGTGGATGACTTAAGCTATTCTAGGCATGCGTCTAGCATGATCTTGTAAACCCTTTAAGCTCATGAGTCCTCATGTTCAAAGTGAAGCACGTGCTTAATGGATTGCAGGTTTGGGGCATTAGTCTTCCTTCTGCTATCCACGCCAGATGGGAGGAATACTAGTATTTGGACACAGCAGATGATTTTGTGCTCAGAGACCATAATACCTCTCTCATTACACATCATCTGAACTGAATGCTTGTATTACATCAGGGGTCGGCAACCTTTCAGAAGTGGTATGCTGAGTCTTCATTTATTCACTTTAATTTAAGGTTTTGCGAGCCGGTAATACATTTTAACGTTTTTTAGAAGGTCTCTCTATAAGTCTATATATAATATAACGAAACTATTGTTTTATGTAAAGTAAACAAGGTTTTCAAAATGTTTAAGAAGTTCCATTTAAAATTAAATTAAAATGCTGATCTTAAGCCACCGGCCTGCTCAGCCCACTGCCAGCCTGGGGTTCCGTTCACCTAGGCCGGCAGTGGGCTGTGCGGGGCTTGTGGCCGGAACCCCGGCTGGCAAGGGGCCGGCAGCCAGAACCTCAGGTTGGCAGCGGGCTGAGCGGGGCTGGGGACCAGGACCCTAGACTGGTGGTGGGCTGAGCGGGGCCAGCACCCCAGACCAGCAGCGGGCCGAGCAGCTCAGCCTGCTGCCGGTCTGGGGTTCCGTCGGCTGGTTCCTGCCAGCCAGGGTCCCGGCTGCCGGCCCCGCTCAGCCCGCTGCTGGTCTGAGGTTCTGGCTGCCGGTCCCTTGCCAGCTGGGGTCCCAGCCGCCAGCCCCGCTCAGCCTGCTGCCAACCTGGTGCTCAGGGTGGGGAGTGCAGGAGTCAGGGCAGGGGGTATGGGGGGGCTGGGTATGTGTGGAGGATGCAGGAGTCAGGGATGGGGTCGTGGGGGGGATGCAGGGATCTGGGGTGCAAGGGGGGGTGCAATGGTCAGGGCAGAGGGCTGAGGGGGTACAGGAGTCAGGGCATGGGGTGTGGGGGAGCTGGATTAGTGTGGGGAGTGCAGGAGTCAGGGCAGGGGTGTGGGGGCGGCTGGGTATGTCGGGTGCAGGAGTTAGGGCAGAGGGCTGGGGGCATGTGAGGGGGTGCAGGAGTCAGGGCATAGGGTGTGGGGGCGCTGGGTATGTGGAGGGTGCAGGAGTCAGGGATGGGGTCATGGGGGGGGTGCAGGGAGCAGGGGTCAGGGCAGAGGTCTGGGGGCGTGTGAGGGGGTGCAGGAATCAGGGATGGGGTTGTGGGGGGGCATGCAGGTGGCTGGGGTGCAGGGGTCAGGGCAGAGGGCTGGGGTGGGTGGGCTGGGATCAGGAGGGTGCTCCCTGCCGCCTGAGCGGCTCACGGCAGGGGGCTGGAGGGATACGCCCCGCTCCTGCCTCCCTTCCCCCTGCCTCTTCTCCGCCTCCTTACCGGTCTGAGCAGCGAGGCGCTGGGGCTGCTCTTCTCCCCTCCCTCGCAAGGGCTATCGGCGGCAGGGAGGGAGAGGAGACAGGGCTCCACGCAGCACGCTGGGGGAAGAGGCGGGGGAGGGGGAAGGTTGGCTGCCGGCGGAGCCTGCCCTATAGCAGCAGCCGGCAGGACCAAGCTTGCTTCTGCCCCCTTTCCCCGGCGTAGAAGAGCAGGCTGGGTCGGGCAGGATTTTTAATGGCACACTGCTGCCTGCCGGGGTCCAGCTCCACCCGCTGCCGGGGTTCGACAGTGGGCTGAGCGGGACCCCGGCAGGCAGCAGCGTGCCATTCAAAATCAGCTCACGTGCCGTAGATTGCCGACCCCCGTATTACATAATTCTGTGCAGATAATGTACAGAATCCTGAAAGCAAGTTTTGCAGATTTGTAAAAGTTCATTGCTCTGGTTAACTAAATGGGTTTTCAGAAAATTGCAAGTATGTGTGTATAGATACTTTTTTTTTTAATTATTATTTTTTAACACAAGGGTAACTGAAATTTAAAAATATATATCTATTCACATTGGCTTCGGTCTATTGCAATGTCTGGATTCGTTAGTTGATTATAAATTGACATAAGTGATTTCTTCTCAGGATCAACGTTTGATTACACCTTTGGCTTTTGCTTTAACATCAGACCACAGAGAACAAGTACAGGCTGGACTTAGAATACTGTTTGAGGCAGCACCATTACCAGATTTCCCTGCCATAGTGTGAGTTTCTTATGTGTGGTAAGGGGGTAATAATATGATGTCTTTCACTTTCATTACTTTAGTCTGAGTGACTTGTTTAAAGTCTGTATTTGAATCTTTTTAATTAGGACTACTAATGTTCCAAATGTTTGAGTAATTGTTACCTTCTTCAAAACATTTTTTCTGTTCTCGTAGTTGAATCTTTCTTCTCATCACCCCCAGTGCTGGTCTGTCATGCATGCTGGGCGACATTCACCGTTCTCGGACAGGTTTAAAGTCCAGTAACTCAAACTATCATAGCTAGAAACAGATGTTGTGCCATTTGAGAGGAGCTGGAAATATCCTTTCCAATAGGATACGGCACTTGTTTCTAGATATAGTAGATAAAGAGTTATAGAACCTTAAAATTCACATAGTGATTGTAGAGAGAAGTTGCTATCAGTGAACAATCAACCTGTTTTTTTTTCTTTAGCATTTCTCCTTTTTAGATCTCAAAATATTTCATACTCCTATCTAACTGAAGTACCTAATACAGTATGATAGTGCAAGTAGGGTTGATATGTTTTCCAAGTGTAGTGTGTAATTGTTGTAGACTCCTCTTTACAAAAAATCATTGTCTCCTACCCTCACATTAACATTCTTGCCAGGTTTTATTGCTTGCTTCTTTTGTCTTGTTATATAGGCTTGGTGAAAGCATTGCAGCAAATAATGCTTATAGACAACAAGAGAGAGAGCATGCACCAAAAAAAATCCATATGCAGTCATCCATTACTAGTGTTATGTCCATGAAGTGCTCTACTTCGTACCCTTCAAATGATGATGCAACAACTTCGAACATTCAAGAGCTAATACAGAAACTTCAATCTGGACTGGAGGTTAATAGTATTTTTCATATTTCTGGTAGGATAACTACAAACATTCTTAGTGTTTACAGAAGAGGTGTAGCACCTGAAACTTTTAGGCTACAAGTGTTAACTCGGACACCTCACCTGAACTCAATATGTATGCTCTTACATTCTCAGGCAGAAGCCCAAATAAAGAGGATCCCTGTTGTGTCCAGAAAAGTCAACAGTCTGGTCTTCCAGACTTTCATAGTCCAGAATCTTTACCCTGAGAGTGTATTGCTTATGTTTACCTAGCTTTCAGATATGGGGACTTAGCAGATGTGTCCCAGAAGCAGGGCCGGCTCCAGGCACCAGCCCAGCAAGCAGGTGCTTGGGGCGGCCAAGGGGAAGGGGCGGCATGTCGGGCTCTTCAGGGACGGAGAAAAGGAGCTGCCGCCGAAGAAGAAAGCGGCGCGGTGGAGCTGCCGCCGATCGCGATTGCGGCTATTTTTTTTTTCCCCGCCACTTGGGGCGGCAAAAACCCTGGAGCCGGCCCTGCCCAGAAGATCTAAGCTGTTGCAATGATGCACAAAGGGAGAAGTTTTTTTTACAGAAAGACACTCCCTGGAGGGCAGATAACATTCTGGCATATAGGGTCAGGGATAATCACCCATCTTTTAGATGCTTGTATGTGTCCCCCAAACACAGTAGTATTTGAGCACCTCCTGATCTTGATATTTATCCTCACAGCATCCCTGTGAGGTAGGGAAGTCGTTTTACAACAGTGGAAATCTTGCTTCCCTCTGATATTGCATGCATTGTAAGTTGAGCAAATAGCTTTATTACATTAACATTCCTTTAATTTGAATTTTCTAAAGCATATCACCACAGTGTCTAGGCACCAAATACAGAATTGGTTGCATTAAGTTAACTGTGGTTTCTCCAACACAAAGGGACTCCAAATACAGGAACAGCTCCTGCAACCCAGACCATAAGATGAACTTCTGACAGAAAGAAAGCTTATTGGCATATACCTAGTGATGCACTTAACTCTTCTGATCAGAGGAGTTGCTCCTTTTGAGGAGGGAATGACTTTTTAAAATTTGATAATTTGTTCCGTGAACATCAAACACTTCAGCCTTAAATGTTTAACACAAGCTACAGAAGAAAAGTGGACTCCTATAGAAGATGCCATCTTTTTATAATGTAGTTTAAGTTCTTCACATGAAGAAGCTAAATAAATTAAATACAAGATGTGCAGAAAACAGAATATTCCAACGAATGTTTTGTCATTGACTTTGACATGTTTGTACATTTAAATAAAATTCTAAATGAAAGTACTTACTCCACATGATCTTTCAACTTTGTAGCAACAACAGTAGGGTCCAAGAGGATAGAGAGAGAGCTGAAAAACATACAAATGGGGAAAAGAATAGATGTCTGATCTCCTGCTGCATTAGGGAATTTTGAACTAATTTTCCCCTGTGTAGGAGCTGGTGCTGTTTTGAAAACAAGATGTTAGTAAACTACTATTGATGATATTTATCTTCTATACTGAAAAGCACAAACAGCTGGGCTCACTTGCGCAGCAGCATCTACCGCATACAGTGAACAGTCTCTCTCCAAAACTGGCACTGGCACCTCCAAGCACTACCTTAATGTAAAGCTTTATCAATCCCCAGACCACACGCCTGGAAGACCCTCTCCTCAATTACTACTCAACTGATTATAGAAAAATGTAAATGTTTACACAAATATTCATTTGAATAAACATATAAGCCCTATATTGTGCCATAAAGGTCAGTAAACTCTTTAGTATGCTAAAGGATCTTAATGAAAGATGGAGGAGACATTTCACAAAAACTTTCTCTATATTGTTTTCATCAAAATATTCTGACCTGTCTCCGTCGAGGTCAATGAATTCTGAGATTAGAATTTTTGGCCATAATGCCCTGCCACTAGTCCTGCAGAACTGAAATATCATTTGTCAGGAGGAACACTTAAGCTTCCCACACCCAACCGAACCAATAGGCTTATTGTAGCAGCCTATGTAACGAGTTTTCCCTCATTTTTGGAGTAACACTAATTTATGATCATGATAGCTGATGTTATGATCGTCCCTTTATTGGGTAAATTTTATTCAGTAATTCCAATACTTTCTTACATTAAACTGAACAAGTCTGAGGTATACCCAAGTTGATGCAGCAAGGCTTTTAATGTTTGAAGGCAGAGCAGCTGCCAGCCTGTGGGCTCATTTAATTACTATTCTCTCATCGAGATCTATAAGACGAATGACTGTTCATCCAGAAACTACAAATTAGACAATTTATCTTCAGGCTGTTGAATTCTACTACTCTAACTTCTCCCACAGATGAAGGAACCAATCACTGATGTGAGGATGTCTGACATAATGGATGTCTATGAGCAGAAACTAGCGGCATTAGCCGTGAGTACATATGAACATGTGTATTTACGTCACTGTTGAGTATGTGTACTTACTATGAAAGATAAAATTAATGAAATAGTGCTACTAATCTTTCTTAATCTTTAGTCCAAAGAAACCAGGTTACAAGATCTATTGGAGGCAAAGGCATTAGCGCTTGCTCAGGCTGATAGGCTAATTGCCCAGTACCGTTGTCAGAGAGTCCAAGCTGAATCTGAGGTGAGTATGAACAACCACACGCTGGAAGGTAGAGATGGAAGATACTTATATGGTCATCTAGTCCAAACCCAGTGTTCTGTCATGGAGGCCCCAGTACAGAATGGTTCTCTACATGTGTCTTAAGCTAGAACTTCAGTTTCTTTTAAAAACTAAGTACAAAGATTAAGATCACCACTTGTTTGTGGAAAATATTCTAATCTAGTGTCACTGCTAAATTTTTTTATACTTACTGTAAATATTCTTTTAGTTTCATCCTCTTATATCTATAAGCTCTTTGAGCTTCCATATTTGACATTTATGCCCTTTAGGTATGACCTTATGTGATTTTTGAAGCCTTCCCTTCCTCCACTGTTTAGCTGAGTTATGTATAAGACCTTTTGTGGATAGCTAGTGTTAATGCCCCATTAATGGTTGATCTTTCAGAACAGCCTCAATAATCTCCCCATCTATACAATAAGATTTACTGTACTAATGTTACTGCTTGTTCTAGAACATTATTTTAGAGAAACTGTACTTCTAAGTACAGTACTAAAATGTTAGGGGTTTGCAGACAGCCCTAGAACCTTTTCCTGTTTATGTCCAAGCTAACAGCCAGTCTGTACTCTTTTTTTGGATAGAGTTATGCTTTCAAATGAAGCGTAAACCACCAGTGTAATCACTTCAGATACTCTTTAAAAAAGTATCTAAACTATTTTTTGTTTTACTTTTAAGGTCACAAATTACTACTGTATCTCAGAGTGTAAAATAACTGATTCAGTCATCATTTGCCAAAACTTTAAACGTGCTTAAAACTTGCTATCTAATTTTAAATATAGTGCACTGACCATGGAGCATTTGATCATAGAGGTTTTGTGGATAATTTAGCAGTAGTGTACATTCTAATTCCATGTGAAATTCCCCATTGTTTTGAGTGAGTTAAGCAACATATCCTAGATCAAGCATGTAAAGGAGTCTTTGTATTTGCTTTTTGCTCAAAGGCAAGGACGCTTGCGGCAATGTTGAAGGATGCAGAGCGAAAAAATGAAGAACTTGATGTGTTGCTGAAAGCTCAGCAGGTAGAATCTGAACGGGCGCAGAATGACATAGAGCAGCTCTTTCAACACAATCGGAAGTTACAAACAGTGGCTGAAGAATATGAGATACTGAAAAGATCTTCCGTGGATCTTCTGCAGAAGTAAGAACTTAAAATCTATCTTTACTACTCGTGTACTGACCTAAAACAGAAAAATTTCAGATAGATAACCGATCAAAAGAGAAAATAGGTTTTCACAGGCCCTTCTTAAAGGACCTACTTTGACCTGATTAGTCCTTTCAGCCAAGGAATGCAGGGTAGAGCTCTGTCTGAATCCAGTAAGTGCCTAATCTAGCTGAAGCAGAAGGAGGGCTTTGAGATGTTCAAAGCACTATTTTTGCTAGGCTAATCATATTGCAGGACAGTGTATTAAAACTCTGTTTATAGGTTTTAAGAGGGTCACTGCTAATGTACTTGAATTTTATTTGTTCTTGGATCAAATTAATCTTGTTTGAAAAAGTTTGTAATTTGAACAGAAAATAGAAATTGATGGATGAAGGTGCAGATTCCAAAGCTATTAAGTTAAGGAATGGATGAGGATGATTTGAGTAATGAAGATTTCTATGTAAAGAAAGAATGGAACTAGTTTGTTGAGTGGACATGATAGGTGTACAAAATTAATGGCTGAGAGGGCAATTAGAGTGCTCCTATTTGCCTGTCCTCATAATACAAGAATAAGGGGACAGACACTTAGTGAAATAAAGACAACAACTTTAAAGCTAATAATACAAAAAAAAAACTAGGCTAAGAGGTTGATGGGATTCAAAAAAGTATTGCACTTGTTTGGATGAGACCATTCAGAGTTAGATTAGACCAGATCAAAAAATTTCAAAGAAATAAAAACCTTTGTGTTTTAGGCAGAGACTAACTTCTACCAGATACTCCTTAAGAAGGAACATCTCCTATGTGCAGATAATCCCATAATTGTCCATTATGGGAATTCTTGTACTTTCTCTGAAGCATTGGTCTGGCCTCTGTCAGACATGCTACTTCCAGTTACTGGTCTGATTATGTATAACTTGCTACATTTATGTGAACCACCTGGTTGTGGTGAACTTTGTCTGAAAGAAATGTGTAATCTCAATCCAATTCTTAATCTTAATAAACAATCAATGATAATGTGTAAGGGTTCCAATGAGGATTGAGGTTAAGATGAAAGTTGCTGTTAGTTTTTTTTATATTTTATCCCCTGCCGGTTTTTTAATAAGTGTTTTGTTGGTTTTTTTCCAAAAGTGGGGGTAACCATTTTTACTTGGAAGTGGAGTGGAAAAATAGCTCATTGGATGTCAAAAGTATTTCTTCTTTCCTGACACAGTAAAGCTTTTAAGAAGTACTTACTCTTCTTAACCATAACCCATTAACTAACTTTTAGGCATGAAACCACTGAAAGACAATATAAAGATCTGCAGATTACATGTAATTCACTAAATAAACAAACTGAGGCCATGAAAAAGCTGAATGAATCGCTCAAGCAACAGAATGACAAGTAAGTTTAGTTCATTTTTTTAAAAGCAAATTAAAGGGAAACCATCATCAAGTCACATCAATATTAATTGTTTAATTATCTATGGTTTCAAGTATCACCTGAGATGTATGTGCGAGGAAGACTTCTCCATTTTGCTTTGTGTAGTTACTCACCTATTTCCTCTGCGTAATCATTTCTTCTGGTTTTGTTTCTGGTCTTACACACAAACAGGCAGGAGAACTTGAGGTAATGTATAATACCTGAGACTACTTAGTGTATTTTATGGAACTTAATAGGTTTCAAGATTCCCTTCTAATGTACAAGGATTCTCTCTTCTCATGCAGAATATTGCTTTTGTCAGCAGACGGGGTCAAAAGTTTTGCTAATTAAGTAATGCCCTCTCATTAGAGGGCATCTTAAATCAGTGCCAGAGATCATTGAAATTCACTATCATTTAACTACTGTGGGCCAAATTTCAGTCTTTGATGAGGCAGGCAACTTTCTATTAGAGTCCAATAGGAGTTTGATTAGTCTATGGCTAAATGTCACAGTTTTTATTAGTACTTTGATAGCTGGTAGTACTCAAGGCAATAAAGAACTTGACAAAGAAAATGACTCTTAGACGCTCTACAATTGTAGAAGAGAGAGTTTAACTTGTTCATCACTTTCCTTTATAGCAGGGGTCTTCTGTACAACTTGAAGTAATGGTGGTAGATGGCTGCCCTTCATTGCAGTGGGTCAACCTATAATCACTACTGTAATTCAATATATAATTCACTTTTGCTGCACTTCATTCTCCTCCTGTGATACAGGGCTTGAAACATTTTCAAACATTACTAATTTAACTTCTTTCTTCACTTCACAAGCACAGGTATACTCCCATAGTCCTATACCAAATGAGCAAGAATTCTGAATTTTGTTTTTCTTTCATTTTTCCTAATCCATCAGAGTACCACCTGTCCCAGGTTTTTGAGGATAGAAACTACAGTTTGTTGCAAATTGATGGTCTGACAAGAGCAGGGGGCTGGGCAAACTTATCTTTTACTGCAGCAGCTGAGGGAAGAGGCTTCCTGGTTGTAAATAACCCCCCCAAATTTTTTTTTCTTGTTTCTAACTGATATTTTAAAGGATGGTACTCTTCTGCAAAATGACAGAGTAAGGCCAGATCATTCATTTTACTTATAAAGTGAATTTATTTGATTTTTCTAGCTGCCAGCCCTGAAGGTCAAGCTGCATTATTCCTGGCTCTTGTATTGCCAGTAGTAAAAATTCTGTAATCAGAATTCAGTTAACTAGTTTGATTCATGAGGCAGAATGGAATGCCATTTACATTCTTATAGTTTGTGTCTTCAGCATTAATAGATGTAAAAATGTCTATTAGCAATCAGATATTACTCGATACACCAGGAAGCTGTTCTGCGTTTCACATGGCCGTTTTCAGATTATCTATTGTAGTAGTGCCTAGGGACCCTGTTGTAATAGGTACTGTGAAATAAATAACAGTCCACTTCCCTTCACCCCCTCTCCCCCACCCTGCAAATTTCCAGTTAGGATTTAGACAATAGGCAACAGGTGAATAACAGACAAACTAGAGGGAGGACAAAGTGATACACATTCGTGCATTTGCATAAGTTAGTGGTCACAGTGGTAGAGTAGAACTAAACTTAAATTCCCACAATTTAAAATTTGTAACTTAAGCAATTAATACCTTAAAGTGTAGATATGCTACCAGCAAAAAAGATTGTCTAGTACAGTGGTTCTCAACCTTTCCAGACTACTGTGCCCCTTTCAGGAGTCTGATTTATCTTGCATACCCCAAGTTTCACCTCACTTAAAAACTTCTTGCTTTCGAAATCAGACATAAAAATACAAAAGTGTCATGGCATGCTATTACTGAAAAATGGCTTACTTTCTCATTTTGTCTGTGTGAAATTTTAGTTTGTACTGACTTTGTTAGTGCTTTTTATGTAGCCTGTTGTAAAACTAGGCAAATATCTAAATGAGTTAATAACGTACCACCTGGAAGACCTCTGCATACCCCCATGGGTACACATACTCCTGGTTGAGAACCATTGGTCTTAGTATATGTGGTCCTACTAGATGAACAAAATTGTACTGGAAACTTTGCACCGTAGTTGCAGAAGACACCTTTTAGTAAATCTAAAACACTAGATAGATTGGTTTTTAGAGTCTTAGTAGGATGGTTGGGTTCATTTCCTTGGTAATATCAAGAATGCTTTACTGCTTGTAGTTGAGGGGACTGATTCTTCAGGATTCAAGCTCTAGGAACGAATGAGGTTTCTTAGGCTATAGAGTTTCTACTGTGTGTTTGACAGAGGGAAGGAAATGAAACTTGAATCAGTATTCTTTCAAATAAGGAATCAAAAGAATATATTTGTACAGCATGGAATTAAAGGTGCACTTTAGCCTGCCTAGCTTAAAAAAAACTTTCCTGACCATGCAAAGCAATGCTGCACAAGTTATTCTAGCTTGCTGCTGCAAAGAAATGGAGACATGAATCTTGCATCTGTCTGTTATTTTTTGAAATAACTGGTAATCGGGCTTTTCCTGCAATTTCAGAACTGTTGCACAATTGATGGAAACAGAAGATCATAGAAAAGAATTACTGAAACAGCTACAGGATAGAGATAGTAAAATATCAAGTAAGTCACTGTCTGGTTTTGTAAATCTTGTGCTATCCGTACTGAATAGAATTAACTGGATTTAAATAGACTCATTGCTGGATTATTTTTTGGTGAACTTCTTAGTTCTGTGGGCAGCTACATTTTTGTTAAATAGATTATAAGGCTCAAAATCACTTCTCTGGCTGCCTTCTGCTCCTGAAAAGCCTGTAACTCTTATTGAAAACATAGACTTAAATATCTGTAAACTAAAAAATGAGAAATTGTTTTAAGGACAGACGCTTTAAGGGGAAAGTTCAAGGACGTTTAAAAGTCTGCCAAACCTACACTTAAACCATTGCATTTTGCATGCTGTCAAAAACCATAACTGCTTCCTTGAAAACTTTCTTTTTAGAACAAGTTCACTAGAAAGCTTTCTGCTAAGCTATAAATTAGATAGATTAGATCATAATTTTCAAAGTCTTCAGTGAATATGAAATGTCTGTAACTACCTACTAAAAATTTGCAGTAGATGGCAGTACTGGGTAATTCATTTATATTAGAGGCCCTGGTGTGTGTAAAACTTAAACATACTGGGAGTTTTACTAGCAATCGGACAAATTAAAACTTGCTAACTGACTCTAAAAATCTTTCAAAAGGCTTACAACAAAAAATAAAGATTCTGGAAGAAAAACTGAAAGCCCGACAGAAAGAAAAAACAGATATGGAAGAAACTATTGACATTCTCAGAAAGGAATTAAGTAAAACGGAACAGGCAAGAAAAGAATTGAGCATTAAGGTAAGATTTTTTGTTGGCAGCTTACTGAAAACTATAAAACCCAGAGTTAAAAAATAATTGCTAGAAATGAAAAATTGTATGAAAATGGTAGAAATAGCTAAAGTTAAGGCTGCTCCAATTTCTTATATAGTTAATTGAGAAAGGGACTTCTGAGATTTAAACCAGAGAGGTATGATTTGGGTTATCTGTGCTGTTAACGCAATGAGCTTCTTTTTGAGTTGGTGTAGATCCACCCTGTCCAATAAGAGTTATAGGAGATGTGCTTCTGGGAGCCACGTCTCCTGGAACTACCTAATACATTGAAGAATGCACATGCTATACCAGGTTGTGAGAGAGTGGTGTATGTTCTTCTGCAATCACTGACGGGCTCTGTTGGTTAGTCTAGAAGACAGACATCTCTACTTTGGAGTTAGTTAAGGATCTGTCCTTGCACTGAGCACAACAAGGGTCTTGCCCCTGTTGGTGGCTGTGGAGAAAGAGAGGCTCTTGCAAGAGACAACTTGGTCTTTAAATTTTTTGAAACGGCGCTAATACTTACCTTTCAGGGGTGGGTATTGATATTTGTACAGCATTTTGAAGATGCAAATTACAGCAGGTGCTTTTTACCAACAGTAGTAATCCATTCCCTGGAAATGCAGGCTAATTATCCAAAGACCCTAGTGTCTGCTACAAAACTGATAGTGCCCTTGTTCTTACACACATTTGCTTCTGTAAGGGAAAAAAGCTAGTTTTTATTCAACCACAGACTTTTGTTTAGTGTTTAACTCAATGTCCTAGCCATTAGGAAGATGACAGGACAACAAATAGCTATTTTTAAAAAAAAAAATTAATACCCAAACCATTTCTGAAGCATAACAGCAGTAGTGCTGAACAAAATTTGTGTGTGTGGATGGATGTGGGGGGAAGACGCATCCAAAACAAATCCCTTTGTTTTGAAACTGCCTTTGCTATTAAATATGTTGCTTAAATGTATTACATCAGTTACTTGAGTCTGTTACACATTAAGTGAAAGTGTTCTGTGATCTCTGTTGTGGAAGAGGCTATTGAACTTGTTTTTGTTCATGTTGCAGGCATCTTCCCTAGAAGTTCAGAAGTCCCAACTGGAAGGACGTTTGGAAGAAAAGGAAGCCATAGTAAAACTGCAGCAAGAAGAGCTGAGCAAACATTCTCATATGATAGCAATGATTCACAGTTTAAGTGGTGGTAAACTAAATGCAGAAACTGTGAACCTCAGTTTATAGGGCTCTGTAGTTATAAAGTTTGGTTTTGTGATATCTTGTACGTTTTTGTAAATCTAAAGATTACACACCATCTTGCTCAAATGTCATAGCCCATCTAAAATTGACACAAGCGTAAAACATTGTTAATTGAAGAAAAACTTGATTGCTTGTTTTTAAAAAACACTTTGGCTTGAAAAATCTGAGCCATATTACAGAAGGTAGGCCTGCTGCTGCTGCTATAGTTGAGGTTTAATGGCCAAATTCCCAGTCACTGCAGTGGGAGCAGGATAAAGCCTTGGTCTTGTTAATGTGACTAACAATCCCTTGACACTGGAATAAAAAGGAGAAAGAATCTTCTTTTCTTGCTATCCATCCTGTTACTGCCAGTGGGATATACTGAGCCTTTCATTATGGAAGGGTTAAGTTCCATACTTCTGTAAGTAGACTCAAAATAAGGCGTATGGAATTATACAGATGTCACATATAGAAATATTAATGCAATATTGATTCCAAATGTCTAAGGTACAAATTTAGAAATAAAATGGGGTCGATAATGTGGATTAAAAGGTAATACTTGTCGCAAGAGACCTATTTTACAGCGAGAACTGTATTTGACATTGCATTAGTTGAAATTACATTAAGTATTAAAATTGAACTAATATTAGAAATGCCTCCACATATTTGTGAAAGGATATGAATTTGAAAAAAAATGCATACTTGTCAAATTTCCAGAAAGTAGTGTCAATTAGAAAAGGTAGATTTATGGAATACTTTACATCTCTTTATGCATCTTCAAACATCTGTTAAACTCCATCAGTACATTACTCTTAAATTTTACAGCACTTTCTTCTGATTCTTAGAGGTCTGCAATTAATTTGTCATTTTACCTGGCACACACTAGCTTTTTCAGCATTGTCAATTGTGCATTGTATAAAGGATTTTATACTGTTTTAAGCTTACAGTATAACTACTTTTGCCATTTTCATGTGAAGAAAATTTTATATTTTTTACGCAGAAGACGTGTGCTTTTTTCGGGGTCATGGGAACATTATTTTCCTTGTAATTTACTAAAATTGGATGTGACATGAATAACATGTCTACAACCTCAAATTTCAAGAATGGCTGTGTGCATTTTCGAAAAAACATTATAGCAGCATTTTGAATGATGTAATGTGTACCACAATTGTATTATTACTGCCATTATTTTACTATTTATTTTGCACTGACCAGACTTTAAGGTCTTGCCATAAGTGCAAATGCCTTAATTTTTTTCAATTGTATTGTGGGTCCATCTTTTTAAATCTGTGCAACTATAGAGTCTGAGCACAATCTTTTACATATTAGACACATTTGTAAACTCTAGCTGAATAGTGGCTATTTTAACTTGCTTATCAATTGTATATTTATTATGACTTGGTGTATCTTTTGGCTGTTGGCCAGTTTATAGATATCGTTGGCCTCCATGATGGGAAGGGGAATAAAAAAAATTACTCCATATTTTGTTTGTGCTTCATATATACTATAATAGAAAGTATTGGGCAACTTTAATTACAGATACAACTACAAGTCAATCTATTCCAGTTTTGATGCATTTTCCAGACTTTGATAATGGGTGCTTTAGAAGGTAAAAATTCTATTACCAGCTCAGTTGCTTGTCAGTTTTTTAGATTTGTATGCATATATTATATTGAGGAAATAGACTGTTAGCTAAAATGTATAGTTTAGTGTAAGGAGTTAACAAGTCTGAGGAATGTCATAAAATCATTTTACAGGCACGGGTGTCTTTGAAAAATCTTTCTCATCGGTGAAAAGATAGTAAATGTTTTCATCAGGCAAAAACTCCTTTATGTATGGTAGTACTTAGTCAAAGTATCAAGCATTTTACTAATTCAGCTGATAAATGTTGATATGGCATTTTTCTCCCCTTTTAAAAATAGGCATTCAGATCACTGAATTGAGACTATTCAATAAAAAAGTTTCATGGCCACAGCCAATTATAAATGAATGTTTGAGTTTAGTACACAGAATCTACAAAGATAAGTGCTCTATATAAATGTGTTTCTGTAGAAATGTACTACCCCAGCTTTGCTTTTCTAGCTGAGCCTTATTAATACTCTTAACAAATGAATACATGCACATGTGAAACCACTTTGACCAAACTTGTGTTTTGGTATTACTTGTAATTTGCATTCTCTAACCAGTAATACTGAATATTACCTAATGGAATTTACAAATAACTCAGGCATATTTTAAACAAAGCATTTTGTGCCAGTCATAATTAAATCCTGTTTTGGTGGGGGAGATTTGAGCTATTTATGGCCTGTTTTGGTTCCAGCATTAATTACTATATTATAATCAAGCATAGTTCCCCTTGACTTCAGTTGCAGGCATTGGAGCTTCTGCAAATCAAAACCCAAGAGCCTCAAGTTGTTCACCCAGAAAATAATTAGTGACTCCAAGCAAAAAGTTTGGTTTAAGGCACTTGTCTAGCATTACATAGGAACTCTATGGCAGAAGCAGGGATAGAATCCATTTCTCTAAGGCAGCATTAAGATGCCTAAATGGAGACTTTCCTTTCTCTTTCTACAATCCCTTGCCTTATTTATTACACACTTTCAGCTTCTGCAACAAACGAGGCAAGTGTCCTACAGACAACCGCCTCCTATGCTACACAACCCTGCCTCAGAGTAGGACTATTATGTGCACTAAATGAGACAGGGGTCTTGTGTTTTAAAAAAAAAAAAAAAAGTATGTGAACATGTAATTAAGACAATCATAATGCATACACACAAGGGGGAATTGAATTAAGTTTGCACAAGCAACCTTAATTCTGGCACTTCTTAACTTTTGAGTGGTTGGCCTTTCAATTTGAATGCTCTTAATATTGTGTGTGTGTGTAATTTCCTAGGTCTCTTTAAAAACCAAAAACAAATTCTATCAGATGGCATCAGATTCAGACCCACGTGGATCATCAGCAGGGTTTGAAATCTTTAGAGCTACGGCAGACTTCTGCCACTTGAGCTGAGTTAATAGTAGTTTAGAGCAGTAGTAGATTGTCATCCTCTATGTGGACCAGCATTTGAGGGGGATGGAACACTTTTTACCACAGGTATAGGGTGACTGTAGAAGAATGGTAACACTTGGGAATCTTTGATTCCATTCTACGGTCCATAGGGGAGGATTCTTTTAATGGGCAAAGGCCATTCTCGTTCCCCCATGCTTGACCTCGGTTTCTGCCCAGTCCTTTTCAACCTGTCTCTGCCAGGTTCTGTCTTCCCCACCCCTGTTCTTCATTCCTATCTCCATTTCCCATCCCAGTCTTCCTGCCCATTAAGTCCTAATCTTTCCCTTTTAGACTATACCAATCCTGCCCCCTTAACTCCTTACTGGCTCCTCATCTGCTCTGTCTCCCTATTCTCACTTTGGCCTCTATAGCAACTGCTCCCAGTCCCAATGTCCCTCTGAGGGATCCTCATCCAATTTCAATGACCCCACTCTTTGGCTACTTTATCCCAATTTTCTGCCTGCCCCTTAACTTCTTACTTCTTCAAGTACCATCCCTAATGGGTGCTCCTTTGTAGGTGTCTGCGTCCCTGCGTCTACAGCTCCTAACTGCAGGAGTCAATCAGTCTCCTGACATAGTAAACTCTCATGAGAAGGGTCCCTGAAGGGGATCAGAGAACTTCAGTAACAATGTCCGTCAGTCTCTGCTTGTGCTGCACCAGGAGGATAGACAGCGCACAGGCTAATCATCCTCAGTCCCTTCTCAACCACCCCGGCTAGAGTCTCAGAGCCCTAGCTGTTCACTGGCTGATCGTTGACTCTCTTACTTTTGCTAAATTTTAGCTTCCTTTGAAACCTCTTTTGTTTCTTTCCTCATGCTAAATATTTATTTGGCCATGCCTGTTTTTATTAAAAAAAATTAAAAAAGGAAGGAAGGACTTTGTTCTTTTGTCAACCCTCAGTGGGGGGAACCTCCCTGGACAAGGGAATGCCCAGCTCTCCAGGCTTCAACAATTGCCACATTTGCAGCACGGCTGTCCTGGTCGTGGATGTGCACTCCCCATGCATCTGCTGCCTCAGCGAGGGCCACATCTAGCAGAAGTGCTCTTTCTGTCCACAGTTCTGCCAGAGAACCCACAAGGACAGAGAGCTTCACCAGAAAATCATCTTTATGGAGGCAGCTCTCCGACCTCAGCCCTCCCAAAGCACAAGCAGCAGACAAGAAATAGTATGTCCCTGCAAAGGAATCAGCATTCCTTTTCTCCCACCCGCCACCCAATTCTATTGTGGATGCTGAAGGCTGACAACATCCTTCCAGGATAATGCCCTATGACAGAGACTGAAAGTGCTTCGATCTCTTTGGTAGAAAGGTGTATTCTTCAGCCACCTTACAATTTCATATTGCCAAAATATGACTACATGAATTACAATAAGTTAGGTGACTTTGACAAGCTGCTGGAGAGTGCTTGGGAATCCTTTAAGGCCATCATCCAGGAAGGACAACTGTGGTAAAAAAACTGTTGCAGTGGGCCCTTGATGACGCCAACACAGCTGCTATATCCATCTCCACGGCTTTCATGAGACAGCCACTATGGCTCCACCTGTCAGGATTCCCAAAGGAGGTGCAGACCACAGTACAGGACCTCCCCTTTGAGGGTGTGAAACTCTTCATGGAGGAGACAGACTCTTCTCTCCACACTTGAAGGATTCCAGGACAGCTCTCAGGGGGCAAAAGAGACATTTTAGTACCCAATCATAGCACAGGCCCCATTCGTCTCAATTTCCATCAAGTGCCACTATGAGCCCCAAAGGAAAAAAAGGAAAATTTAGAAACGTCCAGTTCTCAATCTTTATCCCAACCGCTTGGCCCTAAACACCACTTGATAGGCAGATGGAGGTGCCGCAAGATCACTTCCCACTACTGTCTGTGACCATGCACCCATTTGGCCACCATTTAGCAGTGTCCCGCAGTGCCTGGGAGTGTATAACATCAGACAGAGGGATTCTAGAGATTATCCTATCCAGATATTTGAACCATTTCATCTCTTTACCCCCTCCACAACACCCTTACCTGTCCCCCTTCAGGGATCCTTCTCATGAGAGTTTACTATGTCAGGAGATAGATTGACTCCTGCAGTTAGGAGCTGTAGAACCGGTACCTCAATATCTGCAAGGCAAGGAGTTCTACTCTTATTACTTCCTAATACCCCCCCCAAAAAAGGGGGGAGTTTGGAGACCTCTTCTGGACCTCAGAGCTCTTAACAGTTTGTCAAAGCTCAAAAGTTTAAGATGGAATGATCGTCAATAAAGTGACCATCAGTTCGTCCCTCGACCTACAGGATGCCTACTTCCATATTTCAATACTACTGGCTTACCGACAATTTCTCAGATTTATTCTGGGACACAACCGTTACCGACACCGAATCCTCCCCTTTGGACTTCTGTCAGCCCCAAGAATATTTTCCAAAGTTCTCTCAGTGGTAGCCACTCATCTACGATCACAAGAGGTAATGATCTACCCTTACATGGACAATTGTCTTCTCAGAGCCTGGTCACTCCTGGTGGCTTGTTGAGTTACCAATGTCACAATATGCTTGTTCATAGATCTAGGCCTTCAGATCAACACCCAAAAGTCGACCATCAGGCCAGTGCAATACCTGGACTTCAAAGGGGTTGACCTAGCTGCACTACAGGCCAAAGACCGGTTCCTATCTGTGGTCTCACTCAGATGCAGTTGAATGCAGTCCTCAAATACTGGCCAGACTCCACCTCCAACTCTTGGGGCATATGGTGGCAAGCACAGCTTTGATACCGCATGCCAGACTACACAGGCGATGCGTACAATTATGGTTCAGCTCATTTTACAGACCAAACAGAGACAGTTTGGACAAACCTCTATCACTACCTACCAAGATCAAAAACTCCTTGGACTGGTGAAAGAACCCAGCCAATGCATGCAAAGGTATTCCCTTCTCGCAGGCGCCATTGTCGCTCCTTACCACTGACACATTGCTCATAGGATGGGGAGGTGCATTTAAATGGCCTCATGATACAAGACAGATGGTCACCGGGAAGATATCTCTACACATCAATCTCGAATTGAGAGCAGTTAGGAATGCCTGCACTCATTTCTTTCCTCTGATGCAGGTCACTTACAAAGATCCTAAGGGACAACATAGTCTGCATGTACTACATCAACCACCAGGGAATGGCCAGGCACCCTCTGTATGCGCAGAAGTGACGAGGCTATGGAACTGATGCATCTCTCACAATGTCACCTTGTCCATGACTTACATCCCGGGCACACAGAACTTGGTAGCAGACAAGCTCAGTCACAAATTCCCGCACGACCATAAGTGGGAAATGCACCCACCAGTACTTCATGACTGGGGAACACCAGTTCCTCACGGTGGGAAACATCATCCACAGACCTGTTCGCCACTTACCAGAACAAGAAGTGTCCACGATACTGCTCCAAGGCGGGGATGGGACAGCACTCTTGGGTCAATGCTTTCCTTGTCCCCTGGTTCAAGAACCTTTCTTATGCCTTCCCTCCATTTCCTCTTCTGTTGAAGGTCCTGCTAAAGATTAAGATCTCACGTAATTCTGATTGCTCCTACTTGGCCAAGCCAGACCTGGTACCCTTACCTGATGCAGCTCGTGATGTGCTTGCTGATTTCCCTTCTGACCACTCCTCACCTCCTGTCACAGGTCAAAGGGCGTACCCTACATCCCAACTTGGGGATTCTCTGTATCAAAGCATGGCTCCTACATGCTTCCAGCACCTAGAAAGCTCATGCTCAAGGGAAGTGCAAGAAGTTGTTACACAGTAGAAAGTCCTCCATGCGATGCAGTTACCTGCAGAAGTGGTCAAGGTTTCAGATTTGGTGCACGTCCCAACAAATCTCTCCAGTGTCAGCAACTTTTCCACATATTCTGGAACATGCTCTGACCTTTTTAAAAAAAAAATCAGGGTTATCCCTGAGCTCTCTCAGGGTCCACCTAGCAGTCATCACAGCGTTTCACCAACCCATGGAGGGGTACTCAGTACTATCGTATCCACCCACCAAAAGGTTCTTAAGGGAATAACAAACTTCTTCCCTCAACCTTGGCTTCCTACCCCGTCATGGGACCAAAACCTGGTACCGAAAGGGCTGACCAGGTCCCTCATTGAACCTGTAGCTACCTGTTCCCTGACATACCTATCCATGAAAATGGCCTTTCTGATAGCAGTTACCTTGAATAGAAGAATAGGGAAGATTGCAGCTCTGATGGCACATCCCCTGTACGCAGTATTCTTCCCTGGCAAGGTTACACTCAGGCCGCATCCAAAGTTCATTCCCAAGGTAACCTCCTCTTTTCACATGAACCAGTCAATCCACCTTCCCATTTTCTACCCCAAGCCTCACCAAGACAATAGGGAGGTCATACCACATACCTTAGATGTTAGGAGAGCCCTAGCATTCTACCTCAATAGGACAAGAGCCTTCAGGATGTCCCGAAAGTGTTCCTCTCTATGGAGGAAAGATCTAAGGGTTCAGCAATATCAGTCCAAAGACTCCCTAAGTGGGTCTCAGACAGTGCTACCAAATTCATAACATGATCCCTACACATTCCACAAGACACATCTCCTCATGTCTCCTTGAGATGTGTCCCCCTCTGGTTACTCCACAACCCACCCTCCTCCTCTCTACTTTGGAATTCTCGTTTATGACATTGCAGTAGAGAAGGAACTGAGGATGGTTAGCCCATGCGTGCTGGCTAGCCTCATGGAATAGAGGGAAATAATCACTTCCCTGGATCCGCTGGCAATGCTCCTACTAATACAGCCCAAAATGCCGTTGGCCTTCTTAGCAACAAGGACACACTGCTGACTCTCATATCCAGCTTCTCATCCACTGTAATCCCCAGGTCCTTTTCTGCAGAACTGCTGCTTAGCCAGTCGGTCCCCAGCTTGTAGCGGTGCATGGGATTCTTCCTTCCTAAGTGCAGAACTCTGCACTTGTCCTTGTTGAACCTCATCAGATTTCTTTTGGCCCAGTCCTCCAATTTGTCTAGGTCACTCTGGACCCTATCCCTCCAGCGTATCTACCTCTCCCCCCAGCTTAGTGTCGTCTGCAAACTTGCTGAGGGTGCAAAATTCATCCCCTCATCCAGATCGTTAATCAAGATGTGAACAAAAACAGCCCCAGGACTGACCCCTGGGGCACTCCGCTGCCAACTAGACATCAAGCTGTTGATCACTACCCGTTGAGCCCGACGATCTAACCTGCTTTCTATCCATCTTATAGTCCATTCATCCAATCCATACTTCTTTAGCTTGCTGGCAAGAATATTGGGGAGACCGTATGAAAAGCTTTGATTAAAGTCAAGATATAGCATATCCACAGCTTTCCCCATATCCACAGAGCCAGTTATCTCATCATAGAAGGCAATCAGGTTGGTCAGGCATGACTTGCCTTTGGTGAATTCATGTCGACTCTTCCTGATCACCTTCCTCTCCTCCAAGTGCTTCAGAATTGATTTCTTGAGGATCTGCTCCATGATTTTGCTGGGGGACTGAAGTGAGGCTGACCGGTCTGTAGTTCCCCGGTTTCTCTTTCTCCCCTTTTTTAAAGATGGGCACTATATTTGCCTTTTTCCAATTGTCTGGGACCTTCTCCGATCGCCACAAATTTTCAAAAATAATGGCCAATGGTTCTGCAATCACATCAGCCAACTTCTTCAACACCCTTGGATGCATTAGATCTGGACCCATGAACTTGTGCATGTCCAGCTCTTCTAAATAATCCTTAACCTGTTCTTTCACCACTGAGGGCTGCTCACTTCCTCGCCATACTGTGTTGCCCAGTGCAGCAGTCTGGGAGCTGGTACTGAGATGCTACCAGCTCAGCTTATATTCAGCAACATATTGAATTGCTGATATTATTTATACTAGGTTTATATTTGTAACAGGTGTTAAGCTGAGTTTGTTGGCTAGTGATCTAGATACGTGGATAAGCAGATCGATTTGGGAAAAGTCAAGAAAGGGAGATCTAAGGTTCTGTCAGATCAAAGCAGACAATTGTAAAAGTTCACCTATAGCTTTCAGTAGTGAACAATCTTTGCAGTGCCAAGAGCTGAGTTAGCTATGTGCCAGGAGCTTAGGGCTGCATATATTTTTTTTATTTAAATTTTACATAGTCTTTTAAGCTGAGATAAAACCATGTAGCTCTTACAGCATTTCTGTAAGCCTGCACAGCACTCTACAAAACACTAGACAAAATAAGCTGTAAGAACTATGGAATCACTGGTGAAAAATGGAACAGCTTCTTTCCAGCTTGCTATCTAGCCCTTTAAGATGTCGGCATATGCTAGAGATGTAGGTTTGTCTGGTAGGTGTTATCTTGACTAGTTGACATTTATAAGACTTCTGTTTCAAATAGTGCTTTTTTAGGGAGGCCTCTTTGGACGTAGCAGTTGTCGAACATAACTGGATGACACCTAGAGCAGTGGTTCTCAAACTTTCGTACTGGTGATCCCTTTCACATACCAAACCTATGAGTGTGACCCCCCCCCCCAATAAATTAAACACTTTTTAATATATTTAACACCATTATAAATGCTGGAGGCAAAGCGGGGTTTGGGGTGGAGGCTGACAGCTCGTGACCCCCCCCCCAGGTAATAACCTCGTGACCCCCTGAAGGGTCCCAACCCCCAGTTTGAGAACTCCTGACCTAGAGCAATGTTACTAGGTTAACTCCACTGAACGTGGTTGGTATCCACTTGAGCACTCTGTCAAGTCATTCTAGTGGACCTTTAGCCCCCTCATCTTCTCCTGGTTCAGCTGAAATTGGGACTGCAAACAAGTTGAACGCTGATCAACAGTACAGACTTTAAAAGTGGAACAAATATATCTAGACATGCTTTGGTACATCTAGTGGAATGTTCTGCTCTGTAGAAGGCACAAATTTGGCTCTCACAGATCTCCTGAACATGTGTTAAGTTAGAAATTGGGAAAATCCATTCCATTGATGCTATCTGTGCAAAACTTATTCATTGTAAACAAATGAGTGTTCTTCCTTGTTCCCAGGCCAGTTGCAAAGAGAGGCCCTCTACTCCTTTGTTCCTTTAGAAGCTAAAGTCTCTTGCTGCCACCTAAAGTGAGAGTATTTTTAGGTAATTAAGTCGAGTCAAGAAAACTCATTCAGCCTTGCAGAGTTACTTACAGAATGACTCTTCCACACACTTCCATGCCTGGCTATTTCTGAAATCTTCAGTTTTACTCAGCCTAACTTAACACATAGGAATTCCCTCTTGCCAACTTCCTCTCACCAGTATTTTCCTGTTGCAGATGGATACTGAAGCCAGGAGCAGTCTGCACGTAGTGTATCACGGATAACAGATTTCCCGGGGTCCTGATTTCCCATCTGGTCTGTGCTGAATGATTTTCTTGAAAATCTGATGTTTAGTCATGTTAAAATTAAAAATTTGGTTGGGATTTAACAGGATATATATTTCCCTGCAGCTTTGAAAATACTCAACTAGTAGATGGGGAAGGGACATGGCCATGCCTCAGAGCCTGAATGATGGGTCTGGACTGCTCTGGAAACTGCAGGAAGAGTGCTGCAACCCACTGAGGGAAGATGTAAAGTCAGAGAAGACATTGTCAGTTAACATGTTTTCCAGTTTTTATCTCCAACTTCTGTTATATTCACCTACAATGGAGATAAGCAAACTCTTTTGCTTGTTGATTTTGCATCAGAGCATACACGTGTTAAATCAATGGTTCTTGTACTCGCATTCTGTGTAACCCTTCCAAAGAGAGATCCTCTACTATCTAATTCTCTGCTACTTGCTTCTTAACGTGTGATTCATGAACTGATGTTTTCAGGAGAAGAATTGCTTTTAGGTTGAAAGTAGCTTTTCTTTGCATTGTAAGTTGCCCTTATGAAATTGATTTGTGATGGGATCATTTGATTATATTAGAAGCTTTCTATTAGAATTAGTATTAGACCCAAGTTTCTATTAGTACGTATTAGAAGGCTTGTAACTTGTAAATTGTGACAACAACAAGGGGGAAGGAATGCAAGCCAAAATAGGGAAAGACTAGGTTAATAGGGTAAAGACTATTTAGACAAGTTAGATGTATTGAAGTCAGTAGAGCCTGATGAAATGCACCTTAGAATACTTAAGGAACCATCTGAAACAATCTCAGAACTGTTTGAGTTTTCAAAGATAATCACATAGAGGACAATTGAGGTCTCCGTGAACTTCAGAAGGCAAACATAGTACCTATCTTTAAAAAGAGGAACCAAGAGGATCAGGGAATTAGAGGCCTCACTTCGATAGTTGGATACACACTGGAACAAATTTATTAAACAATCGATTTGTAAGCATGTAGAGAATAATAAAGTGATAAGTAATAGCATGGATTTGTCAAGAACAAATCATGTCAAACCAACCTAATTTCCTTCTTTGGCAGAGTTACTGGCCTGTTGGATAGTGAGGAAGCTGTTGACTTAACGTATCTTGATTTTAATAAAGCTTTTGACACAGTCCCATGTGGCAAACTAGGGAAATGCAGTCTAGATGAAATTACTATAAGGTGGGTGCACAACTGGTTGAAAAGACTGTACTCAGTGCACCATTGATAACTACTCTTTATCAGACTGGAAGAGTGTAACTAATGGGGTCGCAAAGGGGTCTGATCTGGGTCTGGTACTATTCAATAGTTTCATTAATGATTTGGATAATGGAATGGAGAGTACGTTTATAAAATTTGCAGATGACATCAACCTGCAAAGGGTTGCAAACATTTGGGAGGATAAGTTTAGAATTCAAAATGACCTTGACAAATTAGAGAATTGGTCTGAAATCAACAAGATGAAATTCAATAAAGACAAGGGCAAAGTACTACTCTTAAGAAGGAAAAATCAAATGCCCAACAACAAAATGGGGATGAAGCAGGTAGGTGGTATATTGCTGAAAAAAGATCAGGGGGTTATAGTGGACTACAAATTGAATATAAATCAACAATGTGATGCAGTTGTGAAAAGGGCTAGTATTCTGGAGTGTGTTAACAGGAGCGTTGTATGTAAGACATGGGAGCTAACTGTCCTGGTCTACTCGGCACTAGTGAAGCCCCTGCTGAAGTACTATGTCCAATTCTGGGTGCCAAAGATATGGACAAATTGGAGACATTCTAGAGAGCAGCAAAAATGATAAAAGGTTTATAAAACCTGACCTATGAGGGAAGGTTAAAAAACACTGCTCTTGTGCTATGAGGGAAGGTTAAAAAAACTAGCCTTGAGAAAAGAAGACTGAGGGGGGACCTGATAACAAAGAGCAATGGACTTTGTTCTCCATGTCCATTGAAAGTAGGTCAAGAAGTAATGGGCTTAATCTGCAGCAAGGGAGAATGATGATTTAAGTCATAGGTTACATACCATAGTTCTGCAATTTTGTATTTGAGTTCCTTCAGACCTCTTGGGTGGTCCTGGTGACTTATTTTTCAGTTTATTCCAAAATCTCCTCTATTGACCCCTCTGTCTGGAACAGTTCCTTAGATTTGTCACCTAAAAAGAATGACTCACGTGTAGGAATCTCCCTCCCATCATCTGCCATTTAGACTGATGCAAAGAATTCATGTAGTTTCTCTGCAATGGCCTTGTCTTACTCAAATACTCCTTTATTGTCCAGTGTCCCCACTGATTGTTTGGCAGACTTCCTGCTTCCGATGTACTTAAAAAAATATTGTTAGTTTTTGAGTCTTTTGCGAGTTGCACTTCAAATTCTGGTTTGGCCTGCCTAATTACACTCTTACACTTAGCTTGCTAGAGTTTATGCTCCTTTCTATTTTCCTCAGTAGGATTCGACTTCCAATTTTTAAAGGATGCCTTTTTGCCTCTGACTGCTTCATTTATTCTGCTGTTTAGCTAAGGTAGCATACTTTTTTTAATCCTCTTATTATGTTTAATTTGGGGTATACATTTAATTTGAGCCTCTATTACGGTGGTTTTTAAAAGTTTCCATGCAGTTTGCAGGCATTTCACGCTTGTGATTGTTCCTTTTAATTTCTGTTTAGCTTCCTCACTTTTTGTGTAGTTCCCCATTCTGAAGTTAAATACTATTGTGGTGGGCTTCTTTGGTATTTCCCCCCAACCTCCACCCCAGGGATTTTAAATCTAATTGTATTATGGTCCTTATTACCAAGTGGTTCAGCTATAATCACCTCTTGGAACAGATCCTGTGCTCACTTAGGACTAAATCAAGAATTTGGTGGCAATTCACTCATGTCTGCAGGCCCAGTGAAGACCTTCTTGAAAATGTAAACTCTATTGTGTAGGGTTAAGAGTCTAACAATAGTTTTCAATAATATGCTGGCTATTTATGCGCCTCTATTTTGCTTAAGCACATAGACATCATCCACTTGAACTCAGAAATTCCACCTCAGGTTCATGCCCTTCAACTTGAAGGCTTCTGCAGAAGCCATCTCTAGGAGAAACTCATTGTAACCATTAACCCCTGAGGAGACTGATTGACTGAATGCTACTGCACTTTCCTTGTAGTAGTTGAATCTTCATGCTTACTCACAATGGGATTTGTGAAGAAAAAGGATGCTCTTATCGTTAAGGCCCTGGATTGGGACTCAGGACATCTGAGTTCATATTCCAGCTAGCTCTGCTACCAAAGACTGCCTGTGTGGTCTTGAGCAAGTCACTTTAATTTCATGTCTCAGTTCCCTCAATGTAAAATGAAGGTGCTGCATGGACAGACTCATTGCTGTTACAGGTTCTGGGATATAACTGTGATGGGAACAATATATGTATCCAGATAGGTAAGAAGCAGAACAAGTTAATGGCTGAACCTTCATTCACCTGCAAAGAGGGAAGATAAGGCAGGATTTTCACTTCTAGCATGTGTGGGGGCAGGAGATAGGTAATACTCTTTTCAAGAGCATCCAGAAAAGTGCTAGGCACTTCACAAGACCAGTAAAGCCCCAGTCCCAAAGAGTAAAACACATTCCTTGTGAGTGCCTTAACCACCAGCCTACTGGCTATTCTGGAGTGGGGGTCTCTCATTTTCTGAACAGAAATTCCATCCCGGGGCTGTGAAACCTTCCCCATGAATCTGCATTTTCTAAGCAAAAATGTTTCATCACAAAGTTCCCAACTGGTTCTAGGTAGCAGCACTTCTTCAAGAATGGAGGGATTCACAGTAGGGGAATAGGGGAACTAGATGGAAGAAAAGAGTCCCAGGTTTCCTTGGATAAGGCTACATTAAATTAAACTGGCCTATAGTATAATAACCAACAGCTGTGGTTTTCTTTTAATGTGATTGTCTCCTAATTCCAATATGTGTAGTAGTCTTTGTTCTGACTCCATCCAATGGGTTGTCATTGAATACATGCAGATTAAATTCTGCAGCTCCTTTCCCTCAAGATGAAGCATATCATCTCTGGAAAAAGTTACCCAAACATGGAAAGCAGAATCTATATAGGGCTAGGATCTTCCACATAGCAGAAATGGCTACTCAGGAATTGTAATCCTCTTCCTTGATTTCTGCAAACATAAACTGAGTCTTTATACTAGAGGACAAATACCTCATGAAGGGCTAAATTGTTCTTCAAAGTAACTGTGAGTTTACAATGTGTTTTGGGGTCTCACACTGTATTATGTTATTAAAAACCAATTTTGCTAGTAAGCAGCTGTTGTCTTGGCTAGGTTTTACTTTAGAATACTGTATCTGTGTGTATTGTTTGTTTATGTTGGTATTCAAGTGTTGCGTTTCAACTGAGTTTTACTGGACAGCCAAAAAGTCCTATGACCTTTGAAGGAAGTATAAAGTTGCTGTAATTTAAAAATCCAGAGGCTTATGGTAAGCCCTGAAAAAATACAACACTGATCAGTTACAGAATATTTTGTTTTATCTTTAAAAAAAGGTCAAGAACCATTGCTGCTTGCTTATTTGTGTCACATCAAGTGCCTTAATTGTTTCTCTTTTTATCTCCTGAGGATATAGCTTAGACGCATCCTTGGTTTATTTTATGCCATATCCAACCTGAAATATAGGTTACAATGAAATATCTATGAATTTTCTTGCTTGTGTGGATTTGTCCTATTCTGAATATAACTCTTGTTCTTGTGGCCTTGTAAAATAATAGGAATTCTCAATGAGGGATTGTAATCTTCACAGCTTTTCAGAAGCAGACTGCATCAGTATATAAAAAGCAGCTTGCCTTTGACAATGTGGGAGAAGTTACTTGGTCCACCTATTGTTCTGCTGTGCATTCGAGTCAGGTGGCTTTCTCCTGTATGCTGCCTGGGTGCCAGCTTGGGTGATAAGTGGGAGTACAAGAGAGACCTGCTCCCTGCTCTCTGTTCTGAAGCCTGGCCCCGCCCTGGCCTTGACAAGCCAGGAGCAGCAGTTACAGGAAATGTCCAGTTTTTCACATGTAGCCCTGGGCTTGAAGCATGCTCAGTCTGGTCAGCACTGGGAGCTCTGAGGAGATGAAGCATGCTCAGTGATGAGGGAATCTTTGGAGAATTTAGCTGCTAAAACCTCTAAAGTCTTTACTAAGCATGTGTGAAGTGGAATATTTCCACTAGGCCAAATTTGGGTGGATTGTCACAGGAACAGCAAAAGACACATGTCCCTGGCACAAAGGCCACCTCCTTCCAAATTTAAGTCCCTGATCCAAAACATAGGGATGATGGAGCTCCTTAAAGAAAAGGTGGCCAGAATTTTTTTTATATAGAAAAACAAAGCATTTTTCCTCAGCCTAATTTTGGGAAAAGGCTAAACCATTTTGACCGAAATTTCAAACACACACGCGCACACACAAGACCCCACCAATTCTGCCTGAGGCAGTCACTCAGCATAGAACATTTTAGCCCAAGCCGTTAAAGTTGGGCAAAGTTATAAGTAATTGAAAACAGGGTGTTACAATGGGAAGCATTAGGCATCTTAATAAATGTTGCTCCCCACCCTACCTATAATAAATTTTGAAGTGCTTTGACTTATTTCAGGGTGAAAAAATGCTGTGGAAATGTAAGATGTTCATTCTGATCTCAACACAAAGGATGCTCCTCTAAACATTTTACCTTGACATCTGGTGGTGCCATTACAGGTCCTAGGCCAGTAGTAAAACCTTCAAAAGCAAGTAACTTTAAATGGAGCTATTAATTCACAGTGGCATTGGATACTAAGTACTGCAGCTTTGAAAGGCTCTATCTTAAATAGGATTTTTTGTTTAGACAAGTTGCTATGGAAATTATTACTATCCCAGTACACTAAGATGTGGCAACATGCCACAACATGTATTGGGGTTTTCGTTACATTGGTCATAATACAATTTTTGCACTTAATAAAGTGGAAAACAATGAACCTATTTGATACTGTGAAAAACTGTCCATTTCTTCAGCATATATATGATACGAAATAAACATGCTTTTCTTTGTGGATTTTACCACCTGCCACAGCATAGACATGGCTAGTGGCATAACACCAATGCTGTACATTTTTGCAGCCCCTCCAATCACAAGACATTTTATATATCTATTTGGAGCTACACCTATCTCATAGAGCAGAAAGCCCAAAAGGTCATTGAGTCCAGCCCCCTGCCTTCACTAGCAGGACCAAATACTGATTTTGACCCAGATCCCTAAGAGGCCCCCTTAAGGGCTGAACTCACAACCCTGGGTTTAGGAGGCCAATGCTCAAACCACTGAGCTATCCCTAAAGTACCACTCTTGCTTGGATCGCCAGCTGTACTCGAGCATCAAAGCAATTCATCTACCCCATGTGCTAGAATTCCCGTTCTTTCCCCCTATTTGATCATGATCCTTGCATCCTGTCTGACTCAGGTGCACCAGCAGCTTTTGCACAAGAGGTGGCTGATGAGAAAGAAGCCAGGGTTCTGAGCTGTGCCTGTAGAAACCACCCAGTACACCAGGGCCATGAAGAAGCTGATTCATTCAATAAAAGCAGAGCTATCCTCCATAGCAGTGCTATATGGATATAGCTTAAATTACACTAGGATCTTTTAGAATAAAAGGCCTTTTGGCCAAGATCAATTTTGTTACATAATGTCTTCTCGGGAAGGCTGTATCCTGCATTTGTAGGAAGTTAGAGTCTCAATAGGTCTCTTGTCTCTCACTAATATGATCCTACAAAGATGTAAAATATTGTCATTCTATATGAATAAGACCCAAAGAATTGGGGGTGAGGAGATTTTTAAAATGTAAATTTTCTGAATTCCTATAGAAACTTCTAATGTCTTTGAGACTGAAAGTATTTCTGTAGCACAGCTGCTGTGGATGTACAGTAGATGTGAATGTTTCCTCTCTTACAGAATATCAAATGTCAGATCACCTGTACAGTAAAATTATAGATTTTTCCTACAATCTTCTGCTTCAAAGCACCTAGAGTACAAATCCATTTAAATAACTAAAGGGTCAGATTGCAAGGAGTGGTGTTAATCTTTGGTAAGTATTTTCCATTCACTGTAGTGTTGAGAAGTGAGATAAAGTTTTAAATAAGGTAGCTAAAGTCTGGCATTAGTCTCGGACTGTTGTGAAGTGGTAACATTTTCTTGGATTTAACCCAGACTCATGAAATATAAACAGTGGCAATCAACCTAATGCCCATAAATATGTTATGAATTGAAATATTAAATTAGTGACCACTTAAATTGGAAACACAAAAACAGTTTTAGGCTAGATTATGTCCCAAGGACACTGCTCATATTAAGGGACGTGTAGTTGTGCTACGCCAGAAACATCCTAGCAAAGAAATTGTGAGAGCAAGAAGAGGGGTGGTCCATTCTGCTCACTCCTTAGCGCCCCACCTTACTCTGGCATGCACACACCCAAGGTCTGGGTAGTCCAGATACAGCTGTAGGGGAGGGAGGGTTCTCTTCCTTTCCTCCCCCCCTTTATTTCCTGGCATGGGTGTAAGTAGCCCAAGTAACAATCTAGCTTTTTAAATTTGTTTATAAACACAACCATTTAATATGCAGGCAACTCACCAAAGTAACTGCAAGTCCTTTTGTTATAACCCTGTCAGACCTTTCACCCCTGCATTTCCCCCATTTGTGGTATGTTCATTATTCATGACTCTGTACTAAGAAAACAAGTGGCAGGGTGTGTTTGTTCTAGTATACTTTGGAAAATATATACGTTAATAAAGACTAGGGTTAGGCACTAAGGAGTTCGGCTCCTAGACTTTCCATACAATTCCTGTATTACCTTGGATAAGTCTTAGACTTTTTGCCTCAGCTTCCCTGTGAGACATTGGCATAGTTCTCACGTCATAGTGGTTTTATGAAGCTCACTTCTTAAACATTAAAAGCTTAAAAGCCTTTGGATGCATATTGCTATATATAAACATTTATTCTAGAACTATTATCTTCAGATGAAATGTTTGTGAAATTTGTAATCTAAGATTATAATATTTCTACAGTATATGGATTAGGAATTTTGTTTAGAGATACCGAATGCACATTGATACTACATTTTTAATAACCATATGTAGCAAGGAGAATATTGGCTGGTTTATATATACTCAAGTGGTTTAAGTGGGTAATAGATGCATGTGACATTCTGGAAAAAACACTTAGAGAACAATAGACAAGGTCACTTCATGTCATTTAGGCAGGGTGTTGCAGGATTATGAACCCAGTTCTCTCTTATGCTTACTCTTCCAGTTGGGATAATTACAGTTGCAGTTCAGTCAGCTGATTTCCAAAAATTCCTAGTGTAAACAGACTGTCTTCTAAAGAGAGGTAAAACACAATGGTAGGAGGTTGTTACTTCCTGTGACTATCTACATTGTTCACAGTAACTTGATACAGCAAGCTAATAAATTACATATATTTTAATATGATGACCTCATTGAGAACTAGTTCAAGAAGTTCTGTCATGGTAAAAATGTGACTTTGGTCACCACAGTCAAGGATTTAATATTTTCATAGAGTTTTTTTTTTAATTAAGTAAAATACTGTAGTTCTTTAAAACAGTTGGATTATTTTAGTACTATATGCCAAAACAGAAAGGAAATCAAATCTGTTTCATGATGCAAATAGATTGCTTCCAGGGGCAGAGAACTGGGAAACTTCTGATTTATATTTATGAAAGAATACAAGTATTTGGTCCTCCCTTCCTCCCCCGCCATACATACTATTACCTACCAGGATGAAGGGGTTAACTTCTTTTGCTTCTTATTGTCACTGATCTTTTCCAGAGCGGAAATGTGACAGATGTGAGACATTGGAAGCATGGAGACTTCAGACTATTATACTGAGATGTGCCAGAAGCTATGGGCAAATGGAATATCTGTAGACCTTTGTATCAATAAGTGTTATACATATCTTTGTGTTTCTAGCTCCTGTATGAAAGATGAAGTGTAGCATCCCAAGAGTTACAGCACTTACTCTTTGAGAATAGATTAAATGTACTGAGAATTTACAGTTCCATTAATTAGTGAGAGTTCAAATACATTCCAAACTGGATCCTTTAAGAAATTTAGATCTGTCACTGTTTTCTTTGTTCTGAATAAAAATGGAATAACACAGACACTTGACATTTTCCATATAGTTAAACTAATTGAAATCTTGAGCATAGGGTATATTTGAAGAACTTAGTTTATAATTAAGTTATAAGCAACTGTTATATCTAATTGTTGAGATTATATGGGCTACAACAGACAGGCTCAAATAACTCTTAAGTGAGTCCGTTGTGACATCAGACGTAACTCAACTAATCAAATCAACAAATTGGCTGTAATGACTCAGTGGTATGAGGGACACAGGGCATATGCATCAAGAGTTCTCAGTGGTACATTTAATGTCCCAAGTGTCCCTGCTCTTTAAAGCATCTGTCGTCCCATGCAGCATCAAAGCTCTCAATGCCACAGATGCATTGATTGCACTGTCCATTGAGTGAGTACTACTGGGGGAACTGAGGCAGGAGCACATGGGAGCTCTTAAAACTCCGAGCCATTGGGGCTCAGGGACTGAGCTCTCTGTGCCCTTCCGTCACATAGCATTGGTCTCACTAACACAGCCCTCCAAGCCAATAAGTCAATTGCAAAGAAAAGGCCAGATTCACCACTGCACTTTGGCTGTATTGCACTGCTCTAGCAACTCGAAACAGCGGTCAACTCAATTTAACTGACCAGTAGGCACTGGCTGCTCTGTGCTCCTTTGATCTACTGGTGAATCTGCCCTTAAAAGTTAAAACTAAATAAATAAATAAGTAAATACATTTTACAACATGATCTCAGGTTGATTCTACATACCTTCAAACCATTAGAAATAAAACTTTGTAGCAGTCTCTGGGTTTCTTGTTTAGTGTTTATGTATGAGGTTTTTTTTAGTTTAAAAAAAACTAGGGAAAGTCCCGGAGAAAAAATTGTTAAGACGAAGTTGTGCTTGAGAGTACAAATCACTTAAGGGAAAAATATGGGGTTAAAATGTAATGTCTCTTTAAAAAATCAGTTTATTCTGATCGGGGCCCACAAATACTAAAATGCCTTAATCATGATCATACAGTTATTGCATGGCAGAGCTATGCAGGAGAGTTACAGTTGTTTGGGTGCCTTAACTGTGCCTTACTCACTCTAACATTTTTGGATTTCTTTTGAGTGTAACCTTGTCTCTGAATTTCCTGGGTTTGTGATACTTAGTTTTAGGATAATTACAACATCCATGTAATTTTTCCACACTTAAGTTATTGGTACATACGCTCAAACATAACTCCATCTGAATTTAGTTTTATCTGATATTAATATATATTTATATAATGAAGCACCAGGCAGGGTTTACATAGATCTATTCAGCAGAGACAATTTTCTGTAAATGGGAATGGTGGTTTAACACCCTCAAACTTTAACAGGAACACTCTTCTCCACTAATGCTGGGTCTACACTACCTGCTTGAATCGGTGGGTAGAAATCGACCTCTTGGGGATCGATTTATCGCGTCCCGATGGGACGCGACAATCGATCCCCGAATCGACGCTCTTACTCTACCAGTGGAGGTGGGAGTAAGCGCCGTCGACGGGAAGCCGCAGAGGTCGATTTTGCCGCCGTCCTCACAGCGGGGTAAGTCGGCTGCGATACGTCGAATTCAGCTACGCTATTCACATAGCTGAATTTGCGTATCTTAAATCGACTCCCCCCTGTAGTGTAGATGTAGCCTCAGTTTCTGCAGAACTGAAGCTTTGGCTTTTATTTTAAAAGTGAGGTCCTTCATTGTTCTGAAGGTAGTTAACTTACCATGACTCGGGGTTAAAGTAACTTAAAGGACTTACCAGTACGCGGGAGTCCTGAGCAGGGGGTGGGGCCTCAACCAGAAGGGGCGGTGCCTTTAAATCCCTGGGCCCTTTAAATTGGGATTTAAAGGGCCCAGGGCTCCGGCTGCGGTTGGGAGCCCTGGGCCCTTTAAATCACTGCCTGTGCCCCATGGTAGCGGTAGCTGTGGCAGCGGCTGGGAGCCCCGAGGCTCGGGTGGCAATTTAAAGGGCCCCGGGCTTCAGCCCGTGTGGGGAACCCTGGGCCCTTTAAATCACCGCTGGAGCCCTGGGGCTCCCGGCTGTCGACGCTACCCTGGGGCTCTGGCAGCGGGGCTCTGGCAGTGATTTAAAGGGCCAGGGGCTCCGCTGCGGTAGTGGCGACTGGGCGCTCCAGGCCCTTTAAGTCACCGCAGGAGCCCCAGGGTTCCCAGCCGCTGCCGCTACCCCGGGGCTCTGGCAGTGGGGCTCTGGCGGCCCTTTTAATCGCCGGCCTTGGGAAGCTGCCCCTTGCCAGTACGCCAGACTGGACTGGCTTACTTTCACCTCTGTCACTACTATTAGATGCTGGACTTTTTTTTTCCCCCCCCTCAAATCTGCAGCCAGTCTGAAAAGTAGCTCTGACAGGTGTGGACAAGTGTTAATGCTGAAACCAAACATTGACAAGTTAAACATCAACCTTTAAAGCTTTTTATTGAAATGATCAGCAGTGAAAACATCCAATGTGATGTGTTCATTGTTTTCAAAAGCAGTGATGGAAAAGGGGGATGCCGTGTGGGAATGCAATCAGCTAATTTTTGTGTGTGTGTGTGTATATATATATATATATAAAAAGAAATGCATTGCTATGAGCAGTGAAGTCATGCGGTGCTCTCCTTTTGCTCTACTAAGCAGCCTCTGGGTTTCTCCGCCCCTTACTGGGAGAAAAGAGAGAAAGGAGCTGCCACTTCGGGGAATGAAATGATCATGCTACTAAGTAACAGTTGCTACTGGGCTTCTTCCCCTACTTCCTGAAGAAGTGGTGGAGGGAAGAGAAAAGCTTCTTCCCTCCACTTCAACTGGCTCTCAGGGCCGTTGAGCAGCAGCTCGTGCACTTTCTCTCTCTGCACACCACTCTGAGCCATACCTTAGCTTATTACTGCACTGCTGGAAAAAAGAGGAGTTGCAGAAGTCCTGTTTAAAGTAGGGAAGTTGGGTAAAAATGTCCTACCTATGCTAACACCTTTCAGTTCCAGCTGCGGGTAGCACTGTTGGGAGCTCTGATAATGATGGGCAATGATGGACTTTTTAGCTCCAGAAGCCTGTACTGTTTGCCTTAGTCATCAGCCTGAAAATGGCCTCAGAAGCCTCATGAAGACTTCCTTGGTGATACGGTATGAATTTAGATGGATTATGTGGGCTAAAGGGTGTTAACATACAGGGCCGGCTCCAGGCACCAGCCCAGCAAGTAGGCGGCCAATGGAGAGGGGCGGCACGTCCAGCTCTTCGGCGGCAATTCAGTGGCATGTCCCTCACTCCTCTCCGAGCGAAGGACCTGCCGCCCAATTGCCGCCGAAGACTGAAGCGGCGGCGGTAGAGCTGAGAACGCGTTCGCAGCTTTTTTTTTTTTTTTTTTTTTGCTGCTTGGGGCGGCAAAAACCCTGGAGCTGGCCCTGTAACATAATCCAGTCACTGCCCAATAGTGTTAAACAATGTTTGGGGTTTGGTATACAGAGAGTTTAGCCTGCTTAGTACCATGGCAAACACCCCCTTAAACATCCTCTTAAACTTTTATTAAAGGCACAAAAAGAAGAAAAAACAGTTAACGCCTTTGAAACGTAAAACATTAAGAGAGGCTTTCCTGTTAACATCCCTCTTAGCTGTAGAGACTCTTTAGAAGGAAAAAAGGCAGTCTTTAGGCAGTATTAAAGCTGGTAATAACTGTCCTTTTAGGGAAATGAGAAGTAGTTAGTTAAGAAGAGAAACACACACAAGAGGGGAGAGAAAAGAACAGCAAAAATAGAAAATGCCGCTTCTGTCTCTGTTGTTGACTCACGTGCAGCGTCAGCATTGGGAAAACACACAGCACAGCATACGAGCTTATCAGCCACTCCTTATCAGACCTGGCAAACTTGTATCTGCTTGGGGCTCTTTAGGGCATTGCATTTAGCGGCTTCTTTCTGCTCACAGGCTTACAGCAGTGTTGTAAAATATACAGGCTTGGCCAGTTAAAGGCAAAAGGAGAGAGATGGGAAAGAAGAAATAAGCTAGGGAGGGAAATGAACACAGTGGAGAGGGTGAAGGGAGGGGCAGGCAGTCTCCGATCCCAGGTGGTGTTTGGAATATATAGCTGAAGCCGATAGAGGTGGCAGTGTCATCGGGGTCCCTCCCAGTCTGGTTAGGACATCTCTGAGGATTAGGATGACGAAGGTCTAGGGATGGCAGTCACGAGGGTGAAGCTCACTTCTGGAGCCAATGTTTTTTCCAAAGTCTGTCTTTTTAAGAAACCCAAAAGGAAGTGTTGGGCGGAGCAGCCCATCCCCTCGTTACTTTGGCCACCAACAGAGCTCATTTCCATAACACCAGTTTTGGGTAATTGATATTTGGTCTCACAATGTTCTTGTTTACCAGGTGTGATCTTAACACAGTCCTTGAGATATATCAGAAGGCCTTTTTGTTTGTACTAATTCAGTCGTTCAGTCTGCCTTTTGCAACTGTTCCCATCAATATTTATTATTATAGGTTGTTGTGAAACCCTATGAACTTTCACTGACATTTTACTGTTGAGCTCACAATTAGGGTAAATTTGAAGGCCCAATAATCACAACAGTTGTGTAGGGTCAATTTTTTAGAGCAACTGAAATAAGACTGTTTACAGTGCCCAAGGGTTTGAAAGGTTTTCAAAGTGGGGACTTTACAGATGGAAATAAGTTCAAGTTGGCACAATTTGCCAAAGGGCAAATCAACTACATAAAGGAGATATAACTTCTTTTAGCTAAGAAGAAAGAGAACGAAAGAAATGTTTCTTGTGAATTGTTGTCTGTAAAAGGCACTGAGGCAGTTCTGATGAAACAGTCTTGATCAAACTAAGCAGAATGACTTATTATTAAAGTAATGTGATAACCTGAATAAAATATATTGGCAATAATATCAGAGGCACAAATCTCAATCTTCTGAAAACCTAGTGTGACACCCTGGCCATAATAATATGTGACAAATGGCCTTTAATGTGTGGTCAATAAAATGGAATAATAGAGTAGAGAGCTGGAAATGATGAGATGTTATTTTCTCTACCCATGTGGAGCTCTTCTGAAATCTCACTTTCAAGATTTTTCCATATTAGGGAGTATTGACTAATAGTTAGAGCAAGAGCCTGTATAAGGATTCTTTGGCTTTTGAGCGGACGAATAATTCGGCAGAAGGAAGAAAGCATGTACTTGTAAGGTATTCTTTAGAAGGCATCAGAAAGCTTGAAGTCAGAATTTGAAACACTGCATCATTTCTATCTGTGAGATTGGTGTTATAAAATGTTTTGTTTCTCAGGCCATGCTCCCTTTTGCTCTCTGCTCTCCTCTTGCGCCATGCCAGATCCTGTATCTACTTCATATAATTAAGTCAATGGGAGTTGCATGCATGAAATATCTACAGAATAGAGTCCTTTCCAGGTGCTAGAGGCTTTGTTAAACAGAATTTCTGTGCTGATTGTTTTTAGAGATTAAATCCATACAGCTGCCTCCTGATCCTTCTCTGTTGCCTTTCAAAGTTGCAATAAATTATAAAGTGCTGTTTTGTAGCTCAGTTCATGTTCCTTTTTTCCTTCCCTCCCTTAGGGCATCTATACTCCATGTAGCTGCAACTTCCATAAACGCTAATGGAATTTCCACGTCTACATCAATAAGGGAAGATGAAACCTCTTAAAAAAAACAAGTGCAGGTTGGGGCTATTTTTGATTTACTTGGAAGCTAAATCTTCAAATGTGGTTATCTGATGAAATGTGGCCCACATTTTCTGCCATCATCTCATTCTGTCACGTACTTCGAAATGAAACAGCGTGGCTGCTACTATTATGCAACGGCATTTTTCTTGTTCTGCTTTTGGACTATAGTGCCAAGTTTTTTAATTGTCTGACTCCCCTGGTTTGACATGTTTAGTGTTATCCTGGCTTCAATATAAATTATGATAACTCTGCCACCACTAGTCTGAGAATCAGAAATGAAACTGCATAATAACGTTTATTTCCAATGCAAGTAAAAATTGCAATAATGTCCATCTGGCTAGAAATCTAATTGTGACCTTGCAGTCTAGCCTTCCTCTAAAGTTGACTGCTGTTGAGTATTTGTTGCGACTGGGTCCATTTTGTTCATTTGTGTGGTGGTGCGGGGGGGAAGGGGTTATTCCTGGTCCTGCTATGTGATCTTGGGCAAGTCACTTAGGGTACAAACTCAGATTCATGCTATTGCACTAAAACTAGTTGTGCCGATGTTGTGACTTGGGCTGGAGCTCAAGTTCTGAAGCCTACAGATGGGAGTGGGTGTCAGAGCCTTAGCTCCAGCCCAAGCTGCAACTAAAAAACTCTGTCTACACAGCTATTTTTAGCATGGTAACATGAGCCTGAGTCTGCTAACCTGGGCTAGGAGGCTTGCTGCTGCAGGCTGCCACTGACTGTCTAGATCAGCGGCTCTCAAACTGTGGGTCGGGACCCCAAAGTGGGTCGCGACCTCATTTTAATGGTCGCCAGGGGTGGCATTAAACTTGCTGGGGCAGAAGCCGAAGCTTGAGCTCCACCACCTGGGGCCAAAGCCAAAGCCCCACTGCCTGGGGCTGAAGCCCTCGGGCTCAGGCTTCGGTCCCCCCTCCTGCGGTCGTGTAGTAATTGTTGTTGTCAGAAGGGGGTCATGGTGCAATGAACTTTGAGAACCCCTGGTCTAGATGTTCCCTGAGACACTGGCCTTAGTTGCCCATCTATAAAATGAGGATAATAGCACTTCCCTACCTCACAGTAGTGTTATGAGGATAAATGCATTAAAAAATTTTGAGATGCTTAGGTGCTACCTTAATGGAGGCCATATAATTATCCTGCCCTGATGGGCTGGAAAGCATCTCTGCTTGGTCTATAAACACATATCTGAGGTTTTGGAGTATGCTTTGCTGCACATGTGTAAGGGAGAGGCCTGTTTTTTAATTTCATTATGGAAAAGCCACAGTGTACAACAGCAGTGCTAGAAACAATGGTAAGTGTTTCCACCAAGAGCAGAAGGTCCCGAAAGGCAAGTGGCTAGAGCGGGATGAAAAATGTTTGCGTTTTTCCCATGGAAATTTTTGACTAAAACAAACAGTTTTCATCACAAGTTTCCATGGAACATTTTGGTTTTAGGCAGAAGTCCTGCTGCAGCAGTGCCTCAGGGAAGGTGTGGTTCATGTACCTCACACTCTCATTCTCTTGGAGATGGGAGCCAATCTGTCATGGGAGAGGTCGTCCAGCTGAGGCGCGTGGCCCATAGAAGAGAACCAGGACATGAAGCAATCAAACTATAAGGGAAGCACTGCGATAGCATTTCCAAATCAAAATGTTTTCATATTTGGGCTGAAATATTTCAGGTTTGTGATGAAAAGTTTGTTTTCTGCACAAGGCAGACGCTTCCCCCCCCCAAAAAATTGTTTATTCAGAAACCCAGTTTTCCATCTAAAAAGAGCTTTAATGAAAAAACTCTCAACCAGCTCTCAGGTGCCCTTAGATTTAAAGTTTTCTTCTACATGCATGTGCATAGTTGGTTTGGGATGTGATGGTATTTTATGTGCAATTTTAGAGGCAGTCACTGAAGTAGACACTCCATTTTCCATCCTCTCTCCGTGTGTGTAAAGTGGTCTAGCAGAGGGTCACTCTGTACGTTACTATACAAGGACAAATTATGTTTTGTCACTAGACCATTGGATGGGATCAAAACTGCAGCTTGATGCAAATATATAAACAAGTATTTGATCTGTTTTCTCTGCCTATCTTTTTTTCTCCTCTAAAGATCCTTTTAAGTTTTCAAAGATGAGAATACATTTAAAACCAAATCCAACTGTTCTGCTGTAGAACTGTTCAACTGTAGAAGTTGCTACACATCCTACTCCGGTATGGCTGGAAAACTAAACTGTTGCTTTCCTTTCTAGCAAAGGTAACTTGAATTCGCACTACCTGATGGTAGCTGTAATGTCCAGTCACAGCAGATCTCTGATCAGAGCACTAACAGAAAAACCTTCAAAGTGGGACTCAGTCTCAGGCATGCACAGTACAGTATGGGATTTTGTGTGTCTGGTGTCAACATAAACCCATTCCCAATACCTTCCAACTTAGTTCTGATGCTCTGCTTAACCTATCGTGTACTCCGTCAACAGTTTAGTTCTTTTCTCCACTCTGTTCTGCAGCTGAATTATGCTAAATCGGACTTCTCTAGTATCTTAATATGCTGGAATTCAATTTATACCTCTTTCGCTTCTGACCCTTACCTTGCTTATCTTACCTGTCTTACCTCTCTTTTCTCCCTGGCTTTTCAATATAGGCACCAATCTGGCCCCAGACTTGGCATATCCATGCACAGTTGGAAGGGAGGAAGGAAAATATAGACACTCCGTTCAGAAGAAACTGATTCCAGAGATTCAGTCTGGAATATCCTCTGGCAGTTCAGGAGCTTTGCTGGTTGTTGGGTTAACTCGTATTTAGAGGTGCAACTTTTCATCTTCATTACTCACTCTCTGCAAGCAAGTGCCAGGGGCATATCTGAGTGTGACAGAAGCAGAGCTGAGCACTGCACTGAAAGTCGGGTGACCAGAGTGCAAATGTGAAAAATCAGGACAGGGGGTGAGGGGTAATAAGAGCCTATATAAGAAAAAGTCCCCAAAATTGGGACTGTCCCTATAAAATCAGGACATCTGGTCACCCTAACTGAAGGACAGCATATGGGTTGGCCTTTAGATCAGCTCAAACTCCTTACTCTTAGCTAGCAGTTCTCTAATGTAAAAGGCCCTTTGGCACATAGATTATGGATCAGTGAATTCACTGTATCTAGTCTAACTCTATAAACATCACATTTTCAGAGGGAATGTGCTTTATTGGTCAGAGCACTAAATTCCCTGGTTTCATTCCTGTTCATACCACCCGTTTGATTTGTGACAGTTTCTCTCTGTAAAAAGTCCATAATGCCTATCTTGCAAAAGTTGTTGTGGTCATATCTGTAAAACCCCCTTTGAGATCATCAGAATATCCTAGAAGAGCAGAGGAGTTGTTCAAGCTCTTGGTGAAAAGCAAGGTTTCTGGTAGCATATAGAATTACTTGCTTTTGAGGAACTTTACTGTCTGAGCTTCCTGACAAGGTGGACAGCTCACTGCAGCTGTACCTTTAAAAAAAATTTTTTTTTTAAATCCTCCCTTTACATACAGAGCTCACGTAAAGGAAAAACCATCTATTCTCTCTGCTTCCTGATATTACTTCTCCTTGATGTCTAATGTCAACCTAAGTAATGTAAGCCTTGTTTTTCTGGCACTTGCAAAGGTATTCAAAGTATCCTGATAAAGACATTATTTCACAGATTAAACTGTCACTACTTATTTTTTCTAAATGTGTAGAACAGTCTGATATTAGCTTCAACCAGACATAGCTACCAACTAACATGTAAAGTTGGCTGCTAGCAAGATTGTTCCTTGATATGGATTGTCTGAAGGGAATAAACCTGAAAATGTTATGTTCAAAAGACCCAGGGGACCAGCATAGACCATCCCTATTTCTGCCCCCATGTGAAGGGGATGACTTGATATAAAAAGCAAAGCCAAGCTGAATTTGCCACAGCAGATATTGGCACCGAGTGGAATTCAGCTGAATATCTCTCATGTTTGAAGGCATATGTGTATTTTAGGATGGAGCCTCTCATCACAAGATGGTACTTGAACTACTTGATCAGAGAGAATGTCACAAGCAAGGTGATAGGTGGAGGTAAGGATAATGAGATGGTCTGTGTTATGAAGTAGATCACAGAATGAAAAGCTTTGGGCCAAATGTGTGGGTAACATCATTGTATTGGCTAGTCAAGACTAGAGAAGACGGTCAGGCTCTGAGGAACTTTAGCAGGGCCTACAAATGCTGGTGAATGGGCCAGATGATAGCATTTGTCTCCATAAAATCTCATTTGCCGAACAATGAATAATGAAAAGAACAACCTACACTACTTACACATTGATAGGTCTTTTCCTTAGGTGATCATAATTAATTTAGAACCTAAATTGACAGCTCAAGAAAAAAACCCCACTCATTATATAATAGTATTTAGTTTTAAAAAAATGGATTAAGAAAAGTTTAAAGAATAATTCTAAAAATATGTCATTATATAAATTAATGTCTGGTCTCATGTGAGCAAAATAAGGCTTCAGAGTAGGCTAATGAAAATGATTGGAGGCATGGAAAAGCTTTTGTTTGAGGAGAGATTTAAAGGAAGAGGACAGCTTTTGCTTTTAGAAATGAGATGAAAAACAGGGAATGTGATAAAGTCCTTCCTTTTTGAGAAGTGGGCAGAACTAAAAGAGCTCATAGCCATTTGTTTAGCTGGCTCCTGTTTTTGCTGCTTTCTCTAATGGGTATAGAAGTCCATCACTGGAATCTCAGATGGATCCATCAATGTCAGTAATCACTAGTAAGAGGCTTAAGAACTCTGTCAGCCTCACTTCCTGAAACTGATTTCTCCTGCTAAAGGCATGACCTATTTAGAAGTTCTTAAGATACAGTAATGATCAAATGTCAGCAAGGGGGAAAGCGTAATGACAGCTTTGAAATGTATATTATCTTAGCCTGGGATGGAAAAGGAGCACACATGATGCTTCAGTATGAAACATAGTGCATTATCGTGTGCCAGATATTGTGGTCTTCTGAAAACACAACAGAGACTGTGAATACCTTTTTGTGGTATGAAGTTGATATATTGTTAGATTATTTTCCTTTGAGGTTTCATATTTTCATTTGATACTGTATTTCTTAGGGCACTGGTGATTTTTACTTCGACTGTAAGCTCATTAAGGCAGGAAAACACATTTTCGTTTGTAAATGCTATGTAAACTAATGGCAATATAACTATTTTTTTAATGAGAAGTAACTTTTTAAAATGATTTCAGTTGCTTTTATCTGGTAAAATCCTTAGACAGAATGTGAGCTTGTGCAACTTATTCACTCCACACAAAGACGTAGATTTCAGCAACATCTATTAGGTATAAGGAAAAACTGAGATGACATTTAAGGCATTGCAGGGAGTCTACAGCTGCTTTGCAATTATCAATTGTTCTTAGGAGCTGTTCGGGTGTTACCAAGTGCAGGTGGTGGTTCTTGACAGTGGTAGTTGTAAGTAAACATTTTCATTGGGGTGCAGTAATCTGCCTTAGCTGCATGTGGTCATTCAAAAAAGGATGCTGTTGCAGGTGACACTCACTGAGCAGCCTGGCAACCACCGCTGAGCACTGCTTCATATCTGCTTAGCATTTGGAATCTAGCTTTTTTGTGTCTTGATTAACAGGAACAGACGGGGAAGGTATTATTATCCCCCAGAAAGGATCTGATTGTCCAGTATGGGACCTGAGGGACTGTTTCCCAATGGGTAGGGCCTGAATACATTGGAGGGCAGGAGCAGATATATTTCTCAGTAGTAGCTTGCTTGCTACACAACAGGGAACTGATCTAGCTAGCAGCAAAGTTGTAAAAGTTGGACATAATTTAAACGGATGCCATTTTAACTCTTCAGACATGAAATTTATTTCTCTATAGTGGGTAGAAAGACCTGGGAGTACTTGTCATTGCTACCATTTGACTCAATATTCTCCTAGAAAGCTGTCTAGCATGCCTGCTTCTTCTCGATGAAATGCAGGGAGGCGTGCAAAAAACCCCTCAGTGCTAATGATTTGATCTAGCAGTCTTACACATTCCTAAAACAACAATCATGTTTTGTAATTTAATTTTGTGTGTATAATAATGTCAGTTTTGTCATGCTTAATTTTACTGGTGTAGCAGAGCATAATTGTGTAGGCAGATAAGCTCCTGAACCCTCTTAAAAAGAATAGGTACTGATTTCCCCTCCCACCCAAGTGTTTAGCTTTTTTCCCTCCTTTCTGCAACAGTCTTATCTCTGACTCCTCTTACTGTCCCTTCCCAAAACTATCTTAAAGAGTACAAATCCTTAAAGAATTAAACCAAGATTCTCCACAACAGGAAAGAGGACCGATACATTCATAATGCCCAGGAATTTCCCTTTCTATGTGACTTGAACATTTTTCTCCCCATGGAATGACTACTGTGAGATGATCTTTGTCTCTGAAAAAGCACACCAGACTACTCTAGTTCATTTGATCTCTTTCTTCTCATTTGTCTCCTGTTGTAATAATTGAGCCTACAAATTTACCCCACTTGTGAGCCTAACTGTGGGAAAGTGGATAAAAGTTTATAAAGTGTCACAATAATCTCTAACAAATGTTGATGGGGAAAGGTGCAAAAAGGGAACAGATTGAATTAGTCCAAACAAAAAAGGCCCACTGATATACCTGAAGGACTATGTTAGGACCATGTCTGGTAAGTAAGAGAAGAGTGGGACTGGAAATCAATGAAACAAAACTGTTGTGTTGGAAGTCAGGCCTAACTAGGGGACAAAATAATGGGAGGGCTATTTCACCCATCACTCCTTCCTGAGGTCCTCAAAAAGAGACTTTGGGGGAAAAGCTCACTACCTCAATGGTGACTGACTGAAAAGGTGAAAAGAGTGAGCTGTGTCATGATAGCTGTCAGCCTCACCTTCTCCAAGGAACCCGGGCTCTATTGTAACCCTGTTGGGCCTTCATTGTCCTGACCAGACTGGGCCATGAGAGGGACTCAGATGACATCACCATCTTCACCAGCTCTGGCTAAATCCCAAACACTACCTGGGATGTGAGACTTTGTTGTTCTCCCCACACACCCCATGTGTCTTTTTTCCTTCCCCGCTTTATTGTGTCTCTTTCCTATTCCTCTCCTTTTACCTTCTGTTTAAGAAGGGTCTGGCTTAGCCAGCTAAGATTATATATTTTGCAGCACTGCTGTGAACTTGTGGCCAGAAAGGCAGCTAAGTGCAATGCCCTCAAAAGCCCGATGCTGGTTCAAGTTTGCCACGTTTCAGAATGCCTGATAAGGCTGTGTGCTGTGTCTGTGTTTCTCCAGAAGTGAGGTTGCAAGTGAAAATCAACACCAGAGACAGAAGCTGCATTTTCTGTCTTTGTTGTTCTTTTCTCTCCCCTCTTGTGTGTGTTTGTCTTCTCTTGTCTTGTAGAAAATGGAATCAGACTTTAACAATAACAGCTCCAACCCATCTCAACTAACTTCTTCTCGTCTCTCCAAAGACAGTATTATCATATATAATGGTAATACCATCTAAAAGACTGTCAAACAAGGGGAGAGGATATCCATCTAAAAATTTACTCCAGTGAAAGGGAATGAGGGATGTTAAAATGAAAGTGTTGCTTAACACTTTACATTTCAAAGGCTTGAACTGTTTTTTCTTCTTTTCCTGTATCTTTAATAAAAGGTTAAAAAGGATTTATAACATAGGTGCTGGAACTAGGGGTGCTGCCACATCCCCTGGCTTGAAGTGGTTTCCGTCACATACAGAGTTTACAGTTTGGTTCAATGGCTCTCAGCACCCCACTAGAAAAATTGGCCCAGCACCTCTGATTTATAATGTGTTTGTCATGATACTCAGCAGCTTGAGGTCTTTGTATACCAATCCTTGTTTATAACTGTTTCATGTTGGACGGTGACAAGGTCATATCAGCACCTTTGATTCTTTGGGCCCATATATTCCATCTAAATTAATACAACACCCCTCACTTGTGAATGCACCAGCAGCAATGAGCAAAGACCTAGCTGGGCCCTTGGGTAAACAATGGGCTCTAAATCTCTTCAGATACAGCTATGGTAGGTGCACCTCGCTATGGGATACTCTTTTACAGCTTACTCTATGGAGTGACCAAGGAATTGTGAATCAAAAGACACAGCCTCCAAATATCTATTTGTTAGCAATAGCATCCCTCTAACTTGCAGAGCTGTCTTCAGTAGTACAAGCTATTTTATTGCCAAGGCATGCTATTAAAGAACAGATTTTATTATGCATGTCATGTTTTAAGGGACAGCCAGCCCTTGATCAGATGCATTTTGTGTTTTAGAAAACAGTAAGGTGTCATAAATGGGGCTTTTACACAAACCAGATGACAACCTCTCTAAGATCATGGCATCCATGTTGACACTATCTGGCTCTAGAGAAGATAAATACCATGGCATTCTTCTCCAATATGTAATGTTATTAAAAATAGGTTAGTCACAAGTGCACTTTATCAAAGTTCCTCCTTTTCCAAACCTAACCATCTGTTAAAGAACTAGTGAGCAGTATTAACCTTTCTAAATGTAGCTTTGCAGGGGCTAATGCCCTTGTTTGTCATTGTTACCAAACGTAATCAAGTTGTCTATTCTAGTGAGTAGTAAAACAAAAGAGAGAGAAGCCCAACAAGGCAAGAATAACAACTGAGCAGTGACCAACCATGTCAGCATTTGCAAGGAAAACAGATTGATCATCCTGGATGGACCCAGTGCTACCTATGCCACTTTCAAGTGACACAAACCATGAAATGGCATTGGCATCAGCTGCTGAAACAGCCATTTGTCTGCCCTCCTCATGAACACAGGTGTAAGGAGGATGAATATGTGCAGAACAGAAGACGTAAAAATAATACAATGGTTCTAATAGGTGGTTTTTTTAACATAAGAAGCTGTTAATGTTTAATTCTGTGTTTGGAAATATAGTTACTAACGGAGTATGAAAGGAGACATGAGGAGAGAGCATGTGTGTATTACGCCCGCAGCCATGAGTGATGTGAAATGCTATAGCATTCCCAGGCTTCAATAGCAGATTAAGCGCCTCCCCATAAACATTAATTGGGGCCATGCATACAATCTATCATGTTTTGCCTTGCACTATCAGGAGCATCCAATCAAGTTTTACAGGGTCATTCATTCATTATTCACCTAAATAATCTAAATCCAGACAATCAAATTGGTTTGTTCTGAGCCAGATATAAAACAATAAATTACAAAATGCAGGGCCTTAGAACAAACCTTTTGAGGCCTGACCACAAGATAGCTGGAGTATGGGATTGATCTGGAGGAGAAAAAAACTGTAGTAAATGGTTGTCACGTGTTCTAGGTACAAGAGTCGGAGCCAGGAACAGATGAGTTGTCCTTTCAGCTCTGCCACTGACTTCTTTTGTGGTCTTAGGCAAGTTTCTTATCCCCCCTCATGTGGTGTGGATTATTATGTATCAGTGTTTTCATGTTGAGAAGTGCTAAGTAGTTCTAGAGCACTGGTTTGAGAGAGGGGGTGAAATGAAACTGGGTCAATGGAAATGTGAAGAACACGTCTGCCACAGCAGCTTGGCCTTTAGGGGACATGGCACACGTAGCTAGCTTTGTGTTCAAATGCATGTTGCTTGTATGAATGCAACCAAATTGAACAGCATATTGAAACTTTTGCCTTTTATCTCCTTAACTCCTTTAACCCAACTGGACATAGTTTCTAGTTAAGGAATATTGCTTCTGTATCACTTGGTATTGGTAACCTCCCCTGTATGGATTGATGTTCCCTCCCCTCCTGGAACACTCAGCATAGCCTGTCCGTAAAGCTCACACACTCTCAAAGCATAGCACATCAACATCTCCTCTATTCATTTATCTGTTCTGTGAGCCTAGCTCTTCTCATGCGTTCCCCTTGTCTTTGTAACCTGTCCTTGTCTGTTCCATCAGGGCAGCAGCTTTAAAAGAGCAGATTCAATTTGTAAGTCATTATTCCGGTCTGATTACAAACAAAAATAATCGCCTCAATGTAAATCTAGGAATATAACATTGGATGTTTTTTTAAGTTTTTTAACTCTTGGAATTCAGTTTTCCAACTAAACTCTTCAGAGCCCCGTTATCTTACTTGTCTTGTAGTCAACTATCATTATCTGCAACTTTCACATTCCACTAGTACATACATTCAACTTATACTGGAACCCAGATACCCAGATAACTTGGTATGCTGGTGAACCTAATAAACCTGGATATCTCAATATTTGCAGGGATTTTGGTTCATTTAATTGAACTTGTTAGGCTATTTCCACTGTCCAGGAATTGAGTTTACCACAAGAAGGCCTGATCCTGGACTATTTCTTGAAGCACAATACTCGACATCCACCCTTAATTTCACACTACCAAGGATGATGGGTGTTTTAAGTACTATCTGCTGTTTAACTTTTTAGATAGGAACATTATATTCTTCACTATCTTCATTCTCTAGCCATTGCGTACAATTGGGAATTGCAAAGTCCTTGAGCCTGATTTTAATGCTCTGGGGCCATCAAAGTAAGAGTAAGGATCGTTTGGTGCTTAAGGTACTGGAGATCTCAGAAGCCCCAGGATCAGTTCCTAGCTTTGTTATTTGCGGACAGTGTATATTTGTTCCATAGTCACTAGACGCACATAGAACCTAAAGCACCTTGTGATCACTTATCTTTTATATAAGAAAGGTGGGCAATTCATTTTCCAAAGTAATGACATCTGAATTTTCTTATTTCTCTTTTTAGCCAACTGCAATTTGGTTCTCAGAAAAAGTAACACTTGCCATTATTAAAATACAGGCAGTTTGGCAAGGATAGGAGTTATTCCATGAAGTCATCCAGCAAGAATGGAGTGGATAGGGAAGCAACTCAATAGCATGCCACTCCACCCCCACCCCCCCAGTCTCCAGAATCATACCCTCACATGTACACTGCTGTAGCATTGCCGCCTCTTCCAGGACCCAGCAGACAAATATAGAAACAAAGGGAAACTACTGATGCCTTTAAATTGTTATCACCACCAGTGACCTTGAGGAAGGTGTATAAAAAGTCTGCATCAAGCAGAATCCTGATACTTTTCTTCTTTGCTTTACAGGGTAGGTACCTATCTCTTTTACTGCTAAGCGTACTTACTTATAGTCAACTATGCTCTACAGTTGTATCATTGGTTTTTATGCTGCTACCAGCTTAAGGTTTTAGTAGTGATGTCAATAAATACACAGCACTCTATTAATAACCCTGGGGTACTGTCTTAATGGTAAGGTAGCAAACATGTCTTGCTCTTGAAATGTTCTCTATCTAATGTTTGCTTATTCATTTAGCCAACTGGAAGAGCCAAAACTGCAGGTTCCTCATTATTATGCAGCTGGTGGCTGGATCAGCTATTATATGCAAGTCACATTTTCCATGTTCCCAGGAAGATTATGAATTATGTAGTTCAAACTTGCAAGCAGTTCAGCTACCCAAGGAATTCTTAAGACTGACCTGAGCTGCAATCCTTTGAGAATCGTTGGGTACCATTTCGAATGTATACTGTGATTACCTTCATTGCGTCTGCAAATCAGACTTCACTGGCTGTGTAGTCTAGTGGCTAAAGCAAAGGCAGGGCTGGTAAACTAGTGCTCTTGCTTTCTAATCTTGGCTCTGCTACTGATTTATAGATGATATTGGATGAGTCGCTTAATTTCTTTGTATATCAGTTACTCCGTTTAGAAAATGGATATAACGGAATTCCCAGGGGTGTTGTGGGGCTTAGCTAATGCTTATATAGTGCTTTGAGTCCCTCAGATGAAAGGTACTATACAAGTGTGAAGTAGTAGTAGTATTTTTTTACTGATTAGGATGGACTGAGATCTAGGTTTCCCAGATTTCAGAATATTTGTTTCAAGCTAACATTTGCTGGTTATGGTAACTTAAAAAATATTTTTGTAGATGCAACGGACTGAACAATAACCTCACTTCCTTGTCTTATAATGATTTGGTCATGTAGACTCCTAAAAGATGTTGCATTCTATATACATACAAGGGCCCAAATTTGCAAGCCCTCCATTCACAGAACCCCACTTAAAGTAAATGGGATCTTCTCATGCAGATGTCTTGCAGGATCATGCCCCCTAATCTTAGCAGTGCTGCTTTTGTAATAGTCTAAATTGCCTAACTTATGTGCTTGCCCTGTGTTTACTAAGAGTTGGCAGGGTGTAGCTCAGTAGTGCACCTAGAACTAAGAAAGAAGCCTGGTAGCAAAAATATATATAATGTGAATGGTATAGAAATAGTTTATTTTTATATTTTAGACTTATAAAATCATATACTGGGCTAATATAGAAGTGGCCACACTTTTAGTCACACATTTAACATGGAATGACACACATAGTCTTGTCACAATTCTGTTTCATGAGTCTCTTGGGGTATGTCTACACAGCAACTAAACACCTGTGGCTGGCCTATATCAGTTGACTTAGGCTTCCCTGGGTTTTGGCTGCTGGTCTGAAAATTATTGTATAGGCTTTGGGGCTCGGGCTGGGGGATCCTCCCTGCGTTCCAGAGTCCAGGCTCCAGCCTTAACTGCAACACAACAATTTTACAGCCCCAGGAGCCCACGTCAGCTGACAGGGGCCAGCCACAGGTGTTTAATTACAGTGTAGACATACCCTGGGTGCCATGAGAGGTCTTTTCCTGCCACCATGATGCACCCCTCCCCCGGGAGGAGAGGCCCTAGCAATTCAGATGGTGTTATGAGGATCATGAAGTTAAATCACTGCAGGACTTTTCAGTCAGCTCAGAGTGACACTGAAGTAATTGTCAGCAGTGAAGCCTAGGTGGGCTCAGAATCTTTACAAGAGCCTAGGCTAGTTTCAGGAGAAAGAGAGAGATTACTATGTGGCAGCTAGAACTGAGAGCTCTGGAGACACAGCTGCCTTGTTTGTATTCTTGCTTGGAGGAGACTTTTTGGCTTCATAAGAATCCTGTAAAATAAATAAGCAAAAATAATAAAAACCTGAAACCGCAAAGATAGTCTTGCTTAACTTCGGCCTCCTGCAAATTTTTCTTTAGCTTCTGGCCCTGGCACAATCAATAAAGCTTCTGAAGTGAATATCTGTTGCAAGAATCAACTGTACAGGCATAAAAAAGTGTATAATTTTGGCATCTTGAGTAAAAGAAAATAGAGAGAGAAAATCTGTTAAATGTGACTGAAAACTTTTCGGGAGTAGACTGTTTTCTGTTAGTCTCTTTTACACTAACATACCTCACATGCTGTCTTTTTTTCAGCGTTGGGGTCATTTCAATCCCCAATAACTTTTCTTTGACTTCTTAATACCTCTAATATGGTCTGAAAAAGAACTCTCATGGACAGTCTAATCCTATAGTTCTTGCTCAGTCAAAACTCCTGTTCAGTCCGGTTAGAATTCGGTTTGAGCACAGACTACAGCATTTATCTTCAGAATTATAATGACAAACAAATATTTAGATAAGCAAAATGGATAAGACACAAATGTTTGTTTGGCTTCCCACATCTCACATTTTTTGGCAGATCGCATCAGCGAAAACAAAAGTACATATTAAGCTTGACCATTAGGCAGAATCAGAAAGACCATAAAGCCATTGTCTTAAAATGGGCTTTGAAAATAAAATACTGAATCCCATTTAATCTGCATGTCAAGAAAATGTATTTACATGGAACCATACTTGGAACATCTAGCAGGTAAGCAATCCTAGGAAGAAGGAATGGAATTTTCAAAAGAGCTCAGCAAACTCCCACGGACTTCAAGAATTAGGCAACGTTGAGCGGTTTTGAAACTCTTCCCCCCCCCCACTTGATTGTGAATGACTCAAGCAGGACTGAAGTGCATCAGTTTTCACATACAGGAGCTCACAGCTCCATTTGTCTTCTGAACTCTGGTTTAAAATGATAGTTTACCATTTGTGCCAGAAAAAAAGGCTAGACCAAATTCTCCCATGGAGAAAATTGTGATCCACAACTATGGCTACTACTCTATTGACTTCCAAGAGCTTGCAAGGGAAGAGGTGAACTGAGGACACAATGTGGCCCAGAATCTTTAGTTGACTTGTTAAATTTGCATTTGAAATTTGTAGCCACCCTTATTACAGGCCCCCTTGACAGCTTTAATCCCTATCATTTTTTTCTGTATGTTTTGGATCATATCTCAGATTTGTTGTAAAACGGGAGTATTTTCTATTTTGTAGACTAGATCCTTTTCTTCTCTCTTTGGGCTGCACTGTCTAGAGAACTCGCCAAGATGATGGACATGTCGGAATTCGGGGAGGCTTCACCTTTCCTCAGGAAGAGCGAGAAGGAGATAATGATATTACAAACTGTGGCATTTGATGGTAAGACAGAATATGTTTTCCTCTGCTCTGGGCCTGTTAACCTGAAATAGTTGGTGAACTGAATACTTAATTGGATTTACAAATTAGGAACTTTGCAACTGTAAGTTCTTCAGGAGAGGGACTCTTTCATATTTGTATATTTAAAATGTGTAGCACACTGATACTACTGTAATAAAAACATTGATTACTGTGGTCTGACTAATGCATCTATATTTATACTACCTGTACATTAATAGAATCATAGAATGTCAGGGTTAGAAGGGACCTCAGGAAGTCATCTAGTCCAACCCCCTGCTCAAAGCAGGACCAATCCCCAAACAGATTTTTGCCCCAGATCCCTAAATGGCCTCCTCAAGGATTGAACTCACAACCCTGGGTTTAGCAGGTCAATGCTCAAACCACTGAGCTATCCTTTCCTCCTTTGTATTTCTATTGTCTACATGTCCACCTGAAATCTACTCTGTGTACACAGACTTAACTTTTTACTGACAGTGTATGATTTGAATTTAGTCTGCAGGCCTCACTTTGTAAGATTTGTTTCCTATAACTTATTTTTCTTGCAACACATTCATAGAGGATCTTGAGGTAGCGTAATGAGTGAGAGTATAAATGCATAGATGAGGAGGGATTTATTGTGTATATCAATAAATTATTTGTACTATTCCATAGTAAAAAGTAATAGTTTTTAGACAACTTGGAGCTAGTCCAGTTACTCCTAGCCCAGGAAAGGAGATGCGAGTAGCTGGACACACATTGTTATTGCTATTAATGATTTACAGGACAAACAGTAGTAGACATAATTCAAAGAATGTGAAAGTGTGATTATGCCACATGGCTGGGAAGCAAGAAACATGGGATCTATTCTTAGTTCTGATAGTGGTTTGTTGGATGACTTTGGAGAAGATACTTAACATCTGTGCCATGGTTTCCCCATCTGTAAGTTGGTGATGATGCCTACCTTTCTCCAGGGGTGTTGAGGCTTAATTAACATTTGTGGAATGTTTTGCATACCCTGAGGAAAGGCTCTATAGAAGGGAAAAGTTGAATTTGCAAATGGGAAACATAAAAGTAATATTAAGGGACTTTATACCTCACAACTACACATGCAGCTCCCATGGCTATTGGTGGACGTAAAGCACTTTTGGTTTGACTGTGTGTTATGGCCTAAGGTTTCAGTATGCTTGTGGTATGGAAGTAATCTTAGCAATATTACTCAATAGCCATATAATATGGTGAATCATTACCTGTTTGATTCCATAGGGAAGAAAAGGTGTTGGATTCCTGATGAAAAGAACGCTTATATTGAAGCTGATATTAAAGAGAGCAGCGGTGGCAAAGTCACTGTTGAGACTGTGGATGGAAAGGTATGGAACATTTTTCCATTTGTCTATCAATGTGGATGATTGGTGTAAACAGAATCAAACCAGTTAATAACCACAGCCCATGTGTGTGATTTTTTTTTCTGTACATTTTTTTCTCTTTTTTGGTATTGAAGAGCAAAGTACGCAACTGACCAATCCTATCCCAGAGGGAAAAAATTAAACTGCATTGTACTTAGTGATTTCCAAGATCATACAACTTATATTTTACCACCTCTGTCTGTCTTTCCCTGTTCTTATGCCTCGTGCTCATCTGACATCTGTTACCTCTAACAGTGAACAACATCATGTATGTAGGACAGGTTGATCTGAAGAATTTCCTCATGCTGGGAAAATTTCTTCTCTGGTCCCAAAGAATCAGAAATGTGTGTGGTCTGAGAGAATCACTTGACATTTCAGTAAAAGAGCCTGCCAGGGAGGTGGTGTCGTGTAGTGCGCAGGGTGTGCTGTACTGAAACTGAGGAGACCTGTGTCTTATTCCTGGCTCTGCCACTGACCTTCTCTGTGACCTTTGAGCAAGCTGCATCCCCTCCTTTGTTTTCCCTCTGACCCTGTGGAGTTTTCCCCATCTGTCCTGTGTAGTTGGATCGGGACACGGACTGTTTGTCCCTCTATATTTGTGCAATGGGGCCACCATCTCAGTTCAGGCCTCTGGGTGGTATCAGAATATAAATAAATAAAAAATAGTAATGCTTAGTTTCTACTGGTTAAAAAATACAATAGACAATACACATGAGCGTCTCTTTAAAGGTGTGTCATCGACTCACTTGTTGCTTTTTCAATGTCACACTGTAAGTAGTGTGGAAAGACAAGGTGACGGTAGTTGCCAGCAATGTTATACTTATCTGTCTCTGCAGACCGTCACTGTAAAAGAAGATGATGTTCAGCCGATGAACCCCCCGAAGTTTGACATGATTGAGGACATGGCTATGTTGACTCACCTTAATGAGGCATCTGTGCTGCACAATTTGAACAGGCGCTATAGCCACTGGATGATTTATGTAAGGGGCATTGGTTCAACGTATGTGTTTTGAAATGTATTCCACAAGTGTCACGATGCTAACTATTTTACTGTGTATTCTACTTCCAACATTGATTGACCCTAAAATTGGGGTTAATTCACACATTTTCAGAAAGGAAATGTGTTGGGGGGTGTGTGTGTGTCAATTTTGTGTCTGAACACTAAGCTAAAGGCAAAAGCAAATAAAGGCAGTGTTTTTTGCCTCAAGAGGTGGGGCAGCAGAATGGACAACAGGATATTTTTCTGCTCATCCAAACACTGGAGAACTGGTTCATTTTATACCGCTCTCAGTACTAATCAAGAGCCCTCCATAGACATTCCTAGTTTCTTAGGCATCAATGGCTCAAGCTTAAAATGTGTGTCACTGTTTTGGTTTTGTTTTGTTTTTTGGCGGGGGGCGGGGGGGACAGGTGAGGGGGAGGGAAGTTGGCTTTCTATTTTCCTGTCTGCAGCCTCACTATCTGTCTATCTTGTTTGGCTCTAAACCCTTCCTGGGTACTGTAGCTCCCCAAAAAGAAAGATCAATGCCATTTCTATTCACTGCCAGGACAAGCTTCAACAGCAACTAACTTAATAGGGCCACATTTTCCCCAATTCTGACTGAAATCATTGGAAGCTGCATGTGTATATTTCAAAGCAGAATTCACCTCTGCTCTTTAGCTTCTCATATGTTAATCAGGGATCATGCTTATTATCTTCCTTTTGTAAAGTCCTTTAATATCAATGGATAAAGGACAGCGACTTTGAGTGAGACTTAGGCTTCTATGGGTATGTCTACATTGCAATTAGACGCCTGTGGCTGACCCTTGCTGGCTGGCTTGGGCTTGGGCTTGGGCTGTTTAATTGTAGTGTAGACATTCCAGCTCAGGTTGCAGCCTGAAGTCTGGGACCCTCCTAACTCACAGGGTCGTACAGCCCGGGCTCCAGCCTGAGCCCAGACATCTATACTCCAGCCTGAGCCCCACAGACCGAGCCCAAGTCAGCCATTGGTTTTTAATTGCAGTGTACGTATACCCTAAGTGCCTAAGTCATTTTTGGAAATGGGACTTAGTCATCTAAGTCACCTAGGCCTTTTAATGCTGAGTGGAGCTGTGCCTAAATACCTTTAAAAATCTGGGCCAAAAGGCACTATGTAAGAGCTAATGGATGACTAATATTAATTTGATAGATTTGTCTTAAATCTCATTCTATATAAAGGCCATTTACTCCCCATCTTGGGTTCCTTTTTAGACCTATTCAGGTTTATTCTGCGTGACTATAAACCCCTACAAATGGCTTCCAGTCTACAACCCGGAAGTAGTTAATGCATACAAAGGCAAGAGGCGGTCAGAGTCTCCCCCTCACATCTTCTCCATTGCAGATAACGCGTACAATGACATGCTGCGCAGTAAGTAGCATCATTTGCTTTTCAAACTTGAATTTACGTTATTTTGCCTATGTGACTGATGCTCCCTATTTTTTTTTTTTTTTACTGGATAGAATTTTAACAGTGAAACCTACCAGTACTGAGTATACAGGTACTCTACAAAGGGGTTTAGACTTGAGAACAGAGAGATACAAAGCCCCAGTGACTTGTTCAAGTCTTCTAATTAGAAGAATAAGCTTATCCAATCAAGGGATAGAAAACTAGCTTAAACTAGTTTGATCTCCTCCTATACTCTCTGTGGTTCCAATCCCTAATGATGAACATTCCTAAAGATTGTCCAGTGCTGAGTGTGTGAAGAGCTATCTCTGTGTGACCATTGGAGCTTTGAAAATCTACTACTGAGATGCTAAAAATGTGAGGACCAAAAAAAAAAAAAAAAACAAAACATGAGGCCCTGAAGAAAAATGCAAGGCACGTAACTTTCAATTAAGTAGGAAATAAACCTCTTTCATCTTGCAACTTCCAAATTCTCAGTAAAAAAGTGTCCTACACTCTAGTTTAAGCATCCCAATGTGCAAAGAAATCAGTTACTTCAATGAGGGGTAGAGGAGGAGGAAAAATAGGAGTTAAAATGGAAGTTAACTCTAGATTCATGAGCATCTTCATATAGGGTTGCCAGGCATCTGGTTTTCGACCAGAACGCTGAGTCTAAAAGGGACCCTGGTGGCACCAGTCAGCACCGCTGACTGTGCTGCTAAAAGTCCAGTTGGTGGTGCAGTGGGCTAAGGCAGGTTCCACATGGCTTCCATCTGGCTCTTAGGCACAGGGCAGGCCACGGGGGCTCCGCACACTGCCACAACCATGGCCAATGGGAGCTGCGGGCGCGGTGCCTGCAGGTGTGGGCAGCACGCAGAGCCCCCTGGCCCCTCTGCCTAGGAGCCGGACATGCCAGCTGCTTCCGGAAGCTGCCTAAGGTAAGTGCTGCCCAGCTGGAGCCTGCACCCCGAACCCCCTCCTGCACTCCAACCTCCTGCCCCAGCCCGGAGCCCCCTCCTGCACCCTGAACCCCTCATTTCTGGCCCCACCCCAGAGCCCACACCCCCAGCTGGAGCCCTCACCCCCTCCCGCAACCCAACCCCCTGCCCCAGCCCGGAGCCCCCTCCTGCACCCTGAACCCCTCATTTCTGGCCCCACCCCAGAGCCCGCACCCCCAGCTGGAGCCCTCACCCCCTCCCGCAACCCAACCCCCTGCCCCAGCCCGGAGCCCCCTCCTGCACCCTGAACCCCTCATTTCTGGCCCCACCCCAGAGCCCACACCCCCAGCTGGAGCCCTCACCCCCTCCTGCAACCCAACCCCCTGCCCCAGCCCACAGAAAGTGAGTGAGGGTGGGGGAGAGTGACCAGCGGAGGGAGGCGGGGATGAAGTGAGCAGGGGCAAGGCCTTGGGGAAGGGGCTGGGAGTGGGACAAGGGTGTTCGGGTTTGTGCGATTAGAAAGTTGGCAACCCACCTTCATAATATGTTATGTGAAAATAAATATCTGATTTTTTTCTTCTGATACATCCTGTCTGAAATCCTTGGCTCAAAGCTCGGAGCTGTCTGTCTTTGCATTACTTCCTGAAGTCCATACTATTTCTGTAGTTGAGGAAATGCTGGTTCACTTTCAAAGAGTAGTTAGTTGCAGAGGATTTTAACAAATTGAGGGGAAACCAAACTAGAGCTAAAAATGAGGGAGAGCCACAAATCAATGGCTGTTACTACACAGGTGCTTACAATTAAGTGTGGCGTGCACATTTAATTGTAAGCATCAACCATAATCACAGTTTTGCTTTTGCTCTTATCACAATGACTCATTGGCTCGGATTGAATCAATGCCTTACTGTTTTAATATTAGTGAGAGTTGCATGGTGGGGGTTTTTTTTATCAGTGTATGTACTTTTCTGGCGGGGGAGGGTGGGAGGGCGTAACCTACTACAGACACAAAGAAGGGGGAAGTGATCAAATAAGTTTGAGAGACACTGGTCTAAACTATACATGCATCATCTATGCACCTATTCTACACTAATTGCTGTGAAATCTGAACACCTAATCATGGAGGAAGATATGCGGGATCTTCTGCATCTAGGCCACATGCACTGCCTCTTGAATTAGTGGAAAATCTCATTAGCAGTTGGTAGTAGTAGGCTTTATATCCACTAGAAACAATGCAATAAATATTTGATCAAGTCTGATTCCTTCCATTAGAGGGCAGTGATGGTGCACACATGCCAGCTACTCTAAGGAAATCTTATTACAGGTGGAAATGCAAAAAAGCAATTACTGGAGCGTGTGATTTTTAACACTTTTTTTTTTTTAGAAACTATAGGAGTCTCATCCTGCTCTCGAAAAGGGACTAACAATTGGAAGAGAATGGGAGAGGGTGGAGAACAGAGAGATGTTGACATAAACATGGCTCTGAAGAGAAGCTGGTTTATCAGCTAATGGCACAATTATGGTCAGAATGGGCCAAATAAATCCTGGGTGTAACTCACTGAGGTCAGTGGAATTAAAACGAAGATGAATTTGGGCCAAGTTCTTTTTTTTATTTTAAGCCTACAACGAAACTTGAGTGTACTTACAGTAATTATACATATAAAAGAACCATCTCTGTGTAAACATCTAGGGGGAGAGGAGTTGTTTAGGCTGGTCCAGTGAGGCACGAGCAGAAGAACCAGTTGGAAGTGAGCAAAGCCATGCTTAGGAGGAACATTTTGCTTTTACATGATGGCATAGTTTCTCAGGAGAAGTGGCGGAATGAACATCACTTGACTTTTAAAACTGGATTGGACAAAGCACTGGAGCATTTAATGTAGTGCTATACTTTACAGTGGCCTCTAAAGATTGGATCCTTCCATTTGTTTCCTATTACGGTCTCACACTTTTAATAACCTGCCTTTCTTCTCCTTTTCTTTTTCCTTAGATCGAGAGAACCAGTCTATGCTGATCACGTAGGTGTATATTTTTCATCTGGTTTGGGAATCTATTACTGAAAAAAAAAAAGAGTCCTTCTGAAATGCAATGTCTGTGAATGGGTGGGACGGAAACTCAGTTAACCCTTGGATGCCGAGCAATTTCCAGGTGAATGACATCCTGGACATCCAGTTTCAGTGCTAAGAATGGAGTACACAGTCTTGCATTTGTAGAGTGACTGTTTTTAACTTGACCTTTAAATGGTGAACTCTCTGTAACTTGAAGTCTTTAAACCATGATTTGAGGACTTCAGTAACTCAGCCCAGAGGTTAGGGTCTATTACAGGAGAGGGTGGTGGGGGAGGTTTTGTGGCCTGCAATGTGCAGGAGATCAGACTAGATCAGTCGATCGCGATCTCCGGCGACATAGCGTGCTTGCCCCGGCCCCACACCACTCCCAGAAGCAGCTAGCGCAGCCCGGGGGGCAGGGGTCTCCCTCTGCATGCTACCTCTCTCTGCAAGCACCACCCCCGCAGCTCCCATTGGCCGGGAATGGGGAGCTGTGGCCAATGGGAGCAGAACCTCATGCCGCCCCCCCCCAAGGGTCACAGGGGCACATTGGCCCCTTCCAGGAGCAGCATGGGGCCGGGGTAGGCAGGGAGCCTGCCTTAGCAGCAGCCATGCTGTGTTGCTGACTGGGAGCTGTTGGAGGTAAGTGCTGCCCGTCAGGAGCTGCACCCCAGTCCTGAGCCCCCTCCCAGAGCCAGCACCCCAAACTCCCTCCTGCACCCCGAACATCTTCCTGCACCACAAGCTGCAGCCCTGACCCCGCTCCCAGAGCCAGCACACCCTCTACACCCCAACACTCTGCCCCAGCCCAGAGCCCCCTCCTGCACCCAAACTCCCTTCCAGAGCATGCACCCCTCACCCCCTCCTGCACCCCAACCCCCTGCCCCAGGCTCAGCCCAGAGTCCCCTCCCACACTGCGAACCCCTCAGTCCCAGCCCAGAGCCTGCACCTCCTCCCAAACCACTGCCCCAGCCCAGTGAGAGTGAGTGAGGGTGGGGGAGAGCGAGTGATGCGGGGGGGTGGAGTGAGTGGGGTGGGGCCTCAAGGAGGGGGCGGGGTAGATCCTGGGTTGCCCTTAAATTCAAAAAGTGATCTTGGGTGTAAAAAGGTTGGAGACCACTGGGCTAGATGATCATGATGGTCCCTTCTGATCTTAAAGTCTGAGTCTGAGTTCGTGATTGGAAGTTGTTGCCATCAGATGGCTGTGCTGTAGCCAGTGTGAAATGAGTTGCTGAGGACTTAGCTGACTGTGACCTCTTCTCTAACCAACTAGATGTGGTCCTTTCAGTCCAGGCAGAAGGCACACTGGGAAGGCAGCACAGAAGAAAGGTGTGCTGTTGCTGCCCTTGCTCTATCTGTCCCATGGGTAGATAGAAGACCTCTTTTCCCGAAGTGGTTAATATGGCACCTTTCACCAGCACAAAATGTATTTAAACTAGGCATTTTGACGAGGCAGTCAAGTGTAGGGAGGGAGCAAACCAGGACAATCAAAGCAGGGAGCATGGTCTAGGGCTAGAGCACAGTTTGTAGAGCCAGGTGCTTGAATACTAGTCACAGCTCAGCTACTTGTTGTGTAATGTTGGGCAAGTAACTTTGCCTTTCTGGACCCTACTCAGGAGCGCCGAAATGCTGCCACCCCACAGAGGCGGCGGAAGGTCCCACTGCCAAAATACCGCTGCGGTCACCGCCCCCCAAATTGCAGTGCCCTAGGCGACCGCCTAGGTCGCCTAATGGGTTGCGCCGGCCCTGACCCTACTGTCTGTAACATTCACCTATCTCAAGTGCTGAGACTTGACGTTTGTAATGCGACTCACTGTACTTAGATGGAAGTCACTACACAGTGCAAATTATTATTACATTTCTGAGCCCAGTCCGGTGAATAATTAGTTATTGCTATTGCCAACGTTCATCCCTGTTCGTTCTGTCAGTGGTATGAATTGCCACTCAAAAGTCCACGCATCAGCAGTAAGAGCACGATAAGCAGCTGAGAAGAGCCCGTCAGGAATGAAGAGTTGGCAGGACTGGAGGGTGAAAGGACTGATTATGGCTGATTTTAGGAGTGTCATTATTATCCCTCTGCTTTTAGTGGAGAATCTGGTGCCGGCAAGACTGTGAATACAAAGCGTGTCATTCAGTATTTTGCCACAGTTGCAGCACTCGGGGAACCTGGTAAAAAAAGTGTGAGTATGCAAGGGGCTATTTAATGACAGCCAAGATTTTCCTATTGTGTGAAACCTACCTATGAGTCTGTGATCATACCATCAGATCTCACATGCTAAGCAGCAGTGGACATGATCACCACTTGGACAGGAGATCCAAAAGGAAAAGACTGGGTGCTTGGGGAAAAGGTGTTAATGACTCAAAAAGTGGCGTTTCTCCTTCTGAGTCCGCACTAGTCTTCCCCAACATGGTGTTAGGGGCTTAGCTTCTACTGAAGCTGCTGCCTTCCAGATGGGACAGCAAAGCCAAGGCTTCTACCACTTGTGATTATTAAAGACTGCATGGCACTTTTTTCCAGAAACCATTAGCCTTGCTGTCCTGACTGCATTCTAGAGCTGATCAAAAACTATCTTTTCTTTTCCATGCAAAACTTAGATAAAAATGAACTTTCTGCTTTCAATTAATTTTTTTGCTGAATGTTTTGGGTATTTGTTTAAAAAAAACAAACCTAAAAATGGTTTTGGTTGTCAAAAACTTGGAAAATTTCTTACCAAAACTATTGTTTTGTTGAAAAACATTTTATTGTTTGTTTGAAGTGGGGAGGAGGGGTTGTCAAAAAAGAATGTTGACAAAAAAATTCCAACCAGCTCTCCTAAATTCCAGTTTGGTAAGTTACACTCTGCCTGTACTCCGGCTGTGGCTGGGATCCCTGGGGCCTTTAAATCACCCCCAGAGCTACCAGCTGCAGAGGTGGCTGGGAGTCCCAGGGCTCAGTGGCAATTTAAAGGGCCCGGGGTTCTGGCCGCCGCTACTGCAGCGAAGCTCCGGGCCCTTTAAATCACCACGGGAGCCCTGCCGTCACTACCCCAGGGCTCCGGCAGCGGGGCTCCGACAGGTGCTTTAAAGGCCCCGGGGATCCGGCCGCTGCGGGGAGCCCTGGGCCCTTTAAATCACTGGGCACCCTACCGCCACTACTCCAGGGCTCCAGCAATGGGGCCAGGCGGTGATTTAAAGGGCCCAGGGCTCAGGCTGCTGCGGGGAGCCCCGAGCCCTTTAAAGCACCACCCGAGCCCCGCTGCTGGAGCCCCCTGGTAGCAGCAGCAGGGCTCCAGGGGTGATTTAAAGGGCCTGGGGGTCCCCGCAGCGGCCGGAGCCCTAGGCCCTTTAAATCACCGCCGGAGCCCTGCCGCCGCTAACCCGGGGCTCCAGCAGCAGGGCTCTGGAGGAGATTTAAAGGGCCCAGGGCTCCAGCCGCTGCAGGGAGCCCCGGGCCCTTTAAATCACCAGCCTGGGGAAGCCAGTCCGGTCCGGCACGGCGTACTGGCTCTTGCCGGTACGCCATACCGGACCGGCTTAGTTTCACCTCTGGTCCCATCCCCCACAAAATGTGTGAGCTTCACACACTGTATATTCCTAGAGCTTGCCTGGTTTGTGCTGACTGGAACTTTAATCCTTGCTAATCTTTCTGTCTTTCATAAACTCCTTCATGGTAGTAATCATAATGTCCCCCTTTTTCTTTCTTGTTTGTTGTTGTTGTTATTATTGCTCCTTTGGTAGCAACCAGCCACCAAGACTGGGGTAAGTAGATGACTTCATTATTTTGTCTTATATTTTCAATCTGAAAATGGTACTTAGTTTGTCAAGGGCAGATCATGAGCCTCTGTTTAATATAATTCCATTCTATATTGTCCCATATTCCAACTGAGCCTAGACTATTCAAATTAAGTTCACTTCAGCACATAGTCATAAGCTAATTTAAATTAATGGGAGTTATGTGGAGTTCTAAATCCTCTAGTTGTGATTGAAAATCTCACCCATTAGGAATTTCGAGTGCCTTCAACCAATACTAACGTATGTGTTATTTAGTCAATGCTTCTCACTTTATTCTATAGTGCCTCCCATACATGTACACGCTTGCGTATACACCTGTGCTATAGCACTTCAAAAACAGGGTTGGTTTACTTGTTCTCAGTTGCCATTCGGCATGAAATCTACAAGACAGCTGTTAGGGTTCAAGGATTTTAGAATATTAAGGGCTGAGAATTCTGCTCCTGTGCTCTGTCCAGGCTGTACTAGCTACAGGTGTGAGCCAAGTCACTTAATATAACTAAAGTACACATGTTGAGTTAGATTTGTATAATGTGTTTCTATGCTGATGGTTATTAACCATGTTTCAACCCTTTGATTTTTAGGGAACCTTGGAAGATCAAATCATCCAAGCAAATCCTGCCTTAGAAGCCTTTGGGAATGCCAAAACCCTGAGAAATGACAACTCCTCACGTTTTGTAAGTCCAGTCTGTAGTTCAAATGTCTTGTTAACCTGTCCTTATTAATAACATATATAATAATCATGCATGATGTAGTAATAATAATAATGTATTCATCCTATTTATAAAATGCCTCTCATTTCCTCCACTTAGGTGCTTGGATTGCTTCATGGCTGAAATATAACTAACAATGATCAAATCAAGAAAAAATACTGTTGACGATATTTAAAAAAATGCCACACCAAAGAGCATAACTTAAAAAGAGAGAGGGGTATGCACATAGTAGCTCTTTTCAACACGGAGACTGCAAATGATTAAACAGGGCATGCATCATCTGAAGTATAAATAATTTGGGTAAAATTTAATGAGATATGGAGCCCTATTGTCTGGGCAAATTCCAAGAGCAAGGGACCATGAAAACAACAGCCCTGTTTTGATAACCTAGTGGGTAGAACAGGTTGGGCAGCATGATGTAAGGTCAAGACCAGAAGTAACAATCCAACAGGGCAATGGAAAAAGAACTCTGGTCAGGAGAGAGCTACTACCATTTATGGCCTCACTGCTCCACCTGAGTTAGATAGCCACACAAACCTAGGAAAATGTGAAGATGCACCAGGCAGTTGAACGCAACATAGCCTTGCTAGGTGGACATGTTTGTATCTTAGTCTGTCAAATGTGTATGATAATACTTACCTTCTCACAGGTATGTTTTTTCATAGATTCTTTTTCATAGACTCTAGGACTGGAAGGGACCTCGAGAGGTCATCGAGTCCAGTCCCCTCCCCTCATGGCAGGACCAAATACTGTCTAGACTATCCCTGACAGACATTTATCTAACCTACTCTTAATTATCTCCAGAGATGGAGATTCCACAACCTCCCTAGGCAATTTATTCCAGTGTTTAACCACCCTGACAGTTAGGAACTTTTTCCTAATGTCCAACCTAAACCTCCCTTGCTGAAGCCCATTGCTTCTTGTTCTATCCTTAGAGGCTAAGATGAACAAGTTTTCTCCCTCTTCCTTATGACACCCTTTTAGATACCTGAAAACTGCTATCATGTCCCCTCTCAGTCTTCTCTTTTCCAAACTAAACAAAACCAATTCTTTCAGCCTTCCTTCATAGGTCATGTTCTCAAGACCTTTAATCATTCTTGTTGCTCTTCTCTGGACCCTCTCCAATTTCTCCACATCTTTCTTGAAATGTGGTGCCCAGAACTGGACACAATACTCCAGTTGAGGCCTAACCAGCGCAGAGTAGAGCGGAAGAATAACTTCTCGTGTCTTGCTCACAACACACCTGTTAATGCATCCCAGAATCATGTTTGCTTTTTTTGCAACAGCATCATACTGGTTACTCATATTTAGCTTGTGGTCCACTATAACCCCTAGATCCCTTTCTGCCATACTCCTTCCTAGACAGTCTCTTCCCATTCTGTATGTGTGAAACTGATTTTTCCTTCCTAAGTGGAGCACTTTGCATTTGTCTTAGTTAAACTTCATCCTGTTTACCTCAGACCATTTCTCCAATTGGTCCAGATCATTTTGAATTATGACCCTGTCTTCCAAAGCAGTTGCAATCCCTCCCAGTTTGGTATCATCTGCAAACTTAATAAGCGTACTTTCTATGCCAATATCTAAGTCGTTGATGAAGATATTGAACAAAGCCGGTCCCAAAACAGACCCCTGCAGAACCCCACTCGTTATACCTTTCCAGCAGGATTGGGAACCATTAATAACAACTCTCTGAGTACGGTTATCCAGCCAGTTATGCACCCACCTTATAGTAGCCCCATCTAAATTGTATTTGCCTAGTTTATCGATAAGAATATCATGCGAGACCGTATCAAATGCCTTACTAAAGTCTAGGTATACCACATTCACAGCTTCACCCTTATCCAAAAGGCTCGTTATCCTATCAAAGAAAGCTATCAGATTGGTTTGACATGATTTGTTCTTCACAAATCCATGCTGGCTATTCCTTATCACCTTACCACCTTCCATGTGATTGCAGATGATTTCCTTAATTACTTGCTCCATTATCTTCCCTGGCACAGAAGTTAAACTAACTGGTCTGTAGTTTCCTGGGTTGTTTTTATTTCCCTTTTTATAGATGGGCACTATATTTGCCCTTTTCCAGTCTTCTGGAATTTCTCCCGTCTCCCATGATTTTCCAAAGATAATAACTACAGGCTCAGATACCTCCTCTATTAGCTCCTTGAGTATTCTAGGATGCATTTAATCAGGCCCTGGTGACTTGCAGGCATCTAACTTTTCTAAGTGATTTTTAACTTTTTTTTTTTTTACTTTATCTTCTAAACCTACTCCCTTCCCATTAGCATTCACTATGTTAGGCATTCCTTCAGACTTCTCGGTGAAGACCGAAACAAAGAAGTCATTAAGCATCTCTGCCATTTCCAAGTTTCCTGTTAATGTTTCTCCCTCCTCACTGAGCAGTGGGCCTACCCTGTCCTTGGTCTTCCTCTTGCTTCTAATGTATTGATAAAAAGTCTTCTTGTTTCCCTTTATTCCTGTAGCTAGTTTGAGCTCATTTTGTGCCTTTGCCTTTCTAATCTTGCCCCTGCATTCCTGTGTTGTTTGCCTATATTCATCCTTTGTAATCTGTCCTAGTTTCCATTTTTTATATGACTCCTTTTTATTTTTTAGATCATGCAAGATCTCATGGTTAAGCCAAGGTGGTCTTTTGCCACATTTTCTATCTTTCCTACCCAGCAGAATAGCTTGCTTTTGGGCCCTTAATAGTGTCCCTTTGAAAAACTGCCAACTCTCCTCAGTTGTTTTTCCCCTCAGTCTTGATTCCTATGGGACCTTACCTATCAGCTCTCTGAGCTTACCAAAATCTGCCTTCCTGAAATCCATTGTCTCTATTTTGCTGTACTCCCTTCTACTCTTCCTTAGAATTGCAAACTCTATAATTTCATGATCACTTTCACCCAAGCTGCCTTCTACTTTCAAATTCTCAACGAGTTCCTCCCTATTTGTTAAAATCAAGTCTAGAACAGCTTGCCCCCAGTAGCTTTTTCAACCTTCTGAAATAAGTTGTCTGCAATGCAGTCCAAGAACTTATTGGATAGTCTGTGCCCCGCTGTGTTATTTTCCCAACATATATCTGGATAGTGGAAGTCCTCCATCACCACCAAATCTTGGGCTTTGGATGATTTTGTTAGTTGTTTAAAAAAAGCCTCATCCACCCCTTCCACCTGGTTAGGTGGCCTGTAGTAGACTCCTAGCATGACATCACCCTTGTTTTTTACCCCTTTTAGCCTAACCCAGAGACTCTCAACACTTCCATCTTCTATTTCCATCTCCACCTCAGTCCAAGTGTGTACATTTTTAATATATAAGGCAACACCTTCTTCCTTTTTCCCCTGTCTATCCTTCCTGAGCAAGCTGTACCCATCCACACCAACATTCCAATCGTATATTATCCCACCAAATTTCAGTGATGCCAACAATGTCATAAGTGTTTTGAGTGTGTGTGCATGTAATATATAAAAAAATCTACTACGTGTTCTGATTAACATACTTATATATTGTGCTTAACATTTTTCAAAGCCTAAACAAACGTGCGCATCAGTGTGTGTGTTTGTCTAGGCTTTGAAAACTTTTAAGCACAATATATAACTCAGTTAAGCACTACATTTGGTATATTCAGCATATCTTCTTGGAAAATACCCTCTCCCCACATTAGAAAGCTAATAGATCCTAAACAGTCTGACTATCATGCAGGGATTGTATTTTGATATTTGTTGTACCTCTTTACAGTTTATTTGCAGTAATTAGAATCTTCTTTTGCAAAATTAGGGTAAATTTATCAGAATCCATTTTGGAACCACAGGCAAGCTGTCATCTGCTGATATTGAAATTTGTAAGCAACAATCATTCATTCTCCTTGCTATAGAATCACAAATTCGTGTCTGACACTTCAGAGAAGAAGCTTTCTCTTACTGAACTTTTTATTATCTACCCAGATTTGCTGGAGAAATCCCGAGTGATTTTCCAGCAGCCAGGTGAAAGATCCTATCATATCTTCTACCAAATCCTGTCAGGAAAGAAAGCAGAGCTACAAGGTAAGCCTAAAATATTGGGTGGGTGAGTGCAAAAACCCAGGCCTTACCTGATTGGGTAAATGGCCAAAGGCAAAAAAATACTGTTATGTTCAAGAAGATCCTTATGCTTCCACTTGTCAAAAAAATGGAGTCTATCAAAATGAAATGTCATTAATCTGTGGATCTTTTAAAATGAGTTTTTTTTTGACAGCAGCAACAGGAAGGGCAATTTTCATTTTGACATGCAGATACAGAATGCCCACTAATGTTAACAAGTGTTACATGTTAGAATAGGAGAATGGAATTCCAGGTTGGATTTTTAAAATATTTTGTTTTCTACTATATATAATAAACAATAATACTTAACATTTATGTAGCCAAGGCTCACAAAGCATCTTAGAAACAATAAGCCTCAAAACAGCATCTGAGGTAGTCAGGTTTCGGGGGCATCCCCATTTAAATGTGGGGAAATTGAGGCACAAAAAGATTAAAGGACTTGCCCAAGATCACTCAGGACATCTGTAGTAAAGGCAGGAAGATAACCCAATTCCCTGCTTGTGCCATTAGGCAAGACTCCAGCCCAAATGTATAGTGTTCACATTTTGTTTCAGAGGATGCAAATTCCACAAACATTTACAGAGCAAAGTACTTTCTATAATATGTATCTTTAATTTTTGTTTTTCATTATGGAAGAGAAGGAAGTAGTGGAGCAGAAGCTTGGTTGCACTGTCGCTAATTGACAACAGTGTGAAATATTTTTTCTACTCGCTTCGGAATAGTGAGAATTCCCCTAAAACACCAGGCTAGCGAAGGACAACACGGCCCAAGGATTCTTAAAATACATTATTCTCTGAGTGTAGCTAGGAAACATGGCAGAGCACAGAACACCCATACTTGGTCCTCTACCTTATTTATTGTCTAACGCCCCTGTCTTGGATCATGCTGAGATATTTGCTCTTCTGTATGTGTATGGGTCCTATTATCTCTAAAGATGTACAGTGGACATGTGCCCAGAAACATGCATCCACATGCATGACCAATGACCTTCACGTACTCAAAAACAGCCTTCCTGGGTAATAGATGTGTATTTACAGATACTTTTTTATTCTTGCTCTCTCTCCAATTCTTGGTCACTAGTCTGAGAGAGGGAGAAGGGTACAGTGGTTGAAATGAGAACTGAGAGGGTAGATTCTTGGGTTTGATTCCTGGCTCTGCCACTGACTTACTGCCTCAGTAAGATTGGGACCAAACACTGTTCAAACGTGACAGTCCCTGCCCCAAAGAATTTACAGTCTAAAAGGCAATAATAAAAGGTGAATGAAACAAGCACAGGGGAGTGGGTGAAAGGATGGGGTAACCAAAATAAGGTATTTTAGCATAGCCTAGCTGTGTTAGTAGCCAATCATGGATAATGAAAACAATGTTTTTTCCTGGTGGAACTGGGATTACGAGAGGGAACCAGCTGATTACCTGTGTGTAGAAGATGCCAACAGGGTGTAACTTCTGAATGTTTTCAAGCCTTAGTTTCCCCTTTTTACAACTGTCTCTTCAGGAGACACATGCTCTAAGTGCGTGTGAAGTTGTACACAGAGAGAGAAATGTCAAACAATGGATTCTTTTTCATCTTGAATCAGTTTCAGGCCATTTGGAGAGGCGCTGCTTCACTATGATGGTTCTTTTGCAGATATGTTGCTGGTGTCTACCAATCCCTATGACTTCCACTTTTGTTCACAAGGGGCAGTGACTGTGGACAATTTGGATGACGGAGAAGAGCTGATGGCAACAGATGTAAGATCTCATTAATTTGGCATTTGCTTGATACATTAAATGAGTGTGTGTGTTGAGGGAAGAAACTGTCAGTGGCCCAGTCCTACTCTCATTGGAATCATTGGTATTTTTACCATTGATGTAAATGGAAGCAGGAGTGGAGACTAGGTGTTAATTGTTTCACACCATGTCATAACTATAAAGGGAAGGGTAACAGCTCTCCTGTGTACAGTACTATAAAATCCCTCCTGGCCAGAGACTCCAAAATCCTTTTCCCTGTAGAGGGTTAAGAAGCTCAGGTAACCTGGCTGACACCTGACCCAAAGGACCAATAAGGGGACAAGATACTTTCAAATCTTGGTGGGGGGGGGGAAGCTTTTGTTTGTGCTCTTTGTTTGGGAAGTTGTTCGCTCTTGGGACTAAGAGGGACCAGACATCAATCCAGGCTCTCCACATCTTTCTGAACAAGTCTCTCATATTTCAAACTTGTAAGTAAACAGCCAGGCAAGGCGTGTTAGTTTACCTTTGTTTTCTCAACTTGTAAATGTACCTTTTGCTAGAGAGTTTATCTCTGTTTGCTGTACTTTGAACCTAAGGCTAGAGGGGGGTCCTCTGAGCTCTTTAAGTTTGATTACCCTGTAAAGTTATTTTTCCATCCTGATTTTACAGAGAGGATTTTTACCTTTTTCTTTAATTAAAAGCCTTCTTTTTAAGAACCTGATTGATTTTTCCTTGTTTTTAGATCCAAGGGGGTTGGATCTTGATCCACCAGGAGTTGGTGGGAGAAAGGAGGGGGATGGTTAATTTCTCCTTGTTTTAAGATTCAAGGGGTTTGGATCTGTATTCACCAGGGAATTGGTGAAGATCTCTCAAGGCTACCCAGGGAAGGGAATTAGCTTTGGGTTGGTGGCAGTGGACCAGATCTAAGCTGGTAGTTAAGCTTAGAAGTTTTCATGCAGGCCCCCACATTTGTACCCTAAAGTTCAGAGTGGGGAAGCAGCCTTGACACACCATGAAGCATGAGATTTGATAATCCTTACAATTTGGTCTTGAACATCTGCAAGTATTGTTCCTGGGCACAAAATCCTCTTCACTTTCATATAAAAGGTCCATGGAGTGGAGACACTGAGAAGAATGTGGATTTCCAGTGTGACTAAGTAATGTCTCCTGCAATGAGTGGTATCAAGACTGTTATAATAGCTCCTGTTTCAGAGAGGATCTGCAGAACAGTTTGTAATGCCAGCCATTCAGAGATGCCTTATGGAACTGTAAGATGCTGGTATTATCGAAGAGGCAAGTAACAAAATATTCTCTCGTGTTTCCTTTTTATAGCAAGCCATGGACATCTTGGGATTTATTCCCGATGAAAAATATGGTGCCTACAAGCTTACTGGTTCGATCATGCACTTTGGAAACATGAAATTTAAACAAAGACCCAGGGAGGAGCAAGCAGAGACTGATGGCACTGAAAGTAAGGCAAACCTAGAAATAATTCAGAAGCCATTGTCCAGTTTCTCTGTTTAAAAATTGATAGACCTAATTCCTGTTCCTGTGCAGGCATGTTTTCAAGTATCAATTAAAATTAATTTGAAATCCTGTTTCTTTGGACTAGATACTGATAAAGCTGCTTACCTGATGGGACTTAACTCCTCTGATTTGGTTAAGGGTTTGTTGCACCCCAGAGTGAAAGTTGGAAATGAGTACGTCACCAAAGGTCAAAGTGTCGAACAGGTGAGAAGAAGCTTTCCAGGCATTTGATCCAACAGACTGGACATCTGTTCTACAAGCTGACAGCTTTTTGCTCTAGAACTTTACACAAAGAAAAGATAGCTAAAAATATTAATGTAATGTCTCTGCATTATACAAGCACTGGACTGTCTTCTAATTTATCTCTTTATAATCCAAAATTATATCTTATCACAAAGGGTTTTTTTTTTCCCCTGGAAAACAATTTTTTTCCTGGGTGTGGACAGCTTATTGATTTGTGGAAATGTCATTTCAATCATGGACTAAAGCCCATGTTTGGTTTTTGTAATAATTGTGTTGGCCATGGGTAGATTTAAAACTGAATTGGGCCCAGTTCTGTCAAAACTTTGGGCAACTCTAAAAAGCTTTCCCACTTTGTCCTTTCTTCACCATTTGTCCTGGCATACAGTGGACTCTCGTTTTTCATAGATTATCAGGGTTGGAAGGGACCTCAGAAGGTCATCTAGTCCAACCCCCTGCTCAAAGCAAGACCAAGCCCCAGACAGATTTTTGCCCCAGATCCCTAAATGGCCCCCTCAAGGATTGAACTCACAACCCTGGGTTTAGCAGGCCAATGTTCAAACCACTGAGCTTGAGCATGGATTTCTTTCCCAAGTAAGGGGCTCAGTCCAGCAGTCTGCTTTGTGCTGCTGCCATGTGCTACTCTGCCTTTGACTGCACTGTTGTTGGTATCTGGGCCACAGAGTAGGTTCTGGCCATTAATAATTTTTAAAAAGTGATATAGGGTAATGATCCCAAGGGCAGTGCTACAGGGGAATAATGGAAGGAGGAGATTTTCCAGTAGCATTGTTTTCATTATGGATTAGCAGCACCCACTCAAGGAAACCACTTAGATACACTGACGTGTGCAGTTGACACAACTCTGGACCTGAATTAGTCACCTAGAAGAACTGAGTTGTGGATTGTTATTATTTATTCATTGGTCACTTACATAATTTTAGAACCCAAAGGCCCCAGTCTGGATCAAAGCAACCTCAAGCATTAGTATCTCTTACTTTACCTAGTAAAGAAGGTATTACGTTAGTGCTGCTGTTTCTCTGAAAAGTTGGAGTAGTAACAGCATGGATGGTGCTGAAGAGTTTAGGGTACAATGAAAACGGGTCTCTGAAGACAAGGTACTGGTGTACGATTCGTAATCAGAGCACCATCAGATATTATGTGCATCCTCTCCTCTTGGCACAGTTGGCTTTTTGAGAGGATAATGAAGAAGCATTACCTGGTGCTATTTAGTGTGTTTAGTTGTGTTGGGTTGTTTTAATATTTTGAGTGTCCCTTCCATCACAGACAGTTAGCCATCAGAGATACAAGTTTGAGGACCATGGCACTTTCCAAAACATAAGGAGCAGTTAGCCAATGGTAAACTTGGGGCTATTCAGACCCATTCAGATCCTCTGCATCTGTGGAGGACATCTTCTATTCCCACCACATTCAGGGAGATAGCGGGCCTCTTTGATGTCACCACCGTGGGCCTGGGATACAGAGCCCTCATGAGTCAGTAGAAGGGTGCACAGCCATCAGTGGCGGTCTGCTTCCCGCTCCAGATTCTAGCTGCACTCCAAGGTTGCCATGTTATCCCAAGTTGCAATGTGTTGCCCAGCTCTTCAGCAAGGAGTGGGGTAAGGCTGGGATTTGGCCCCAGATAAATAGATTTAATAAAATACATTATTGCTAGTGCTACAGAAATAAGGTGCAGCACAGCTTATGGGGAAAGCTTTCCTAATTTCGTTAGGCATTTGTCACTCGGAGTCAGGATTACTGCAAACTGTCTTCAAACTACAAGCAGAGGTTTAATAGCTAAAATGCCTTGAGAAGTATTGTGTACTGTAAAGGCATACAGTCATCCTGATTACCTGATAACTGTGTTTGAAACCTGTCCTTTAGGTTGTGTATGCTGTTGGGGCCTTATCCAAGGCAGTGTATGATCGAATGTTCAAGTGGCTGGTGATCCGTATTAACAAGACCTTGGACACTAGGCTGCCAAGACAGTTCTTCATTGGGGTCTTGGACATTGCTGGCTTTGAAATCTTTGATGTGAGTATTGGTTGGTAAGGACTCAGCTGAAGGCCACCAAATGCTATTTAGCAATAGTTCTTGAGTTTCATCTTTCTTCTAAATGGACAGTAGGGTAAAGAACAAATGTGACCAAAAAGAGAATCATGAACTAGAATCTGCAAAGGTGTTGATATCAGTGGGCACTGGTGGCACTCAACACCTTGCAATATCGGGCACGCAATTCATGCTAGAACTGGGGAGGTTTGGGACATTCGATAAAGATGGTCAGCTCCAAAAGTTAGGTAGGACTTCTGTCTCATCTGCTCTTGACTCATGCATTTGAAGTTGACTGGAATAAAGTGTGCTTTAGGGTATTTTATTCCAAGGAGTCTTCATCTTAGAGAGGAAACTTATTATGTTCTGTGATATTGTTCATATCATTATAATGTCTTTGTAAACTGAAGTGTGTGAGTAAAGTATCTTGATTGCTAAGGAGCAATCCTTGTAACGGAGCACTTCGCTGCTCATCCCAAAAATCAGTCGGAGACCGCTTGTTATGCAAGCACCAATGCCCTTTTATTCCTTGAGCCAATTCCCACCACCGTTTATATACAGTCCATTCCAGCCAGCTCCCTGGGAGCCCGCTAGCTTCTTCAGCCAGCTGGAAACTACAGTCACAGGCTCCTCCCTTTCCTGTTCCCACCCCTCCCCCTGCTTCCTTCCTGCCAGCTTTATATAGCCTCCTGGTTAACAAGGCCCACAGGTGTTTTTCCTTAAGCCCTTTTGTGCACCACACCCAGCCAGCACCAATTAATACCCCTTAATTGGAGCCGGGCTAACAGGGGCCTGGCCAGAACCTTTTTGGCCAGCACCCTGTTACAGGCTTCTTCCTCAAAGTGTATTCTTGAAGGCTAGAGGGCAGTGTTTACAAGAAGGAAATTCAATATATGCCAACATAACTAGAAAATATACTGAAAGATTCCCTAGCATGGAGTTCAGCCTAGTCCTAAGCAGGGCTGGCTCTAGGCACCAGCAAACCAAGCACGCGCTTGGGGCGGCACAACTCTAGAGGCGGCATGGCGGCATTCCAGGGGCGGCACCTCACTCTTGGAGGGTTTTTTGTTTGTTTGTTTGTTTTTTGCTTGAGGCAGCAAAAAAACTAGAGCCGGTCCTGGTCCTAAGAATGCTGGTGTGGAGCCCAGCCTTCCCATTGGTATCCTTTCCTGCTTTGTCTTCTGGGGACACCTATATGGGGGGGGGAGCTAAACTGGACTTAATTCCTTGTTCACTGCAGACCAGGTAATGGTCCTCTACCCATTCACACTCAGAAATACCCTAAAGCACACCTTATTCCAGGCAACTTCAAATGCATGAGTCAAGAGCAGATGAGACAGAAGTCCTACCTAACTTTTGGAGCTGACCATCTTTATCGAATGTCCCAAACCTCCCCAATTCAAGCATGAACTGCATGACCGATATTGCAAGATGTTGAGTGCCACCAGTGCCCACTGATATCAACACCTTTGCAGATTCTAGTTCATGATTCTCTCTTAGTCACATTTGTTCTTTACCCTACTAAATGTCTCTAGTGATCAAATCACCTCAAAGTAAATTGATTACCACAGGGGCCAAGAAGGAATGTTACTTCCCATGCACAGTGCTTCACAAATTGGCTGATGTGTTGATTTTGCTTTCCTAGGAAGCACTGGGTTTTACTGAACTTGATGGACCAGTGTTCTGATCAAATCTGGAAATTCTCATGTATCTATGTACTGCACATTAGGAAGCAGTTAGCCTGACAAACTCCCCGGTAGCCTCTCTGTCAGTTACCTGATACATAGTTCTAGATTTAGACTATTTCTTCCATGCCTGACCCCTTCCACTGAACTCCGTTCATATTTAATTTTGTGTGACTGTTTCTCTTTTCCACTTCTGCACCATAGTATAACAGCTTTGAGCAACTTTGCATCAATTACACAAACGAAAAACTGCAACAGTTTTTCAATCACCACATGTTTGTCTTGGAGCAAGAAGAATACAAAAAGGAAGGCATTGAATGGGTATTCATTGATTTTGGCTTGGACTTGCAGGCCTGCATTGACCTAATTGAAAAGGTACGTACAGAAGCACAAAGGCATGTATGTTCAGACCTGTTTTCATGCATAATGCTCACCTTGGAGACTTCTTTTATTTCCAATGTAGCTATGTGGTCTTATCTTCTTTTGCCCTCATCTCCCTTTTCCCTCACTCCCCCCCTTTAGTTTGTCCCACTTTTGGCTGCCTCAAACTAAATTGTAAGCTGTTCAAGGCAGGGGCTGTGTTTCATCTGTGTGTAGAGCACCTCACACAATGAGATCCTGATTGTGATCATTAGGCGTTATTACAATAGGAAAAATACAATAAATATTAATATACAAAGCCCTCTCTGCTCTGTGGGCCAAAGCAGGGTTGCATAGTCTCTTCTTAATTTCAGTCCATTCTTTCCCCAACTCTGGCCGTGCCTCTCCTCTTCCTCCTTTCATGGATATCAGCTGGGCCTGGTCAGTTCATGAGCCCTAGCAGCATTTCTCCTTCTGCCACGTAACCTCTTCAGACCTGACAGGAAAAATGAAGGTTTGAGTACTGTTGTGTCATTACTCAGAGCAGGCAGTGTGGGAGGCTGATAGTCAAGTGCCAATATGGCTGAGCACTCTTGTCATGGTGTGGTTTTTATGATCCTAGTCACTGCCAAACAAAATGTCTCCAGCCCTGACAAAATAGCTATCCTTGCTTGGAAAAAAATATGGAGCACATTGGGAGCCTGATTGCTCCCGGTGAAGATGGTATCATCCCTCCACTGGCATCAATAGTCTTTCCATTGGCTTCAATGGGGGTTGGATCAGGTCCAGAATGACCAACTCTAAAATATCAGTCAAATGCCTTGGAAGTTAATAAAGTGAAATCTGAAAATCCGTATGAAATGCTATCAGAAGTCAGTGTAAAACCTCCCAAGGCAGAAGTTTCATAGTGAACTGTCAAAAGTCTGCTTGCTGATTTAACAGAATAAACATGAGTCACCCAGTCAGTATGACAAGGAATCCTGTGAAATGGAATTCATCCAGTCAAGCCTAGCTGTGACACAGCTACTAAAATCTGCTTAATCATAAAAACTGAATCCTAAAGATTTTCTTATTAACATCTCTTTGGATCAATAGCCATTGGGCATCCTGTCTATCCTGGAAGAGGAGTGCATGTTCCCAAAGGCTACAGATATGACATTCAAAGCCAAACTTTATGACAACCATCTTGGCAAGTCACCCAACCTTCAGAAACCTCGGATTGACAAGAAAAAGAAATTTGAAGCCCACTTTGAACTTCTTCATTATGCTGGTGCGGTAAGTTTCTAGTATCATCAGAGATCGACATTGTACTAGAATTCCTCCAAATGGATTCATCCCATAGCCACCAAAAAAAACCCCTTATAGTTAAAATTAAAAAAAAAAAAACAGGGCCAGTCAGAAATAAGGATAACATCAACCCCTGTGCCCTAGATATTACAGCACATTGAAATATAGGGATCCAGGTGCATCAAAACGTGGATATAACAGGCCAAGTTAAGGAGGATGCGTGGTGGTTTAGTGAAGATTTGCCAAGGTGTTTCTAGTCTTGTCTGTGAAATCACCCTAAGTTACCCACCTTCAGAAAAGTGACCATATAAAAATGCTACCATCTTACTTGACCTATTGATTCCCTGTACGAATTCAGTCATATGTGGCTATGTTGGCAACCAAACCAAGGTTTTACTGCTTTTCACTCCTGTTTAGTGTTGCAGAGCCAACACTGTTCTCCCCCTTGCATAATCAACCGGATTATTAACTAAGGTCTAACTGCAGAATCTGTCGCAGATGAGAGGGAAAGATAATATGTGAATCAGAATGAACCTAGTTTCTCATTCTGAGTTGAGTGTTCAGAACTGGCAAAAGAAAAAACATCTTTTACTCAAATGGAGCAAATCTGATATGGAGTCATTGAGAAAATGTTGACACCCTATGAGGCCACTTTTAGACTCACTATTCAGAGTACCATTGAACTTTAACCTACTTTTATATTATTATCAAATATATTTAATATCCTCTTTTTATATAGCACTTTACAAAGGAAGTCAATATCATTATTCCGATTTCACAGGTGGGGAAACTGAAGCATGGGTGGCTTGGGTTGCTTAAGGCAGAGCCAGGAATTGTATCTTTTTAAGAGACTTCAGTTAAGAGGTTTACATCAGAAAATCCAATAGAGAGCTCTGGAATAGTCGAGGGCCTATTGTTGTAATATAGAACCGTAACTTGTCTGTTCTATTAACAGTTCTCAAGATATGGTTCAAGATATGCCCACCCGGGGCATATGGGGTTCTTTCTAGTGGCCTGCAGGGCCACAGAACACATTGAGACACTGGAAAGATGAGGGAATTGCAAGATTGGGAAGGGATATAGAGGATTCAGATGGGGAATTGTTGGGAGTGGGAGCCAGGAATCGGGAAGCAGAGAATTAGAGACTAAACAGCAGGTATGGCTCATGAGAGTGATTCCCTATGAAGTGTTTTACAGGATAAAGCTTGTGCCATTAATTTCAAACCAAGCTGTAAAAAACTGTAGCTGCTTCTGAGGAAGAAAGTGTGAGACATAGACTACTGGGGAAAGTGTTTGACATGGTTTATTTTTCTTACATTTTGGACCACATGGTTCTTTCTTAGGTGCCCTATAACATCATTGGCTGGCTTGAGAAAAACAAAGACCCACTTAATGAAACTGTGGTGGGCATTTTTCAAAAATCTGCCAACAAACTGCTGGGAAGCCTGTTTGAAAATTATGTCAGTGCTGACTGTGGTAAGTAGAATAATCTTACAAGGATTTTCCTTCACTTCCAGGGCACATGCTTGGAAAGGAATTTAAAAAACAAAAGAATACTAGAGGCATCCACCGACTGACATTAAATCAGGCATTTTCTCATTAATTAAATGGGCATGGCATCTATACTAGTGTGCCACAATATTTTAAAAGGAGCCTTATCACAGTTTGTCTGTGTGCCTGCCATTTGTATGTATATTCCTTTGAGCAATCTGGCACACTATTTTGTGTGCACAAATGCTGGAATCTCTGCATGCATAGGCTGTATGTATATTGGCACTAAGTGTGAGTATGCCAATGGGTACTGAACTATGCAGTCTCACTTGTGTGTGCAAGTGATGCACACAAAAATGTATAAATGATTGTTTATTAACAAAAACAGGTCATGTCTCCAAATTGTGGCCCTCTCTCTAGCTGAATTACAAAGCTTCCAAAAAAAAACAGGAGTACTTGTGGCACCTTAGAGACTAAGGAATTTATTTGAGCATAAACAGTGTCTAAACTAAAGTGACACTTAAAATTTAGGAGAATGCACTTGCTGTGATAAGAAAAGTTCATATGATCAAAATGTTATTGGATTAGTGATGGACAAACTGAATGACACCTGTCTAGTGCTTCTTCAAACCTCTAAAGTCTGCAAAATTAGGTAGGAAAAACTTGCAAGAATAGGTTTTCATGAGGCTTCTAGTAGTTCTGAAATAAAGTCTCTCTGTTTTACTGAGCTGTTTTATTTGAGGTAAAGCAAGTCACAAGCTTCCATAAAATTGATGTTAAGGGATTAGGACTGGCACTCATTACAGAGATGTAGCTGTTATGTCCTAAAGTCACAATCACTTACAGCCTATTTATTACAAACCACATTTATGTAGATGTAGTTGTCATAAATCATAAGATCCCTTATGAAAGAAGTAAAAACTGCAGACTTCATAATGTGGATTAGAGACGGAGCAGAATAAAAATAACAAAAAGCCTGCCTCTAGCAAACTGTTGCAGGTAGCTAAGTGCCTATCTGCCACAGAGCATCAGTCCCAGGAGTGCTACCTTGTCTTGCACACCGTGCCAGTCAAAAGGAATAGCCATTCTTGGCACTGTCACTGTCAAGAGAGATGTACTTTGAGAATAACATCAAACACATGGTACTTTTCACTTTCCTTGACATGGACTGCTGTTCTCAGGTGACAAATGCCAGGCCATATACACTCTACAGTTCTCATGCTATGTAACCAGGTTAGTCATTTTCTTTAGTTTGACGTTTTTCTGAATATATTTGATTGTATGAAATAAAAATAAATGAATCCCAAACTACTTACTATTTTTTTCTGAAATTCATTTTTATGCCCCTATTATGAGGCATGTTTCCAGAAATGAATAGTTAACACTATATACGACTGTAGAGAAACTATAATGCAGTAAATTTGCGAAGGTTTCTAATGAAAACCACAGAGAGGAAGAGAATGTTTTAGCATGTGTCACCAAAAGCCTTAAACAAAACTATAGCCTTTCTAATATTTGAAGTGTGGGAATACTGGATTTCTTTTGTACAACACTTGAAGACCAAAGAGACTCACATGACTTTAATTTTACAAAAAGAAGAACAGGAGTACTTGTGGCACCTTAGAGACTAACAAATTTATTAGAGCATAAGCTTTCGTGGACTACAGCCCACTTCTTCGGATGCAGTGGGCTGTAGTCCACGAAAGCTTATGCTCTAATAAATTTGTTAGTCTCTAAGGTGCCACAAGTACTCCTGTTCTTCTTTTTGCGGATACAGACTAACACGGCTGCTACTCTGAAACCTTTAATTTTACATTGATTCCAAATATTAATTGCATTGTACTTCTGGAAATGTTTTTACTGACTTTATCTCTTACTTGAATACTACATTTGATTTAGCTGTTCTTTATGTATTTCATTTATTTTAATTTTTTTAGTTGATCACAGTGCAGAAAAGAAACGCAAGAAAGGAGCTTCCTTCCAAACAGTGTCATCGCTACACAAAGTAATTTTTATTTTTTTATTTAAATGGCTCATAATTTTTCTGTGTATTTTTTTAAATGGATCATAATTTTTCAACTATGATGCTACATTCTGATCAAAAATAAGAACCGCACGTGCTTTAGTAGACCAAATCAAACTGAAATTGAATGTTTGAATTTGGGTCTGGGTTTAGGTGTTGATCAGGGCTAAGTGACTAATGCATAACAAATTATTTATTTGTTTAATTTCTCTTCTTCTGTTCTTTCAATGTTCATTGAACAAATTTAGTTTTTTTAATTGTTTTAAACAGATTATTCACAATTTTTGAACTTTTTTTATTTTTGTTTACTCTATGGTTATTGTTTCATATTCATTTGAAAATGGAGATGGTCACATGATATTGTTTCTATTCCCTGGTTGGATGAGTGTACTGCTTATAATCAGGCTCCATGGATAGAATGTTCATGGAAATCTGATGTAAAATTTGCTTTACATGAGTATTGGAGCTTAAAACTCATATTCTGCAAGCATCCATGCTACTAAAACTGAAATACATTTGTATTATTTGTGGAAGGTGGACAGAAAGACCATGTCTTCACTGGCAAAAATAGGACCTGTTGTTCACCACTGGAGCAACTCCACCAGGGGGGATAATGGAGAAAGCTGTAATGTAGGCAAGCTTCGAGTGTTTTTTACCCATCATGTCATCTAATTTTGCTTAGAGCTACTGCCAGTAGAGCTAAATCAGTGGTGAATCGAGTCCTATTTTAGCCAGTGTAGACAAAGGTGAAAAAAGTGTGAAGATAGCTGAAGCAAATTTCCACAGACTGCAGCTTGATAATCGATAAGAAGGCACAAAGGGCAGCAAGTTGTCCAATTTCATTGACTTTTTCTTGGAGTTAAGAACATAAGGACTGCCATATTGGGTCAGACCAATGTTCCATCTACCCTAGTATTCTGTCTTCTGACAGTGGCCACTGTCAGAGCTTCCGGGGAATGTACAGAACAGGGCAGTTGGAGTGATCCCCTCCATCTTCCCCTCCTGGCTTCTGGCAATCGGAGGTTTTGGGTTACCCCAGGCATGGGATTACATCCCTGACTATATTGGCTAATAGCCATTAATGAACCTCTCCTCCATTAATTTATCCAGTTCTTTTTTTTAACCCAGTTATGCTTTGGCCATCACAAAATCCCATGGCAATGAGTTCCACAGGTTAATTGTATGTTGTGTGAAAAAGTATTTCACCTTGTTTGTATTAAACCTGCTGCCAATCAATTTCATTGGGTGACCCCTGTTTTTTGGGTTGTGGGAAAGGGTAAATAATACTTCTCTATGAACTTTTTCCATACCATTCATGATTTATAGACCTCTATCATATCCTCTATTAGTTGCCTCTTTTCTAAGCTGAAAAGCCCTTTATCTTTTTAGTCTCTCCTCATATGGAAGCTGTTCCATACCCTTGATCATCTTTGTTGCTCTTCTCTGCACCTTTTCTAGTTCCACTATATTCCTTTTGGAAAAGGGCATCCAGAACTAGCCAAGGTATTCAAGGTGTACGTGCATTACAGATTTATATAGTGGCAATAATATATTTTCTGTCTTATGGTCTATCCCTCTCTGACTAATTCCTAACAATTCATTAGCCTTTTTGACTGCTGCTGCACATTGAGCTGAAGTTTTCAGAGAACTATTCATGGTGACTCCAAGATCCCTTCCTTGAGTGGAAACAGCTAAATTAGAACTCATCATTATATATGTATAGCTGGGATTATTTTTTCTAATGTGTGAAATTTAGCACTTATCACTGTTGAATTTCATCTTCCATTTTGTTGCCCAGTCACCTAGTTTAGTGAGATCCCTCTAACTCTTCACAATAAACTTTGGACTTACTTACCTTGAATAATTTTGTATCATCTGCAAACTTTGCTGCTTCATTGTTCATTCCCTTTTCCAGATCATTAATGAATATGTTGGACAGCATAGATCCCCATAGAGATCCTTGGGGGACACAGCTATTTATCTCTCTCCCCTGTGAAAACTAACCATTTATTCCTACCCTTTGTTTCCTGTCATTTGCCCAGATCCATGAGAGGATCTTCCCTCTTATCCCATGACTTTTTAGTTTCCTTAAGAGCTTTTAGTGAGGGACCTTGTCAAAGCCTTTCTGAAAATCTAAGTACACTATATCAATTGGCTCAATCTTATCCACATGTTGCCCCCCTCAAAGAAGTCTAATAGATTAGTGAGGCATGATTTCCCTTTATAAAACCTGTGTTGACCCTTCCCCCAACAAATCGTGTTCATCTATGTGTCTGATAATTCTGTTCTTTACTGTATTTCTACCGATTTTGACTGGTACTGAAGTAGGGCTCACCAGCCTGTAATTGCTAGGATCGCCTCTGGAGCCCTTTTTAAAAATTGGTGTTACATTAGCTCTCCTCCAGTCATCTGATACAGCAGCTGATTTAAATGATAGGTTACATACCACAGTTAGTAGTTCTGCAGTTTCATATCTGAATTCCTTCAGAACGCTTGGGTAAATATCATCTGATCCTGGTGACTTATTACTGTTTAACTCTAAACTCTAAAACCTCTTCTATTGACACCTCAGTGTTGGACATTTTCTTAGATTTGTCACCCAAAAAGAATAGCTCTGATGTGGGTATCTCCCCCAACATCCTCTGCAGTGAAGGCCGATGCAAAGAATTCACTTAGCTTCTCTGCAATGGCCTTGTCTTCCTTAAGTGTACCTTTAACACCTTTGTTGTCTAGTGGCCCCACTGCCTGTTTGGCAGGCTTCTTGTTTCTGATGTACTTAAAAGAATTCTTACTGGTAGTTTTTGCATCTTTAGCAACTTGCTTTTCAATTTCTTTCTTGTCCCGCCTTATTATACTTTTACAAGTACTCTGCCAATGTTTGTGCATCTTCTTACTATCCTTATTAGAATTTGACTACCAAATTTTAAAGTAAACCTTTTTGCCTCTAACAACCTCCTTTACTTTGCTGTTTAGCTAGAACGGCATTCTTTTGGTCTTCTTACTGTCTTTTCAGATTTGGGATATACACTTAGTCTGAGCCTCTGTTATGGTGCTTTTAAATAGTCCTCATGCTCTTTGCAGGCATTTAACTAGCCCTTGTGACAACTCCTTTTAATTTCTATCTAACAAGCAACCTCATTCTTGTGTAATTCTCCTTTTTAAGGTTAAATGTTAGAGTAGGTGAGGGAGGGTTTGATTTTATCCCCACACAAGAATGTTAAATTTAATTACATTATGGCCACTATTACCAAGCAGTTCAGCTACAGTTACCTCTTGGATCAGATCCCATGCTGGACTTAAGAATAATGAAGGACTGCCTCTTCCTTTGTGGGTTCCAGGACTAGCTGCTCCAAGAAGCAGTCATTTAAAGTGACTAGAAATTTTATCTCTGCATCACATCTTGAGATGACATTTACCCAGCCAATATGAAGATAGTTTAACTCACCCATTATTTCTGCTTTTGTAGCTTCTCTAGCCTCCCTACACATTTCACAATCACTGTCATCATCCTTGTCAGGTGGTTGGTAATATATTCCTACTGTTATACTCTGTTTAAGCATAGAGTTTCTATAGTATTGTTTCATGTAAGATTTTTACCTGATTTGACTCCATGCTTCCTTTAACACCTAATGCCACTCCCCCACTAGCACTACCCACTCCTAGTCTGTCATTCCTATGTATTTTATACTCTGGTATAACTGCGTCTCATTGATTATCTTCATTCCACCAAGTTTCTGTGATGCCTTTTATACTAATATCCTCATTTAATGCCAAGCACTCTAGTTCACCCATCTTAGTATTCAGACTTCTAGCATTTGTATATAAGCATTTAAATAATAAATGGAGAAATCCTATCTCCTAGAAGTGGAAGGGACCTTGAGTCCAGCCTCCTGCCTTCACTAGCAGGACCAACTACTGATTTTTGCCCTAGATTCCTAAGTGACCCCCTCAAGCATTGAACTCACAATTCCAGGTTTAGCAGGCCAATGCTCAAACCACTGAGCTATTCCTCCCCCCAACGTACATTTTGTCAATATTCAGTTGTTTGCCTTCATGTATTATATTTAATTGGGACTCTATATCATTTGCCTGTTCATTTGACTATCTCCTACCTGTACTACATCAACTTCTTTGCTATCCTCTTTACTAGGATATAGAGTTCACCCTTTAATAAATTCATCCCTAACGGACGTCTCTGCCCAAACCAGGTGCTCCTCCACCCCTGTTAGTCTTCCCCCAGCCTTTAGTTAAAAAATGCCCTACAACCTTTTTAACTTTGTGTGCCAGCAGTCTGTTTCCATTTTGGCCCATTCCTTCCTGTATAGTCCACTCCTTCTCCAAAAGGTTCCCCAATTCCTAGTACACTTAAATCTCTCCTCCCTACTCCATCGTCTCATCCATGCATGGAAACCCTGCAGTTCTGCCTGTCTTTCTGACCTGGCCTGGCCCATGGAACTGGAAACATTTCAGAGAATGCTACAATGGAGGTCCTGGACTTTAATTTTACACCTAGTGGACTAAATTTGGCCTGCAGGACCTCTCTCCTACCTTTCCCTACATCATTAGTACATACATGTACAACAACCACTGGCTCCTGCCCAACACTGCACATAAGTCTGTACGTTTTGTGAGATCTACTACCTTTGCACCTAGTAGGCAATTCACCATGTGGTTCTCCCACTCATCACAAACTCAGCTATCTATATTTCTAATAATCAAATCCCCCCTAATAACTGGGGTCCCTGCCTCCAGAGGGATATCCCCTGTGTGCAAGAGAATATCAGGACATCATCTAGAAGATGGGTCCCAACTATGGGATCATTCCCCTCTACTCCAGCTTGCTGGTTCCTGCCCCGAGACTTTCATCCTCCTTAGCAGCACAAGGGCTGTTGAACAGGAGGTAGGACCTCTCTATGTGCCTGAACGTCTCCTCATGTACCTCTGTCTCCTTTAGCTCCTCCAGTTCAGCCACTCTGGTCTCCAGAGCCCATACTCTGTCTCTGAGGGCCATGGGTTGCTTGCACAGCACAACACATATGCCACCTTCCCATGAGGCAGGTAATCATATTTGTTTCACTTGGTGCAATAAACTGAGTAGCCCAAACCCTGCTGCTGGACTTCTGTCTGCAATTTTTTATTCTTGTGGCTTTTTAACGTAGCCTAAGTTTAGGCTATGTTGGTGAGGTGTTATTGGCTTTTCCTTATTCTGTCAATTACTTTCCTTGGCAACTTGGTGACTTTCTAATTGTTATAGTCCCTCAGACTCATCCCCCTGCAGCCAAGCTCTCTTTAGGTGGGCACCTAAATGCCCATTATGCCTTCAAGAATCTCCCCCAACACAGTCATTATGAAGACATGCATTGCACTGACATGCAGAGTATTCACTCTGGATAGTCTGTGCGGGGGGGTGTGTGCGCTAATATCCACCTGTAAATCTGCCTTATTTTCTGCTTATTAGACAATATATATTTTATAGCATTGCTGCTCACATATACACTTAGTACAATATTATGTTTCTAATGATTTAGCTAATTTTATTTTTTATTATACCCTTTTTAGGAAAATTTAAATAAACTGATGACTAACCTGAGATCTACAGCTCCTCACTTTGTGCGCTGTATTATCCCCAATGAAACTAAAACTCCAGGTATGGAAAATCCAACAATCTGTTATTCTATCTCCATTTTAATCCTGTTATTTTTATCCCAGAATCCATTTCTAAGTCATCAGCCCACACTTAAAAGCAATTTGATTGTTCTCCTCCAATGCTAGCTGTCATTTCGAGACATTACTCCCAACTCTTCTCACCTACTGAACAAAATGAAGGTTAAATCCTCTGGAATGATCTCATTTAATTAAGTTCTTGAATTTTTTTAAGGTGCAATGGATGCTTACCTTGTCCTCCACCAGCTTCGCTGTAATGGTGTCCTGGAAGGAATCCGTATTTGCCGTAAGGGATTTCCAAACAGAGTGATTTATGCTGACTTTAAACAAAGGTAACACAGAGACCAGCCCCAGACACAGGTCACGTTTCTTCTCATGATCCAATTCCAATCAGAATCGTTGTAGCCTTCTCCATAAAAATTAGCCAGAGTACTTTTTCCCCTCTTTGTTTTACTCAAATTAATTTTCAGTTCAAAATGCTTGGAATTGGAGGGCAGTATTCTACTCTCAGTTTAAATCTGAAGTAGTTCCACTGGCTTTGCTGAGGTTACTCCACATTTATTACAGTTTAATGATAGCAGAATCTGATCCAGCATCCTGGCCCCCTTTACTCATTCTTCACCTGTTATTAACAGGTACCGTATTCTGAATCCAGCTGCCATTCCAGAAGATAAGTTTGTAGACAGCAGAAAAGCTTCTGAAAAACTGCTGGGTTCTTTAGATATTGACCAAACCCAGTATCGTTTTGGACACACAAAGGTAACAAGAAAAGAGCATGTGATTCCTTTTTGAAAGCAGAGATTTCAAAGCTGCAGGGTTCAGATCTAGATTTAAATGTTGCTGAAGTTAATGTTTTATATAGAGATATGACCATATCAAAGCCCACATTTGAAAACAGAGAATAAACAAAGGCACTGCTTAATAAAGTAGAAAAACCCAGCTGTAAGGTCCTGTCATAAATATTGACGTTTCCATCAAGAAGTAGTCTATATCTTGATGCAACCATTTTAAATGTGCTTTCTAATGGCAGTATATATTCAATGTAAGATAGATGGGGTAGTGCAGTTGGCCTGTGGTGGCATTATGGGAACACTTGTTATCCAGGAATTAGATAGACTGACAACGAAAATCTTTTCACATGTAAATCACCACACAGCTGTCAGTGGTTATGGTTACTAGTACCTGAGTGAGATTAAAACAAGAGACTTAGCAGCACAAGTAATTCTAATGTTAAGATAACAATACAAAAAATAAAACAGAGGAGTTCTGCTTTATAAGCCAAGACAGGCAGCTCAAGCACTGCATATTGTTTTCTACAGGAATAATGCTATCAACAACAGGTGTAGCTGAACCAATGCTGCTAACACTTTAACTGCCAGTTTAGACCGGACCAAACCATGATCAGCACCATTTCAGCTGTCTTATTTACACAGAGCAAATCTTGACTACAGTTTGTGAAATGGTGCTAAACACAACTCTGTCCTGTCTAGACTTGCAGTGAAATTGATACTAACACCTGTTCAGATGCACCCATTTTCAGCAATGGGTGGTTGATTTTCTAGCTTGAAAAGGTTCGTGGAATTAACAATGATACCACAACAGATTTGTTCCTATTTTATGTGCCCAAGTAAAAAGGTTAAAAACATTCCAAAGGTCTAACACCGATTAGTAGCATGGTTATTACATGAGTTTGGCACATTTGAAATAGGCGAGATCAACCTATGATGCGTACTGTGGTTGGGTCACTATAACGTTATATCGCAATCCCCTGACACAGACTTTTATTTTACCTAACCATCACTCTGCTTCTGTTACCAGTCTTCCCTTGACCACTGCTGTTACAATAAAAATGTATTTACATTGCTCCATGTTTCGTGAAGATGGGATTATTCTGAGCTTGTTCCTAAATGACATCTGCCTATATTTTAGGTATTCTTTAAGGCTGGTCTCCTGGGCCATCTGGAAGAAATGAGGGATCATAGACTATCCAAGATCCTAACACTGATCCAAGCAAGAGCACGAGGCAAACTGATGCGTATTGAGTTCCAAAAAATAGTGGAGCGAAGGTACAGGCAATCTTGGGTTATTTCCTTCAGTCTGGGGGATGAAACCACTCCTGTCTCACTTGATGACTAAATAGGGCCCTTATAGTAGCATTTAAGTCTCTAGCTGGACATAAATGAAGGATTACATAGAGTAATTTTAATATAGATGTACAACAACAGTAGTTCCATATTGATCACCCACATTTTCAACTAAAATCAGTCAGTTGTAGATGCTCAGTGTCTCTGGCAGTCCAGCCATAAGCAAATGTCTTGCCTGTGTCAGCACAAGTTCCTAATGCCGTTCAGAGTACAAAAGTACAACTGAGCTGAGGACAGGCTCAAAGAATGTATATATCTCCCACAACTCAGGCTGGGTTTACTTTGTTTTTTTTTATTTTTATAAACCAGAGATGCCCTTCTCGTGATCCAGTGGAACATTCGAGCTTTCATGGCTGTGAAGAACTGGCCCTGGATGAAGCTTTTCTTCAAGATCAAGCCCCTTCTGAAGTCCGCAGAAACTGAAAAGGAAATGGCCAATATGAAGGAGGAATTCTTGAGGCTGAAGGAGGCCTTGGAAAAATCTGAAGCCAGGAGGAAGGAATTGGAAGAAAAGCAAGTTTCTCTGGTTCAGGAGAAGAATGACTTGCTCCTTCAGCTCCAGGCAGTGAGTGGGCAATGCTATTTTTGGTTCATGTTTTATTTAATGTTCTTTCAGACATGACATCTTGCAGACCAAGCAGTCAAAGGGGACTTAGCTTTAGGTATTTACACAAGCAGTTTTAAATTATGCAGCTGCTCTGGCTAGGAAATGAGATTTAATTTACAATGGATATAAATTCTCATGTTTGAGAGCGCAAGCTCATGGTTTGCCAATGCAAAAATTCTGGTGTTCAAGGAAATATTAATGTCCAAATTAATATTGTGAATTATATTTCATCAAATTGCATGCATGAGTGGGCATGCCCAACATTAAAGGCTCCATCCTGCTTCCACTGAATTTATCAGGAGTTTTGTCTTTGACATCAAATGAGAAAAGGAGTAGACCCAGAGTTAGCATTCAAAAAACCCATATTAACCTTACTTCCAGAGCTGTTCTGATACACTCTTATGATCTGCTGTACTCACGTGTATTGGGGTCTGTGCTCCAAGAGAACTGAGAGGGGAATAAATGCAAAAGAATTAAGTTGGTAACTCCCAGCCATTGTTGTCATCTTCTCTGTGTTATGCCAGGAGCAAGACACACTAGCAGATGCAGAAGAACGATGCGACATGCTGATTAAATCCAAGATCCAGATGGAGGCAAAAGTCAAAGAACTGACAGAGCGGGTGGAGGATGAAGAGGAGATGAACTCTGAGTTGACCTCCAAGAAGAGAAAACTGGAAGATGAGTGCTCTGAATTGAAGAAAGACATTGATGACCTTGAAATAACATTGGCAAAAGTAGAGAAAGAAAAACATGCTACTGAAAATAAGGTACCATTAGAACTTGGCCACACATCTCCACAGAGGATTTATATATAGGGTGGGCTACTTTATGGAGGAGATATTGGAGTTCTGCTAATTGAAAGGCGTATATAGTAAAGGCCACCCTGCAAGATCAGATTATATACACAGTTGAGGTTGAGCCTGGATCTCCAGTTTCCCAAGTGAGTTCTGCTGCTACTAAACCAAAGAACAATGTCTGGTTTTACCCTAGTAAATAACCAGGTTGTAACTAACCCAGAGTTCTTTAAACTCTTCCTCTTGAACAGTCAAAACTTCTCTCTTTTTTCCCCAGAGAGAACAAAAAACTAGAACCTGCCCCAGTTACAGTGACACTGAAAAAAAATTGGTGGAGTTGGAAAGCAGATGTCCCCATAACAAAGCCACTGCAAGAATTGGCACTAATTGGCAGTTCTAGCTGAGAAGCCAAAATTAAAATGAACTCCCCCTTCACTGATCATCCTAATAGCCAGGTTAACTGCTTTTACAAAATATCCATCTCCAACTGATTTAGTATAAACTTCTCTCTAATTCTCCAATATGAGTACGGTCTAGGCAGTTCCCTCAGGCCAGGTTACAATAATCCTCTGCTGAAATTACTTACAAACACACCTGTCACTGCTATTGCATTTCTTCTACCACACAGGTCAAAAATCTGACAGAAGAAATGGCATCTCTGGATGAGACCATAAGCAAACTTACTAAAGAGAAGAAATCTTTGCAGGAAGCTCACCAGCAAGCTCTGGATGACCTACAGGCAGAGGAAGACAAGGTCAACACACTGAGCAAAACTAAGCTGAAACTAGAACAGCAAGTAGATGATGTGAGTTTGTCCCTCTTTTCATTTACATAATACTTATTTCTCCATTGCTTATGGCTTTTGGGAAGCTGGGAAACATTTTCTGTTTTTTTGTAAATGAACTAGACTAACTTGGATGTAAAAGTACAAACCACAAGGGGGAGGGTGTACAACAAAAATGGTACTATTATTTTCCTCTACAGTTAACCTTTTTTAAAGTGCAACCGTAACGCCGACAGACCCCGGTCGTTGGCGGGCAGGATTGAACTTGGGACCTCTGGAGCTTAGTGCATGAACCTCTACCGCATGAGCTAAAAACCAACTAATTAATCTCTTTCGCTAAGTGGTCTCGGTGCCACTAAATGGGACAGAATACCACACCTAGGAGGTGTGTGGGTTACACAACAATAACAAGAGGAAATCCATTTGATTTGTATTTGCAGTGTAATTGACCTGTAGTCAAACAGTGCTGTCTTGGAGAGACAGGGCAGTAATGCCTGCACAAACAGGAAGTATGGAGTAGCCTTTACATCATATTAATCCCAGTTTGTGTTCTTGACATGGGCTGATGTCAGCTAGAAAGAAAAAATGGAAAACAGGACACTGGTACTTTAACTCTTCTGCTTCAACATTCATTAGGGTGTAGCACAAAAATGGACCTTATATTTAACGACTGGTTTCTCATTCCTATAGCTTGAGGGCTCACTAGAACAAGAGAAGAAAATAAGGATGGACCTGGAAAGGGTCAAACGCAAACTGGAAGGGGATTTGAAGCTGACCCAGGAGAGTCTCATGGATTTGGAAAATGATAAGTTGCAGTTGGATGAAAAGTTAAAGAAGTAAGATACTGTTTGTATTGTACAGAATAATAGAGGAACCTGGGATTTGCCATTTCAGACCCATTAACCCCAGAATCCTGCCTGATACAGTGGCAGACACTGAATGCCATTTCAGAGGAAGGTGACCCAAGAATATTGTGCAGTGCTGAATTCCTTCCTGGTGCCTGCAGTTTGTACCCTGAAGCATGATATTTGATTGATCCCCATCTTCATATTCCTAAAATGAATATTTGTGAGCCTTTTAGCTGACCAGAGAAAAGGACTTACAGAAGTCTAAAAAAGGTGTCTACCCCATCTAACCTGCTAAAGTACAGTTGTAGGACCTCAGCTCTGTTAAATGTACGTATCCACTGAGTTTGAAAAGCAATTTGATTTCTGTGTGACCTTTTACAAATAACAGAGGTAAGAAGTTCTCACCTATAGCTATTCATAATATCAGAAGTCCAGCCAGCACTGATATTGTACAAGGTAAGGACGCTTTACGTATAGTAGCAGAACATATGAGTGTATGGACAGTCTTAGCTTGGACAATACGGTTCTGACAGAAGACTGTATTTTTTCCAAACCCAGTGGTGGTGAGATTGGGAGTTTTAGTGATATTACAACAGCAGCATTCTTCCCATTTCAGCTCTGACTGAGTCAGCACTTTTATTCCCAGGTCTTTATACGAGGATTATAAAAATTTGTTTTAGAAAATCTTTGCTTCAGCTTGTAGGGTAAATCTATTACTGCAGAACTTTATTTTCTTTGACAGGAAAGAATTTGAAACAAATCAGCTGAACTCCAAGCTGGAGGATGAACAAACCCTAGTGATGCAACTCCAGAAGAAGATCAAGGAGCTGCAGGTAATTTTTTTGTCTTCACTTCTTCTGTGTCAGGAATGAACCCTGGCAGGGGATAGAGAAGCATGGAGAGTGAGGGAAGGAGAGAGGAAGTGATGTGCTCTCATATGTTTCTGCCCTGGATACATGGCACAGAGAAGGAAGAGGGTGAGCTGGTAGGCCTGAAGCACAAATGCTGTGGCAGACTACTCTGAAGCATGGAGCGTAATAAAGGAGTCTGAGCCATCTGAGAAGAACTTATACATAGGAGACCATCCCCAAGCTTAGGGAGCCTGAGGCTAGTTTCACAAAGAAGAACCAATTTTGGGAGGCCACCTTCAAGCACAGGGGACAGAGAAGCCCAGGCTTAACTAGAGGGACCCTGGGTTAACTAATGACATGGGGGTTCAGGAAAGGCAATAAGGAGGGAGACTGAGAAGGAAATCTACATGAGAGTGGGTGCAGGAGAACATAAAGAAGGAAATTGGGTACCAGGAGGCTCAAAGCCTGGATTCCACTTGTGCAAACTGAAGAATTAGATTGTGAATCTGGCTCACAGATCTTGAGTTACAGGCTGTCACAGTCCTGTGTGTTAAAGGAAAGGAAAGATACAAACTGCAGAGATATGTGAAATAGCTAGAATTTGTCACTAAGACATAAAACCCAGAGTCCATTCCAGAATAAATGCTTCTGATCCATGGAAGCCCCATTACTCTCCTGAGTTCTGTATCTGCCAAGGTAGTTTCCTGTGCTTCTCGGGAGTGTGCAGGATGCTGCACTAATTATGCACTGACTCCTTCCCAGGACAAAATTTGTGACTGAACAACTCTGATGGTCCCAGTTCAGAGGTGAGAGAGGGAGTTGAAGAAAGAGGTCATGAGGCCTGCTTATTACCCAGGCACTCCTCAGTCTCCCACATCCCAGGCAGAGGTTGAAGAGTACTTGCTACACAATGGCTATTACAATAATAGGAAAGAGCCTCTTACAGTTTTCTTGAACAGTAATTGGGAGAGGAGGAGATACTCCTCTGTCCCACTTCCAGATAAATTGCTTTTCTTATATTCCTGGTCTGCAGACTTTGGACTCAAGCTTGTAGAGAAAGCACTGAGTGGTTTTAGTAGGAGATATGACGCCTAGGTCCTATTCCAGCTCCAACACTGACTTGTTTGTCACTGGGCAAGGTACTTCACTGCTGTGGCTTGGTTTCGCCATTTCTAAATTGCAGTATGTGTGACATGGAGCTGTTGTGAAGGGTCATTATTTATGAAGTGCTTTGAGCTTCTCTGGCAATTGCTAAGGAGGAGAAGGGTGTTACGTGCATGTGTGTCTTTGCCTCGTAGGCTCGTATAGAGGAGCTAGAAGAGGAGCTGGAAGCAGAAAGAGCTGCCCGAGCCAAGGTGGAAAAGCAGAGATCGGATCTGGCTCGAGAGCTGGAGGAGCTGAGTGAGCGGCTGGAGGAGGCTGGAGGAGCCACTGCAGCACAGCTGGAGATGAACAAGAAGCGGGAGGCCGAGTTCCTGAAGCTGCGGCGGGACCTCGAGGAGGCCACGCTGCACTATGAGGCGACAGCTGCCACCCTGAGGAAGAAGCACGCAGACAGCATGGCGGAGCTGGGGGAGCAAGTGGACAACCTGCAGCGTGTCAAGCAGAAACTAGAGAAAGAGAAGAGTGAGCTGAAGCTGGAGGTGGACGACCTGTCATCCAACATGGAGCAGATGGTCAAGGGAAAAGTAGGGCTTCCAAGACTTCGTACACAAACATACATACAGGGGCTTGTTTTAAAGTTTCCAGAGAGGCAGAGGAGGGCTGGATGATTCAGGAGAGCAACAGAAAGGGTTTGGAGGCTTTCACATCTAGGTCATTTGTTTCACTCCATCCCAGGCTGGTGATGCCCTTCTGATGGATATTGGGTGGCTTATTTGAAATGAGTTTGGTCCTGCAGCTCCTTCCTTACCAGTCATAGGCCCTTATCTCAGAAAGTACTACTGTGATAAGGGGTCCCTCTTAGCATTCTCTGAAGAGCACCCAAGTGCTGGGGGGGTGATGGAGACTGAACTATTCCTCCACCTCACAAAGAAGTTCCTCTGGATCACTGTTTGAGTCAGATCAGCAGGGAGGTGTTGAGTGGGGGTAGTTTACACAGCCACTGCCTGTACTGTTACTTTGGGTAGCTAAATTGTGGGTGTAGTCTTCTGGGTGGTTAATCCCATCCAGCAATTCAGAAGAAGTTTGAAGAAACTTACGCTTGTGCATAATACCTTTTGAAATCATTGCAGGAGCTTTCTACCACATAGTCTTGGATTCTGAATGGAAACAATCATTAAAGAAAATAACTATTTTTCTGTCCTCTTGCATCACCACCTTGCACTAACTTTATTTTTAAGAGTTTAATTTTTTAAAAAATCTATGGAGGATCATTTCTTCTGGATCACCTTAAAATCTGAGCCAAATCCTAAAGTCATTATTCAAGTTTTACTCAGGCAAACTTTTTGGAAGAAAACGGGAGGCAGAATGTATAAAAATGTCAAACACCATAAAAATCTTATTAAGTAAACTCCTTGCTTATAAGTATAATATTAACAAAATACAATGCAAGTCTTCTCACTCCAAAGCTCATTGAACAGAAGATTTTAACTTCTGCCTTCCAAAATTCTACTTGTCTGGGGTGAAAATATCATTAGTGTTTTTATTTTGAATCCTTGAATTATAGGGTAAACTGGATGGTAATGTACCTGGGCTGGGAAGTTTGCAGCTTTGTGTATCTTTTCTCTCAATTCCATTAGTCGAATGCGGAAAAACTTTGTCGCACATATGAAGACAACCTCAATGAGACAAAGACTAAACTGGATGAAATGACTCGCTTAATGAATGACCTCACCACCCAAAAAGGAAAGCTGCAAACTGAGAATGGTAGGTATATGCAGCATCAGTGAGCTTCTTTGAGTTCATTGCAGGAATGTGCTAGACCCTGGAGGGAACTGGAATTCTATTGCATACAGGTGGTTGGGTGGAGAGTAAACACCTAGTTAGATACTACCTGTGTGCCTTGCCTCACTTCCCTTCATCCAGGTTATAAACAAGTCCAGATAGATCTTTTTTAATCAAAGAGCATCCCCCCGGCCTTTCACAGATGTCATTTATTCGTGACACCCCTGCGTGCAAGTAGAAGCTCACTCAAATACACCTGGCTTTTTTAAAAAGAATAAGCTTTCCCTCAGGCTACCTGTGAGCCGTGCTGCCATCATATCACCTCAGTTAAACAGGAAAATGCTGAGCAAGGTTCAGCTGTGAAGACCCTGAACAAGGAACACCTAACCTAGGTGCTGCAGGAGGTAGTGGTGTTAATACAGTAGGCGGCATTATTGTTTGTGAGTGTGCTATGCCCCAGCATGGTGTTAGGGCATTGTGCTTCTGGACAGGCATTCTTTCAATGAGACATGAAACCAGTGTCATCTTAGTGATCATTCAAGATCCTATGCCACTTTTTGCAGGAGTGTCAATCTCTGCATCTTGACCAAATTCCAACTCTGATCACTGTTTTGTTAGCCAAAATTCCTATGTATTTTCACTTAGGCATTATGTTTTTCATTTTCTGTCCTAGACTAGTGTGCAGCATTGCTGTGCACTGTTAAATGCTGCATACCAGCTCCGCACTGGCTGTATTCACGTGGTGGCTAAAGTGTTTCATGTATTCTCCTGACCTGCCTCACGGGAGTCGTGAGGTTGATGTTTCTAAAGTGCTTTGCAATGTTGGGGGAAAGGTCTATAGAAGTGCAGTGTACAGTAATAAAAAGTATGAAGGAAAAAAACGGTAATTACACATGGACGCTAGTGTATGTCTACTTTAATGAATGATGCAAGAGTCCAACTAAAATTAATGCACCACTGTACATGCCATGTGTAAATAAACTAAAAGAAACCTTCTGTTGGGTTTGACCATTGCATATATCTGAGAAGGCTGACTCAGATGCTTTCCTTAACAAGAGATCAGCCATATTCACTGGGAGAGGGGGGTTGGGCAGGTGTAACTAAACCTTGAATTTGGCCCAGTGGGACAGCAAGCAGCTCATGTTCCAATCTTGCTTGGTTAAAATCCCTTGGCAGGTGAATTTGCAAGACAGCTAGAAGAGAAAGAGTCACTGATAAGTCAGCTTTCCAGAGGGAAGACATCATTCACTCAGCAGATTGAAGAACTTAGAAGACTGCTGGAAGAGGAAACCAAGGTAATGCTTTGACCCTTTCACCCCATTTGCTTATGTGTAGGCTTTGGACAATGATACATTTTACTTAGCTGTAGTAAAAAAAAAAAAAAATAGTGAGATGGCTGGAATGCTTGTTGATTGAGATGAATGGGAATGGATTTATTTACTTTTAACATGGAGGAAAACTAAAATCAGACATTGGAGCCTGAACATTCTGATGCCAGTACTAATAGGACTTTCTGCATCTGAACAGGACAAGTCAGAGAGGTGGGGAACAGGAGTTTCAAAACAATGAGTTATACTCTCTCTCTCTTTCTAGAAAGAATCATTCTAACAGGGGCTCCAAGCAGTAAAAAGTGTTCGATAAATCTTAGAATTTTCATTTGGATGCTTATGCGAATGAATTAGAACTTCTTTGGTCTCAATGCTGGAGTGGACATGTTGCAGGGAACAGGCTTTCTCGTGGCATTTAGGTTGTTTCTTACTTCCATTTGGACCAGAAATACCATGAGAATGTCCTTTCTTGTACTCTTCCCCTCCCCTCAGCTGGGACCAGACACTCGGAGACAAAGAGGAAAAGGAACTGAAGTTTTTGTAACCTAGAAAGGCTCAGTTTAGAGTGTTGGGGATGTGTTGGTTGGGACTTATTGTGTCCCAGACTGGTTTGCCATCCTTGACTATAACGACGTAACCTTTTAATCCTGCAGTCCAAGAATGCCCTTGCTCATGCACTGCAAGCTGCCAGGCACGACTGCGATCTTTTGCGGGAGCAGTTTGAAGAGGAGCAAGAAGCCAAGGCAGAGCTGCAGCGGGCTCTGTCCAAGGGAAATGCAGAAGTGGCACAGTGGAGGACTAAATATGAAACTGATGCCATTCAAAGAACTGAGGAGTTAGAAGAAGCCAAGTGAGTGGTTTATATTAGCATTGCCTTCTTCCTGTACTCCACTGGGAGAACTACACTCCATAGCATTTTTAACCACCCTGAAATATGCAGAGTAATAGGATTACAGTGCTAGTAGTTTCCACACTGTCAGCTGAATGTATGCTCTGTCTGTGTTGTGTTGCCATCTCCAAAGGGTTAAGAAAGAGAACAATCATTAGTGCCGTTAGTCGGGACCCACACTTACTTGATACACCTCTACCCCGATATAACGCGATCCAATATAACATAAATTCAGATATAACGCGGTAAAGCAGTGCTCCGGGGTGGGGGGGGGAGACTGCGCACTCCGGCGGATCAAAGCAAGTTTGATATAATGCGGTTTCACTTATAACGCGGAAAGATTTTTTGGCTCCCGAGGACAGCGTTATATCGGGGTAGAGGTGTAACTTGCTTGGGAGCTATTTATAGAATCATAGAACTGGAAGGCACCTCAAGAGGCCATCTAGTCCAGTCCCCTGCATTCATGGCAGGACTAAGTATTATCTAGACCAGGGGTGGACAAACTTTTTGGCCTGAGGGCGGCATCGGGTTTCAAAAATTGTATGGAGGGCCGGTTGGGGGGTCTATGCCTCCCCAAACAGCCAGGCGTGGCCTGGCCCCCACCCCTATCTGACCACCCTGCTTCTTGCCCCCCTGACTGCCCCCCCGGACCCCTGCCCCATCCAACCACCCCTTCTCCCTGTCCCCTGACCCCGCCGACCCTGACTGCCCCCCGCCGCCCCATCCACCCCCCCTCCTTCCTGACTGTCCCCCGCCAGAACCCCTGCCCCATCCAACCACCCCTTCTCCCTGACTGCCCCCAGAACTCCCGCCCCCATTCAGTGCCCCTGTTCCCCGCCCTTTGACCGCCCCCACCCCTATCCACACTCCCGGCCCCTGACCACCTCCCTGCCCTCTGTCCAACCCCCCTCCACCATTCCCTGCTCCCTTACCGCGCTGCCTGGAGCACTGGTGGCTGGTGGCACAGCTGCACCAGGCCAGGCAGCCGTGTTGCCCAGCTGGAGCCAGCCACGCACCGTGCAGCACAGAGCACCGGCTCAGGCCGGGCTCTGCAGCTGCGCTACCCCAGGAGCTCACAGCCCCACTGCCCAGAGCATTGTGCCCACGGTGCAGTGAGCTGAGGCTGTGGGGGAGGGGGAACAGCAGGGGAGGGGCCGGGGGCGAGCCTTCCGGGCCAGGAGCTCAGGGGCCGGGCAGAATGGTCCCGCAGGCTGGATGTAGCCCGCGGGCCATAGTTTGCCCACCTCTGATCTAGACCGTCCCTGACAGGTGTTTGTCTAACCTGCTCTTAAAAATCCCCAATGATGGAGATTCCACAACCTCCCTGGGCAATTTAGTCCAATGCTTAATCATCCTGACAGTTAGGAAGTTTTTCCTAATGTCCAACCTAAACCTCCCTTGCTTCAATTTAAGCCCATTGCTTCTTCTCCTATCCTTAACGGTTAAGAAGAACAATTTTTCTCCCTCCTCCTGTAACAATCTTTTATGTACTTGAAAACTGTTATTATGTCCCCACTCAGTCTTCTCTTCTCCGGTCTAAACAAACCCAATTTTTTCAATCTTCCCTCATAGGTCAAGTTTTCTAGACCTTTAATCATGTTTGTTGCTCTTTTCTGGACTTTCTCTAATTTGTCCACATCTTCCCTGAAATGTGGCACCCAGAACTGGACACAATACTCCAGTTGAGGCCTAATCAAGCCTGTTCATGGTTGTCTTACTGCTCTGCCCCATTTTTCCCTGTGTTAGAAAAAAGCTAGCGGCTCGCCTACAGGAAGCTGAGGAAGCAATTGAGGCAGCCAATGCCAAGTGCTCTTCCCTGGAGAAGACAAAGCACAGGCTGCAGAACGAACTGGAGGACATCATGATTGACTTAGAAAGGGCCAATTCGGCAGCGGCAGCCCTGGACAAGAAGCAGCGCAATTTTGACAAGCTCATCAGTGACTGGAAGCAGAAGTACGAGGAGACGCAAGCAGAGCTTGAAGCTTCCCAGAAGGAAGCCCGCAACCTGAGCACAGAGCTGTTTAAACTGAAGAATGCCTATGAAGAGACTCTGGACAATCTGGAGACAGTGAAAAGGGAAAACAAGAATCTCCAAGGTAGGCCATGCATAACAGGCTCAGCAGTAGTTAAGAGAGAACCTGGTCTTCTTGAGATGTGGTGCCCAACTGGCAACTTCATGGACCTGTAGAAGTTGGAGAACATTAGTCTCGCTGCTGCACTGGAGCAGTGAGTGGTGGCTGTTCCTTCTATCACTGAAATCTGTTCTATTTTCCTTCTCTAAATCCAGTTTTTAAACAAATTTGGTGCTGATGAAAGATGCTGAATTAACAGCATTTATCCACAGGAACAGGAGCAACATACGGGCAGTTAGTGCATGCTTTTCTACACTAACCTGCCAAAGTACCCCAATAGTACCCTGTAGCAGGCTCTATCTTCATGGGATAAAGAAGAAATCAAACCCTTTCCATCACTGGCCAACTGCTGAGGCTGCCGACAAAGGACCTAACTGGTACCAGTTATGGTGCTTTTTGTAACATGGAACACTTCTCTACTAGTGTATGAGAGACAAATAGTTTCACTGCAGCCACTGAACAGCCATTTTGTAATCGATTTTTGGCCACGATCCCTTAGCAAGTATTTTGAAATATCCAGTCCCATGTAACTAGAAAAAAATTAATAGAACTGTACTAAGTTCTTCAACTTTATTGGCTTGTCGTCTAGAATTTTGTTTTGAGCTGTACCATCCATCTGACACTTATTGAACAGAGTTAAAGTTTAAAATACTAGGTCCTATTTCAAAAGATCATGGGATCATAAAGGAACGCTCTGGTGTTTGTTACCCACAGGCAATCCAACCAGTTCTTCATATAGGCCCAGAGGAGTTCACATCACACACCCCAATCATCACTGTCGGCCTTTTTGGCAGTCACTTGAGTGAGCATAAGTCTTGAATGGGGGTGGAGAGTTAACATACTCTGTCATTGTTTAGAGGTGCTACTTGGAATAGGAGTGAGGAATGTAGATGGACTGCTGCCTGCCTGGGACATTTGAAGTTTTGTGGACAGAGCCCTTCCAGAAATTAGCAAGTTTGCTAAGCTGCTAAACCAGTTTAAAACTGGTTATGGAGAATCCCCACACAAAAGATGCACTGGTTTAATTAAACAGATTTAAGTGAAATCAGTGCAACTTCTGTGTGTATAGACAAGCCTTTAGCAAGTTATTTGGAAGGTGATTTTTGTAATCACTCTCTGTGCCGGGTGGTAAAATCATAACGTTATACTTGTATGTACAGTACTATGTTTCTGGGACTTTGATACTAAATTCTTCTTCTTGTCATTTCAGAGGAGATTTCTGATCTGACTGATCAGATTAGTGAAGGAAACAAAAGCCTTCATGAGATAGAAAAACTCAAGAAACAGGTTGAACAAGAAAAGTCAGAAGTTCAGTTAGCCCTGGAAGAAGCTGAGGTAAGAGGAAGGAAGGGAGGGAAGGAGGTTTGTCTGTTGCTGTATCACTTTCTCAGTCACACACACAGCAAAGAGCAAACATTTATTGCCTATTATTAGGAGATATCTTTCTCTGCTCCTCTGTATTTACACACCAACCTGGCTGGCCTAAATTTTCAAAAGTAACATGATTTTGGTGGCTTCAATTTTTGGGTGCCCAAACTGAGACACCTGTAAAGTGACCTGATTTTCAGAAACTGTAAGAAACCTTTCCTCTGAAAATCAGGCCTCTTCAAAACAGTTCAACTTGGAGCATCCAAATTCCCAGTCACTTTTGAAAATGCAAGTCGGTGGTTTTGTTCATCCAGTTTAACACCTTACTGAGTACGCCAAATATCTTGTATTCATCAGCAAATTCTTAACTCTTATCTTCCTCTTTGAGAATTAAAAGCTAAACTTTATGAAGTTTTATTCTAAATAATGGCTCGCTATGGATTGCACTGAGATTAGTGCCCGGCTTTCTTTCTACAATGCTAATCTGCTAAACAAGAGTAGCAGTCTCATAAACCCAAATGAAAAGAGGCCATTTAGAAAAATTTTAAATCCCAAAGGAGTTTGGTAAAAATCACTGAACATCATTGCAGTAATTTTCTGCAGTGACAGGCATGCATACATCCAGGGAGGACCCACCTCAATTTCTGAGAGTGAACCAGCACTACAAAATTCATTACAGTCCAGGTGGAAATCTGCTCCTGATAATTCATTTAAAAGGTCAGCTTGTATATTTCTTGAGGTTTTGGTGCACTGCAGGGCTAGATTGGTGCATCACTGTATCATGGCTAGTATAGCATGTGGCAGGGGATTTTTCATTAAAGTCAAGTGTTGATTTTTTTGTGTCAGTATCTTATTTGCCCTCCTCTAAACAATGCTTGCAAAAATGAAATTAATCAAAGAACTGTAAACTGTTAATACACTAAATATGTGTAACTTTTTTTTGGTCTGTTGCAGGATGTTTTATACTTGGCAGGGATTTCATGGCCATGTAGACAGGTGTTAAAATCAGAGCGGAGGAAATAGCATCTTTTTCCATAGCTCTGGGGTGCTGCGAGTGATTATATGTGCTGCGTACATATTTATCTCATTAGAGAGAATACATCTGTTCTTGGGGATATAATGACACACTTGACTTTCATGAATTATGTGGCATACTTCCCACACCCATGCAAAAGCTCAGCAGAATTCTAAGTCTGTGAGCAGAGCAGGCTAATGAGTGCAAGTAAAGTTTGTGTTACATCCCCAAAATGATGATGTATCTTATTTAGAAGTCAGTTATGGAGTGCAATTTTTTTTAATAAGGTTTTTTCTTGTGAATCTGGGTTGCTGGCTGTTGTTTTAATGTGCAGTAATTTTGTGTGCTGTTGCCATTGGTGGCTTATTAGTGTGGTGTGTTTGTTAAAATGAATATAGATGCTGCATGGGTGACCAGAAATAAGGGATAATTTGCTTATCCATGTCTTTTTTGTATGTCATTATTCTATTGATATCACCTCTTCAGACAAATGTAGATCAATGAGTGACTCTGTCTGCTCTCTTCACAAGTAACCAGTCCTTACCCAGCTAATCTGCCTGCTTAAATCAGAGGAAGTTTTGGCTCAATCAGGAATGAGTCTGAACTCCCACTGACTTCAATGGGAGTTTTGCTTAAGTAAAACCTGCAAGTCTGGGGCCTTAGTATTTAACCATAAGCTATTACGTAAAGTCTCTTGATTGCAATTTATGGGGGGGGGGAACAAAAACAAAGGTCATGGGATTTAATAAGAGGTTACCATATAGTTTCCTTACAGGTTTTTCTGTATTTTAATGGAAAAGGGGAAGATCTTGATAGCTACAAGACAGGTAAACACATTAGGAAAGCCAGGTTACTTTTCTCTTGCGAAACTTTAAAAGGAAGCACAGAGATGTGCAAAGCTAAAAACAAAACCAAGTTTCCTTACAGGTTTTTCTGTATTTTAATGGAAAAGGGGAAGATCTTGATAGCTACACATTTTGTCATGAAAACCTGATACTTTTCATCCTTCCCTTCCTTTTGGTGTCAGGTTATAGATTCACATACACAGATCCCACTGCCATCAATAGGAGCCATGTGTGCTTCTAGAACAAGATTTGGCAAGGAGTACAGTACAGATGTCTTTAATTGATGATCATGTGAATGAGGATAGTTAATTTCAGCAAACACATGTACCTATTGCTGTAAGGCTGATGGGGAGGTGGGGCGAAAAGACAGATTTAGACAGGTTTTGCAAACAATCCTGTGGCTGAGTTCTGCTCCCACTGAAGTCTTTGGGAGTTTTGCCACTCACTTCAGTGGGAGCAGGATGGAGTCCTTTTACCATTACTGTGTAAAGCTTATCTACATAGAGTTTTTGTATTGGTACAAAAACTGTGTAGACAAGGCCTAAGACATCAGTTGTCAAACTGTGTTCTGTTTGACCACGTGTAGCCTGAAGAGGTGACTGCTCATGTTTCCAGCTGTCAAATTGCATTAAAAGACAGGTAAACACATTAGGAAAGCCAGGTTACTTTTCTCCAGAAGCAACTGTAGTTGCCACAGGTAGATGGTGATGGGTGAGGAGACAGTCAGGAATGAGAAGGAGGTGTCCAGGGTCAATCTCAATGTTGTGATTCATACTTTGAAAAAGTCTAAGGACCTCTGGCCTAAGAGGCTTGTTCAGTTGTGTGCATTTTATTTCAGGGAGCCCTGGAGCATGAAGAAAGCAAAAGCCTTCGTTTCCAACTTGAAATTTCTCAGATTAAAGCAGAGTTTGAAAGAAAACTGGCAGAAAAGGAGGAGGAAATGGAAAACATTAGGTACTATACAGTGAGAAAATGGTTTGTAATGGATGAAACTCAGAAGTTCTGATGCTTCTTCAAGGCTTCTGCCAGCTTTTCTGATCATCCTGGAAATCTGGCTGGAATAAAGTTTCTTGCGAAACTTTAAAAGGAAGCACAGAGATGTGCAAAGCTAAAAACAAAACCAACAGTTGAACAATTGTTCTGTTAAATGGGTCATGTGTGGGTAAGAATTGGATGCAGTCCACTTTTTCCAACTAGTTTGGCCATCCCTAAAAATACTTACAATTTCTTCTGCCTACTAAAAGATTAATCCCATACTGGGATTAATCCTGGCTGCAGTAGCATGACTCAGAATGCAGTAAGGGAGCATATGAAAACCAGGTAGATTAACCAAACAAAGAAGACACATTCTCCAGCTAGATATAAGGTCATGTCTAGAGATAGGCTAAAGGCTTATCTTCACTAGCAACTTAACACAAGGTAAAGCTCCCTGACACCTGCCCACAGACACAAATCCATCACTTGTGTGTGTAGTGGTGGAAATAACACAAGTCAGCGGGGGTATAAGGCAGACCTTGAGAGCCACTAAATCAAAGAATCTGTAGTGTGGAAACAGACTAGTGATGCAACATTAGCATCAAGGGCTGCTATTACACTAATGCCTTCCAACACTCCGCCAAGAAAACTGTCCCACAGTAGGCAACTGCTTATGGTGCCACATCTAACAAGATGCTACAACAACACTGAGACTAAAGCTGGTTGAAAAATGGAAAACAATTTCAAAATTCAAAATTTCTAAATTGTTTCCCTTTTGCAAGATTCAAAATGGAACAATTTGGGGCGGGGGTAGGGTTATGTTTTTCTGACACATTTGTAAAGTGTTTTCCCCGTTTCTTTTTTGCCACTCAGTGCAATAGAAAATGTCTGATATCCAGATTTTTTTTCCATTTTTTTTCCACTTTTTGCTTTCATTTTTCCTTTTGCCACCCTGCAACTTCTAAAAACTTCTCCACGCTTTTGAGAAATTAGAGTGGCAGAGTTAGTTTCATTTTTCCTGTAATTTTCCCAAAGTTGAAGAAGTTCTGAAAAGTTAGTGGCAAAAGGGGAAAAAAAGCCATCTCGAAATCATTCTTTCTGTAGCAAAGAGGAATGAAGGAAGAAACGGGGGGAGGGAGGGGAAGAGTTGAAAATTCAGCATTCATGAATTTTGAAATTTTCAGTTTTGATTAAAAACCAAAAAACTGTGAGAAACTATAAGCTTTCTGCAAAAAGTGTTTGATTTTGAAAACAAGTCATTTTCTATTGAAAACATTTTGTTCAGTTCTAACTAGAATCCCTGTGGCCATGTTCACCAATAGGCCTCTACTGAATTATTGTTCTGCCTGTGGAGTTTCTGCCCTCGCAGCCTCCCCTCCACATGGGGTTCTACTCCATCGTAAGCAGCAGGCCCTTAAAGTTGCAAAATGCACCCTGGGAATCTTTGTGCTGGCTCCCCAGGTACCTGCCTTGAAACAGCACTACAGGGTTCTGAGGAACATTCCTAACAGTACGGCCCACCAATGAAGAGACCCTAACTTAGAGGGAAAATAATGACATAAGGGTCTGAATGTGGTTGGTGAGTTGGATGGACTAATAGGAAAAAGGGAGCAACTGGAGGGCAGCAAATCAAGGAACACGGCTAGTAAATATAGGCAGAAAATAAAATGATGTGGTGTGCAATAAAAAGAAGCTGCTACTAGGCAGGGTGGCCTAGTGGATAGTGCCACAGTGGGACTCAGAAGATCTGGGTTCTGTATCCAGATCTGCCATTGGACTGCTTCACCTTAGTGAGCCTCAGTTTCCCTATGAGTAAAATGGGGATAATGACATTGCCCTTTGTGATGTGCTCTGAGATTTACTGAGGAAAAGCACTATAGAAAAGCTATCATCAGCAATACATATTCGGTGGGCAGGAGAAGCCTGGAAAGCAGTAGTGGTGGAAGAAACCTTAGGAGTGTGGGCGTGACTATGAATCAGCAGTGTGATATGGACGTTGGAGGGTGATTTTTGGACAGGGCACACAGAGGCATCACACCGCAGAGTAGGCAGGTGACAGTTCCTCTGTCAGTGGTTAAAATAGATTGAGACAGGAGCCGGAGCAGCCAGGGAGGAGCACTGGACGGGGAGTTCTCCCTCTGCTGTTAGCAGAAGGGGGGGGGGCGACTGCACTCATCCCACTCTCCCTTACTGTAGCCCGTGATTTTTACGTCCCCACGATGCCCACACCTGCAACACTGCCTTTAGCTCCGGGCAGCCCGCTGCCAGCAACATGGAGATCCATGTGTCATGAGTTTATACAAAAAGCACTAAAAATGCTGAATTGACTTGTGAGGGCAGATGAAGAGCTACCAGCAAAGCTGTGCAGTTTGGCTAAGCAGAGACAGAATGGGGGAGAACTTATCAAGGGGGACAGGGGATGTAATAGGAAGCAAGGAGATGAAAGAAAGTTTTTTCTTGTTCCTCAGGTTATTTTTTTCCCTTTTAGTGAACCCTATTAGGCTGAGGAATTACTCTCCTTTAGAACTAGATGGGGCAAAATTCTAGAAAATGTGCTATAGAGAACAGTCCTGCAATGTCTCGGAGGTCTCTAATAGGTACTTTCCATCCCGGATATGTCTGAATAATGGTTTGGTGTTTTGATTATGTGAGATTTGGAACAGTTCCCAGACACGCTGGGCTGTTCCTGAGAACTCTGGGGCTGTTGTGAGTGATATGAATCTCAGCACTTATTTTGTATAACAAAGGAGAGGAAACAGACCAATTATGGGTCACTATAGTCACTGCCAAAAGCCCTTTAAAAAGTTCAGCAAACAAAAATATCAGGCTTTGAATCATTTTCTAGTAGAGAGAGGGGATAATGAAGAACCTGCAAAAACCTAAAACCATGTGGATCAGAAATAGGAATTCCTGAGTTCTAATATCTCACTGTATTGCAGAGGACAAACTATATACCTCTCTGTATCTGTTTCTCCATGTATAAAATAGGAATACTTGCCTACCTATCAGAGGTGTTGAGTATTGATTGATGGTTAATGCCTGTATAAAATGGCGCAGATGTAAAGCACTGAACTAGTGCCAAGAATTAAGTATTGTTTGTTAGGTTCAAACCCAGAAGAAAGAATTTGTGACCCTCCCCAGTGTAATAGCCTCAAAGGTGCTATTTGGACATTTAGGGAGGAAGAAGAGGGGAATAATGGGGCTTGCTATGTGGCACATAATAGTCAAGCCTCCTGTTGACTGTAATACTTTGGTCTAATTTTGGATGTTGGGTTTAGTGTGCGGGTGCTGGGTGGCATAGGTGGCCTGTGATATAGAGGAGGACAGACTGGAGGATCTGGTGGTCCCGTCTGGCCTTAAACTCTGACTATGATCAGGAGTTTATTGAGGGGAGCAGACAGATCTAGTGGTCACGATGGGTCATTATGTACTACCGCTGTATACACTCATCCATACAGAAATATGATTCCATTCCTGAAAATGCAACTCTTGGGAAATAAAATATTATTGGAGGTAATTAAAACTTCTGTGGAGGGAGGGGAAAGAATTCCTTACCCATAATGTCTTTTGAATATTACTCCAAAATTAGGAGAAACCAGCAGCGTACCATAGACTCGCTGCAGTCCACCCTTGATTCTGAAGCCAAGAGCAGAAATGAGGCCATCCGGCTGAAGAAGAAGATGGAAGGGGACCTCAACGAGATGGAAATCCAGCTCAGCCATGCTAACAGGCATGCCTCAGAGGCAATAAAGTCTGCACGTATCCTGCAGGCACAAATAAAGGTACCCCATAGTGCTGCCAGTCCGAACTACCCAACTACAAGCAAGGGCTGGGTTTTATTAATATGTAGCAATTCAAACAGAAAAAACACATACGCAGAGCAAGTGCTTTTACAGCAATAATTATTAGTACAAATTGAGACTCTGTTCCAAAAGACTAGGTGCAGTTAGAGTGCCCTGCAGAGCATGGCCAGTCTTTGGTGTGTGTCTGCTGCAAAGTACTTCTTAGCCTATAACATCTTCAAAGAGCTTGATAAAAATTGAATCAGATTCTGCCCTAGGGTCACAGGGCCCCGATGGAAAGACTGCCCTCTGTGAGGGGGAAAAGCAGAAGTGCAAGGAACTTCCTCTCCCCAGGTCCTTTAAAGGAGTAGCCATTTGACAGGGAGTCAGAATGGCCAGATTATCTGTGTAGCTTCATTTAACTTAATTCTCCAGAGCCTCTGACAACTGGTTTCCTATTAAGCCCTGACACCATTTTAAAGTCAGGTTTCCTTAATCCATCACCTGCACTCCCCAGAGGATAAATCCACAAAATACCCCTCATTTGAAACCACCACTGATTTGAAGGTTCCGTTCATGCCCAGCAGGCCAGGGTGAATTACACCTACTGTTTTTCACAACATTGAGGGTGGAGGCAGGGAGAAAGTCTTTTTCAGTACTTCTTTAAGCAGGAGCTAAAACAGCTTCGAGACCACCTGGATGAGCCCCCACTCCACATTGTTCAATCAGATTTTCAGAGGCTTTGGCAGTTAACAGCAAAGACGAGCTCAAGTAGGGTGACCAGATAGCAAGCATGAAAAATCAGGACGGGGGGGGCATAACAGGAGCCTATATAAGAAAAAGCCCTGAATATCGGGACTGGCCCTATAAAATCAGGACATCTGGTCACCCTAAGCTCAAGTCCCATCATGCTGGTGTGTGAGAATGCTGCTGTTTCTGCTCCAGGACCTGCAAGTGCAGTTGGATGATTCAGAACACCTGAATGAAGACCTGAAGGAGCAACTGGCGGTCACTGACAGGCGGAACAATCTTCTCCAGTCAGAGCTTGATGAGCTGAGGGCCCTGCTAGACCAGACTGAACGTGGGCGTAAGCTGGCAGAACACGAGCTACTGGAAGCCACCGAACGTGTGAACCTTCTCCACACCCAGGTTGGATTTCACTGCGGGGAGGGGGCAGTTTCCTAAGCTGTGTGTGCACTATACTCAAGAAGCAGCAGTAGTGGCTATTGGGGAAACGAGAAGACTGCACATGCCAGAAAGATATGAACTCCATAGCCACCGACCGTCATCTGTCAGAGAGGTTTCATTCATTCCACTAAAGGAAATGAGTCAGTCTCTCTCTCTCTCCATATCATACTTCATTCCCATCATGATATCAGTGCAGAAGTGCTCTAGCCTGCTATAATAAACACTTCCTAGAAAGGGTAAGGAAGGAAGTCAGATGATAATTGGGTCTTTACCTTCTTCACAGGGTGTCATAGAATTTCAGACTATCTTACTACTATGTTTACATTCAGCAATGTTAAAACCCAGTTGGGTTTGTGGATTGTATGGACACTATTTTGATGGGGGGCAGGAGAAGCGGTATGTATGACCTTTTCATGCAAGCTGCTTAGAGAAGCCTTCAGTTAAACATGCAAAGGCCATTCATTATGCATAGCTACATTGAGCAAGACAGTACATTGGAACCAGCAGCAAGCGGCTCCGTACCACATCAAAGGTCCTCATCAATATAGGGCCATCAAATGGTGGGCTAATGAGGACTGGGGCAGGGGGAGCAGATAAAATAAGTGATTTGCCCTTGTTGCTTGTTACCTCCTTAAGCACAAGTGGAGACTTAGCAGGTTCTAGGAGGCTGTCTCTTCATAGACAAGGATTTCCACTTCAAACCCCTATGAGCCCATCTCTAAATAATTAACTACCAGCAGGCTATGAAAGCTTGTCATGCATTAGCAAAGCTTGTGCTATTAACACATTATGTGCTACCTCCTGAACTGCAGCCACAATATTGGATTTCCACTTTAATCACCTTTTAGAATAACTGATTATGGGACCTTCATTGACCAGAGCTGAAAACACTGCACCAGTCCCCTATTTCAGTGTTTGGCTGAATTTTTTTGTTTAGTTCCCTTTTGATTGTTAAATATGGATATTCAGAGCTCTGGGGACTTTTTAAAAAAAGATAAAATACACACAACCTAAAGATAATCTAAAAAGTCAGGCCTCTACCATGTTAATAAATACTGTACCCTGTGAAGCCTAGGGAACTGCAAAAATAGATGTGTGGTCATAGGTAGGTTTGTTGTAGGAGTTAAACAATTTATATCCCTAATAATCTTTCCCCTTCTTTTTTTTAACAAAAAGAACACAAGCCTTATCAATCAGAAGAAGAAGCTGGAGACTGACATCTCTCAGATGCAGAATGAAGTGGAGGAGGCTATACAGGAGTGCAGGAACGCTGAAGAAAAAGCCAAGAAAGCTATCACCGATGTAAGTGGACTGGCTGCTTGTTTCCTTTTGCAGGTGTAGCACCATATTCTGACAACACTTCCTTCACCCTGAATTTCCATTTCTGTGGCTATGGGGGGGGGGGGGCGGGAAACGGTTTATTCAGTGGGCTCCAGAGCTGGCTGAAAGAGGTTAATGCTGCCCTGGTGCAGAAAAGGTTGGAGGGAGGAAAAGAGAAACGTTTTCTCCTTGGTCAATTTCTCTTCTCCAAGAAGGGGCACATCTGCTGATCCTGAAAGTCTGGGTTGGATCATGTCACCTCCAAATAGATCTTTGCATCTGGACAAGCTGAGCCAGTTGGGAGCCCACCAACCAACTTCCACTTGTTGAAGGCTCTGATAGGGGCGGGGGGTAACATTCCAGATTCCCAAAAGAGTAACTTTAAAGTCAGATACCAGCCAGAGATGTGGGAAACCACATGACACTACTCTCAGCACAAGACTTATGGTCAAGAGAAGAGTGATCGAAGACATCTCTTGGAGAGCAGAGCAGTCAAGCTAGTGTTGTTTCAGCTCCAGCAGAACTGGAGAAATCAATGTTGCCAGAATCATTATATCAGCAAACAATGTGAAATCCAGGGACCCAGGTTTCACAGTGTTGAGTCCCCATGAGTTATACACCCAGAATTCCTGGAGGAAGTTCCTCCTGTATCTTTTTCCCAACTGTTCCTCAGCTGGTCTATCTCCTTAAGAGGTGGGAGATGTCACCAGTTCAACTCCAGCCCAGTTTTTACCTTCTGATGGCTGTTCAGTGACCGCTCCAAAATATGTAGCTGGACCTTGGTTTTATCACATCTGTCTGTTCAGAAATAGACTCATTGCACCGCTGTAGCCATGTCAGCAGAAAGACCCAATAGGACATGGCCTCTGAACTCTTCGTCCCTAGATGTGGTGTCTTCCGGTCACTGCTGGCATAGACTGGGGAAGCTTCCCTGACACTCCCCAGACTCTACCTGTTCTATGGATAAATAGATAGTTGGTCTTTCAGGCCTGTTAGCCCAGCAACTTTCACAAGCATTGCATCCAGATCATTTTTAGTACATAAAATGTATGTAACAAATGGCCCAGTTTTACTCAAAAGGAAAAAGCCACATACAGATATTGAAGTAGGAAGCTAAATCTTAAATCACAGAATTAGAAGCGAGACATGGAAAAGACCTATTAGGTCACATTGCATGTCCATCAAATCTGCATCTACAGAGTACTCTCTAGTACAGGGGTCGGCAACCTTTCAGAAGTGGTGTGCCGAGTCTTCATTTATTCACTCTAATTTAAGGTTTCGTGTGCCAGTCATACATTTTAACCTTTTTAGAAGGTCTCTTTCTAGAAGTCTATAATATATAACTAAACTATTGTTGTATGTAAAGTAAATAAGGTTTCAAAATGTTTAGAAGCTTCATTTAAAATTAAATTAAAATGCAGAGCCCCCCGGACCGGTGGCCAGGACCCGGGCAGTGTGAGTGCCACTGAAAATCAGCTCACGTGCCGCCTTCGGCACACGTGCCATAGGTTGCCTACCCCTGCTCTAGTACTTTGTTCAGTCTAGTGTAAATGACACAAGCAGTGGGGCGTCCTTCACTTCTCTTACGAGCAGCTACCAGAGTCCAACAGACCTCACTGTGATGTTTTATTTGTATTTTAGGCCGCAATGATGGCTGAGGAGCTTAAAAAGGAGCAAGATACTAGTGCCCACTTGGAGAGAATGAAAAAGAACATGGAACAGACTATTAAAGATCTCCAGAAAAGGCTGGATGAAGCAGAGCAAATAGCACTGAAAGGTGGCAAGAAGCAGATCCAAAAGCTGGAATCCAGAGTAGGTTTTCTGCCCTGTTTATAGGTCACGGTCGCCTGCTTACAGATACTTCATAAAACTCCGACCAAATGGTTGCTCTGGACACAGTCACTTCTGACCTTGGCTTAGGGACCATCTCTAAAGTACAAAGAACTCTTTAGAGATGATATTAAGAGTAAACTCTTTTAAGAGTTTCACCTAGGCCAGATGTGAGGTCCACGTGGACCCATCTTTCTCTTTTATCACCTGACTTGGTTGACATAGCAATGTGGTTGTTGTAGCCAACACCAATATGATAAAGCCCAGGCTTAAAATAAGGCATAAAGTCTGAAAATGGCAAAAGCCTCTATGCTTCCAGCTTAGCTTGTGAACTCTTTGGAGTTTTTGTATGTTTGTACAGTATCTAGTGTGTTGGGATTCCACTCCTGATTGGAACCGCTAGTGCAATATAAACATTATGTAATAAAAATGCATAATAAACCAGATAGAAAAGCAACATCTACATGGAAATTTTGGTCTACTGCTGAAGCACATACTTGGCGATAGTGACAAAGGGTCCTGCGAAGATGAATGTCACTGAAACTGTAAATTAAACTACTTGATGTTTAAACATGTGGAATTACATAATGTTTCTTCTCTTGCAGGTACGTGAGCTGGAAAATGATCTCGAGAATGAACTCCGTCGCAATACAGAATCCCAGAAAGGAGTCCGCAAATATGAGAGACGCATAAAGGAGCTGACTTATCAGGTACTGGAGCAAAAACCCCAGTCCTGCTAAGTATTATACTAAACTGTAGGTCCCTGGAAGAAATGTTTTCTTTCAAATACAGTTTTGCACTGCATCCTTCTCCCAGTGGAAATCAGCATTGCTGAAAGCTTTGTCAATGCTAGTGAATTTTAGAAAAACACTTTCCAATGCTACCCTCAATTAACCTAAACAATTGTTAGTCTAGTGTAGTTGGCACTTTGGCATTTTTAACACGGTGCTATTTAAATTTGCTGAGGTGCAGCCATAGGTACCATTTTTCTTGATGCATGAGAAGGAGACTCCAGCTCTCTCACTTAAGTGTTGACCCTGCTAACTAGAATAAAATAGATTAAACTTACTTTTGTCATTGGAATAAAAAGATAAGCTTCCACATGCACAGGCAGAAGATCTGCACTGGAGTACCATTTTTATTCTATAGAGTAGAAATGCCCTTCATCATCTCTGCATCATCCGTTAGGGAGTCTGTATCACTATGCTTGATACTTTCTAAATATATTTCCTGATCGTTCTTTCCACTGCTCAGTGTTGCTTTTACTGTTGAAACAAATACATACCCTTGGTCAGTCCACTAGAATATTTTTTCTTCTCTCTATACATAGTGATACAAGTTGAACTGTTTTGTTTCAAAGTCCTAAATTTCCAAGGTGATAGAAATAATTGCCTCACAAAACTTACTCCGTTTGTGACATACGTATACCTTCTGCCTGTCCATATCATTAAAGCATTTTTTTCTGTTTGCTTGGTGTAGGCAGAGGAAGATAAGAAGAATCTGACCAGGATGCAGGAGCTAATCGATAAGCTGCAATTAAAAGTGAAAAGCTATAAGCATCAAGCTGAGGAAGCTGTAAGTGACAGGAACAGTTGTGACATGGAATGGGTTTTTTATGTATTTATTTATTTAATCAAGTCATGCCCTCACTTACAATTGCATCCTTGGTCATTTGAGCCCACATCCCCAGAGACATTTAGGCACCTCCCATTGAAACCAATGAGAGTTAGGCACCTAAATACCTTTGAGGATCTGGGTCTCGGGGCCTTCATGTACTAAAAATCATTTAGCAGCTTTATTAAATATATTCAGCTTAGCAGAAGATCTACGTAGTCCTGATTTACACCGTGCCCTCCCTACCTGTTCCACCTTAAGCAGCTTGCACTTGGTGTTGTGTATGGATATAGTTTTCAGGGGCTGTCTTTCTTTGTATCCTGGGCAAGGGGTTTGGATCAACCAGAGTGAAACTTTTCATGACATTCTGTTAACCCGCTAAGTCAGTGATCACTGAAAAATGCCTATAACATAGTTCCATGTTAAAAGGGTTTTTCTTTTTTCCATCCTGAGAGTTTCCCTTAAAATGGGGAATACTGCTGGAACCAGCAAAACATTTGACTAAATGTTTGCATCGCAAAGGTTGGTTAAGTCCCACAGATATTTGCCGCTTAGTCTCACACACTTGAACCTTGGCTGACACTGAAGATCATCATCTTCAAACCTACAGGGGAAAAATGTGTCTAATCCTTTGTCTTACCAGGAAGCACAATCCAATCAGTATCTTGCAAAGTACAGGAAGCAGCAACATGAGCTGGATGATGCTGAAGAACGGGCTGAAATAGCTGAATCTCAAGTTAATAAACTGAGGACCAAGACAAGAGATATTGGGATAAAAAAGGTACGGTGTTATTCTGCAGAATAAGTGAGTCTCCGCACACTGACACATGTGCACACATACTTGCAGAGGAAGGCGAACTGATCAGCACAGCTCTACAAAGGTACTATACGAGATAGGAAAATTATTCCATATCATAAATTTGAACCAGATCGAAATATGAGTTTTCAATGCAGCCTTCTATTTTTTTACATTACGGAAAAACTTTGGGAGGGTGACCTGAACCTTATAACCTGCCAAAGAAACATGTTCTTAATATATCCCAATACAAACTTTACTACTTAAGCAGCTGTAACCCAAAGAGGGTTTTTTGCTAAACATAATCAAATACTATTCTTTGATAGTGGATATTCAAAAGCACCATTTCTCGCAATGTAACATGGATTTCTACCTGTCCTATAGGGCCTCTTCCACAATACAGTGCAGCCTGAGGATCATGGCACTGGCAGATTTTTTAGTTACACACAATTTCACCTTCATCTTGAAACTGCACTTTCAGTGTGGGGGGTGATAGCTTTTGGAGTTGGGTGGAACATTCGTGGTTTGGGGTGTTACTGATTGGCTGTATAGCACTCTAAGTCATTCATATTTTATTAATATTTGTGGGTTTGCATTTGGAGTAAAGAGAACTTACCACCAAGCTGTTGAATAAAGATTCCAAATTACTTATCTTTGGGGATGTGGTGTGAACTGCAGTTGAGCGTAAGAGAGCCTTTGATTGCCCAAATGGTAACAGGTTCAAGTACGCTCCTCATCCACATATGAGGCATTGAACAAGGAGTTGGAATGATCTTTATTGTGTTGTCCAGTTGACTTAGAGGCATAATCGAACTAAACTCTGAGGCTCAAGATTTTAGAAATGCATGACTCGGGTGACCAACCCCAGCAATGACGGGATAAAGAAAACCTTTCTCTCTTGCCCCAGAACTTAAAAAGGAGACTTTATCCCATCACCCTCTCCTTTCTGTTATGATATCCATTGTGAGGCAAGATTTTTCCAATTTCCTTTGCCTGCCCATACCAGAACAAATAATACTGGGCTAGGTCCTCCAGTGGTTTAAATTGATATACCTTACTCAACAATGAAGCCCCACTGCCTTACGCCAGCTAAGGATTTGGCCTCCTATACCTTTAGGCCCTGTGCTAGTGCTGGAACTATTGGTGAAAATGTGGCTTCCTCAATGTTGTGTAGCTTTTAAAAAAAAAAAAACTTTGTGGTTTTTTTATTCACTTGCTAGTTTTTGAAAGTGCATTTTTCTGGTGACTGTCCAAGTTCTTCCAGTCCCATGAATTCATGTTACACACAAAGCCAAGCTGTTGCGTAGATTTATTAAAATCCATCTTGTATTTCATTTAATCTTATAAATTATTATAATTTATACTATTACACATAATTATCTTAATATGATTCAAATAAATTTTAATTTAATTATTAATAGCAGCATCCATTGTTTGCATTCATCAGTCATTGACAGACAAGTACCTTGTTCCTTTCTTAAGGAGCTTAGTCTAAGGACAAATAAATAGAGGTTCAAGAGAATGGGGTACAGTTTTCCTTGTGAGCTAATTCACTGTACGCCACATGGCAAATGTAGATCTTCAAGAGGGACTTAAATGCTGAGAGAGTAAAGGCCTTGTAGATGAGCTCAGTAAGTCTGTGCCCTGCAAAGAGGCAGTGTGGAAAAAGGCATGGAAGTGCTGATATGAGAAGTTGACAGATTAGTGGCTGAGGGTGGGAACACCCGCAGAAGGGAGGCAGCGGATGCTTCCATTTGCACATGCTTCTCTCCGTCAGGAGAGGATGAGAAACATGTGACAGCCACCAGTCACGTTGCTTACTGAACTACTGATAGGTGCTCAGATGCTACAGTGCTGAGTGCTGTGCAACATAAGAACCTACGTAGAACAGCAGGGCACCGTGCAGCAAGACAAGCTCAGATAAGTAGGGCAGGGCAGCGTTATGTGGAACACTGAAGCTGCTAAGCTTGAGTTATATGCAGTAGCCAACAGAGGGATTCTAAGAGGGGAATGACATGGTTGAAATGACTGGTGCCCCTCCGTGCACTAAAGTTCCCTCGTGCACTTTGATCTACTCCCATTTCACAACGGGAAAGATCAAAAAGCACTAGGGAACTTTTAGAGCACAGCAGAAAGGTCCACACAAACACTTAGTGCCCAGGAAGGTAGTGATGGATACATATACACCCCGACTTGCTGCAAACTAAGTGTTCATGTAGACAAGCCCTTAGCGAGAACAGTTTCAATAGAATGTGCTATATTACCACAGAACTGTGGTGTACGTCCTAACAGTGCTGCATGAAATTCATAAGCTGTTAATAACATACATAATAGTATCAGGACAAGAAACTGATCTGTATTCTCAGCTGGTGGAAATCAGTATAGCACCACTGACTTCAAGAAAGCTAAGCCAGTTTATGCTTATGCCCGTGAGAATTTGTTAATAGAATGGGTGAAAGGGAATAGAAGCTTTTGTCTGATACTTGAGAATTTACTCTTTAAAAAACTATGTAAATATTTTCATTCTTAATTGAATCATACTGTCTCTCTCATAAAAATCACATTTCAGGTTCAAGAAGAGGAGTAAACATACTATGCACTGAGTAACTGAAGACTGAACAGTGTTTGATGCTTCCTATTAATTGATGAGCTACACAGTTAAAGTAGAATAGGCACCTTAAGAAATAAAAATGAAATGAAAACCCAAACCAGATTTTGCAGTGTTTTTCTTTCCCTTACACTTGTTGAGGCCTGGTCCCAGAGCTCAAAAAAACTACTTGAATCCTGCTGATTGCCCTGCTTATTATCTTGGAACAAAGCCTAATTGTCAGTAATGCAACTACACACACACACACACACACAACACAAGGACAAAGTCATTCACATTTCCGAAGTTAACATTCTTCATACAAAGAGTTTTAAAGTGACCATGTGCAGGGGGGAGCCTTCCACAGTTATGGCCCTATGCCACTTACTCACACCCATCCTGCCAGCCGCAGTCCCATACCAGTTTCATGTCGGAGAGAGACTGACAAACTCCTAACCCTCCCTCCCCTGCTGCTCTCCTCTTGGAAAGCTGAGCTTCAGCTCACCATCTTGACTTCCCATGGCTGTGAATGTGGGCCACTAGAGGTTTTGGCTCATCACAGCTGTGATGGGAGACCACCACCATGAAGTGACTGCAGACAGTAGGTAATTGATCTAGGGAAGCATTCATGGGTATACAGAGGTGGTGGGGTCTTGGGCAGAGATGAGGAGGAAACTGCATGGGAACCCACACAGGGTGATTCACCTATGGCTCCAAAACCTAAGATTAGCCTGCATTTTTAAAAACAGTCTACAGTCATAGCAGACAGAAAAAAGGCAACGTGACTCCTTAGCTGGACTTGTTTTAGGAAGAATGATAGAGGGGTTTTCGTGTCATCTGTGCATTGAAAATCAGCTGGCAGACAGAAAAATCTAAAATTAAAAAATTGGGTTTTAATTCCTCAGGGTAATATACCAATGTTATATGTGGCTTTTTTTAAGGTTTAGACTTTAAACCCAATTCTAGGTTTCCATTAATGTTTTTCCCTACCAGATTATAATTTACTTTGGCTTCCCATATTCACTCTGGCAGCCCTGCATGTCAGAAAACGTGTGTGTGTGTGTGTGTGTGTGTGTGTGTGTGTGTGTGTGTGTGTGTTGACACACATGGGGCAATGCTCAGAGTGTGTTTTTCATTTAAAAATTAACAGGGTTCAAAAAACCTTTCAGGAAAGTGGTATGTTGGGTTAAACCTGGCTTCGATGTTTAACAAACGCTGAAACAATACAAGCCACCTCCCAAGGCACTAGACTGCATGGGAAGGCCTGAGAAAAAGGTAACTCAGGCAGAAAAAGAGGGGTTCCCCGGGACTGATTACAAAAATCAGGGGATTGAGTGATGGAGTTGCCAGTGTGTCTGTGTGTCAGAAGCAGATTGGACCAGCATGTGAATGAAGCAGTGAATGTGGCCCTGGGAGGAAGGAACCTTTTGGGCCCAGGCTTGGCAGAGTTATATTGACGACAGTGTTCGAACTGCAAGCTATCAGTGGAAAAAGTTGGGAGGCAGGGCTGAGTGGTTCCCTTGTCCTGCTTACAGGCTAAGGGGCTCTGTAGCAACGCATGGCAGCCCTCCCACAGGCAGTCTGGAAAGTATCATCTTAAAGCAAGGTAGGGTCTACACTACAGAATTACTTTGCTAGAACTACATTGTTCAGGGGTGTAAAAAATCCACACCCCTGAGCGATGTAGTTGTACCAACCTAAGTTTCATTGTAGACAGCATTATGTCAGCGTGAGGGCTCCTCCCACCAACTGCCTCTCAGGGAGGTGGATTAACTACACCAACGGGAGAGCTCTCTTCACTAAAGCACTACAGCGGTGCAGCTACACTGTTTTAAGTGTAGACCTGCCCTCAGCAAGCAGCCTGTTTTCTCTCTTTCTCTGGCTACATCTATACTACAAGTTAGGGATGTGATTTCCCCTGCTCACATATACATCCTTGCGGTAGCTTGAAGAGAGCTAGTGCGAGTATAAATAGCAGTGTAGCTGGGGTAGCACGGGCAGCAGCAGCACAGCTGAGCAGTGCCTAGTATGTATCCTTCAATTTCGGGAGTGTGTGTACTCGGCCCGGCTGTGCTTCCACACTCACACTGCTATTGATACTAATGTTGGTTTGCAGTTTATGTGCTATCATTCCAAATTCTAAGTAGTGTGGCCCAACGTCCCGTTTCCTTGAATATAGTAGGAGCAAACAGCAGCAGACAGTTTTCTTGCTCAGCAATTCAAGCTTGCTTTCTGTTACGTGCACAGTGTATGCACAGAGAAAACACAGTGTAAAACACATCGCTACTGTTGCTGAAAGGTTGCAACATAACATTGTAGAACCCTGAACGATAACACAAACCCAAACACGGAGACCAGGAGCGCCGCCAGCTTTTCTGCTGCCCTAGGCGGTGGAAGGTCCCGCCCCGAAATGCCGTCCCCCCACAGAGGCGGTGGGAACGCCACGGTTGCCGCCCCCCAAATTGTAGTGCCCTACGCGACCGCCTACGTCGCCTAATGGGTTGCACCGGCCCCGACGGAGATGAAGAAAAACAGGCTGCTCCCTAAAGCAGGAAGGCCCAACTCTCCCCACCTTGCTTTAACCTAGCTCTTTTCAAAGAAACTCCGAGCCAATCTCATGCTTTGCTACAGAGCCCCCTTAGGCTGTAAGGCTAGACAAGAGAATCACCCTCACCCTGCTCTTAAAGCAATAGTTTGCAATTCCCACACATTCCTCCAAACAGCACACTCATCCCCTGTAAATTCCTTAATTAATAAACACAACCATAAAAACTAAATTACAAGTTTAACCTTAGAGCCGGGTCTGCCATTTTGCTACAGGCTGTGGCCAGTGGTACGTGTCAGGGAAAGAAAGGGCCATCCAAACTTTGTCCTCATGCCCAGCAGGGGCACTCTTCCTCTCTTGGCCACCATCTTCCACACTAATTCCTCCTCCTCCAGCCAACAAAAACCCAAACAATCTCTTCTTGCTTCAGGGGCCACATTCTGTAATCATACTGAGCTTTTATCTGGTAACAGTTAGTCAATGTACCTCTTCATTATCGCTATCAAATGTGTCATTAGGTCCAATATCTTCTTTACCACACTTTTCCCCCCCACTTTATCCTTCCCCTCTAATTTTGTACCATCACGGCCCGAGGCAGAAAAACCTGGGAGGTTTATGTTGTGGGTTTTTCATGTTTTTTTCCCCACAGGCTTCTGCGGAACATAAGGCACAGGTCTAGCCTTCAGGAATTTAGGCCTTGTCAGACACAACCAGCCTCACAGTTATTGCCTCTTTCCAAACCCACATCTGTACAATCCACCCACAGCTTTGTGTTTTTCAGTTCCCCAACTCTATCAGGCATGTCGTGCACCACTCTCCAATCCAGTTTAAACTTGTATAGCTAGTTTGTGTCCATCAGTGGGGGAAGGAGGATTTCCTTCACTCACAATTAACTCTAATGGTGAATAGATATCTATATAAATTAGAGTAACAGAGAGGCTGCCTAACACAGCTATCTGCCCCTAATTGTAATGTTGTCCAAGTACATTATTTCTCTTCATCTTAACCCAGGGGGAAAAAAATTTTAACTCCTCCCCACCCCACCCCCAGAGATCACAGATATGGTTGCTCCTGTATCTGCTTCCATTGTCAATATCATGTCATTTACCTTTACGTTATCATAATACAGGGGATGATATGTTTGTCCCATTTCCCACCACATACAGTTCTGTGAAATGGTATGGCTCATGCATCCTTTCCTCCAGGGAACAACCTGCTTCCAACCCTGACAGTCACCACCTAACTAGGATGGTGGCTCCTACATGTAGACACTTATGGCTTCCTTTTGGTGGATCCTTCGCTGTACCCTGGTGCAGTGTGCAGTGCTCCTGCCAGTGTCGTGTCCCCAGACAGCAGAAACAGGGCTCCCTTTGTTCTGTTTGGCTCCTATGACAGGTGCCACCGGGTGGTGGTGTTTCTTTCATCCACTGCTGAGGCCCTTCTTTCCAGCCCAGCACGATGAGGCCAATTTATTTTCAAATTTTGGCACACTTTTTCTGTGGATTCAAATAGAGCAGTCTTCATCTAGTGGCAGTTCCTTGTGATACACAACATCCAACAACCTCTTTCTTAATTCAGATTGATCTGAGAGTTCCTTCAGAAAATTACCAAAACAGAATGGTGGACAGTTTTTTCAGGGTTGCCAAAAATTCAGATACTTTCTCCTTCTAGCTGGTTTCTTAGATGAAACTTATATGGGTCTGTTAAAAAATTGGCAGTAGGCACAAAAATGCTTCTTTAGAATCTCTTTTATGTTCTCATATTCCAGCTCGTCAGGTTCTTGCAGAAAACTTTTATGTACCGCAAAAGTGGTTTTACACACCAATGTTAGGAAACAGTCATCTATATCTTCCATAGCATTTGCATTAAAATACTGCTCAAGTCTCTGATCATATGTTATGAAATCTTCTCCTTCTTCATTACATTGTAAACTGTCCATATGCAGCCATTTTATCTTTGCTCTCTCTTTATTTTATGGCTCCATCCTTCACTGTCTTATCTGTTATGTTATAGGATACAAACAGAGAAATTAGATAAAAACAAATAATCTTGCTAGAAGGTTGCAACATCACACTGCTCTATTTCACAGAATTCAAAATAATACACAAGAACCCAAACCAGAGAGAAGACAACCAGGCTGCTCCTAAGGCAGGGAGGCACAAATCACATCTTCTTCCTTTAAACTGGCTCTTTTCAAACCAACACCAAGCACATGCTTTGTTAGAGTCTCCCTAGCCTGCAAGCAGTCTCCTGAACTGATTGCTTACAATTCTAATGCAGTCCTCAATGCACCACAGTTGTCATCATGGACGAAGTCCACATTAAAAAAGAATTTGGTTTAGGTCAGAGTGAGGGATTGAAGCCCATAGGTTCCTTTATTGCACTAAACACGTGGAAAGGAATAAAGCAGTACAAAGAGTGAGACCCAGTCTAAACCTAAAACAAGTCGACCTAGTTCACCGCTCAGTGCTGGGGAAAATTTTGCATCGTGTAATGCAGTTAGGTTGACCTTAACCACCTCTGTAGATGCAGCTAAGATGATGGAAGAATTCCTCTCAGAGAGATCGATTACCTGCAGTGACAGAAAATACCCTTCCATCTATGTAGAAATGTCTACACTGTAGCAACTGTACCTATAGCTACCTATAGCATGCTGTAGCTGCTGTAGTATAGATATACCCTAAGAATGGGCAGAGGGTGGCCTATAACCTTAGAGGGCTTGGGATCTGCAGCAAACCAGACCCAACCCCTGGGGATCCCTAAAAACTTTGGATCTGTGTCTCAGAAAAGGATTGAAAGAGTTTGGGGGAAGAAAAGCTCTGTAGAGGTGTATGTAAGCAATTGATTTTTCATTTCAATAACAGAGATTGGACGCATCTAGATTAATTTTTTGCCAGTTTAAAGCTAATATGCTTGCATGAAGCTTCTCTTTCAATGTAGACTATTTGGGGATTGTTTTTTAGATCTGCTTGGTGCAGTGTGCTCTTGAAGAGAAAAACAACTTCCTGACCTCACCTTAGGTATATGCAGAGCAAAAGGAACCTACCCTGGATCACTCAGCCAACACAACATCTAAAACAGAGCAACGTAGACATTGCTTGCAATCTATAGGGGCATTGGGGCTGCCTATTAATCATAAGGAGTAGCAGAAACAGGGGAATATTAATTACGACCTATGATTTTATATTTTCAGTCTTTTACCAGCTTCTTAACTAAAACAAATCAAATATGCTTGTCAAGCATCCAAATTCTGACCTTATTAGTAGTACTGGTAGTTATATTTTTACATACATCTCGTTCTAAGGGATTTTATAAAAACTTTTATTAAAGTAATACATACCTTCACAGCACACCATATAGCAAAGGCAATGATGAGGATCAGTGACACTATAACTATCCAATGGTGACGTGAGGATTCTTCTAAAAATATATAGTTCATATTAATTTCAAACAAACAGACAATATTAACATTTCTCAAGTGTCTCAGAAGGTTTAAAGCTTATGTGCTCCATCTAAGTGAAATACACAGCAGTGCAAGCTTGACTTAATACTCACAACAGTCCACAATGCACTGGAATGGGTTACCTAGGGAGGTGGTGGAATCTCCTTCCTTAGAGGTTTTTAAGGTCAGGCTTGACAAAGTCCTGGCTGGGATGATTTAGCTGGGAATTGGTCCTGCTTTGAGCAGGGGGTTGGACTAGATGACCTCCTGAGGTCCCTTCCAACCCTGATATTCTATGATTCTAATGGGCATGAGTCTATTACTTCTTTCCCGTTTGTAATTCATAAAGTTCTAACTGAGCTGGGAACTAATCTGTTCTTTCAATTAACATGACTGTAATCTTAACACTGAATTGCAATTTAATTTTTAATAAAAGATTTTAAGGTCCTGCAATCTTAAGAGAATATACATTTTCAAATAATAAGTACATTTGAAACCCAAATGGCTGAAAACACGCTCCTTTGCTTACTGCCACAGTCTCAAGGCAGAGCTGTGTGTGTGTGGCCTTATGGGGAGAGGGGCCATGGCTGGTGATTTCCATAACAGTCTAATTAAAAACAAGATCAACTGGTCCCATCCTGTAAATACTGTCTTTGGATATAGTGCTCACTACCATGAGTAGCCCCACTGCTTTGCAACCGGACCACTCAGCAGTAAATATTATACCTGGTAGTATAGCTGGCTGGGAAATGGAAATCCCTTCCAGTGAAACATTTTGCATTTCTGTAAGAAGAATTGAGTCTCGGATCAGGATGAAACCTCAGACCATGATTGACTGATTTTTGCAGGAAGGGTTTTAAAGAAAAAAAATTGTTTCAGGAGACTCAAAACAGAATTGTTGGCTTCCCGTCTGAAAGGAGAAGGAGATGTTCATTGGGCCATTAGTCATATTCATGAATGTGTTACGGCCTTTTAAGGAACTTGGAGCCATCTGCACCCTGCAACTGTAGCCCCTCGCCTCCTCTTTCAGGGTGAGATTGCTTCCTTAGAGTCATCTCCTGCTTGCCCCCACTCTTTTTATATTTTTGGAGTACACATGCTTGTGACCTAATGATGGATTATTGAAAAGGAGGGCTTTCCAAACTGACCAAGGATCAAGCTTGCCCATGATTGGACCACATTGTGAGGGTCCAAGATATGCAACAATGCCCTGAGTTGCTCAGAAAACGTCTAGGGAGGTCAGGTGCCATAGGGTGGAATAAGCTAGAACTACAATTTTGACCGTTACGGGGAAGAATGTGTGTTCTTGGACCACCACAACACCAACAAAGGCTGACATCCCTGCTTTCAAAAGCTGGTCCTATAGAAACAGGAGACAAAGACAACCACAGGCTACACAAGCCTCACCAGCCAAGTTGCCCAGAAGACCATGCTGGTGAGAGGTACTAACCAGAGACCACATCACCTGGTCCCACAAGCTGCATTCTTGACTCTGAAGACCACACAAGCAAATAGTGAATCTTTGTTTTTCCTTAAGCAACCTTTTTTCCCTGTTTTATTATTGTGACAGAGGAACCACAGAGTCAAATTTCAGGAAGTAGCATTGTGATCTGACACCTGGGGTTGCAGTGCCACTCAGTGGAGGCACTCTCTGCCCATTTTGCCCCCTCTTCTGGGTGGCCCTGATACCAGGTAGTCGAAGAGGACAGCAAAACCCCTCTGCTCTATAAAATGGAAGTAAGAGTTGCTATGTTATCCAAGTAGAGTAGTCAGATCAGGGAGAAGCCAACAATAAGTCACTAAGCACATAGGAATGTTGGGAGGAGGCTAAATATTACCTTGAGTGCCAAGAGGCAAACAAGTTTGATTCTCAATCTAAGACGTTCAGCCTGCGTAGTTGCCAGGAGCAAGATCGTACAATTGGGGTTTAGAGCAAAACAGACAACTGCCTCCTTTAATCTTGCAGTTACCATTTGTAAGAACTGACCCTGTGCGGTCAGCTCTGTCAATCTGATTACTCAATTAGTTGGTGAGTCAATTCAATAAATTCCTTGATTTATTGACTCAGTTCCATCTGTGATCTTGATTTGATAATTAGTCTCTCTCATTCCCAGTTAGGTTAATAAAAGTTTATAGCAGTTAGCCTTAGCAAGTTTTTTTCATTTTAAGTTTGCTTGTTTATTAATTTGTAATAAAACCCATCCCAAGTATACAGAGAGAGATCTTATTTCAAATTTGCAACTGCAGGAGAAATCTTGAGAATGAAGGTAAATTAACTGAAGTATTTGAGAGCCACATTCATGAATTCTTAGATTCCAAGGCCGATAGGCGCCGACTTCCCTTTTGCCCGGTGGTTGCTTGACCCCCCCAACACCTGTGCAGCACCCTCGCCCCCCCATTCCACCCCTTCCCCAAAGTCTCCACCCCCATTCCCCCCCTTTCCCCCAAGTCCCTGCCCCGCCTCTTCTCCACCTCCTCCCCTGAGTGCGCCACTTCCCTGATCCTCCTGCTCCCTCCCGGAAAGCCCAAAGCACCGCCAAACAGCTGTTAGGCGGCAAGGCGATGGGAAGCGCTGGGAGGGAGGGGGAGGAGCGGGGACACGGCACGTTCGGAGGAGGAGTAGGCGAGGAGAGGGCAGGGGGAGCTTGGCTTCCGGTGGGTGCTGAGCACCTGCTAATTTTTCCCCGGGGGTGCTCCAGCCCTGGAGCCCTGGAGCACCCACGGAGTCGGCGCCTATGCCAAGGCCAGAAACGACCAATGAGATCATCTAGTCTGAGCTCCTGGTTAACACATGCCATAGAACAACGTGATCCTTTCCTGTCCCTAAATTAAAACCTTTGCTCCTCACACAGGGTGTGCTCTCTGAGACACAAAGACAAAGCTAGAACTCGCATTGTGTGGAATCCTGTCTAACAAACAAACCTCCTGTTTTCTTTGCTCTATACTATTTAAACTTTCACAGACACACACACACTTGAAGCAACATTGTCTATTCTCAGATCTGCACCAAGCTTGGAGAAGGTAGGGCACAGTTTAAATTTACTGCTTCTTTCTCCATCACCCTTCATTACGTCCAGCTGTATCTCTTCCCTTTTCCCTCTCCACTCAGCAAGTGAGGTACTTTAAAGTTCTCATTTTACTTAAGACTGAACTGGGATCCCTAAACCAGCTCCGGTCTAAGTAATTGCATTTAACAGCCCATGCTTCTCAAACGCTGTGATTGAGAGGAGATTTTTTTGTTTGTTTTCGCTTTCAAGTACTGCATGGAGAAAAAACTCCAAACAACAAATTACATTCCCTAACAATTGTTTACATTATAAATTCTGAATACTAGATTTAACTTACTATTTGACCTTCACTGAGAGAGAACTGGAAAGAGATGGATAAGCTATTCACTGAGTCCCCAGCACTACAATGATAAATATAGCCAAGAGGTCTCACAGCTAAAAATCCACTACAGGTCTCATAAAGTTTAGCCATGCATATAAAAATTCACTTTTGTAAGTGTAAATAAATGTCTTCTATTTGGTATAAAATTGAAAAAAATACAAAATAACTGTGTTGACGTCCAGTGAATTTTCTTTATCAGCTGGCATTGTAGAGTGCGGTTTGTGAGTTTACCATATGTCTGAGGGCAGTTGGTGCCAAGATGTCTCCATCAACAGATGGCATTTAGGGCCTGATCCTGCAAGTTGCTGGGTACTCTCAGTTCCAGCTGAAGTCAGCGGGAACCGGCGACACTTGGCACCTCACAAGGCTGTGTCCAAAATCAGCTACTGATATAAAAAAAAATCTCCAAATCTCTCAAGTAAATAAATCTCAATGTTCAGAAAAGTCTAACCTTGCTTTTTTCTCATCCAGATCAATATTTCTCTAATAAAATACTACAACATTATTCTACCTCTGTAGCAGGGCCGGCTCCAGGCACCAGCCGAGCAAGCTGGTGCTTGGGGCAGCAGATTGTACGAGGTGGCATTCCGCCCAATCCTAGGGTGGCACGGCCGCTTTTTTGTTGTTGTTGTTGTTGTTGTTCTGCTCTGGCCGCCCTGTAGGGGGCGGTGGCGCAGAGGAGGGGAGCGCCCTGCAGCAAGCCCGGTAGGGCAGCCAGCGTCCATCCCTCCCAGCCGACCGCGGCGTGGAGCCCTCTTGGCAGGCGGTGCAGCGGTTGGGGCCGCGTGGCAGCGCCCCACTAAAGCCCTGGCCGCCCCTCTTCTCTCTCTCCCCCCGCTCCCTCCCCCTCCCCCCCGCTAGCGGGGGCACCAGTGCAGGGAGTCCCCCTGCACCCTGGCTCCGGCGGCGCCGCAGGTTTTTGTGATTGGTTTTTTTTTTTGGCTTGGGGTGGCAAAAAAGCCAGAGCCGGCCCTACTCTGTAGGAATATAGGCCCACACTAGATTTAGATGAACTATGATTTTAAAATGAGTTGGGATATTAGCATGAACAATTGGCCCAAAGCATGGAACCAAAAAGAATGATACCATAATAAAGAAGAGTAATCGTATTACACTTGTAGCAACCCTTCAAAATACCAGTGTTAACTTATTTAAGGTTTGGCCTAAAATAATAGAAATAAAATATAATTAATTGGGTACCAGGTGCAGTAAAGAATTGGCTATAGACGAAACTCCATCTGACCTTAGCTAAGATCTGACCATTGATAATGCCATCACTTGTTTGTTAAAGGGAATAAAAGAGTAAACTCTTAAAGGGTGCATTGTTAATACCTGTCTGACCAAGTTGGAGCCAACCAGTATGGGTCTAAACACCCCTGGGATTAGTCAATTTGTAACTATCTTGATCAAATGCCTATAAATGTTTTGTTACTGTTTGGATGTAGTAAACAGCTTTGTAGGCACGTTTAGAGCAATTGTATAAATACCATTAGGTCTTTGGTTCAATAAAGGAATTTATGGTTAAATTAACTTCAACTTGTGTCTCTCAGAGGACTTGAGGTCATTTTTCCTGACATTTTGCAGATTTGAATTGACATTTTTCTCCCCAACCTGCAGTGTAGAAATTGCGGCAACTTACCCCCAACGTGCAAAATTCTTACAGTGAGTTGTGTATAGTGAGGTGTTGAAATATTGCACATGTATTCTCCACTGTCTGCCAGAGTAAGATCCCTTAAGATTACTGAGTAGTTCTGTTCACTGATTGTCTCCCAAGAGAATCGAGGTTTAAACTGTTCAGGGGGTTGTGATGAGTTGTCGGAGGATGCCAAAACCAAGGTAGATGCAGTTCTGATTATTGTCCAAGTAACTATGAAGTCTTTAGCATATGGAGACCCTTCAGCCATAAATTCACATGGAATTGAAACATTATCTCCTTCCTTTTTAAAAAACGGATCTGAAATATACAATTTAAAAAGCAACAATTAATGGGAAAGCAATGGTTTGAGCAAGTAAAGGATGCTCAGACTTTTTGTGCACTATTTTTGAAGCAATCTTTTGATATAATTGTACTGATACTTCCCTATAAGCCTCGCAAGACATCCGATTGCAGAAACCACTACTTGAAAGAGTCATTTCAGACACTGTTGTTTAGCCGTAGGCCTGGTCTACACTATGACTTTAATTCGGATTTAGCAGCGTTAAATCGAATTAACCCTGCACCCGTCCACACAACGAAGCCATTTATTTAGAAATAAAGGGCTCTTTAAATCGATTTCTGTATTCCTCCCCGACGAGGGGAGTAGCGCCAAAATCGATATTGTCATTTTGAATTATGGTTAGTGTGGCCGCAATTCGATGGTATTGGCCTCCAGGAGCTGTCCCACAATGCACCATTGTGACCACTCTGGACAGCAATCTGAACTCGGATGCACTGGCCAGGTAGACAGGAAAAGCCCCGCGAACATTTGAATTTCATTTCCTGTTTGCCCAGCGTGGAGAGCACAGGTGACCACAGATAGCTCAGCACATCAGCACAGGTAACCATGCAAGCCGATAATCGAAAAAGAGCACCAGCATGGACCGTACGGGAGGTACTGGATCTGATCGCTATATGGGGAGAGGATTCAGTGCTAGCAGAACTTCGTTCGAAAAGACGAAATGCCAAAACTTTTGAAAAAATCTCCAAGGGCATGATGGAGAGAGGCCACAATAGGGATTCAGATCAGTGCCGCGTGAAAGTCAAGGAGCTCAGACAAGCCTATCAAAAAACAAAAGAGGCAAACGGTCGCTCCAGGTCAGAGCCGCGGACATGCCGCTTCTACGCTGAGCTGCATGCAGTTCTAGGAGGGGCCGCCACCACTACCCCATCTCTGACCGTGGATTCCGAGGTGGGGATAATCTCATCAGCTACACCTGAGGATTCTGCGGACAGGGAAGAGGAGGAGGAGGACGACGAGCTTGCGGAGAGCACCCAGCACTCCGTTCTCCCCAACAGCCAGGATCTTTTTCTCAGCCTGACTGAAGTACCCTCCTAACCCTCCCAAGCCAATATTCAAGACCATGACCCCATGGAAGGGACCTCAGGTGAGTTTACCTTTTAAAAAAATATAAAACTTGTTTTAAATGCAAGCGTTTTTTAATGATTACTTTGCCCTGAGGACTTGGGATGCATTCGCGGCCAGTACAGCTCCTGGAAAAGTCTGTTAACGTGTCTGGGGATGGAGCGGAAATCCTCCAGGGACATCTCCATGAAGCTCTCCTGGAGGTACTCCAAAAGCCTTGCCACAAGGTTTCTGGGCAGTGCAGCCTTAATCCGTCCTCCATGGTAGGACACTTGACTATGCTATGCTTGCACCAAGTAATCTGGTATCATTGCATTACAAAGCCTGGCAGCATATGGTCCTGGTGTTTGCTGGCATTCAAGCAACATCCGTTCTTTATCTCGCTGTGTAATTCTCAGGAGAGTGATATCGCTCATGGTAACCTGGTTGAAATACGGGAATTTAATTAAGGGGACAGAGGTGGCCGTTCCTACTGGGCTGTTTGCCTGTGGCTGAAAAGAAATCCTTCCCTGCAGTTAGCCAAGCACAGGGCGGGGAGGAATTGGCCCTGAGCTTTTCCCGTTTGGCTAACAGGGATCTTCCCTGTTACCAGCCATGCGGTGGGGGGAGGGGTACAGCGATCATCCCAGATAATTCATGGCGGGAGGGAGCAGTGGGCGGGTTAGTTTGGTTTCTGCAGGGATCTTCCCTGATACCAGCCACGCGGTGGGGGGAGGGATAAAGCGATCATCCAAGAGAATTGGATGGTGGGGGGGTTAGTTTGTTTTCTGCTGCTGAAGGTTAACAGGAAAACCGCAGCAGTTAACGGGCTTTGCTTGGTATGTGGGAAAGGAGGGCGCAGAAGCTGAAAGACAATGGCTTACTATGGCCGCATGCAAGCTGAATTCTGTTGCCCGGACCTGCGTCTGTGATCTCTAACACCAAAGCCACAGGCACACAATATTAAGATGGAAAAAGCGACCTTGTACTGAAATCACATGCGCTATGTAATGTGAATAGTGGTGTTCACCATGAAAGAGTATAAGCATTGTTCTGTAAAATGTATCATTTTAAAAACTTCTCTCCTTTTTTTTCAACCCTCCCTCCAGCAGCTGCAAATTTTTCAAGCCTCCCTCCTCCATCCCGAAGGCTATCTCAGATAATGCGGCGGAGAAAGAGGACGCGAGACGAGATGTTCATGGAAATAATGGAATGCACCCACAATGAAAGAGCTCATTTGAATGAGTGGAAGGACATGGTAGCTAAATTTAGAAAAGATGCCAGTGAACGTGAGGTCATGAGGGACGCTCGAGATGAGAGGTGGCAGGCTGCAACGCTGGGGCTGCTGCATGATCAAACAGACATGCTCCGGCGTCTGGTGGAGCTTCAGGAACAGCAGCAGGATAACAGACTGTCGCTGCAGGCGCTGTATAACCTCCCTCCCCCCTCACCATGTTCCATAGCCTCCTCACCCAGACATGTAAGAACACGGAGGGGGGGGGGGAAGCGGGAGGCTCCGTGCACCCTCCCACTCCACCCCCGTGGACAGCCCAACCAAAAGGCTGTCATTATATTGAATTTTTTCAGTGGCCTTTTACTTCCCTCCTATCCTTCTCCCAAACCTCACCCAGATTACCTTGTCGGTTCTCTCCCTATGTTTATAATCAATTAATAAAGAATACATGATTTTTAAATGATAGTGACTTTATTTCCTTTGAAAGCAAGCTGGGGGAAGGGGAAGGGGGAGGGTGGGTTCCTTACAAAGAATGAGTCAATAAAGGGGCGGGTTTTCATGAAGGCAAAAAACAGAAATTTCACACTGTAGCCTGGCCAGTCATGAAACTGGTTTTCAAAGCTTCTCTGATGCACAGCGCTTCCTGGTGTGCTCTTCTAATTGCCCTGGTGTCTGGCTGCGTGTAATCAGCAGCCAGGCGATTTGCCTCAGCCTCCCACCCCACCATAAAGGTCTCCCCCTTACTTTCACAGAGATTGTGGAGCACACTGCAAGCAGAAATAACAATGGGGATATTGGTTTGGCTGAGGTCTGAGCGAGTCAGTAACGATTGCCAGCGACCTTTTAAACGGCCAAATGCACATTCTACCACCATTCTGCACTTGCTCAGCCTGTAGTTGAACAGCTCCTGACTCCTGTCCGGCTGCCTGTGTATGGCTTCATGAGCCATGGCATTAAGGGGTAGGCTGGGTCCCCAAGAATAACTATGGGCATTTCAACATCCCCAACGGTTATTTTCTGGTCCGGGAAGTAAGTCCCTTGCTGCAGCCGTTTAAACAGATTAGTGTTCCTGAAGATGCAAGCGTCATGAACCCTTCCCGGCCAGCCCACGTTGATGTTGGTGAAACGTCCCTTGTGATCCACAAGTGCTTGCAGCACCATTGAAAAGTACCCCTTGCGGTTTATGTACTGGATACCCTGGAGCTCCGGTGCCAAGATAGGGATATGGGTTCCCACCACAGTTAGGGAATCCCGTTGCAGCAAAGCCATCCAGTATGACCTGCACATTTCCCAGAGTCACTACCTTTCGTAGCAGCACCTCAGCGATTGCTTTGGCTACTTGCATCACAGCAGCCCCCACAGTAGATTTGCCCACTCCAAATTGATTCCCGACTGACCGGTAGCTGTCTGGCGTTGCAAGCTTCCACAGGGCTATCGCCACTCGCTTCTCAACTGTGAGGGCTGCTCTCATCTTGGTATTCTGGCGCTTCAGGGCAGGGGAAAGCAAGTCACAAAGTTCCAAGAAAGTGCCCTTACGCATGCGAAAGTTTTGCAGCCACTGGGAATCGTCCCACACCTGCAACACTATGTGGTCCCACCAGTCTCTGCTTGTTTCCCGGGCCCAGAAATGGCGTTCCACGGCTATAACCTGCCCCATTAACAGCATGATCTCCAAAGCACCGGGTCCCGCGGTTTGAGAGAATTCCATGTCCATATCCTCATCACTCTCGCTGCCGTAGCCTACTCCTCGCCGCCTGGTTTTGCAAGTTCTGGTTCAGCATAAACTTCACGTTAATGCGCGAGGTGTTTACAATGTTCATGACTGCTGTCTTGAGCTGAGCGGGCTCCATGCTTGCCGTGGTATGGCGTCTGCACTATTCACCCAGGAAAAAGGCGCGAAACGGTTGTCTGCCATTGCTTCCCTGGAGAGGGGGGAAGATATACCCAGAACCACCCGCGACAATGTTTTTGGCCCCATCAGGCAGTGGGATCTCAACCCAGAATTCCAATGGGTGGAGGAGACTGCGGGAACTATGGGATAGCTATGGGATAGCTACCCACAGTGCAACGCTCCAGAAATCGACGCTAGCCCCGGTACATGGACGCACACCACCGAATTAATGTGCTTAGTGTGGCCGCATACATTCGACTGTATACAATCTGTTTCCAAAATTCGAATTATATAAATTCGGATTAATCCCGTAGTGTAGACATACCCTTAGTAGTTGGTTTAAGCAAACAAACAAAAAGGGGTGACGGTGGAGAGGTGGCAACTGCTTTATATTAAATGAGTTTCTGTTTTTGCCAATGCAAAGAGGGTTTTTTCTTAGATGTGAACATTTCCCTATTGAGTCACTCCTACTAACTCTGTAATCTTGTGTTAGCTTTGCTTTCTGACTCTTATGCAAACAAAAGGCACCACCTAGTTTATTTTTACTCTCTAAGCTGCATGAAGTCCAAAAAGTAAAGAGCATAAAAGGTGCAAAATTAGACTCCATTTATTTTTGGTTAAAGATCTAAGGTTTTTAGAACACAGGTTCTAAATAAAGTTCATTATTAATGTACTAGTTTAAAATATGAAATTAAATTTAGATATCATTTTTTTTTTAACCTTTAAGGGAGAAAAATATCTGGACACCACAATTGTTTGGTGCCTAACATTTCATCTTAGTTAATTGCCTAAAATAAAATCTAGTACTACCACACAGCTCCTAAAGTAAACAACAGTGGTGGAACAGAGTCCTCAACTATAAGGATTAGGAGAGGGAAAAAATATTAACATTTAGAGAGTGTTACCGGTTTTTTTCTTTTATTTAAGGGGGGGGGGGGAAGGCTTCCTAAAGGATACTTACAGATTAGTAGTGATCAAAGGAAGATATTAAGTAGGACAGAAATTCTCATATACTCACACAAATTCACAGTGCCTTGGGATGAAATATTGCAAGTGCTAGGTGTAGAGTTTATGACTGAGAATAGTGACTCACTTCAATAGGCACAAACGAATGAAGAGGGATGGTTGGCAACTTGTATTGGGGCAGGGAGCCATAACATTTCTACACTACATTAGCATGCTTGGTGTGTGGGACAAGGTCTACATGATGAGCAAGGGGCACGATTCCCAGCTTGTGTACACACATTTACATTAGCATGCTAAAAATAGTAGCGTAACCATGATAGCATGGGCTACAGCGACACAGGCTACAAACCCACCTGATCCCTGAGTACGTACTTGGGGCAGCTAGCCCATGTCATCACTGCCTGTGCTACTGCAGCTACACTACTATTTTTAGTTCGCTAGCTCCGATGAGAGCTAGTACAAGTATGTCTTCACAAGTTGGGACTCGCACCTCCAGCTCATAGTGTAGATGTAGCTGACATGAGGGGATATGGAGAGTGACTCTGAGGGCCAACAGGGGGAAAAAAACTGCACTCCACATTGCCTCTTGCCTGGCTAGCAGAAGGCTACATGATCTCAAAAGGTTTAGGTAAGCAGCCAGAAATCTGGATGCTTATCCAGACCAATCCCCTAACCCTTTTGAATTTCACTTGCTGTTAGTAAGGACAAATTCTAGCCAATGTGAGGCATTTATAACACTCAGCACCATGTGACCTTTAAGATGTGGGATTCCATTAATGAGCTGCGTTAATATGCTACAGTACACACATTCAGAACAAAATTCTGCTCTGCGGAGTGCATAGTGGATTGAGAACTATGAGTTCTGTGCATGGGCTGTAGGGAGCGCAGAGTAGTGGAGTCAAGGTCAATCTTGCAGATCTGACAGGAAACTTTGCTCTTTCATTGCTGTTGCCTCAATTAAGAAATATTTCTTAAGAGATAAGAGCCTCAGGAAAGCAATGGTTATTTGCTGAAATGGATTTCTAGGGAATGCAAAAAAAGCCCGATGCAGCAGGAGTAAGTGGACCATAGGGGAGAGCTAAATTTCAGTGGCTCTGTTTTTCCTTATGGAGTGACACCATCTATTTTCTGCCCAAGTGTATTTTGTTATTTGAATCTGGACAATCTGTTTGGCTGCTGCTCCACTCCCCTCCCCCTCAGGCCCTTTGGGTTTGGATAGAAGTGAGAAGATGTGATCTGGGGAAAGGGCGGGGGGCAGAAAGAAGACAGGGAAGACAAATGGTAGTGAATAGACTCAAATAAGCAATAGGGGATGGACAGATTGGTAACTAGAACAATAGATGAGGAACAGTTCTCCCCCCCGCTGCTACTGTGCAGAGCAGGCAGGGTGAAAGGAGAATGCTTTAGGTCAGCCACAGGTAATGTCTGGCTGGGTCACCTGGACAATGGGAGAGAAAGAGGTCAGGGATGGATTGGGACAATTAAAAAAAAAAAAGGGAGCATCTCTTACAAGTGATCTTTACGGTAATAAGTACAATGGATCCCAAATCCAGATTGAGGCTATTGAGTGCTACTGTAATATAAAATTAATATGGGCACTAAACAAAGCTAGCTGCCCCAGTGTATTAAATGGACACAAGCCGAGCTACAGCCATTTAGAGTTGGCTATAGGCAAGTCTTACTCTTGGGTGATGCTGTGTGATAGGTTTGCAATGACACTCCAAACCACATTATGGTTGTGTTTAAAAACTCCAGCCAGGGTCATAAGGTTCACAAACCTATGGAGGAAACCTTTGTGAGTTTGAAATAGTTCGAAATTCGAAGTTCGAAATTCATTGTTGTGCAACTTGGGAGGTGGAAAACCCACATGGTCAAAACCTAAGCATGAAGCTGCCACACTCGAAATAAATGCATTTCACAGTTCTGAAATTTGGGGGTGAATGTTGAGGGGTTTTCACTCATCTCAGCCTAGCTGGTTTTATAATCAGCGGAGTTCTATGGAAGGTTATGTAACCTTAACTATTGTCTCTCTACCAATCCAGCACAATGTAAATGCATGCACTCATTATGGCTCAACTGTCATGGGCTATATATGTTTAAGGGATGGAGAATAGTTCAATCCTACCTTCCATTTTCCATTCAGCAGTCCAATTTTGGTTGTGAAATTGAACGTGACACTGGTAAGAAGAAACTTTGTTTGTAATGATCTGCTCACTTCTAACTAAATAGAGAGGGCCATCCTGGGTTACTTCCATTTTTGTGTTTTGCATAGATGTACTGTTATATGCCCACGTTATGTTTGGCTCAGGATAAATACGAAAGGCAAGACATTTCAACAGTCTCTCTGTGTCTCGTTTTTCATATTCCATTGCATAAGAGGGGGAAACTGTAAAGACAAAAAAAAAAGTCTGATACTTTCAACATTCGGCTTAACTTGGTGCGATTGGTTTTCTGGAATAATATAGGAGAGAATCTGCAGAACACAGAAGCCAAATCCAATTATTTGTGTTTAATTCAGACTACAGTGTTGCATTTGCCCCATTATCAATCATCAGTTTCCAAACTTCAGTGAGAATCTACCCTCCACACTTACTATTTAAGTTCACCCGCTACCCAATTGCATCCCGCAGACCTGCAGTGATTTTAGCCTCAAATGACTGCACTGTAGCTTTTCATCCTCTGCTAGAACTAGGTTATTTCTTTTACAGCTAGGGTGACCAGATGTCCCGATTTTTATAAGGACAGTCCCGATTTTTGGGTCTTTTTCTTATATAGGCTTCAATTACCTCTCACCCCCATCCCAATTTTTCACACTTGCTGTCTGGTCACCCTATTTACTGCTGAAATGCAACAGTGAAGTATAGAGCTGCCTTTTAGTGCTGATAGACTGGAAAGATATTGGTGCTACTACCCGGTGTGAGGTATTTCAATTTCAGGTGAGAGAGAAGAGAATAAGATCTGCTACCTGTGCAGTTCAAGTATGTTAAATATCCTCCTGACCTGTTACATGCAGACTGACTTCCACATCTGTTTTACCGTGATATGTCCCCACATAGCAGCTGTAGGAGCCCTCATCACTCAGGCTCAGGTTACTCAGTTTCAAAGAGGCATTTCCATTGGGAATTTGTTCATGAAAAAGGGATGTTCTCCCCTTGTACTCAGAGTCTTGATGTTCTAGCTGATCCTTCTCATAGTAGTAGCTGTGCACATTTTTGTTCCCTTTCTTCCAGTAAATTACTTCATCTTTCGCAGGTTCAAAAAAGCAAGGAAGGATAACATCTTCGGAAAATCGCCCAGTTTCAGGACCTTGAAAACACAGTGCACATACTATAAGTGTATGAACATTTCTGAATGGGTTACCGAAAATAAATTAGGTAAGTCCATGTACTTCCTCCCCCCACCTCCACCCTCAAATAAAACTACAACTGCAGTCCAGCTGAATTGATCTTCAGGCCCTAACAGGTGCACATCTCCCACCATTTGTTTGTTTGTTTAAACGTATGCCCATTGTTATAATTTCATGTCACCCTCAGACCTCCCTGAAGCAGAGAGGTTGGGATGACAGTCACATAATCCTTACTCCAGTACACCAGTATTTTAATGCGTGACACTCACATTCAGACATACTCAACTCTGCATCACTGACATTCTAGACTGCAGCCTTCCAGTGCCCAAACTAATAATTGGGATTTATATACAGTAACTCCTCTCTTAACGTCATCCCAGTTAACGTTGTTTCGTTGTTACATCACTGATCAATTAGGGAACATGCTCGTTTAAAGTTGTGCAATGCTCCCTTCAGAGCCGGCTCCAGGCACCAGCCTTCCAAGCAGGAAGCCTTCCAGCTTCTATGTTCAGTTGCCCCTGGGGGCAATTCGGCGGCTTCTGTCTTCTGGCTGAAGACAGAAGCTGCCGCCGAATTGCCACCCCGTGGAAACGCACGTGCCGCCCTAACAGCACATGGACTGCCCCTGCCGTCCGCGGTGGCAATTCGGCGCGCTGCTTGGGGCGGCAAAAACAGTAGAGCCGGCCCTGGCTCCCTTATAACGTCATTTGGCAGTCGCCTGCTTTGTCCACTGCTTGCAGGAAGGGCAGCCGGTTGGAGCTAGCTGGTGGGGTCTTGGAACCAGGGTGGACCAGCAGTCCCCCCCATCAGCTCCCCTAAGTTCCCTGTGTAGCAGCCACCCAGCAGGCTATCGATTGCCGGGCAGTTCAGCTGTCCCTCCCCACACTGCCCTGTGCTCCTCCTGGGAGCACTTACTTGCTGTGCCGAGGGTGGGGGAAGAGGGGTGCTAATGTCAGGGTGTCCCTCTACCCACACTCCTGTACCCCATCTCCACAGAGTGGGGGGAGGGGGGACATGACAAGGCTCAGGATGAAGGGAACTTGCTGGCAGCAGCTGCTGTCTCAACTTGCTGATCTATTTAAAAAGGCAAGGTACTTACAGTTGGGTCAGCGTACTTAAAGGAGCAATACGTCTCTCTCTCTCTCTCTTGCTCACACACACGAGGTTTGTGTCTCCGTCTCTCTCTCTCTCTCTCTCTCACACACACACACACGCGCGCACACACACACACACGCATGCATCCCTCCGCACTTTGAAAAGTGGCGGAGTGGTGCACTTGAATGGGATAGCGTGGGTTCATCATCACGTTCAGTTTCCGCAGGGAATGTTTGCCGCCACTGCCATGTGTCTATTGTGTCTCCTCCCTCCATTCGTGCTGCCTTGTAGAGTGTGAGGCTACATTAACAACAATGTATTAACCCTTGAGGTTTCAGCTGAGTGCTAGTTCATCATTTAGCAGCAAAGCATTCCCTGGGAAATATCCAACCCTCTGAGGGCTTGTCTACATTACTCACTGGATCAATGGTGAAGACACCACGGTAAGTAGATCTAAGTACGTCTACTTATTCACGTTGCTGAAGTTGTGTAACTTAGATAGATTCCGCCCCCGCCCCCCCCCCCCCGCCCCAGTGTAGACCAGGCCTGACTCCACCACCTCAACCAAGCTTCACAATCATCATTGCTGTGTACAGTATTAAATTGTTTGTTTAAAACTTAGAGAGAGAGAGAGAGAATGTGTGTGTGTGTGTGTGTGTGTGTGTGTGTGTGTGTGTGTGTGTGTGTGTCTTTTATCTGGCGAAAAAAATTTCCCTGGAACCTAACTCCCCCTATATATATTAAGTCTTATGAGGAAATTGGATTTGCTTAACATCCTTTCGCTTAAAGTAGCATTTTTCAGGAACATAGCTACAACGTTAAGCGAGGAGTTACTCCAGAGCTTTACAGCTCCAGTACGCTGTACCAACATTAGCTAATTAACCATAGCCCTTTATATTGTTCTAACATTTATAAGTTAAACATAGCATTACTTGAGGTTCTTTTATCTCAGATGGTAGGGAGCCTATTGATTTGGATCTAAAGTTCCTGGGTGCTCTCTCTGCTGTTACCCTGAAGACCTGGGGAGCAACATCGGGTAGAATAGCTGATAATTGATACTGTCAGTATAATCAGAGAATTGTTACAATTGTCTGATTGATATATTTGGAATTGGGATCAACGTTGACTTAAACTAGGGTGACTGTATGTTAACCACACCTATTGAATGGAACGTCACGCCTGCTCAAGGATATATCATCATAATGTTGTATTCCGAGGGCTGCAGCCTACAGAGGAGAACAGACCTGCTACAGATAATGAAGATTCTCAAGTGGGAGGGGCTGATACTTTAGAACAGAAAGTCCCAGCATACTAAGACCTACCTACTCAAGAAACTCTGTTGTTCTTAGATTGCTGCTTTCTTGTGCTTCAAGCTGTCTTCATATATCAAAGGAGAAAAGAGCACGGCCGAGTTTGTTTCCTTTGCTGCAATTCAATCCATTTATGAGGACATCCTTATTTTGCTTTGAGTGACATATCAATTGAGTGCCTTAAGCTGATTCTTTACCATGATTTTTATCTTGACAATGTCCCTTTTAAATAATTCACCTCTCGAAAAAAAAAACTTTAATTTCTTTATCATTTCCATGAACACACAGCTAAAACTTACCTGAAAATACAGCATACAAATGAAACAGAAAGATGAGTATTTTCTGCACCTTCATGTCTTCTTTGATTCACAGTAGTTTCATTTCTAACTGATAACATAGAGGAGGAAAAAAAACAGTTTAAGGCCTGTCAAATGCTTATCCTATTGTACTGTATCAATAACAATTATTATAATGTTATTTATATAGCTCTAGATGTGGAGGGGCCTTTCTAGACATAGTGCAGGTCTGTTATCAAGAGTTTAAAGTCCTGATTCTGCAACATTTCAAGAGGGTGAACTCTTGCACCATTGTGGAGCCTCAATGACTTTAACAGGGCTCCAGGCTAATGCAGGGGTGTGCTCACACCTACCAGCTATATGATCATGGACCTAAATGGGAAATGTACAAACAACTCCACTGCTAATCCCAAGCATTCAAAAATCAGGAGTCAGGCCCCCAAAATCATAAGGGGCTTAAAAATCACAATTTAAAGGGCGGGATGGGGAATGTCTTCTGGTTTCTGGGCCTTCAGCGTTCATATTTTCAAGATTTTCTCTGCAACTTTGAGGGCTAGAAACTTGATTTAACAAAAATGGAAACTGATAATGTCACATAAAAGAAAATTACCAGTCTTTAATCTGTTGTGAGGAACCATTAAAGACAAATGTGATAAGACTAATTATTGTATGCAGCAAAGTTATGCAATTAACTTTGTAGTTCAGAGAATGGTGAGATTTAAACTAACAGCTCAATTCTGCCCCTATTTATCATCATCATCATCATGTTACCATTACGCTTCTAGCGTTTAGGGCAGTGACAAAGCTCCTCCACGCCTGTCTGTTTCTGGCAAGTCTTTCAATGGCTCCCCAGCTGTGCCCCAAGTTTTTCAGCTCAGTTTCCACAGCTCTTCGCCATGTTGTTTTCGGGCGGCCTCATTTTCGCTTGCCTTCAGGTGTCCATCATATTGCTACTCTGGTAATGGAATCAGTTTCCATCCAAAGCACATGGCCAATTCATCTCCAGTGCCTCCTGGCAATGATGGTGCTCATATCCTCTTGATTGCACTGTGTCAATAGATCTTGGTTTGAGATTGTTCTGGGCCAAAAGATACAGAGGATTTTTCTGAGGCAGGTTGTATGGAATGAAGACAGTTTGGACATGTCATACATTGTCATTCCCCAGCATTCTGTACTGTAAAGTAATGTTGAAAGTACGCAGCTCTGATAAATCTTGAGTTTGGTTTTGGTTTTGTATTTTTTATTATTTCAGACTGTATTTAAGCTCCTGAAGGTGTTCCTGGCTTTATCGATTTTGTTCTGGATGTCCTGGCTTGTTCCACCATCCTGGCTGATGGTGCTGCCCAAGTATGTGAATGTTTCTACATTGGTGAGAACATAATCCTCTATCAAGGATGGCGAGGCAATATTAAAGGTCATATTATCTGTCTTATTGTGATTGATTTTCAGTCCAATTTGCTGGCTGAATGCATTGAGTCAAGTTGTTTTTCCTTTTATATGGTGTTGGGTATATGACAGGAGAGCAACATCATCTGTGAAGTCCAGGTCTTCTAGGGATGAGAAGGGTGTCCATTTAAGGCCTCTAGGGCCTGGTCCACACTAACCCCCCACTTCGGACTAAGGTACGCAAATTCAGCTATGTTAATAACGTAGCTGAATTCGAAGTACCTTAGTCTGAACTTACCGCGGGTCCAGACGCGTCAGGGAGGCTCCCCCATCGATGCCGCGTACTCCTCTCGCCGAGCTGGAGTACCGGCTCTAGACCGCGTCTAGACCAGACGCGATAAATTGATCCCAGAACATCGATTGCCTGCTGCCGGACCCGGAGGTAAGTGTAGACGTACCCTTGGAATGTCTTCTGTTGTACACTGCATTACCTTGTCAATGGCAGTGTTGAAGAGGATTGCAGACACGACACACCCCTGATGTACTCCTGTTTTGACTTCAAAACTGAGCTCATGGTGATCAACACTGCATGTAAAGTTGAAATAGAAGCTTTTGATGATGTTGATTATATGGAGAGGGATTCTATATGCCTGCAGAATGCACCATAGGCTGGTCCTGTGAATACTATCAAAAGCCTTCTCAAAGTCTATGAAGTTTATGTAGCGCTGCTGTTGCCATTCTAAGCATTGTTCTATTATGTTTCGTCGAGTTAAGATCTGGTCTGTGCATCCATGCCCTTTCTGAAAACCTGCTTGCTCTTTTCTGAGAATGCTATCAACATATCTGGACTATGATCTTACACAAGACTTTGCTCAGCACAGATAAAAGTGAGATACCACGCCAGTTATTACAATCACTGAGAGCTCCTTTCTTTGGTAACTTCACTATAACCCCATTGGTCCACTCACCTGGCACTTTTTCCCTTTCCCAGACTGATGTAAATAGAGGGGCCAGGATAGATGCTGCTAAATCTGGATTTACCTTGAACAATTCTGCATTCAAGTTATCCTTGCCAGGAGCTTTCCCATTTTTTAAGGATTTGATGGCTTGAATGATCTCTTCCTTAGTCGGGGTGTCTGTGATATCAACACAGCCCCTAGTTAAGCAGTGCTTCATTTGTGCCAGGGCTGAGCCCCAGCACTTCTAGGCTTGGGCAGTTCACAGCCCTGGCACCTCTGCCTTGCTGCATCAGTTACGAACGTAAAAACATTGCTTGAGTCCCAGCACCTCTTTCATTACAGATTAAGCACTGTATTTAAGTTTAAAAGTCCAATACTGTCAACATTTTTAAACCAGTTGGTTCTGTAGCCACATACAATGTGATGCACTATCTGACTGCTGCTTTTATAGAAGCTGCTGGAATGGAAGTGTTTTCCTATTCCCCCTTTCCTATATGGCTGGGGGCAGGTGTTTCCTGTCATCAGAAAGACCCAGATGGGTTTGCAGTATAACAGTGTGTCCCTACCTGGAAGTCCCCTCTGAAGACACATGAAGCAGCCATCCAACACCTCCTGAAAACACATATAAAATGATAAGACAGCAAAGGTTAAGTTAGGAGTTTGGCTGGGGCCTCGAGAAGCAGTAAGAGGGAAGGCAGGGGAGCTCCCCTTAGAAATTAAAGTTATAGAGTTGAAACTTCAAGCAAACAGTCAGGTGTTAGCCAATGTATGTGAACAGATCTGTACGGTCCAGTTTGTAGAATCTGCACAACTGGCCCTTGGAGAGTTCCAGCCAATTTTAATCTCATTTGCTTCCAGGTTATAATTTACAGTGCTGCAGCATCTTTCATCCAGAAAGTTTGCAAGTCAACTTCGATTATATAGAGGATAACTGAAATAAATTCATGGCCATGTGTATACCGAAATCAAGGTTGCCAATTAAACTGCCCATACAGATGTGGAGGTGCAAGGAAGATATAGATGGTAGAGCCTCCTGTTTTAGAAACACAGACCTCTATCATTTGAGCCAAAGGAAAATCGTTCTCCATTAGTCACTACTAATATGACTGTTACCCCTTTGCTAGCCAATACTTGGGGCCTTGCTGGGTTGTTTTTCTTAAGAGGAGAAATTGATGAGAGAAGTCAGGTATTTCTTCAGAGCAATCCTGTTTATTCACATACAATGTACACAAAGTCCTGTTTCCCTGAACACGGTAGGACCTAATAGCAGGTAGTTTTCACTCAGAAATCCAAGTCTACCCTTCTAGCCCAAAAGAAGCCCTGTCTCTTGGCTTCCTCCCCAGGGGCCCTGCTCACACCTGTTTCTCCTGCTTTCAGCCTCTCATACACACAACTGCAACCAATCAATCGCCAAACCACTGTGTTTCACAATCAGTCCCAGGGAAACCCCTCAGTCCACATAGTTTAGCTTCTGTTCAGTATGGCCCATTGCCTCAGGCAGTGGCTGTCTATTGTTTACATCTATCACTACATTAAGGGGTATTTAATTCCTCTTTCCATTTAGCTTGAAAGAAAGGTACTTAGTACATCCATCAACTCTAATAGCCACTGGAGGGAACAGATATGTCCCCTGAGCACTCATGCTGGGAGATGGCAGCAAGCCCACAGAGTGCAGATGACTGGCCCGGACCCCTGGATGACCTGGCCCCACAAGAAACAGATGACTGGCCCAGACCACCCGACCCCTCAGGAGACAGATGGGTGACCTGGACCGCCGACTGGCCCAACCCCGGCATAACTTCTGCTGGCAACTGAGGCCCCCACTGATCACCTTATCTCAGTGGACCAGCAGGTACCCTTGCAGGGGGAGAGTGCAAGTGGCCCAGGGGTGGTAGACCCCTGTCTGGCTGCAATGCTGGCAGAGGTGATTCAGCATGTTACAACTTGGATCCCCGCTGACATGGTGGCAGACCCCTCCACCACCCTTAGGGCCCTGGGCTGGGATGCAATGGAGTGGGAGGGCCTGCGTCCCCCCTGCCACCTAGCTGAAGGAAACCCTGAGTTACCTGACATTGGTTGCAGCCCCACCTGAGCACAAGGTTGGAGCTGAGTGACTTTGTTTCCTGCCCTGCTCTGAACCAGAGCCTAGGCTGATTGACTATTTGCAGCTCCACCTGAGTGAAGGCTTGAGGAGGTACTAGGGCTGCAGGGAGGCAGACAGGGCAAGAAAAGGCAGCAGGTCCAACCCCCTTGCCAGTGATGAATGGTCATTTCAGACTGCCGTTTGCCCCTGATGACTGGCAGTAGCCACTGAGGTATAAGGTGGGTATAGGGGTTTGGGGTTCCCCTGGGAGGGGAGACCCAGAGTGTGGGGATACTGCAATGGAGCAGCAACCCAAGGTAAGGGGCACCGGTGTCTGGGAGGGATGTGGGGTCTGAACTGGTGAAGATAAAGGGACTGCAGAGGTGCAGGTAAGGGCAGGAGAGAAACCGACCAGAGGAGGGCGCTGCTGAGCTAATTCCCAGACTGACCGGCAGGAGGCGCTACAGCAGTGAGTGTCCCGTCCTGCTACACCCCTGTAGGTTTCAAATTCTATCCAGTGGAAAACCATACTATACATATGCCCTAGAGGGTAAATTACAATTTTATCTATATGATAAGGCAAATGTAACTGTGGTTGCTAGGACAAGGAAGGTATTCAATAAGTCTAGCCATACATTTCAGCCTCCCAATTCTAATCTTACTTCTCATCTGACCCTCCACCCTCGTGGCAGTTGCATGAATGACCCAGGATGTGTAGCGCTTGGATAAGGAATAGTTTAAAACCCAGTCCAGATAAAATAGAGGTAATTACGGTAGGTTGGAGTAAACAGCTGTAGTCTAGATACAAAGTATATCAATGACCCTGCTGGAGGGGTTGTGACTGCCATTTCTGACAGTGCATAAAACTATGTTATCACTACAGGAAAAGGAGGGGGAGTGAGTTGCCTTTAGGAAAGACACGTGAATAACCTGGTAAAAAGGGTAAACACCATGGGAGGTGGGTATCATAGACCTCCCCAGACAGCCTGGTGCGGTCCCGATGCTCTGCCCTAGCCCAGACTGGCTGGCCGGTCTGCCAAGGGGACTCAGGGCAGCTGGCGCTGGGACCGCGCCGCCCAGCGCACTGGGACTGGCGTGCTGCGGCCGCACTGCCCAGCCTAGAGGCCACAGTGGGGGTGCTCTGGGCTACTGCGGAGGAGGGAGGGCAGAAGGGGAGAGGCTGGAGACTAGCCTCCCCCCAACAGTCAGCTCACTGGCTGCCCATGATAAAGACCTGAAAATAACCTAGCATGAAGCCAGTATGACTCTTTATAGAGCTATTAAAACACAATAACTCACGCCTTATCAAAACTATGGCACTCACAGCTAAATTGGATTTTAGAGGGCAGGTGTGAAATTGTGGCATTGTAGCCCAGGGAACTGAACTGACTGGAGTGTGTGAAGTAATATGTCTTCCTGGTATATATATCAACATCCTCCCTGACCATCTTGGTTAACAGGCATTGATGGACCTAACCAGTTCTCTTCTGAACCCAGTTATACATTTGGTCATCACTACATCCCATAGCAATGAGTTCTATAGCTTAATTCTGCATTGTGTGCAAACATATTTCCTCTTGTTTGTATTAAACTTGCTGCCTATTAATTTCATCAGTGACCCCTGGTTTTGTATTATGGAAAAGGGTAAATAACACTTCTTGATTCTCTTTTTCCACGCCATTCATGATTTTATAGATCTCTATCATATCCCCCCTTAATCATCTCTTTTTTGAGTTAAACAGCCCTTATATTTTTAGTCTCTCCTCATATGCAAGTTATTCTGTACCCTTAATCATCTTTGTTGCTCTTTTCTGAACTTTTTCCACTTCCACTGTATCTTTCTTTGAGATGAGTGACCAGAACTGGACACAGTATTCAACTGACATTGTGATATTTTCTGTCTTATTTTCTATCCCTTTCCTAATAGTTCCTAACATACCATTAACCTTTTTGACTGCTGCTGTGCACTGAGCTGAAGTTTTCAGAAAACTGTTCACGATGACCCCAAGATCTGTTTCTTGAGTGGTAACAGCTAATTTAAAACTCATCATTATATATGTGTAGTTGTTTTCCAAGATGCATTACTTGCATTTATCACTGTTGAATTTTATCTGCCATTTTGTTGCTCGTGCAGTGTCGCTGTATAAGGATCCACCACTGGATCGGTCCATGGATATTAGAGAGAGAAGGTGGATGAGAGAATATATTTTATTGGCTCCACTTCTGTTGGTGAGAGAGACAAGCTTCTGACCCACCCGGAGCTCTTCTTCAGGTCTGGGAAAGGTACTACAAGCACCACCAATAAACACAAGATGGAACAGATAGTTTATCTGTGACACTCCTAGTGGAGTAATTCTATTTTTACCAGTGAAAATAAAAGCAGATTTTGACCCTATAAAACGTGTCTGGTTTCAGAACAAGGATTTATTTATTCCTTAGCATACGGCATTTCAGATGATCGTTTACTCTCTCTTTATGATTGTAACCTGGCAACAGCAGATTTAAAGTATATGTAAGTGCTTACAAGAATACTTCTACCAATAAGGAAGTAAAGCTAACTTGGAAAGCTGCAGGTAACCAAAGCAGCATATTAGTCCAGATGACTTTTGAGCACAAAAATGAATACGACTACAGTCTATAAATTGTTAAATCCCTGCATTAGCTCAAGGAGGCCAAACCCTAGATGTTTTCCATCTCTAATTGCGATAGACCAAATCCAGGGCGCATTTTACATGTTAGAAGCCCCTTATCTTGTATGCTGTCTCTGTATTTCAGAAACCAGGACTGAAAGGGGGCAACATGATGCTGCTGTGTGTTCCAGAAGTCAGTAATTTCAGTTTACAGTGGTGGATCCTTATATGGGTTACTTCAGAAATTATCAGAAACCAGCATGTATGTAGCAACTCAGCAGAAGTAGCCAAAAGTTGAGAAATCTTCTGGGATCCTGTAATATGTTCTCTTTGTGCTATTTCTTCTGGCGCCATTCCTCTTGGGGGCACTTTACTTAACTGGGAACTGATTTTTTTCATAAAGAAGTATATGCCAACACTACATTTTTTTTTCTTTAATAAAAAGGCAGAAGTAGTTTAAAAGTCAGAAAGAGGTAGGGTGACCAGACAGCAAGTGTGAAAAATCAAGACGGGGGGTGGGGAGTAATAGGCGCCAAATACCAGGACTGTCCATATAAAACTGGGACATCTGGTCATCCTAGAACAGGGGTGGGCACACTTTTTAGCCCGAGGGCCATAACTGGGTATGGAAATTGTATGGCGGGCCATGACTGCTCGTGAGGAAATTGGGGGTGGGGTGCAGGGGGGTGAGGGCTCTGGCTGGGGATTAGGGGTTGGGGATACAGGAGGGTGCTCCGGGCTGGGACCAAGGGTTTCAGAGGGAGGGAGTGGGATCAGGGCTGGGGCAGGGGGTGGGTGTGCAGGAGGGGCTCAGGGGTGCAGGCTCTTGGCGGCGCTTACCTCAAGCAGCTCCAAGAAGCAGTGGCATGTCCCCACTCTGGCTTCTACACAGAGGCGTGGCCAGGTGGATCTGCACGCCACCCTGTCCGCAGGCGCCGCCCCTGCAGCTCTCATGGGCCACGGTCCCGGCCAATGGGTGCTGCAGGGGCAGCATGCAGAACCCTTGGCTGCCCCTAAGTGTAGGAGCCGGAGGGGGGACATGCCACTGCTTCTGGAGCCAAGTGGAGCGGGGCAAATCCCCTACCCCACTCCCTGGCTGGAGCGCCAGAGCAGGGCAAACCCCGGACTCCACTCCCCGGCTTGAGGGCCGGATTAAAACCTCTGGAGGGCTGGATGCAGCCCCGGGCCATAGTTTGCTCACCCCTGTCCTAGAATGAAGCCAGGTCTGTGCTAGAAACTTTTGCTAGTCTAGCAATGTTGGTTAAGGGTGTGATTTTGTGTGTTTTACATTTCTAAGCCAGCAAAAGCCCTAGTAGAAGCAGTTACACTGGCATAAAAGGGCTTTTGCCACTATATTTTATCTTGCTTGCCAAAGTAACATAAACTAAACTATACCAGCAAAAGCACTTTTTTTGGAGGTATAAGAGGTATAATCTACACTTAAGAGGGTTTTGCCAGTATAGCAGCAAAACTTAAATGTCAGCTAGACCTTACAACCTGGAACTCATATCCATGATTCATATGATATAGAGTAGAATGGATAACAGTGAACACTGAACTGCATGCCCACTTTCCCTCTATTTCAGGGGCTCTCTATGCTCTCTCTTTTCCACCTTCCACCATGGCAGAGTGTCTGTGTGGCCTCCCCTTCCCTCGTGTCAGGGGCACTTTCTTCCCCTCACCATTCTCTTTCCATTTTTATTTTTTGTTGGCTCAGTTTGGTGTACTGCTGCAGCTAATGGCCAGTCTGGTCAGGCAATACGCAGCACACATTGGTCTGGTTATGAATCCAGATACAACTAAGTCACTGGCTAGTACCATCAAGTAGCCTCCAGATTACTACCAGTGCAGTATTAACCTGTGCAGACATGATATCAAGCAGGTAGCAACTGTCAAATACTATACTTGGAAAGCAACAGTCAGTGCTGGAGGATGTTCAAAAGATGGGGGTGCTCTTACAGCAGCAACCATGTGCGTCAGGCCCTTCAGCGGCATCCATGGAGACGTTGGGCCACCAAGATTACTACAAAGCTGCGGCTCTACAGAACCATGGTTATACCAACTGTATTGTGGGCAGTAAGGAAGGATGAGGAGTGGCAGACTGACATTTTTGATTCTTTGTCTTCACCAGCTGCTTCATATTAAGTGGAGAACAACCTCAGCAATGAGGGTATTGGTAGCTGAACCCAACAACTCCCTCCATCAGCAGTAGTTCAATTTCAGTGGCTTTCTTGGTATGGACATATTATTAGGATGGAAGACCAACAAATTACGGAGTGCGTTTACTAAGGAATGCCACTACATGGTCAGTAATCAGGTGGTCAGCAAAAGCTTTGGTGGCGCAGTAAGATCACCAGTGACAGAAAGACGGAACATCCAGTCAGACTGTTATAAAGACTGAGATAGAGATCAATCTGGCTGGCTTTCAATGTGAAAGGAAGCTACTTTCCTTTGGAATTTGCCATGATGATTGATGTGTACCTACCACCACCTAGAGAGAGGCTTGCATATATTGGTTGAAACTGGATTCTCCAGGAACCAATAGACAAAGGATTTTGGGATAAATAACCTCAGTTTAAATTAACTCAAGGCCTTCTACCTGATCCAGCAAACAGGCAGGATCTCCAGTCCATAGAAGGCCACATTCCTTAGGAAAGGGTTGAAATGGCTTTAGCCTACTGAGGCCACACAAGAGTGAATGTGCTGGTTCTGAGTTGAAGCTGTGATGATTTTATGACCACAGGAGAGACCCCTATGTGGCGTTTGAAGGACTAATCACCAACCAGAGCCCTTTCGGGAGTGATGAGGTGATCTCTGATAAGCATGTGTATAGATTCTTTTGTTTTTAATATGTTTTTTCTAAAATGCTTTCACCTTGAGAATAAATGTGCTTGCTATAAAGAGCTGTGTGGTAACTTAACTGTGGCAATTACTTCATTTCTCTCCTCATAGATGTACAGAGTGTAAGCCTGCTTAGGTAGTCTGGCTGATGCTGGGGAGGTTGCAGTATAGCCAGGAAACTGTTTGGCATGGAAATACCCGTCAGAAAAAGACTCATATCTCCACCCAACAGCAGCAACAGCTGGGAACCCAGAAGCCTTGAGCAGGTGCCCTTGCTGGACCACAGAGGGGGAGTACAGGTGCTGATGCCCTGAACTGTGCTAGTTAAACAGGAGGCGTTTTCCATACTCAGAAATCTTAGCCTGCTTCTCTAGTGAGTCCGGTGCCCAAAAAAGCTCGCTCTCTTTCTCTCTCAAACACACAAAAATGCAACCAATCAATCCCTCAATCTCTGCTTTTCCAGTCAGTCCCCAGGTAAACCCTTCTATCTACATGGCTTAGCTTCTGATTGGGCTTGCCCTGTGGCACCTTGCCCTGTGTGCTTGTGTCCTCTTCCTTCAGCTATCACTACACAAAGGGGCATTTAACTGCTCCCTCCATTTAGCACAAATAAAAGATAGCTAATATATCCACTGATTTTTAACAAGTCTGAGACTGAGCTAGAGAACCAAGCCATGTTTGATCTAGTGTAATATTATTCAAGTTGTTAGAGCTTCTAAACATTTTGTTGTGAGTATATTCTTAATGGAGAGACAAAGAGGGTGAGGTAATCTCTTATTGGACCTCAACCACCTTGTCCCTTTACTATCCTGTGACAGACACAGCTACAACTACACTGCATAGAACAGTGGAAGATACTAAATTTAGCCATCTGAAATGAAAACCAAAAAACCAGAAACTGGTCCCATAAAAGATATTACCTCATCCACCTTGTCTCTCCATTAAGACAATATATTAAGAATAGGACCAACAGAGTTACAACCACACTGCAAATATTCTTACTGACTGTCAGAGATTTGAATTCACATTAGTTTTGAAAAGTTGTTAGCAAGTCAAACTTAATGGCAGTAAATAAAAAAAAACAGATTTGTTGTTGAAATTTAGACAGAGAAAGAATTGTGAGCCTGAGGTCAGGCAACAGACTAAGTAAGAAACTCATGAACAAATGTATTAAAGGAATAAATATGATAATTATGGCATTTTAGTTTTGAAAGTACCTTTTAATAAGTCAAACATAGTTAAATTACTGACCAAACAAATCTATTCTTAAAATAGCACAACTCACATTTCCCCATCTTTAACAGCAGTTAATCATATTTGTATTTTTGTTAAGCATTTGGTCTAAATTGCAAAAATGGTACTCACAGTAAATGAAATCAGTGCTGCCACATAGCTGGTCAAAACTGAACTATGCCTCTCTATAGAAAAAGGTGGGTGGGGTAATGGGTAAGCAACATTCCTTAGAGGTCAAAAGTCTATTGAACTCAACCATGCCAAAAGATATAAGGGCTGAAAGGTGTGTTGCTCTTACAATTGCTTCATACATTTACTGCAGCTGAAAGATATGGGGGACCGGCAAAATCTTTCCCAGTAGGTATTTGGTAGTGCCCTTGTATGCAGCTGGGTTTGTGTCTTTCATGGAGCAGCAGATTAATTTCATCCTCTAAAAGCTAGGTGCTGCCAAACTGAGACTGACAATGGGAAATGACAGGCTTAGGCCAGATTAATCCTCAGTAGCAAGTGGAAACCATCCCTCTTCCCAAATCCCTAGACTTACCCTTCTGCCCATCCCCAAAAAAACAAGAGGCGTGGAGCTTTCACACACCGAAACCCTGCCATACCCCAGCGAGAGAGACAGGGAGGGTGAGGTAATATCTTTGATTGGACCCATTTCTGCTGGGGAGCGAGTCAAAGCTTTCAAGCTTATCCCCAGCTCTCATTCAGGTCTGGGACACTAACTCAATGCGACAGAAACAGCAAGAGAGCGAGCTGCCCCCAAACCTAGCCAGCCCCGTCACCAGGGCACAGCTCGGGCTTTATCTCAGCCACATTCACCTCTGCCCTGAAGCCCAGAGGCAGCCCTGCTACAGCGCAGCGCGTCCGAGGACAACAGGGACAATTGCAGGGGCTTCCCCCCCGTGGGCGCCTCTGACGCTCACAGCATCCCCGTCTCTACCCCACCCCATGCAGGTTCAGAAGTAGTAGGAGGGGAAGGTCCTCTGGCCGATCCTCCAATCAGCTTTCGGCTCTGGCACTCAGCTCCGCCCCTTAGACGCTCCTACGGCTCCTCCGCCCCTTTTTGCGTTTAGCCAATCAGCGGGTGGCGGGGAGAAGACGCAAAGCCTCTTCTCCCCGCACCGAAAGAGAGGGTAGTGACGGCTCTGCAACGTAGCCATGCTGCCCAGTCTCTATGGTTTTCCTCTACAGTCCGCGAGCGGAAGTGACGCATACAAAATGCGTAGCACAGAATCAAGCCCTTTACACTCTAAGACGCTTCTGATGAGGGCGCGGGGCTCTAAGAGGTGATTGGATGAGTGAGCAGGGACCTGGGCCAGAGTCTGGGCAGTTGATTGGTGGAACGTAGGAGCCACAGCGGGGAAATGATTGGTGGCCCAGAGTAGCTGGCGTGGCGAAGAGGTGATTGGTGGAACGCTGGCGGGGCGTGGAGACAGGGGGTGGAGTTTGTTTCCCCGGTGACGCGCCTGGGCTGCGGGTCTGATTCTGCGGCGGGGGGTTGTAGGCTGCGGGCAGATGGCGGAGGAGGCCCCCGGCGGGGCCCGCCGCGGCGCGGAGGAGCTGGAGGCGGCGGAGCGGGGCCCGGGCGCGGCTTATCACATGTTTGCGATGATGGAGGATCTGCTGGAGAAGCTGAAGCTGCTGAACTACGAGGAGGAGGCGCTGCGGCGCCACCACCTGCGGCCCCTGTCCAGGTGACCCCTGACCCGGCCGGTGACCTTTGGCCCCGCTGCTGGCTCGCGCCCTATGACCTGGGACCGTTCTCACCCGTGACGGGCAGGGGCTGAGTAGAAGATTCCCCCGCCCCACCCCACCCCCACCCAGGGGAGGGGACGGCGCCCCGGGAGCGGGGCCTGCTGGGATTGAAGGGGCCGCCTCCGGGGATCACAGCTCAGCACTGGGATGGGCTTTGCTCTCCCGGGTGCAGGGGGCTGGTTGTCTCTCACCCTCCTCTCCGCGCTGGGCACGGGGGCAGCTGGGTCTGAGCCCACCACAGTCTGGGTGCCTGGGGCACGGGGAGGTACGGTAGGGTTGCCATACTTAAACCGTGAAAAAAGAGGACACTCCACGGGGCCCCGGCCCTGCCCCAACTCTGCCCCGCCCCCATTCCAACCTCTTCCCCAAAGTTCCTGCCCCAACTCTGCCCCCTCCCCTGAGCACCCCGCATTTCCCCCTCCTCCCTCCTGTTCCCCGGGCTCCGGCTGCTGCTGCGCTGGGGAAGTTGCTTCAGCCCCCGCTGCGGTGCAGAGCGGAGGGAGCCGGGAAAGTTGGAGCCTGGGGAGGATGCCGCCACCTCTGTGCCCCGGCAGATCGGCGGAGTTGTTAGTTTTGGCTTTGCTGCAGCCACTCGCACTTGGGGTCCCCTTACCATGCCTCCCTATTTTCCCGGACATGTTCGGCTTTTTGGAAATTCCTCCTGGACAGGGATTTGAGGACCAAAAATCCGGACACGTCTGGGAAAATCTGGACGTATGGTAACCCTAATGTACGGGGGCCTCTTGGCAGCAGCCCACCCCCCCCCCCCACACACACACATCCCCGGTGAGCGTAGGGGTGGTTTGCTGCTCACTTCTTGGACAGGAGTGGGGGTTTGTTGTGGACCGGGACACTGTTGTCCCTGGCCCTGTACAGCCTATGAAAAGAAAGATGGTCCCTTTCCCAAAGCATGAGGTGGGAGAGAACGGGTTCAGATGGAAAGGGGCGCACAAGGGAAGGGTAAGATATTTCTTAACAGGATTGGCACTGGTCGCAGTACGCAGGCTGCCTAGTTATGCTCTGGTCTACGCTACAAACTTAAGTTGGTAGAACTACATCGCTCAGCGGTGTGGAAAATCTACATCTCTGAGCAACATAGTTATACCAATCTAGCTATCCTTTCCCATTGTCATAGGTAGCATCTTCACTATCTTTTACAGAGCTGCAGCACTGTAAAACCATGCTACGTGACGGACCTTATGGTGGCACAGCTCTACTGTTGCAGCTGTGCTACTGTAAGGTCTCCTGTGTAGCTTCCCTTTGTCAGCAGGAGAGAGCCCTCCCACTGGCATAATTAAACCACCCCCAACGAGTGTCTCCCGCCGACTCAGCGCTGTTCACACTGGCACTTTTGTCAGTTGGGGTGTGTGGTTTTTTTTTTTTTTTTAACATACCTGACCAACAAAAGTTTTACCAACAAAAGTGCTACCGTAAACATAGCCTAAGAGTAGACAAGCCCTAACTCTTGTCAAGTTTATTAACTTCCCCAAAGTCTCTTTTTTTAAGTTGGTGTCTATTTTTAAAAATAAGTATTATGAGATATTCAGGTTTCATCTGCTTTGGATAACTGTACAGAGACTGGAGAATTAGTGAAATTATTACTCATACTGTATTAGTGCCCAAAGGTTCCCAATGGGATCAGGACCCCATACTGTTGTGTGAAGTACTTGCACCTAAGAGGATGTTCCAGTTCCTGCCCTGAAGCGTTTAAAATCTAAGGTCTCGGTCTTACAGCATGTTGTACATTGGCAGACTGAAGTGTTGTCAACTTTCATGATTTTGTCACAAGTCCCATGAAAATTGATGTGTTCCTTAAAGCCCCAGCTTTGGAGTGATAGGAATATATGAGATTCTCCATTTCTTTTTATCTATATCTAAAAACAAAATCTAGCCCTTATAGTTCAGGCATAAAGTATGAAAATGTGATCCTAGTGCATCCCAAACATTCAACACAGAGAAGGTAAATAAAAACTCTGTCTGTTTGTTTTGGTTTGGTTTTAAATCTTATTATTTTTAATGCGGGTTTGTGACTTCGGTGCCTCACATTGCAGTGGTGTGCACACCTCCTATTTCTGCAGCCCTGTCCACATTTATGGTGCATTGACTTTTGTTTGAATCTTGAGCCTCTGGTGTGCATCCAGGGTTCTTTGTGCCTTGCTAGCTGGAGCGCTCAAAAGCTCTCTGTTCATGGGGTATTGTGGGAGAACTTGTCTGTCCATCCTTTGGCCTTGTGTGCATGTGTTCTCAGCCCACCAGCTAAGACATTTCCAGGTCTGCATGTACCCAGCTTTGTCCATTCTACCCAGAGACAGTCCAAGGGTCCAGCAATGGTGGAAGAACTTTTTCTGCTCATGGCTTCACTGTTGTTGCAGGACACACACACGAGGTCATTGAGACTAGTGGACAGTTCAGTGATGGTGTCTGTCCTTTTGAGGGTGGTGGCAGCAGTTCTTAAAGGAGGGTACAGCCATGGCACCTGCAGCACATTTGACACACTTGATGCTTGCTACCATAGCTGAGGATTCCCCCTATGTAGACTCTCCCTTCTGGAGCAGGGCCACAAGCCCAGACTGGTGGAATCACATTGTCATGCAGACCTGGAATGACTGTCAGTGGCTCCAGAACCTTTACATGAAGAAATAGACCTTCATGGAGCTGTGTGAGAAGCTTTCCCTGACCTTCCAGTGCCAGGATATGCATATGAGTGAGGCCATATCATTGAAGAAATGGGTAGCTATTGTCATCTAGAAGCTGGCTACTCCACAATGCTACAAGTCTGTGGCTAACCAGTTTGGTGTTGGCAGTTTGTGTGGATTGTGGTTATAAAAATAGCCATACTGGCTCAGACCAGTGGTCCATCTAGCCCGGTATCCTGTCTTCTGACAGTGGATGGTGTCAGATGCTTCAGAGGGAATGAACAGAACAGGGCAATTATCAAGTGATCCAGTCCCAGCTTCTAACAGTTGGAGATTTAGCGACACCCAGAGCATGGCATTGTGTCCCTGACTGTCTTGTCTAATAACCATTGATGGACCTGTCCTCCATGAACTTATTTTTTTTTTTTTTTTAACCCAGTTGTACTTTTGGCCATCACAACATCCCCGGGCAACGAGTTCCACAGGTGTTGGTGTGTGTTGCATAAAGAAGTACTTCCTTATGTTTGTTTTAAACATGTTGCCTGTTAATTTCATTGAGTAACCCCTGGTTCTTGTGTTGTGTGAATATGGAAATTACACTTTCCTATTCATTTTCTCCATGCCATTCATAGTTGTGAGGTGATTGATTACACCCACCAGCTTTGGGTTAATCACAGCCCTAACATTCCTGAAATAATTGCTGGCTTTGAGGGAATGGGCTTCCCAAACTGTGCTGGGGCCATTGATGGTAGTCATATGCCCATAGTTTATTTGCAAGGCGCAAGAGAATGTTAGCCACAAAGGGCACTACTTCCTAGTTATACAGGCCTTGGTCAACCACAGGTGCAGATTCATGAACACCAGCAAGGGGTGTACTGGCAAGGTGCATTATGCCAGGGTGCTGAGGAGACCTGGTGTTTACCTTTTTGGACAAGCATGCACTAGTCCCTCCAAGTGATAGGGTGTCTGTGCCCACTAATTTTAGGGGATCCTGCTTATACCCTTTCCTGACATGGCTCATTAAACTGTACCCTGACTTCAGAAGGCCAGGCAAAAGAAGGTTCAGTTTCAGGCTTAGTGATTGTAGGATGAGGATGGAGTGCACATTTGGCAGACTCGGGAAAGACTGTGCTGCCTTCCCAGTGTTGCCAATATGATTGTGGCGTGCTGCACACTGCACAACACCTGTGAGGCACGAGAAGAGCATTTTTTCTTGGAGTGGACTGAAAATGCTGCTGGTTTGCAGGCCCAATACAGGCAACCAGAAAGTGCACCTGTCATTACTGGGGCTGGATCCAAACAGGCAAAGGATATCAGACATGCCTTGTGTAACCTCATCCTAGGTTCACGTGGTGATGTAGATGGTGGTGTGTGATGCTAGTAAACTGTTATGGGCCTTGGATTTTATGTGCCACTGCTATATTTTATGTGGACTTTACAGTATATTGAGGGCTTTGGTTGTTTGTATAAACATACTGCACTGGGAAAGGGGTGAAGTCAGCACGAATTGAGTAACCATTTCCGTTGATTTTGTGGTGGTGTTTGAATAAACAATGCAGGGTTTTTTTGTTTTGTATTGGAGGGCATCTTATCAGTTAAAACTAGTACTGTTGATTAATCGTAGTTAACTCACGTTTAACTCAAATTAATCGTGATAAAAAAATTAATTGCAGTCAATCGCCGTTTTAATCACACTGTTAATCTATAGAATACCAATTGAAATTTATTAAGTATTTTGGATCTTTTTCTACATTTTCAAATACATATTTCAGTTACAACACATAATACAAAGTATACACTGCTCACTTTATTATTATTTTTGATTACAAATATTTGCACTATAAAAATGATAAAAAATAGTATTTTTTCAGTTCATTTCATACAAGTACTGTAGTGCAATCTCTTTATCGTGAAAGTACAACATACAAATGTAGAATTTTTTTTGTTACATAACTGTACTCAAAAACAAATCAATGCAAAACTTTAGAGGCTACAAAGTCCACTCACTCCTACTTGTTCAGCCAATCGCTAAGACAAACAAGTTTGTTTACATTTACGGTAGATAAGGCTGCTCACTTATTATTTACAATGTCACCAGAAAGTGAGAATAGGCATTCACATGGGACTTTTGTAGCCAGCATTGCAAGGTATTTACGTGCCAGATATGCTAAACATTTGTTTGCCCCGTCATGCTTTGGCCGTCATTCCAGAGGACATGCTTCTGTGCTGATGGCGCTTGTTGAAAAAATAATGCCTTAATTAAATTTGTGACCAAACTCCTTGGGGGAGAATTGTATGTCTCCGGTTCTGTTTTACCCAAATTCTGCAATATATTTCACGTTATAGTAGTCTCAGATAACTGAGCACATGTTCATTTTAAGAACACTTTCGCTGCAGATTTGACAAAACACAAAGCAGATACCAATGTGAGACAGCTACAGCACTCAACCCAAGGTTTAAGAATCTGAAGTGCCTTCCAAAATCTGAGAGGGATTAGGTGTGGAGCATGCTTTCAGAAGTCTTAAAAGAGCAACACTCCGATGTGGAAACTACAGAACCCAAACCACCAAAAAAAGAAAATCAACCTTCTGTTGGTAGCATCTGACTCAGATTATGAAATTTAACTTGTATCGGTCCGCATTGCTTTGGATCGTTATCAAGCAGAACCTGTCATCAGTATGGACGCATGTCCTTTGGAATGGTGGATGAAGCATGAAGGGACATATGAATCTTTAGCACATCTAGCATGTAAATACCTTGCGATGCCGGCTGCAAGAGTGCCGTGCAAACGCCTGTTCTCAATGTCTTTCAGTGACATTGTGAACAAGAAACAGGCAGAATTATCTCCTGCAAATGTAAACAAACTTGTTTGTCTGAGTGATTGGCTGAACAAGAAATAGGACTGAGTGGACTCGTAGGCTCTACAGTTTTACATTGTTTTATTTTTGAATGCAGTTCTTTTTGTACATCATTCTACATTTTTAAGTTTATCTTTCATGATAGAGATGGCACTACTGTACTTAGGTGAACTGAAAAATACTATTGTTTTTTACAGTGCAAATATTTGTAATCAAAAATATAAAGTGAGCACTGTACATTTTGTATTCTGTTTTAATTGAAATCAATATATTTAAAAATGTAGAAGACATCCAAAAATATTTAAATAAATATTATTGTTTAATCGTGTGATTAATCACGATTTACTTTTTTAATCGCTTGCCAGCCCTAGTTAAAACCTAAACTTGGAAGCCCTAAGAATGTTTTCCACAGTTATATTTTGTGTAGGCAGTTGAGCTTCAATATGGATATAATTTCATATGGATTCAGATTCTCTAATAAAACCTTTTTATAAAACTTGGACTTGTCCTACGTTATAACCAAAACAATTTAAGACAAAGCATATTACAGTAACATTGAAAAACATAGATTTTTTTTTTTTTTTTTTTTTTGAGTCTGGTGACTGAACAGCATAACAATGAATGGAGAGGGCTAGTGAGTTACAGAGGTGGGCACTACAAGTATGCCGCACCCCAGAATCTGACTGATCGTCTGGAGTTTCTACCACCTGGTTTTCAAGCATCACCAGCCTGGTGTGGGTGAAAAGTTGGGGGAAAAAAACAATAATATGCTGAGCTAGGATGCACATGCTTTATAGTTGTAGAATTGACAGCCTCCCTCTCCCATCGCAGACAGCATACTGTGACTAGACAGGGGCCGAAGAAAATATAGCCATCCTCAGGGAGCTTTGTTGCCATTAGGACTTGTAGTGAAATCAGCCTGGGACACTGCAGCAATGCCAACAGCAGTGAAACTCAAAACAGTGCTCCAGCATGACAGTTAAAAACAGACCAGTAGCTTGCTAAAACATGCACTTATGCCTGCTAAGACTATAACCCAGATCCCTTTTTGTAACAATAAACATATTGTAAAATAAGCATGCTTTAGTAAATAATAATATAAACAAAGCTAGTTGCTTCTCGGTTGTTTTTCCTCTCTGGAAATCTATCTTGGATCCCATGTGATGTTGGGGAGCAGGGAAATGGCGCCACAGAAATGGCATGGCTTCTCTCCTCAACAGAAGTTAAATACAACCTCCTGCATGTAATATCCTCCAAAATAACAGTTTATATGGATCATAGCCCAAAAGGCCTCCCATTTATTATAATAACAAAGAATGTGTCTTCCACTTGCCAGGCACTGGGTCCTTCTCCATTGCCTCTTCCTCTTTGGGCTTCTTCCTGGGCCCATCTACGAACAGTTCATAGAATCATAGAATATCAAGGTTGGAAGGGACCTCAGGAGGTCATCTAGTCCAACCCCCTGCTCAAAGCAGGACCTAATCCCAACTAAATCATCCCAGCCAGGGCTTTGTCAAGCCTGACTTTAAAAAACTCTAAGGAAGGAGATTTCACCACCTCCCTAGGTAACCCATTCCAGTGCTTCACCACCCTCCTAGTGAAAAAGTTTTTCCTAATATTCAACCTAAACCTCCCCCGCTGCAACTTGAGACCATTACTCCTTGTTCTGTCATCTGGTACCACTGAGAACAGTCTAGATCCATCCTCTTTGGAACCCCCTTTCAGGTAGTTGAAAACAGCTATCAAATCCCCCCTCATTCTTCTCTTCTGCAGACTAAACAATCCCAGTTCCCTCAGCCTCTCCTCATAACTCATGTGCTCCAGCCCCCTAATCATTTTTGTTGCCCTCCGCTGGACTCTTTCCAATTTTTCCACATCCTTCTTGTGTGTGGGGCCCAAACCTGGACACAGTACTCCAGGTGAGGTCTCACCAATGTCGAATAGAGGGGAATGATCACATCTCTCGATCTGCTGGCAATGCCCCTACTTATACAGCCCAAAATGCTGTTAGCCTTCTTGGCAACAAGGGCACACTGTTGATTCATATCCAGCTTCTCGTCCACTGTAATCCCCAAATGTCTAATATTTCATCTAATGAGGTTTCCTGATAAATGTAAGGAAGTCTTTTTAAGAAATGTAAGATTTGAAAATTTCATATTTGTTTAGTATTCTCCTATGTGGGTTTATATTTAAATTTGGAATTAATTCTTTCCTGACTTTTTTTTTTTATATAATTAAGATTAACAACCCTTTGATACTGATATTTTTTTTGCACATTGTTTTTCTGTAGATTTATTATCCATTTTTTTCATGTGGCCACTCGTGAGAACTGAAACTAATTATTTTTATACTGCATTTTTTTCCTTTGTTAGATTTCTAACGTTTCACTATCAGTCGAATTAATGTTATTCTGTGTACAATTTGTTGGCAGGAACATTTTGCATAGACCCTTGCAAGGTGATCACTTAATGGTGATGTCTTTGGAATAATAGGGCCAGATTCTGAATTCACAGAAGTCAGTGGGAAGAGAATTGAGCCCACTGTATTTTAAGGGTCTGAGAGTGATGTAGAAGAGTCATTTGGGGTTTTATAAAAGTAAGAGGCTAGCTCAATTCAGAGTAATTGAAACTGCATGAGCCCAATTGAAACTACTTGAGCAAGCTGGAGAGTGAGGACCAAGGTCTGTTTGGTTCCACAGGGGGCTCCAAAAACAACTTACAAATTATTACATCATTAAGACATACTTGTTGGTTGCTCAGTCAGTCAAGGCAGGAAACGTGAACTGCATGTAAAACCTGTAGTCTTATAGAAATTAGTCTTTCTGTGTGTGTCACATACATGATAGATACTAGTGGCTTGGATGGTCTCATTTTGTGACCTTATTTATGGTGGAAGCTACTAAAAGTGAATAGCTTATCACAAACTGACTTGTTAAGGAAACTGCTTTCCCATGCTGTTACCCTATAACTGAAGCATCTCAGGTTCAGAGAATCCCATATTTAACTTTTTTTCCGTTTTCAAACAGGCACTACTTTGCATTGCCCACTAATCCCGGCGAGCAGTTCTACATGTTTTGCACTCTTGCTGCTTGGCTGATTACTAAAGCAGGACATCCCTTTGAACAGCCGCAAGAATATGATGACCCCAATGCAACAATATCAAACATACTCTCAGAGTTGCGATCATTTGTAAGTGTTGAACATATTTTTGTGTTTTCAAAAGTGAGTTAGGTGCGCTTATAAACTTCAGAAATGGTAGCAATTGCTTCTTCAATCTCTATGCTCACAGTTCTGAAGACTTGACAGACTCTTGTTATTTGTAGGTTTCATATCATGAAACTTAACATGAAGCTTATAAAGTCTGGGGCCACTAATTCCATGTAGTGAACTGCAAAAATGGCTTCATTCTACAGTAAACTTTCTCTTAACCTTGGCTGCTATTGTCACTCACAAATCTCTGAGTAGTTCATAGATTCCAAGGCCAGAAGAGACTGTTATGATCATCTAGTGAATCTGATTGCTGTATAACACAGGTCATAGAACTTCCCCAAAATAATTCCTAGAGTATAACTTTTTAGAAAAACCTCCAATCTTGGTTTAACAATTGATGGAGAATCCGCCACAACTCTTGGTAAATTGTTCCAATGGTTAATTGCCCTCACTGTTATAAATTTATTCCTTTTTTCTGGTCTGAATTTGTCTAGCTTCAGCTTCCAGACACTGGATCTTGTTATACATGTGTTGCTCTCCTCAGGATACCCAGAACTGTAAGCAACTGTGGGTTCAAGCTGGAGCTTGAATGTCTACACTGCTGTTTTATAGCCCCACAGGCCAAGCCCCTTAAGCCAGAGTCAGCTGACATGGACCAGCCAGGAGTATTTTATTGCAGTGTAAACATATCCTGTGTTACCCCTCTGCCACAGCAACTGAGAGCTGTGCTGTTGCTAACCTGTGTCTCAGCTCCCTTTTGACACTCCAGTCTATCTGCCTTGCCAGCAAACCCAGCGAGACTCCGCCAGTCCAAACTTTGCCTTGCAGGTAACAATCAGTGAACCCCAGTTTCTCTGTTCCCCAGAAACATTTCCCTGCAGTTTCCAGTCCCTCGCTGTAAACACACAGAAATTATTAAGGTCGCTGTCGTCAAAGAGGCAGAGCGGACATCAGCCTAAGTATATTATCAGCGCTATGACCTTTATCCATCAAACTTGTAATCTCATCAAAAAGACGCATCAAGTTAGTTTGTACCTAAGTTACCACTAATTTTTAGTTCAATGAGCAGTTCTCTTTATCTGTCAAGACAAGGTCTGCTACCCATTTGTGCTTATATGTTGCCTTCTTTAAACTGTAAATAACTCTCTTTTTTCTACTTAATAAATCCTTAATTAGTTTACTATAGAATTGGCTACCAGTGTTTGTCTTTGGTTGCATGTTGGATGCAACACATTTTGATTTAGAAATTCCAAGGATGTTCTATTACCGGCACCGCATATGTCACTCAAATTGAAGTTCCCGTGATCACATAGGTTTTTTTCCCCCAAGACATTATACACCTCTACCCCGATAGAACGTGACCCAATATAACACGAATTCGGATATAACACGGTAAAGCAGTGGGGAGCCCCAGGCCCTTTAAAGCGCCACTCGAGCCTTGCTGCTTTACCGTGTTATATCCAAATTCGTGTGGAGTCCCAGGCCCTTTAAATCCCCACCCGAGCCCCGCTGCCGGAGCTCCAGCAGTGATTTAAAGGGCTCCCCGCAGTGGCTGGAGCACCAGGCCCTTTAAATCACCGCCGGGGAAGCAAGTCCAGTCCGGCACGCTGTACCAGACCGAACCCGATATAACGCGATCTCACCTATAAGGCGGTGAGATTGTTTTGGCTCCCGAGGACCGCGTTATATCGGGGTAGAGGTGTAGTTAGCTGCGTAAGAAGGTGGTCATTCTGTTCCCTTGTGTGATTTGGTGTTCTGTAGCAGACACCAACTAATACCTCATCTCGTGCTTTATCTGCATTCACTATCGTTTTCGTCCAAATTATCAGTGACTTGGAAACAGGTAATGCCACTCTTTTTACCTAGAATGCCACTCCTCCTTCCCTTTTGTCCAACCAATCCTTTCTAAATAGATTGTAACTGTCATGCTGTCTGGAGTGGTTCACAGCCGTGAGTGCCATCCTCAGAGCAGACTGTCCAAGCAGGACCGGCACAGCAAACTGATGGTATGCTCTATAATTAGGTTTCACCAACCTAGTAACAAATGTGAACTCCTGGATCACTGTAACCATCTTACCGTGGAGTCACAGACAGCCCCTTGAGCACTCTAGTCTATCATGCCATCCAGGCGAACTGGACTTAATGATAAATGGTCACTTAAACCAAAACTCACAAAATATTCAGGTTGCTCCCAGTCCCAAGAGACCGATCCCTTACCTCAGTTCAATTTGTACCTTAGATCTCACACCAAAGACAAACACAGGTAGCCAATTCTACAGTAAACTAATTAAGGATTTATTAAGTAGGAAAAAAGTTATTTACAGCTTAAAGCAGGCAACATATAAGCACAAATGAGTTACAGTCTGTGGTTCCAAAAGGTGACAGAGATGCAATAATCTGTCCACTGAATGTTTTTTAGGGCTAACCCAGGTTGACCCTAGGGGGAGGGTCTCTGCTTTTTGTTTCTTAGCTCAACCCCTATGAGAGCTCAAACAGCAAAGAGAAATTCAATTTCTCCTTGTCAGGGATTTTTATCCAAACTGATGGGATGAGTTCATGTATAGGTCTCTCCCTCCTGGAGGGAGTATGGAATGCAATCAACAAAGTCTCTGTCCTTTGATGCTACATGATACGTCATGTGCCTTCAATGGGCCATGGATGAGCACTTTACCTTAATCAGGGCTCCTTTTCCTGTTTGGTGAGTTACACAATTATAGAGGTTTATGGTGCAAATACTCAAGATAACTTTATACCATGGGACATAGAGATTATAAGTGATATATGCATCCTACCAGCATTTCATAAAGTCTAAATACTAAACACATCCTTAGCAATTTAACATCTAATATCTATTTTAGTAATGCCAACACACAGGAAAGCAAGACTGGTTGCCAGCTATGCATCTGTAACTGTTCAGTGAGGCCTGGCACCTGGTCTGCCAGCATCACCATAACCATTGATTTTAACATTGCAATCATGTGAAACATTGCACCAGGTTTCAGTAATACCATCTAGATTAAATTTATGATAATTAAATGAGTGATTCCAGTTGCTCTTATTTGTTACCTACGCTCCTAGCATTGGTGTATAAGCAATTCAGGAATTTTTTATCTTCATGTTCTTTGGTTCCTTGAAAAATTTTGTTCTCAACCTCTCTCTTTGTGTGAAGTGAGTGTTTATGTTTTCCCTCTTTTTAAACTTCCCCTTTTGTTTTTAGTTTAACGCCCTCCTGACTACACTAGACAGTTAGCCCTCTCTCCCCTTAGAAAATTGGCTAATCTCCTGAGGGACAAAGTTTGGATGGCCTCCACCTCAGTAGAAGAGGAAGCAGTGTTCCACGACAATAGTTGACTTTAGCATTCTGTAAAATGGGTTAAATCAGACGTACTTTTTCCATTGCCACAATAGATACATGGGAAATACACTGCTATATAGACACTGAAGATTTTTCTCTTAAACCCTTGTACAAATGTTAATGTTCCTATTCCTGTTGAAATCAATGGTAAAATTCCCATGTAAGTGATTCAGAATTAGGCTCATACTTTGGAGTTCTTTCTTCTTCTATTAAGGAATAAAAGTCAGACACAAACTGCTCTGTTGACAGGAACTATTGGGAAATGTTTTTCCAACGAAGAAATTAAAAAAGAGTTAAAATTGAATTAAAAGAAAGAACTGATGAGGATAGATATTCCATGGACAGCAACTAGAGGAGGGTTGCAACCAGAGAATACTCCACAACAAATAGGTATTCAAAACCTATTGGAAAAAGCGAAACTATATAATGAATACTCTATTTTAAAATGTTTAAAGTGCCATCCTATGGAAGTGACTAATAATGGAGCATCTCCTTGGAATAGTAAGGATGCTCTTCCATAAACAAAATAGCAACTTATGCAACTGTTCCTTCTCTAGGACAGTAATAAACAGAAAAATTATAAACAAGAACATGAGCAAACTGTATGCTGGTAAGAACCTGCTGCTTCTTCTCCCATGCCCTATTTTCTACTCCGTTTGTTCCTTGCCTGTTTTTCATTTACCCCTACCTGCCTCCTTGCCCATTCAGCTGCCTTGCAGATCTTGATTCTCCAAAACCATTGTTGCCCTCTCAAAGATATTCCCAGGACTCCCAACTCTCATTAGCTATTGATTTCTCCCTCCCCATACGGCTGCAGATTTTTTCCCCAAGGATGCATGTGTGTGGGGGGAAGGGGGTCACTTGAGGGGTACCTTCTGTGCCATTCTGTTAGTTTCTTTCATAAGTTGTGGAAGTTCCTATCAATGTTCTCCTTAAAATTGGAAACAACCTTACCTTATGCAGCTGTTACAGGCCCAGGTATCACTGCTGAATCATGACATAGCTAGTATTTTTGCTAAAATATTTATCTGATTGCAGTCCATGCTCTTAGTTTATGTAAACCCAGATCAAACTGGACTCATTAGGATAAACAAATGTCAGATGCTATTCATGAGTCCTTGGAATAATCCGTAAATCCAGATCAAAACAAGATCCCCCATTTGTTTTGTTATCACTTGACACACAGAGAGCTTTTGAAACGGAAAGTTACACTCTATTATAAGCCCTGTCCTGTATGGAAGATGCCCCCCCAGTTCTTTAAATGGATAAATGCTCTTTACACCAGCCCAAAAGGAGCTGTGTGAGTTAATAGGACTAAATCTCCCCTGTTTGAATTACACAGAGGGCCTAAGCAAGGGTGTCCATTGTGTTCTTTACTTTTTGCACTGGCCATAGAGCTGATTAAACAGGAGATAGGAACAATAATCTATTACAGGAATAGCATTTGAAAGAACACATCAGCAAATAAAGCTATTTTCTCATGATATGTAATTATTTTTACCTAACCCAAACATTTCCCTAAAACTAGTATTTAAAGAAATTCATGATTTTGGGAAAGTGTTTAGACTGAAAGGAAATTGTCACATCTGAAATGCTAGCTATCTATATATTTGCCAGACTCTGAAGTCCTTCCAGAAAATATTTGGGTACAAATGGGCAACAAATTCTATAAAATACATGGGAATTCAAATCTCAAACAACCTAGAGCACTATGATTTAAATGTCAAACCACTATTTCAGTAAATAAAAAAGATCTGCAGTGCTCAGGGAAGTATGCAGTTTCTTGTTTGGGGAAAAATAAACTCAATCAAAATGAGTATTTTGCCAAAGATTTCTTTCTTGTTTCAAGATTACAGAAATATAAAGGATGTTAGTATTTATATGGAATAAGAAAAGACCAAGAGTGAGTGCAGATACTTTGTACAAATTCATTGAACAGAGTGGCCTAGCTGTTCCAAATACTCTCTGATGTCAAGCCACCCATCTCAAAGCAGTAGTGCATTGGGGATGCTCAAACTCAGCCAAACACAGGATCTTTATGGAACAAGAAAATTGTAGCAGTGTAAATATTGCTAGACTATGACAGATTATTATTATTAATAATTATTATTAATAATTAATACATTCTCTCCATTCAGAAATAGCAACGGTTATTCTATGGGTTTGGGATAGAATTATAAATATTTTTTTTCCCTCACCAATGACACCCATTGCAAATATCCAGATCTTAAACCAGAGAGTTTTAAAGAATGGGGGAGCCATCAACTACATATGGTAGGCCAGCTATTCAGCAAAGAAACTTTTCTAATTTATTTAGAGATCAAAACTAACTTTAACCAACCTACTCTCCCATGGTATCACTACTTTCAAGTGTGGCATTATATGTCCCAACTTTCTAGAAAAACTGTCATATACAGAAAGCTAACTTGAATAGACGTGATGGAGTCAGGCCAATTAGGAAACATAAAAATAACTATTTTACATCAGTCTTTGCAGACAACTTTCCTAACAAAAACATGTCCATATATATATGATATGTTGGGAAATGACCTGGACAGACACATTACCCCAGACGAATGAGAGCTGAGCTGGAAAAGAGGGCTATCACTCTCACTCTGTAGCATGATAAAAGAAATTTTCTTAAGATACTTTTTGAATGGTACCTCATGCCAGTCAGGTTAAAAATGTATCCCCATTCGATCTTTATATCTATATTGGAGAAAGTGTGGTGAAAGAGATTTTATGTCCAGTCATTAGAGAGTATTGGGATGTGATTCATAATCAAATATTACAACTTGTTGGATACTTAACCCTCCTGCGGCTTTCTAGTGGAAATGGTCACACAAAAGGGAATGAATTAATTTTTCATCTGCTAGTAACTGCTCGGCTGTTGATAGCCTCTAATTGGAAAAAGAAAAATAGTGCATCCAACTCTAGAGGAATTGTTCAAGAAATATGGAAAAATTAATGCACGAATTATGTACCCATCAAAACAGAGGATACATAGATATTTAGATTTATTCAATACTCCGTGTGTTCATCTGTCAAAAACAAAACCAGCACACCTGGCCAATTTTTTCAATAGACATGCCTCATTTGTTAAATATGTGTAATTAGTGATTTCACATAATTTAATAAAATCACTAGAAACAGTGTGGAGTAGTGTAAATATGCTCACTCTGTAATGTGGTAATACCCTGTTAAATAGAAAGATCTGATGATTATATTACAGAATAATGTTTCGCTAAACAAAAGCACACTTATTATAATTATTGTTTTGTCTCTGATATTTACATGGCAAGGATTTGTAAACCTGTTAAAACTTCCTAATAAATAAATAGTTAAATAAAAGTGGGTAGAAATTTGTAGAAGCATGGTATGCTGTGAACACTTTGTTTGGTATTAGTGGAGAAAATCTGGTTACCTGTCTGAAAGAAAACATTAATTATTGCTGGCCAGTGATCATGTATCTCTTTGTTTTAGGGGAGGTCCGTGGATTTTCCTCCTTCAAAGTTAAAGGCAGGTTATGGAGAGCAAGCATGTTATGTTCTTGATTGTTTAGCTGAAGAAGCCTTGAAACATACTGACTTTAGCTGGAAAAGGTATAGTGTACTTATAAGAATCCCTCTGTATAACTTGTTTTCAAATGAACAAATGCTAATTGTACAGGATGACAAACCTCATGTATATTAATGAAGCCAGAACAAATAAGTGTTAAAGCTTTATTTGTAGTTCACTACGTTCAAAAGATTAGTTCAGTCAAGCTTGTAACAGTAGGACAAATTAATTCCTAGTGCACTACCACTCAATTCGGTAGAGTTACACCAGAGCTGAATTTGGACAATTGTGTGGTGTTTTGTTTTTTGTTTTTTCTCTTCTTTCATTTAACTAGATTTAGATTAGCTGGGTTAGTTTAATATCTCTCGTTTATCTTCCTGTATAGTATTATCTTTTGCTAGTCAAACACTTGGGTAGTGACCTATTGATTGATGTCTTGTTATAACGTCTCCATACCTAATTTCTGGCTCTTTCAATGGTAAGTAAGGTGAACTGTAGAGTCTAGATGCAATTAAACAATAAGCTCAATACATATTGTGATCAGAAGGAAAATTTGGGAGAAAGGTGAGTGGAGAGGAATTTCCAAGAAGCGAAATTTTGTTTAAAAACACTTAAAAAAAAAAAATCCTTAATTTTTCTCTGAAATGGTACAGAGGAAATGAATTTAATGGCTAACATATACTATTTACTATTATTGACAAAGTTTAAGTGATACATAAGATAAAAATTAATCTGTAGCGACTCATGCTTGAATCTTCTAAGGTTAAGTCACAAGTGAAAATGAATCTGAACCTAATCCCTAGGTGTCTTCACAACAGAGAAACTGTAAGGTTTGGCACAATAATGAATCCATGCATTGAGTTCTAAGGGTATGTCTACAGTACAAAATTAAGTCGATTTTATAGAATTCAATTTTTAGAAATCGAATTTATACAGTCAATTGCGTATGTTCACACAAAGCGCATTAAGTCGGCGGAGTGCGTCCTCACTACCGTGGCTAGCATCGACTTACGGAGCAGTTCACTGTGGTTAGCTATCCCACAGTTCCAGCAGTCTCCACCGCCCATTGGAATTCTGGGTTAAGCTCCCAATGCCTGATGGGGCAAAAACATTGTTGCGGGTGATTTTGGGTATATGTCGTCAGTCGCCCTTCCCTCCATGAAAGCAATGGCAGACAATCATTTCGCACCTTTTTTCCTGGGTTACCCATGCAGATGCCATACCACGGCAAGCATGGAGCCCGCTCAGCTCACCGTCACCGCTGCTGTTGTGGACAAGTCTACTGTGGGGGCTGCTGTGATCCAAGTAGCCAATGCAATCATTGACGTTCTGTTATCAAGGGTAGTGACTCTGGAAAATGTGTGGGCCTTTTTAGATTTTAGGTGCATCATATTCCTGTCCTTTGTCGCTGGTGAAGAAGTCTTGCAGCCGTACATTCCAGTCTGATCGGCGCTGCAACACTCCATAGCACTTCTGTGGTTGACACATGTAACAGCTCTAGGGCTCTTGCTCTTTTAGCTTAGCCGAGGTACCTTGCCCTACTCGGACCTCCAAGCATTCAACACAGAAGCACCTGCAGCAGCTGGCATTGCTACGCGGCAGCAGCTCCTTGCCTTTGCAGCAGACGATGCAGTGGGACTGCTAACGGTCGTCATCCACCGCTTCCGCTGCAACTCTGCTCTCCTGCTCCCCAGCAACGAGCTCGGGGGATCCATATTGGTCCTCCTGGGTGCTGCTGGCAGCAGACGCAGTAGGACTGGTAACAGTCCTCGTCGGACATGTAGCTTGGCCAGGGGTTCTGGAAACGTCTTCCTTGCCCGGCTCCTAGCAACCTCCAGGGCATGGTGTACAGCTCCATCACTTCCCCTGCAACTCTGCTCTCCTGCTCCCTGCAACGAGCTCGGGGGATCTGTTCATGAAGCCTGGACAGTAGTAAGGAGCAGTTCAACTATAGGCTGAGCAAGTGCAGAATGGTGGTAGAATGTGCCTTTGGACGTTTAAAAACTCGCTGGCGCTGTTGGTCAGACCTCAGCGCAACCAACATTCCCATTGTTATTGCTGCTTGCTGTGTGCTCCATAACATCTGTGAGTAAGGGGGAGACGTTTATGGCAGGGTGGGAGGTTGAAGCAAATCGCCTGGCATCCGATTTTGAGCAGCCAGACACCAGGGCGATTAGAAGAGCACAGCAAGGCGCGCTGTGCATCAGAGAGGCTTTGAAAACCAGTTTCATGACTGGCCAGGCTTCAGTGTGACAGTTGTGTGTGTTTCTCCTTGATGCAAACCCACCCCCTTTGTTGATTTTAATACCCTGTAAGCCAACCACCCTCCCCCCTTCAAAATAAAGTAACTATTGTTTTGAAACCATGTGTTCTTTCTTTATTAATTTTTAAAAAATGAGATGAGGGTCAAGGTAGCCCAGGTAGGGTGGGGGAGGAGGGAAGGACAAGGCCACATTGCTTATTGTAGCCACACTAAAAATCAAACTGTTTGAATGACAGCCTTCTGTTGCTTGGGCCATCCTCTGGAGTACGGTTTTTTTCGCCTTCTAATCTCCGATAACATCAGGGATGGAGATGATAGGGAGAGCGTAGAATATTTCTACGCTCTCCCTATCATCTCCATCCCTGATGTTATCTGCTATTCTGGGGGGACTGCATGGTCGCCTGTGTTGCTGCGTTCGCCACGCTGACCAAACAGGAAATGAAATTCAAAAGTCCCCGGGGCTTTTCATGTGTACCTGGCTAGTGCATTGGAGTTCAAAGCGCTGTCCAGAGCGGTCACAATGGAGCACTCTGGGATAGCTCCTGGAGGCCAATACCATCGATTTGCATCCGCTCTACCCCAAATTCGACCCAGCAAAGTCGATTTCAGCGCTACTCCTTTCGCTGGGGAGGAGTACAGAAGTCGATTTTAAGAGCCCTTTAGGTCGACAGAACGGGGTTGGGTGTGTGGATGCATTCATTTTTAAATCGACCTAACACGGCTAAATTCAACCTAATCCCGTAGTGTAGACCAGGTCTAAGCCTAAACTACTGACATTTTTTTCAGGTCAAATCTGTATGTGTTGTGTCTATGTAAATTCCTCATCACTGTGCTTCATTATACCTGGGCATAGTCAGCATCCATAACTCTCCCCTAAGAATTTTGTTTGCTTATAGTTGTTCTTGAGAAGTACATTTATTGTGTGGTTTGAAAGCTGTAATGTTCTATGAATGTGTATGTTATTTCAGACCAGCATACCCAACAGAGGAGCTAGAAGAAGAAGCAATAACAGAAGATGATGCAGAATTGACACTTAATAAACTGGAGGAAGAAATTGAGGTAGGTCCATATGATTTTTTCCAGTTATACTTATCAATGGTGAGCCTTTTTTTTTTTTGTTCGTGTTCTTTATTTTATTGTCTTGTTGTTGTCCATGCCCTCATCCTTTTTTTTCCTAGACTTTCCTGTGTTGTCAGCTCCTCTTTACTTCCTCTTGTTCTCATTTTAATTTAATTTAGTTTAGAGCATAGTGCTCTAGACTGTAAACCTTACAGGGCAGAGCATCTGTCTTTATCTGCATGTACAGGTATTGTAAAGCATCATAGACATTTATAGTGGACTAGAAATAACTACATTATTTCCTATGGGACTGAATCCCGAGGTGCTTTGTTTCTGAGAACATCAATAAGAGTTTGCAATTGGAGTTTTTGTTTGAGCAAGGACTTCAGGATCTGGTTTATTGCTTAAAAAGTCACACACCACTTCACAAATGCAGGACCCAGTCCTACAACGTCTACACTACGAAATTAGTTCGAATTTATAGAAGCCGGTTTTATTGAAATCGGTTGTATACAGCCGATTGTGTGTGTCCACACAATAAAATGCTCTAGGTGCTCTAGTCGGCGGACCGCGTCCACAGTACAAGGCTAGCGTCGACTTCCAGAGCATTGCACTATGGGTAGCTATCCCACAGCTATCCCACAGTTCCCGCAGTCTCCGCCGCCCCTTTGAATTCTGGGTTGAGATCCCAATGCCCGGATGATGCAAAACAGTGTCGCGGGCGGTTCTGGGTACATGTCGTCAGGCCCCTCCCTCCCCCGTCACAGCAACGGCAGACAATAGATTCGCGCCTCTTTACCTGGGTTACCTGTGCAGACAACATGGAGCCCGCTCAGCTCAGCTCAGCTCACCGTCACCATATGTCCTCTGGGTGCCGGCAGACGTGGGACTGCATTGCTACACAGCAGCAGCTGCTAACTGCCTTTTGGCGGTAGACGGTGCAGTAGACTGGTAGCCTTCATCGGCGATCTGAGTGCTGGCAGCCGTGGGGCTTGCCTTTTGGCAGTAAATGGTGTATTACGACTATTAGCCGTCCTATTACAAGTCGGGTCATCGCACGTTAGCAGAGTCTTCCCCGAGCAGCCGATTGTGCAATAGGCCTGAAGACCATCGTCATACGCCGCCCCGTATTTGCTGCCAAGCACCCAGAAAGATGCCGAGGGCTATCAGTCACGCTGCACCGTCGTCTTAAGATGTAAAAAATAGATTTGCTCTGTATTCATTTGCTTCCCCCTCCCTCCGTCAAATCAACGGCCTGCTAAGCCCAGGGTTTTCAGTTTAATCTTTGGGGGGAACATTCTGTGTGACAGTTGTTTGTGTTTCTCCCTGATGCACAGCCACCGTTCTTGATTTTAATTCCCTGTGCCTGTACGCCATGTCGTCACTCAGCCCGCCCTCCCTCCTTCCCCTAGTCCGTCAGATACTACGTTTGCGCCACAGCTCAGAGAGCCGAGAAGCGGTTCGCGCCTTTTCTTTGAATTCTGGGTTGAGATTCCAATGCCCGGATGATGCAAAACAGTGTCGCGGGCGGTTCTGGGTACATGTCGTCAGGCCCCTCCCCCCTCATCACAGCAACGCAGACAATAGATTCGCGCCTTTTTACCTGGGTTACCTGTGCAGACAACATACCACAGCAAGCATGGAGCCCGCTCAGCTCAGCTGAGCTCACCGTCACCATATGTCCTCTGGGTGCTGGCAGACGTGGGACTGCATTGCTACACAGCAGCAGCTGCTAACTGCCTTTTGGCGGTAGACGGTGTAGCATGAGTGATAGCCATGGGGCTGGCAGCCGTAGGGCTGCATTGCACCAGCCCCTTGCCAGGCGATGGTATATTATGATTGGTACCCGTCGTCATCGTATTGGTGTGGCTGTCAATCATGGCCACCTGGGCAGACATGCTACTGTTTCGATGATGATGGCTACCAGTCGTAATATACTATTTTCTGCCAATTGCCCAGTATTGTCTGCTAAGCACCCAGAAGAGGCCGAGGGCGATGCTGGGTGCTGGCGGACGTGGGGCTGGCAGACGTGGGGCTGCATTGCTACACAGCAGCAGCCCCTTGCCTTTTTGCAGATGATGGTATTTTATGACTGGTATCCGTCATCGTCGTACTGGTATGGGTATGGCTGTCACTCATGCTGCACCGTCGGCTGCCACCTTAAGATGTAAAAAATAGATTTGTTCTGTATTCATATGCTTCCCCTTCCTCCGTGAAATCAATGGCCTGCTAAGCCCAGGGTTTTCATTTTAATCTTTGGGGGGACCATTCTGTGTGACAGTTGTTTGTGTTTCTCCCTGTTCCTGTACCTGTACGCCATGTCGTCACTCGGCCCTCCCTCCCTCCCTCCCGCCCTCCCTCCTTCTCCTGGTCCATCAGATACTACTTTCGCGCCTTTTTTCTGACCAGGCGCCATAGCTAGCACTGGGATCATGGAGCCCGCTCAGATCACCGCGGCAATTATGAGCACTATGAACACCACGCGCATTGTCCTGGAGTATATGCAGAGCCAGGACATGCCAAGGCGAAACCCGGACCAGGCGAGGAGCTGATTGCAGCGCGGCGACGAGAGTGATGAGGAAATTGACATGGACATAGACCTCTCACAAGGCACAGGCACCAGCAATGTGGAAATCATGGTGTCACTGGGGCAGGTTGATGCCGTGGAACGCCGATTCTGGGCCCGGGAAACAAGCACAGACTGGTGGGACCGCATCGTGCTGCAGGTATGGGACGATTCCCAGTGGCTGCGAAACTTTCGCATGCATAAGGGCACTTTCATGGAACTTTGTGACTTGCTGTCCCCTGCCCTGAAACGCCAGGATACCAAGATGAGAGCAGCCCTCACAGTTGAGAAGCGAGTGGCGATAGCCCTGTGGAAGCTTGCAACGCCAGACAGCTACCGGTCAGTCGGGAATCAATTTGGAGTGGGCAAATCTACGGTGGGGGCTGCTGTGATCCAATTTGCCAGGGCAATGAAAGACCTGGTGATAGCAAGGGTAGTGACTCTGGGCAACGTGCAGTCAATAGTGGATGGTTTTGCTGAAATGGGATTCCCAAACTGTGGCGGGGCCATAGACGGAACCCATATCCCTATCTTGTCACCGGAGCACCAAGCCACCGACTACGTAAACCGCAAGGGGTACTTTTCAATGCTGCTGCAAGCCCTGGTGGATCACAAGGGACGTTTCACCAACATCAACGTGGGATGGCCGGGAAAGGTACATGATGCTCGCGTCTTCAGGAACTCTGCTCTGTTTCGAAAGCTGGAGGAAGGGACTTTCTTCCCGGACCAGAAAGTGACCATTGGGGATGTTGAAATGCCTATCGTGATCCTTGGGGACCCAGCCTACCCCTTAATGCCATGGCTCATGAAGCCGTACACAGGCAGCCTGGACAGGAGTCAGGACCTGTTCAACTATAGGCTGAGCAAGTGCCGAATGGTGGTGGAATGTGCATTTGGACGTTTAAAAGCGCGCTGGCGCAGCTTACTGACTCGCTCAGACCTCAGCGAAAAGAATATCCCCATTGTTATTGCTACTTGCTGTGCGCTCCACAATATCTGTGAGAGTAAGGGGGAGACCTTTATGGCGGGGTGGGAGGTTGAGGCAACTCGCCTGGCCGCTGATTACGCGCAGCCAGACACCAGGGCGGTTATAGGAGCACAGCAGGGCGCGGTGCGCATCAGAGAAGCTTTGAAAACGAGTTTTGTGACTGGCCAGGCTACTGTGTGAAACTTCAGTTTGTTTCTCCTTGATGAACCCTCCAAACCCCCCCCCCCCCCGACCCGGTTCACTCTACTTCCCTGTAAACCAACCACCCCACCCCACCCTCCCCTCCCGCTTGCAGAGGCAATAAAGTCATTTTTTTTTAACATTCATGCATTCTTTATTAGTTCCTTACAGAGGTAGGGGGATAATTGCCAAGGTAGCCTGGGATGGGTGGGGGAGGAGGGATGGAAAAGGACACACTGCATTTTAAAACTTTAACTCTTATTGAAGGCCAGCCTTCTGATGCTTGGGCGATCATCTGGGGTGGAGTGACTGGGTGGACGGAGGCCCCCCCACCGTGTTCTTGGGCGTCTGGGTGAGGAGGCTATGGAACTTGGGGAGGAGGGCTGTTGGTTACACAGGGGCTGTAGCGGCGGTCTCTGCTCCTGCTGCCTTTCCTGCAACTCAACCATACGCTCGAGCATATCAGTTTGATGCTCCAGCAGACGGAGCATTGCCTCTTGCCGTCTGTCTGCAAGCTGACGCCACCTATCGTCTTCAGCCCGCCACTTGCTCTGTTCTTCCCGCGATTCAGCCCGCCACCTCTCCTCTCGTTCATATTGGGCTTTTCTCATCTCCGTCATTGACTGCCTCCACGCATTCTGCTGTGCTCTATCAGCCTGGGCAGACATCTGGAGCTCCGTGAACATCTCGTCCCTCGTCCTACGTTTTCTCTTTCTAATGTTCACGAGCCTCTGCGAAGGAGAAACATTTGCAGCTGGCGGAGGAGAAGGGAGAGGTGGTTAAAAAAGACACATTTTAGAGAACAATGGGTACACTCTTTCATTACAAGGTCGCATATTTCGGCTTGCAGGCAGCCATCGTAGGCCACAGTGTTTTGGCTTTTTTAACCTTCTTAACATGCGGGAAAGGTTGCAAACAGCAGCGCATTTCCCATATCAAGGATGAATTGGGTTGTCCATTTAAAATGGGGTTTCAATGTAAAAGGAGGGGGCTGCGGTTTCCCGGTTAACATGCGGCACAAACACAAGTAACCCTCCCCCCCCCCCCCCCCCCCCCCCCCCACACACACACACGATTCTCTGGGATGATCACTTCACCCCTCCCCCCACCGCGTGGTTAACAGCGGGGAACATTTCTGGTCAGAAGAGCAGGAACGGGCGCCTCTGAATGTCCCCTTAATAAAATCACCCCATTTCAACCAGGAGAGCTTTCTGGAGATGTCCCTGGAGGATTTCCGCTCCATCCCCATACACGTTAACAGACTTTTCCAGTAGATGTACTGGCCGCGATTGCCAGGGCAAAGTAATCATTAAACACGCTTGCTTTTTTTTTGTAATGTTTACAAATAGTTACAAAGTTACACTCACCAGAGGTCTCCTGTGTGCCCTGAGGGTCTTGGGTGAGTTCGGGGGTTACTGGTTCCAGGTCCAGGGTCACAAACATATCCTGGCTGTTGGGGAAACCGGTTTCTCCGCTTCCTTGCTGCTGTGAGCTACCTACAGTACCTCCATCGTCATCTTCCTCGTTCCCTGAACCGTCTTCCCTGTGTGTTTCTCCAGTGAGAGAGTCATAGCACACGGTTGGGGTAGTGGTGGCTGCACCCCCTAGGATCGCATGCAGCTCCGCGTAGTAGCGGCAAGTTTGCGGCTCTGCCCCGGACCTTCCGTTTGCTTCTCTGGCTTTGTGGTAAGCTTGCCGTAGCTCCTTAATTTTCACGCGGCACTGCTGTGTGTCCCTGTTATGGCCTCGGTCCTTCATGGCCTTGGAGATCTTTTCTAATACTTTTCCATTTCTTTTACTGCTACGGAGTTCAGCTATCACTGCTTCATCTCCCCATATGGCGAGCAGATCTCGTACCTCCCGTTCGGTCCATGCTGGAGCTCTTTTGCGATCCTGGGAGGACTCCATCACGGTTACCTGTGCTGATGAGCTCTGCGGGGTCACCTGTGCTCTCCACGCTGGGCAAACAGGAAATGAAATTCAAACCTTCGCGGGTCTTTTCCTGTCTACCTGGTCAGTGCATCTGAGTTGAGAGCGCTGTCCAGAGCGGTCACAATGAAGCACTGTGGGATAGCTCCCGGAGGCCAATAACGTCGAATTCCGTCCACACTACCCCAATTCCGACCCGCAAAGACCGGTTTTATCGCTAATCCCCTCGTCAGAGGTGGTGTAAAGAAACCGGTTTAAAGGACCCTTTAAGTCGAAAGAAAGGGCTTCGTTGTGTGGACGTGTCCAGGCTTAATTCGGTTTAACGCCGCTAAAGTCAACCTAAACCCGTAGTGTAGACCAGGCCTTATTTACACAATAGTCTAGAAACCTAAACGAAAATTGCGGCACAAGATATGTTTCCTGAATGAAGCATTTGCAACCTGAGTCCAATCCAATTCCAAAGGACGTCTTTCCACAGACGTGAATTATTATTAGTACTCCTGTAAGAAAAACAGTGTATACAGAGGTAGACCTTATACAATTTAATTATTTCTGTTGTAAATGGGTTCTACACTTATTTGCTTTGGTGTTTCTTTTTCTGTTAATCTGTAAAATTCCTATTGCCTAATTCCTAAATATAAAGATTATTGTAGGCTGCATTGTTAACCAAAAAATTATGACACCTGGACTTAAGATGTACAAATGTGTATTTAATTTCTGCTGATCGATGGATGTTGATTGGTTTGCTAAAGGTCTTTTTCACTCAGATATTTTTATAGGACTTGAGTCTAATTTTCCATAAACTGGTGGCATGACCTCATCACAGGATCTTTTCATCTGGATGAGGTCATGTCAGCATCTTCAAAAGTGGCCTCCATTTTGTGTTTTTGATTTTCTGGGTGTCATGGATATGCAGTCTCTGTGGCATGCAAACACTGAATATTTTTTTTAATTCCTGGCTTAAACAGTACTTTTCCCAAATATGATGCTAGCTAAACATGACCTAACTCAAACATGTTAGCCTGGCACCTGATTTGTTGAAAGGCATTGGAGGGAGGTGTGGCCAGACTGAGTAAGCGCAATTCACAAGCCAAAAGAATTAAGGGCAAAGTAAAGAAGCCTCCCCTGTTGGGACAGCAAACCACCTGAGGGAAGACTTATGTTCCTGAGACCTAAGGCCAGGCAGTCTAGGGAGAGGAAGTCAAGACATTGACTAATGTGCTATGTAAGCCTTTTGACCGGTCTCCCTGCCCCCGACAAGGTCCAGTTAGTGAGAAGTGCTGTGTTAGTAACGTCATCTGGCTCTTTGACTGCAATCCAAGCTCCTATGGCAGAAGAGTCTAGAGGACTGCAATAGTTGAAGGGTTTGCAAACCCGTTATCTTGCGTATCACATTTTTCTTTTTTCTTTTGTTTTTATTAGCTGGGAGACATCCCAGCCTTATATTCTTTAATTTTAGGGTGGGAAAGTGTGGTTGTATAGGTGCATGTGTGTATGAGTGAGTACCCATAAAAGGGAAGGCACAAGAAAAAAGTTCCCCAGATTTTAAACAATCCTAAACTTAGCCTCCTAGGTGTTCGGTGAAAGTGTGTTCTCATAGACTTTAAGGTCAGAAGGGACCATTATGATCATCTGGTCTAACCCCCTGCATGCTGCAGGCCACAAAACCGTCCCTACCCCTTCCCTGGACTCTGCCGTTGAAGTCCCCAATCCTGTGTTTTAGTGACTTCAATCGGCAGAGACCCTCCTGCTAGTGATCCCTGCCCCATGCTGCGGAGGAAGGCGAAAAACCTCCAGAGGCTCAGCCAATCTACCCTGGAGGAAAATTCCTTCCCGACCCCAAATATGGCGATCAGTAAGACCCCGAGCATGTAGGCAAGAGTCTCTAGCCTGACCCCTGTTAGCCATTATACTATTTACCTACCATTGCTTGGTATTCCTTGGCTACTATGTTTTACCATTAAACCATTCCCTCCATAAACTTATCTAACTTAATCTTAAAACCAGACAGGTCCGTCGCCCCCACCGTTTCCCTTGGAAGGCCGTTCCAATATTTCTGCATCTGAGAAACCTAAGAAACTTAAGCTGTCAGCTGTAAACTGTCAAGAATTGTCAGACTTTCACTCACTAGCGTATTTTGTTGAGGCTGTGTGATCTGTGTTGGGGCGAGGACAACCACACAGTTGAAATCTAAGGAGGAATCTTATATTTGACTTTGAGGTTGTGGTTTAGAAGACTTTAATCAAGAATTTGGTTTCAGTTATAAAATATTCAGCCAGTTCTACATTTTGATTTCATTGCCAATGGTAAAACTCTTTAGTTGGGGTTTTTAGCCAATGGAAAACCACCTCCTTAGATTCCTTTTTGGAATTATAAGGAATATTTGTTGTATTAATGTAATGATTTAATTCCAATCCAATATACTTTAACTTTTAACTTGCGTGCCAGTAATACATTTTAACATTTTTAGAAGGTCTCTTTCTAGAAGTCTATAATATATACCTAAACTATTGTTGTATGTAAAGTAAATAAGGGTTTTAAAATGTTTAAGAAGCTTCACTTAAAATTAAATTAAAATGCAGAGCCCCCCTCCCCTCCCCCCCCCCAGATCGGTGGCCAGGACCCAGGCAGTGTGAATGCCACTGAAAATCAGCTCGTGTGCCGCCTTCGGCACACGTGCCATAGGTTGCCTACCCCTGATTTATATTCTGGTAGTGTTCAGTCACAGACCAGACCCTCACTGTGTTACATGCTGTACAAATACATGTCAAAAAACCATCCGTGCCTGGCAGAGCTTAAAGGTAACTGGATTGTGCCCAAGGACCAAATTTTGCACTGGTGTGAAGTATAGATTTAGTCATTTACACCAATACTAATCTGATCCTTGGAGTAGATCTGCCTTGTATGTGTTAATGTAATATACTATGTCACTTGTTGTGCTGAATGGAATGTAACTTCCATTTGACAAATGAATTAAGGCTGTGATTTTTCAAGAGTCTTGAGAACTGGACACCTAGCTCCCTTATTTTCCCTTTAAAATCCCATCTTAAATCTAACTTCTGTAAAAGAAACATGCTACCCAAAGATGCTGCATGTCCTCATGAATTTCAATAAACACAAGCTGTGCTTTCAAAAACTACATGTTATTTTACAAAAACTTGAAAAATATTATTTGTTCTGCTTTAGTTCAGGAAAAGCTGAGGTATTTGAAGAAAAATAATGCAGTATTTACTAATGAAATGTTTTGCAACTTTTCTTTTAAGGAAGAAGAGACAGACAATGAAGAGAACTTTATTGATCTGAATGTTCTAAAGGCACAAACCTATAGATCAGTAAGTTATTACCTATTAGCACCCTGATAATTTACATCTTAAACCATAACTTACTTACTTTGGTTTTACAATTTGTTATGAGTATAAGCTGTCACTTGATTTTTGTCAATATTAATATAGTCTAAATATCAAAAACATACTAACTATAGAGGACCAGCTTATTTTAAAAGACTCAAATACATCAGGTTTCTAAACTTCAGAATCTCTCACAGTTACACGAATCTTGAAGAATCAACTTCCAAGAACTTAAATAGCACCTTGTTTCTCTGTACATATTTTTTTAATTGGATCCAAAATAGTTTCATGTCTGTTATCTTACTAGTAATACATTATTCATTCATTTTAATACTTAATAAAATCAGATAAGATGTTTTAAATCCTAGTACTTAAAGGTACAAAGAAACAACAATAAATCATGAAATAATATAAATCAAATTGTTGTAAATTTTCCTAAGCATGAATATTTCTCCCTGTTCTGAATGCCTTAAGCCATTGTAACTTTATCACCTAGCAATTGTTTTCTTTTGAAATTTAGAAACCTTGAAATGTTTGTTTAGGATATGAATGAATCCACAAAACAAGAAGAGATTTTAGAGTCCACAACAGATGCAGCAGAGTGGAACCTGGAAGTGGAACGTGTTCTTCCACAACTGAAAGTTACAATCAGAACTGACAATAAGGTGTGTATGCTATGGTATAAACGAATTGAATAAGCAGTTTATAGTGAATATCTGCCATTTTTATATATCCCAGTCTTTAAACAACACTGAATAGTTTACAGTGAGATGTTCCAAAACTACCAGTAACTTGCTGTCCCCTGCAAGAGATCTGAGAGAGACTTATTTATATTAATGTTTTTCTAATATTTTACAGTAATTTCTACTGTACTGATATCAGAGCATTTCAGTCATTTGCTAATGTATATTTGAATTCCAGTGGAAACTTTTTAAAACATGGAAAACACTTTTCAGGTTGAACCTTTAATTTGGCTTCTAATAAAAGGTTTTATTGGGACAATTACAGAAATACAGCAAACACATGGATTACTGTTGGATGGTACTTTTGTGTCAGCCACATGAGAGGCGTAGATTCTAGTTCTAGCTCTGCTACAAACTTTTCTAAGTTTGGGCCACCTCTGTCTGGTCCTCAGCCCGTTTATTAAATGGCCAAGGGGGAGCATGGTATCTGTCTCTTACTGTAGGGGAATGAAGCTTTGCTAAATGTGAGCTGTGAAGTGTAGAATTTTAAAGCCAGTCAGTGCAAGAGTCTAGACTACAATGCATGATCTGCTCATTCCCAACCCAGAGCACTATCTCCCATGTTAAATACAGGAGAAAGAGGATTCATTGTCCCAGTGTCTATGCTTTAGTGGTCTGAGAGCTTCCCTAACTGGAGGCAGGTCTCCTTTCCTCTCTGGCCTCTCCCACTCAGTATAAAGAATAGCATTACACTTCATACTCTCTAGAGGTTCCTAAATTATGCATACACACTCAGAACCAATGGAAGATTGGCAGATTATTAACAAAGCATGTTATAAAATAAATAGTACAGTAACTCCTCACTTAATGTTGTCCTGGTGAATGTTGTTACGTTGCTGATCTATTAGGAAACAAGCTCGTTTAAAGTTGCGCAATGCTCCCGTATAAGTCGTTTGGCAGCTGCCTGCTTTGTTCACTGCTTGCAGGTTTCTCTGGAAGAGCAGCCCCTCCTTGGGATTAGACCGAGAGGGGGCCAGGCAGCCTCCCCCCCCCCCCCCATCAGCTCCCCTAAATTCCCTGTAAGGTATGTGGCTTGGCAGCTGCCCAGCAGCAGTTCAGGTGGCCCTCCCCCTACTGCTGTCCTGCCCCTGCCCTGTGCCTTGAAGCTTTGCTCCTGAGAGCTTCTTGCTTGCTGGGGGAGGAGGGAAGAGGGGTGCTGATATCAGGATGTCCCCCTGCTCCTGCCTGTTCTCCCCCCCCCCCACCACCACCACCCCCGTACTCCCTCTCCACAAAGCAGAGGAGGGGGAAGGGCTCAGGGACAGAAGGGAGGGAGCTTGCTGGAAGCTGTTGCTTCCTGTCTGAACTGGCTGATCTGCTTAAAAGGGCAACAAACTTGAAGTGGGGTCAGCGTCCGTAAAGGGGCAGTGCACGTCTCTCTCTCTTTCACTCATGCATGCAGTCCCAGCACTTGGGAAAGTCACACCTGTGCAGCCATGCATGTGCTGTTAGGAGGAGGGAGTGATGCGCTCCAGCTAGATAGTGTGGGCTCATCATGTTCAGTTTTTGCCGGGAAGTGTTTGTAGCTACTGCCCTGCATCTGTTGTGTTTCCTCCCTCCTGCCTCAGTCCATGCTGCCTTGTAGAGTATGAGGCTACATTAACAACAGGGTATTAACCCCTGAGGGCTCGGCCAAGTGCTAGTTCATCATTTAGCAGCAAGGCATTCCCTGGGAAATATTCCACCCTCTTACTCCACCACCTCAACCAAGCTTCACAATCATTCATTGCTGTGTACAATATAAAACGGTTTGTTTAAAATTGTTTAAAACTTATACTGTATATGTATATAATGTCTTTTTGTCTGGTGAAAAAAATGTCCCTGGAACATAACCCTTCCCTCCCTCCCCCTTTTACATTAATTCTTATGGGGAAATTGGATTCGCTTAACATCGTTGTGCATAAAGTCGCATTTTTCAGGAACATAAATACAACTTTAAGTGAGGAGTTAGTGTATGCAAATCCAACATACTTTTTTCTTTCTTTCTTTTTTTTTTAAACAACCCAATCCTGTAAATTTGACATCACAACTAATTTTCACCAGACCAAAAAAAGGACACATGTGACCTACTGCCAAACTTTAAGCCTCTTCTACCTGCCAGTGTAAATTTCATCTTTTCTTTTTGCAGCCTTTCCAAATTTCTGAACAGATTGTGTTGGACATGAGCAAGATTGTAGGCAATAAGCCTCTGAGATTTAACAACTGCTGGAGCTGTGATCTGTGCTTCTGTCTCATGTCATATAGGCACCAACCCAGCAAAACACTGAAGCACATGTGTATTCTCATTGAAGTCAGTGTGGCTACTCATGCTTAAAGTGTTTTGCAGGATTGAGCCATGGTTTATGTGCAGATTTTAGAAAATGGAGTAATATTTTAGAAGGTATTTTTCTCAAATCTATATGTAGTTTATGTATGTTTGCTGTCATCTAGCAGCTGGAGGTACGTTTTTCTTCCCTCCTTTCTTTCCCCTGCCCTCACAGAGAAGGGGGTCAGGTAGTCTTGCTTTTTCATGTCCTTCCTCTCTCCTCCTGATGACTCTGGAGGTGAATTGGAAAGGGAAGATCTGACAATTTGAACATTGGCAGGTCTTTTGACATTTTAGCTATGCTCTCTTTCTCTGCCTGAGACCTAGCAGAGCTAATGGCGTTGTAATCAGTAGTCTCAATATTTGTGCCTGGAAGGCTCCATCACAATGTTTTCTAGCAGAAGTACTTTGAAGATCAGATACACTCCAGAGAGGATGGCCTCAGACATGTTCAGTATTTGGTTTTGGACATGAATGTCACAGTGTGACATTTAGGAGTCTGATAAATTACTTCACCATAAAGCAGCTGCCTGAAGGGATGGAACATGGCAGCTGTGTAACTTAACACAGCAACAGTACTCAATGGATATGGGCAGGTAGGACAATAGCTTTGAGTCGCATACAAGCCTCTGTAGCTCTTTCATGCTTATGCTGCTATCTGAATTTATAATATCTTTCTGATGTACTTTTAGGATTGGAGAATCCACGTAGATCAAATGCATCAGCACAAAGATGGAATCGAATCTGCTTTAAAAGAGACTAGGGTATGTCTCGTACATGCAGAGTACTCTACTGTTCTCTCAGCATTTTTTAACTGACTTCTTTGATTAGATATATATTAATTGTTTGATTCAGTTTTCTTGGGATTGTTTTACAGCACTATGGAGAAATGCAACAAATATGATTGAGGGCTGGTGGGATTGACAAAGGACAAATTATTGGAAAAAATAAAGTTGTATAATTTGTCCAAGAATAAGTAATGGGGGACATAGTGGACTACAAGTATTTGAAGTGTGTACATCCTGAAAATGGAGAGGAATTATTAAAGACTGTGAAGGGTACTTCTTAATAATCAGAGGGAATTTTAAAAAGGAAAACGTAGCTAAATACTGTAATCAAAATAACTTTCTGACCATGAGACTTATTAGACTGGAATAATCTTCGGGGAAATGGTAGAAGCACCATTTCTTGAGAAAATTGAATCTAGTTTAAATTCAAATTAGTTACAAACACTAGAAAACATTATCATAGGTGCAGTCCTGCATTAGCCATAGGCCAAGTGTCCTAATAATTCTTTTCCATCTCAGACTCCTATGATTCAATATCCTTTCTGAATTAGAGGCGTTTTAACAGTGTTCATACATTACATATAAAGTATAATCTTACCCACAAAATATCATTTTCTAGGGTTACCTTGACAAACTTCATAATGAAATCAGTAGGACCCTCGAAAAGGTGAACAGTCGGGAAAAGTACCTCAACAATCAGTTGGAGCATTTGGTTCAGGAATATCGTACAGCACAAGCCCAGCTGAGTGAGGTAATGGACTGATCCATTGCTTTTGCTTTTTGTAGGGCTGAGTTGACTACAGTATGGCCCAAGGATCCAGTGCAGCCTGCAGAGTCCACATCTACTTTCTCCCTCTTACTGTAGGTAGAAGACAAAGGCCTGGACGCACAAAAGGAGTTGAATGTGGTGACTCTGAGCATCACATCTAACTTTTAGACACCTAGAAAATCGCTGTGATAACAAAGCCTGAGTTCCTATGCAAAGACTGGGGGGAAAAGGGGCATCTTAGACTGTGAATCATAAATGCTAGTATACTAAACAGAAAGCTGCCTGAGTTAACTAATGGTAGATGCCGATGTGTGCTAAGCCCTACCCATCATATAAATATAGGCACCCAAATCCAAGTTACAGCTAGGTGCCTAATGATTCTCCCTCTTCTGGAATTAGGCACCTGTGCCATTTTATCAAGAAGCCCGGGGGGGGACTAGAACTTCCCTTATAAATTTTAGCTCAGTGGTTAGGGTACTCACCTAGGATGTGGGAGACACCCCTCCCCCCCGTTCAAGTCCCCCTCCCTCCATCTGAGGGGGGAGAAGGGATTTAAACAGGCATCTGCCAACTCTTAGGTGAGTGCTCTGACCACTGGGCTCTGGGCTAATCTGGTGTGGAGGGCTCTCAATCTTTCAATCAATGATTAGAGCAGGGGGACTGGACCCTGGCTGTCCCACATCCCAGGTCAGTACTCTCACCACCAGGCTACAGAGTCATTATTATGCTTATGCTGTCACTGTCATGTGTCCTCCCTCTCTTTCTCTAGCCCAAATGATTCTTTAATTATTTGTACCCAGAGCAACAGCTTCAACAGGAGAGACAGCCACACATCCCATAGTGCAATAGTTAAGGTACTCACCTAGGGTAGAGGGTGTCAGACCTGTTAAAACCCCTTTGCCCCCTCAGGCAGAGATGGGACTCAAACTGAGGGTCTCCCACATCCCAGGTGAGTACCCTAACCACAGGGCTTAAAGTTATGAGGGAGCTCCTCCTCCTCGCCCCTGCCTCCCCCCAGGTCTTTTGTGTGAACTTGCTTGTGGGGCCGAATCCAGCACATGGATGTGAGAGAGGCGCAGTTAAATCCAGAATGGTGACACGTTACATTTCCTCTTTTGAGGAAGAGGACCTGGGTTCAGGACTGCTGAGTTCCATCCCAGTTCTGACCAAACTCACTGTGGTCTAGGGTAAGGCACTTGCACTCTCTGTGATTCTGTAAACTTACTTCCTTCACATGAGCGTTGTGATCTTTAATTACCATTTGTTAAGGGGTGCTTTCAGATTCTTGAATGATAGACATATGGGCCAGATCTTGCAAACTCTTCCTCACACTCCATTGATTTCATTGGCACTGCATGCATGAATGAGGATTTCCAGAATTGGGATCTAAAAGAGCAAGTATTATAATAAATTCTCTATGCAGTACAGTAACTCCTCACTTAGTTGTCCCGGTTAACATTGTTTCATTGTTATGTTGCTGATCAATTAGGGAACATGCTTGTTTAAAGTTGTGCAATGCTCCTTTATAACGTTGTTTGGCAGCTGCCTGCTTTGTCCACTGCTGGCGGGAAGAGCAGCCCGTTGCAGCTAGCTGGTGGTGGACCAGCAACCCCGCATCAGTTCCCCATTCCACTAAGTTCCCTGTGTGGCAGCCGCCCAGCAGGCTATCAATTGCCGGCAGTTCAGCTGTCCCTCCCCCCACTGCCATGTGCTTCTCCTGCCCTCTCCCTTGGAGCTGTTCCCGGGAGCCTCCTGCTTGCTGTGCAAGGGGAGGAAAGGGGGGCTAAAGTCAGGGTGTCCCCTCAGCCCTGCTCCTGCCCCCCGCTTACCCCATCTTCCATAGAGCACGGGGGACACATGACAGGGCTCAGGACCGAGGGAGTTTCCTGGTAGCAGCTGCCGTCTCAGCTTGCTGATCTACTTAACAAGGCAGTGTACTTAGAGTGGGGTCAGCGTACTTAAAGGAGCAATGCACATCTCTCTCTCTCTCTCTCTCTCTCTCTCACACACACTGTGTGTCTCTGTCTGCCATGCTGTCTCACCTCCCTCCATTCATACTGCCTTGTAGAGCGTGAGGCTACATTAACAACAATGAGCTAACCATTGAGGGCTCAGCCAATTGCTAGTTCATCATTTAGAAGTAAGGCATTCCCTGGGAAATATCGCAACCTCTTCCACCCTCTGACTCCACCACCTCAACCAAGCTTCACAATCATCATTGTGGTGTATCCGTATTAAATTGTTTGTTTTAAAACTTATACTGTGTATGTATGGGTTAGGTTCCAAATAGTCTTTTGTCTGGTAAAAAAAAATTTCCTTGGAACCTAACCCCCCCTATTTACATTAATTCTTATGTGGAAATTGGATTCGCTTAACATCGTTTTGCTTAAAGTCACATTTTTCAGGAATATAACTACAACATTCAGTGAAGAGTTACTGTAGGTATGTTTCTGTTTTGTCAATAATACAGAAAGTGTTCTCTCTTCCAGGCCAAAGAGAAATACCAGCAGGGAAGTGGAGGAGTAACGGAAAGGACTAGAACTCTTTCTGAGGTAGAATATATTTTCACACAATTTGTGTTCTGGACTTAATTCTGAAAAGAGCTCCAATCTTTCATGCATTGTTTTCTAACTTCTAAAGTAGTCCACTGTGCACAGTCATTTGACATTGGGGTTTACCATTTTATGAAATAAACTTTTTCTTATGAAGTACTTTTTCATATCAATGTTTAGAAATTTGTTCATTTCATGAAAGTGGTCTAGAACTGTGAGCTCAGAATTGAGAGAGAGATTCCGAAATTCTAATCCCAGCTCTGCTACTGATTCTATCTGTGAGGTGGGCAAGCTACTTAACATTTCCCCTGTAGTTTTCCTCATCTCTAAGGAGAATAATATATAAAATAAAATATTGATTTTACCTGCCTCATTAGGGCTATTGAGGATTTAATATTTGTAAAGTTCTTTGAAGATATGAGAACCTTAAATTTTATTATTTATATTTATTTAAAAAGTTAACATTTGGTACAGTGGGCCAAAAAATTTCTGATGCAAAGTTTTTTGTAGGAAGACCTGATTTTGTTGAATTTTTCTGATAGAAAATGTCAATTTCAGTGACATTTTTTGGTTTATCTGAAGCAATATTTTGAAACCAAGTGTTTTGTTTCAAAATATCAATTTGTTTTGATTGCAAATGTCAAGCTTTTGTTTCAACACTCCAAATCAAAAAAAATTAATGAAAAGTTCATTCCCTTACTAACTTTACTATTTAGCAAAAAGTACAGGAGAAGTTTTGTGGCACCTTAGAGACTAAGAAATTTATTTGAGCATAAGCTTTTGTGGGCTACAGCCCATTTCATCAGATGCATAGAATGAAACATATAGTAAGAAGATATATATACATACAAAGAACATGTTCTCTGTTCTTTTTGCGGATACAGACTAACACGGATGCTACTCTGAAACCCTTACTATTTAGGTTAAGGTTACAAAAAACCTAACCCACTAGAAGACTAAACTTCTGTTATAGCCTCATCTCATCACACTACTAGAATACACTAGAAACCATCATCACAACATTTATTAAGCTTTTTTTTAAATGTTAGAGACACAAGGTGGATGAGGTAATATCTTGTATTGGTCCAGCTTTTCTTGGTGAAAGAGACAAGCTTTCGAGCTAAAAGCTCTGTGGAGCTTGAAAGCGTGTTTCTTTCATTAACACAAGTTGGTCCAATAAAAAATATTACCTCACCCACCTTGTCTCTCTCATAGTACAAATCTGTCTTCTGAGTGTAGGACCTCTCCAGAATTAGGCCTGTTTTAAAATAATAATAATTTGTACAATTATATTTAATCTTGCATTTAATACTGCTCCGTCCTAAAAGCAGAAGTAATTTTTAAAAACAGAACACCATATGAACTTGAAGTCTTTATAATGTTTTTGTGCTTTGGTAATTAGTGTGCAACTAATAAAGAATAATGCATGACTGAGTGTGTGGATATTGGACACGATTCTAATCTCAGCTACGCTAATGCATATCTGGAGTAAAGCCAGATATATTTGGTGCTATATAGATTTTCATGGGTATAGCTGTGATCAGAACATGGCCCATTGGGACATACCAATACACCCTAGGTGTGCAGTGAAAATGTTTTCCTCTCTCTGAACATATTGAAATAGGGAGGTAAATGTGGCTTATTGGTTCCAACTCATTCATTTCCATGTCATGGTCAAAGTGCTTTATTAGCGAACGGGATCACTGCCTTTTCACAATCCATGCTACAGACACAATACTACTGTACATGCAGACCTTTCAATATACAGTGTCAGTGCTGAAGTTTTTCTTACTCCTACACACAGACATCCCAATGAACTTTATGTACACGTCCCAGGAACTTTTATTGTCTATCTTTTTATTCTGGTACCATCCTTCTGGATTCCTTAACCAACCTGTTTTTTGTAGTAACTACCATCACCTGGCAAACCACTTTCTAGCTCAGAAAACGCAATTCTTAATCTGTTGTAATGTAGACAGGAGTGCTATTCCATCAACCATTCTCTAAGAGAATAGTGGTTCTTGTCTTCCATCAGTTACTGAAATGCATCACTTTTATTGTTATTACTGTATGATAAGAGACCCTTCAAAACAGCAACCCCAGGCCACTGCCAAAATGTTACTCATGTAGCATGACTTGTATTGTTGTTCTTTTTTTCCCACATTAAAAATCCAGTTTGGGATTAGTAATTTGGTGTTGAGAAATATTGTTACTCTATTTACAGCGCTGAGCATAGATTAGTCATTTTTGTAAAACTAATGTAGTTATTCAGGATTTTTTTTTAATTGAAGTTCAAAAATAATGCACACTTAATATCAGTTTCTTCAATTTCAGATTACTGAAGTGTTAGAAAAAGTAAAGCAGGAAATGGAAGAGAAGGGAAGCAGTATGACCGATGGAGGTACGTACATGCCTTCCTCAGGTTAAAAAACTCCCATTCCCTGAGAAACAAGTGCACATTCAGGCCTACATTACGGAAAAATAATCTGGTATATGAAAAATAAAACAAAAGCAGGAATGAGTTACTAAATAAGTGAAAATTTTCAAAAGCGCCTAAGTGATGTAGGAGTCTTTCAAAAGTGACTTAGGCATTTAGGAGTCTAAATCCCATTGGGTTCCAAAAAAATTTTTTTTTGAGAATTTTACCATAAAAATCTCAAAAAATTCATGGGCTCTCTAATTTGAATAACTATATAACTAACCCACTGCTGGTGATGTAGGGCCGGATGCTCCAAACACTTACTACTATCAGTTTGTTCATGGCAGTAAGCATTATGTTTGGTGGCAAGTGTTCACAGGATTGGACCTATAGCTGGTAGAAAAATTCATTTTAGTACTTGTGATGGTTGTCCTGTTTCTATTTTAAATTAATTCTAAAAGTTATATAAGCCTAAATGTTTTGCTGTCTTAAAGTCTCTTTTGGCTGATAAACCTGCTCTATTTCAAAAGTAAAAGGAATTGTGATGCAGACATGGAGAGTATCAGACAGACACCCTAAACACAGGGACTGCAACTTTATTTAATTACTGATGCCTAACTGCGATAAACCACCTGCAATAGCTATCTCACCCTGGAAGCAAACTGTATACACCCTCCCCTCACCACACAGAGTTAATCACCTGGCCTCATACCACCCTTCCTGCCCAGTGACAGTGGTGATGGGTAGAACAAACTCCAGAGCCTGGAACCTGCCCCCCGCCCGTCCCCAGATGCCTTGCTCCACAAAGAGTGGTGTGGAGAGGTGAAGAAGCAGCATCTGCTTTGCAGAGGTGCAAGGGGGTGGGAGGAAAAGGAATGGGATCTGTGGAACACTGCCTTAGCTGAGATCTTCCACTGCCAGCTGTTGACAGTGTCTTCGTTGCTCCCTGTTCCACCGAACACCACCTCAGGTAGAGGGGTGAGCGTTATTGCTGTGCAAAAAATATGAAATTGGAAAACCTATTCTCATTTTTATGCACATTATCAGATCCAACATGTCAAGGAGGCAGCAAAATTATCACCACTTATTTCTATTTTGAATATGTCTTGTGTGTTAAAAATGATGACTCAGTAGAATCGTGTCTCCTTTTGTTCGTTCTCCAGTTAGCAAAGGGAGTGAATTATTGGAAAAGTAATGCTTTTCATGTACAGGAGACTAACACATGTACTATTTGTCTTTGTCTTTTTTTTTTTTTTTTTTTTTTTTTGTAACAGCTCCTTTAGTAAAAATTAAGCAGGCCTTAACCAAACTGAAGCAGGAAACAGTTCAGATGGACATAAGGATTGGTGTAGTGGAACACACGTTACTCCAGTCGAAGCTGAAGGAGAAATCAAATATGACTAGAGATATGCATGCAACTATGATTCCTGAAACTACAATAGGTGCCTATTAAAGTTGCTTGGAATTTACTTGTACTTCAGACAAATTTTTTTTTATAACTTGTTTTTTTACAATATGCTTGTCATGCATTTTAGGGTGCTGCAGATGTGTACATAGCACTTTAGGCTCTATAAATGGAGCCCTGCTGAATTTTGTGACTTAAAGGCTTTCAAACTTATTGCAAGTCTTTTATAAATACATTAATAAATTCTCATTAACTAACTTGTCTCTTCTACTGCACTGTAGTATGTTAAGTAGTATAAAAGTCTATTGACACAGCCTATAATCTTCAAGCCTTGATTAGATATTCTGTGGTGAAAGAAAATTACTTGTGGAAGGCTTGAAAGGAATTTAAAATGTCTGCTATTTATTCTCATTTACATATGATTAACATTAGTATTTAATTGCTGACATTGGAATAATACAGTGCTACCCTTTCTAGAGACCTGGGTCAAATCTGATTCTGGCTGTAAGTGAAAGTAAGTTGTTTGGTCCCCTCCCAGCCCCTATTTGAATTTTATGTATAGAACAAAATAACCTTCCTGTTTGGCACAATTGGGGGTGATTGATAGACTCTTCTGAGGAGGTTTTGATGAGATTAGCAGAGCTGTTGTAAGTCAAAATCTCAGTATTTTGCAAGGCAGCTGTTAGTGTCATGACTCCATCAGGACCTACATGTCCCTCACTTTGATAAGCATGGCAGCATCGTCTACTGGCAAGAGCACCTGAAAAATGCATAAGACCTTGCTTCTATTCCCGGCTCTGCCATTGATTTGCTGTGTGAGACCTTGCGTTGTTCATGTAACTTCTCTATGCATCAGTAAAATTTATCTATAAGATTGTGACAACAATAGTTAAAACTCCTTACTGTTGTGGTTGAGATCTGTGGATGAAAAGTGCTAACGTTTGTTTAATTCAAAAAACATATTGCTGATATTTCTGTGAGACTTTGAATCTGTGTGTAGTCAGTCACAATTTGGGGGAATTCTAAATTTGACATGCCTTCCTAGATTGTTAAGGGTTGAACGTTATGCCATATGTCATTGGAAAGGTTATTTTTTTTCAACATTTCTAGTAGTTTAACCTGTGACTTTGATGTCTTGATCAGATGCATATTCCTAATGCACTCGTTCCTGAAATAAGTAGTTCCCCTAGTTTATTTCTATAAAGACATCATATAACTGTGACTACACACCCATGTAGTAGAGTGTAGCCAGTAGTAGCTTTTGGCTGTGGGGGAGAGGAGCACCTTATGCAGGGTTGTTGCTACTTCCCCCATACAGAGGGGTGGGTTGTGGTAGAGCCTTGGCTCCACCCCCTCAACATGCAGGCCCTGCACAGCCTTGCTGGTGCAGAGGAGGAAGTAATGTGTGTCAGGTATAGGACTAGTACAGATTACTCCTTCCCTGGATTAATGGGGTACCAAGGACCAGACTGAGATAGTCATAGCCTGATCCTGGGGCAGCCCAGCTATATACTGCTATTACTTTGAGCTAGTGACAAAGCCACAATTGAGCCCTAAATGAGTGTGTGGATGCATGACCCCTTCCTCTTTACTATGATTGTTCCATGAGTGCTTCTTTATGGTTTGCATATACCTTGTTCTGAGGTGCTTTATCCTTTTTATGGATGCTCTTACAAAAAACATAAAAAAAGGCCTGCGCACATCCCCTTTGAAATTTCAGAACGCCCAAAGCACTGTTTAGCAGCTACATCTGAATTAAACACAACATTTAGTTTTATGGTGTTTTTTCTTAAATGTGATCACTCTAATTTACCACTGCTTTCCCTTAATACGGATGGGGCTGGACACTGCTCTCTGTTACACCATCATAAATGCAGACTAACTCTGTTTAGCTCCATAGCTATTCCTGATGTATGTCATTGTAATTGAGATTGGAATCAAGCCCCTTAATAGGCAGAAATGTGCGATGTCCAATTAGGGTGTGTGGAGCAGAAAGAGAAATGCAAGGAGCAGGAGTAAACCAACATAGCAGCAGAGATGCCCCTTCTCTAGGTGGTATTGATGGCAGAGGTGAGGAAAGAAGCCTTGCCCTGGAGTAAATAACTACCTCTTCTTAAGTATACTATAATATAAAGTTAATTGTGTACTGAGTATGCACCAAGTACATCCCTGGTATAACTCCAACGATTTTACTGGAGTTACAGTGGCATTAAATACAGCTAATGAGTATGTTCATGATTCAGTGTCCACAATCATTAGGATAGCATAAAAGTGACCTTGTCAGTTTAATAATATTTGCATGATCCAGTGGTATGGTCACGTGACTCAGTCAGAACATCTGCTATGGGACCCTTTGGCAAGTTGCTTACCTATGCTGTGCCTCAGTTTTCCCATTTGTAAAAATTCAGATAATGATGATCATTCTTGCAGAGTAATTTTATGGATGAAAAGCACCATACAAATGCTAAGTATTATAATTTATCTGTGCAAATAGCAGCACAGAAATCCATTGAGTCACACTGGAAACCAATTTCCAACCTCTTTTGCTGCCCACCAAAATCTTGCCACCTTCATCTTAATTTAGAAAAGTTGTCATTCATTTTCCCTCCTGAATCCACTGCTATGTAGTGTTGCTTCTGCATATGATGCCTCAAAAGTCTATATCTCACTGGTGGATAAAGTAATCACATTCTATGCAGTCTGCAAAGCACATTGAGATCCTTTTTGGGTTGAATTGTGCTGTACTGCATAAAGGGGGTGGGTGTGCACACACACCCCTGTCTCTCCCGCAACCCCTCATCCCCCTCTTTTTGCTGACATTAATCAGCTTGCATTTATGAGCAATGGGTGATGAAGAAAACCTTCAGGAAACAAGGTTTGATGGTCTCAGTAACTTCTCCTGGAAGGCTGGATGAGCAAGATAAACACCACAAGCAAACATCTTGCTGAAAGGATGTTGGTGAAGATGTTTTCATTTAAAGGAAAAATGAGTCTCTCACTTTGGGCCAAGAAAATATCCTTATCCTCAAGTAACTAGAAAATATAGCTGTTAGGGGTGGGGGGCGGGGTTGTTTGTCTTTTGTGTCTTCACAAATGAAAATTAGGGTCCTATTTTTGCCCTTTGGTCTGTATGTGAAATTCCCATTGATATTTCAAGGGTGATATGTGGCCTAACATCACCATCTGATCAGCGCAGACAGCTGCCCAAGCTTGCATAACAAGGAGAGCACAATTTTGCTTTAAAGGCATTCTTACTGAGCTAACAAATAGTCACTGCACCCTTCCTAAAAGCACAAGGATAGCAATGGAGTTCTGCCTTTGGCAGCTTGAAAGTCTGCTCAGGGGGAAAAAAAAAAAGCAATTAGCCATGTCATTTATTCTACTGATGGATCAATGCAGGAAGCAGAAGCCAAATTAAAGCTAAATCAGTCACTTCACATGAGGTTCATGTATCCAACACAAAAGATTCAGTGCTTATAGCTAATAAAATTAAGATGTGGTGATGGCTTTTTCCACTCTCAAATAATGCACCGTTCTGTGAAGCTGCAGCAGTTGTCCTGGAAAGGGTTACAGGTTATCCGTGTTCCAAAGCATTTTATAACTGTGGGGGCAGAAGCATAATTAATAGCATTAATATTTAGCATTTATGCAGAGCTCTCCTCTTCCAAAACGTGTTATAAACGTCAACTGTCTGAAATAGAACAGAATGTAGAAAATGTGTAATTAGAATAATCAGGATCTGAAATGAATGTCAGGGCTAGGGACCGATTGTGTTTAGACTTGGAGTAGTGAGCAAGGGGTGCGGGAGAGGTGCAAGGAGACCCCACTTTGGGTGCTCTGATAGGAGAGCCAAAATCCTTTCCTTGTGATCATGAGCACTGCTGCACGCTAGTGCTGCCAATAGCCCTAGTTGCACCAACAAAGAAGGCCCAGTCATCATAGCCCAACTACCCTGTGAGTTGTGCCCTGGGGGATGTACTTGTGGTGGAGCTGACAACCCAGAATTTGTTCCCCTAAGCCTCAGGAGCAATTCTAGCTTAGCCAGAAATTCTCCTGGGGCTCCTTTCTGCTCTGAAGCCCTGCTGGGCCCCATCGGATACCTGATTCAGTGTCTTCGGCATGATCCGGTGTGCAGCGTCTCTCTTGTTCAGCTCGTTACACTCTCAGTTTCAGGCTAGAATATTGTGAGTGCAAGTGTCACACCAGGATTTGGGCTCATTCCCCTTGCTGTCAGGGTAGTGGAGATGCATTCTTCTGAATGAACCATTAAGCTTCTGCCCCTTCAGCATGTCTCTGGTGGCTATGTAGGTGGGAGAACAGCTTTCTGAGTAGGCAATAACTGCAATGCCCTGGATACCATTCCCCTTCTTGCTAAAACACCTTCGCATGTCGATGTCAGTAATACATTCCATGTTGGGTGGCAGAGTAACTGCACTATAGGGGACAGATTCTGATCTCAGTTACACTGGAGTGTAAATCCCTTTGAGGGCAAAGGAGTTACTCTAAGCTGTGAAGATAGGCCCTTAGCACTGAGGTATCTCAGGATTTGTTGACTGAGAATTTGTGTTATCTCAGTTCTTACATACAGGGTTATGCAAGGAGGCATGTCACAAGTTCAAGTGATTCCATGTAAGCCATAAAAAGTGTTACAGACACCTCCCAGGTCTGGTCAAAGCCTTCCTTCTCTTTCTCCTTGCTGCGTAAAAAGCTTTTTCTAGTAAGAGAAGACCTTGCAAAAATTCCTTCTTAAGAAAGCCCCTAAAAGCTACAGACTATAAAACAGTCACATTTTTATAAGAGTATCCTAGCTCTGCCACTGCCTTTCTATATGGCCTCCAAAAAAGTCACCATGCACATTGCTAAGTAAAAGGTAAGGTGGGAGCAATTAAGATCACGACAGTGTATCATGTAAAGGATCTGAACAGAGATGGGCCTGAACCAAAATCCTAGATGTAAACATTCCCAGACTCTGGGCTGTTTGAAATCTGAATCCAAATTTTGGAGCTCGGGTCTGTCTCCAAATGTGACAAATGTTATTTAAGACGAATAAATAAGTAAGATGCTGTTTCTTTTCGTTCTGGCTCAGGTCCCACTTCCAGACTGTCAATGCTGCAGTGTTTCTGCACAATGCAGCTGCACGTGCATGCCCCCACGCACTGCACATACTCCCGCCTGCTGTTCTGCTGAGACTAGCGAAGGGGAAGTTTGTGCTTTGGCAGCTTAGAAACGTGACTGTGTGAATGCCATGTGTCCTGACTCCTGCAGCCTCTGGGCCATTCACTTCCTCATCAGTGTTTCAATTATAGTAACTGTGATTCCATCAGCTTTGCCTTTCCCCAGGAAAGATTGCAAAGAAGTGAGTAGAAACTGCCTGCATTTGATTATTTCTGGGAAAGTCCCCAAATAACACCAGAACCATGTAGTTCAAGGAAGCAGAGGACAAGATGGGAAGCCCTTTAATGTATTGTCTGACACCCGCACAATGGTGAGTCATGCCCAAATAGTGTCTCGATATAACAAAATATTGCATTTTGCATCAGCCTGGTTCTTCCTCCCCTCTCCCAGCTACGTTCTTTCCTTCAGCTAATCCCCATCCTCTTTCTCTTCTCTAATATCAGTCAATACCAAGTCAGTACTTCAGGAGAGTATTAAAGGCGCTGTGCTGCTGGAGGTATTACCTGTTAGCTGCAAAATAGCAGCCCTAATCACGTGTAGTTGTAAACTATCCCTCGACAATTTTTACAGAGGTTTGAGCTTTTTTCCTCTTAGGCAGACGCACCTTGGAGAGTTACATTTTTTTTTTTCAGAGTAGCAGCCGTGTTAGTCTGTATCCGCAAAAAGAAGAACAGGAGTACTTGTGGCACCTTAGAGACTAACAAACTTTGTTAGTCTCTAAGGTGCCACAAGTACTCCTGTTCTTATTTTTTTTTCTCTTGCACAATACTCCTGTAGTTTCTGTTGGATACAGTATTCTTTTTTCACTTCTTGTCCTAAGTTGTTGTATGGTGTGGTTGTTCACAGTTACTGTGTTCCACTCCAGAGGTGGCTGAGTTTTGATGGTAATTTCTATATACCACTTAGCTAGCTATTGTGAAGGTTGCTGAATGGGGATACTTTAAGGCTTTCAGATGCAAGATGTTATAGAGGCACAAAGTAATCATTTAGCAAAATATCCTCAGAATGAGATGATACCCCTGTGATCTCATTCAAACATATTTTGTTTATTTCTGCAGCTTCTGCCACTGACATTGTTCAAGTTTCTTGCCATGTCGCTGGGGTTCTGATTTTTTTAAACTGAAGGTGTCTATCTCCCTCTCTGAACATTGCTGTCTTATGATGAACGCATTCAGCCTTGCGAACAAAGAGACCATTAGGGAGAGTGTGGAGTCCATGGGGTAGGCTGAGAGAGAGAGAGGCTAAGGTTGACATTTGGGGGGAAACATGGTGTTTCTCAGCTCACCTCCACTCCAGTGTTGCAAACAGTGTAAAAGTGTCAGCCAAGTTTTCTTATAACTGTTGGTGAACATAGTTTCCCTTGTCTACTGCAAAGGGAAAACAGTTTTCAACACCAGCTTGTGGGTGGGGGCGGGACTAGAGCTGGGTGACATTTTTCAGATGCATAGTTTATTTGCCAAAGAATGGAGTAATTCAGGTCAGCTGAAACAATTTGGGAATTTAGATCAAGTACAGCGAATAGTTTCAGATGGGAAAAAAAAATTAGAAAAAGGCAAAATGTTCTGTTTCAACTTTTTCTTTTGAAACACTGTTTCATTTAAAAATGTAGATTTACTTAAAAAATAAAAAGGTAAAAAACCCACCTGAATTAATGAAATGGAAAAAAAAATTGTTTTAAGTTGAACAAGATGTTTTCTTTGACCCAAAATGATTTTTCTTTTCAGCAAGAAAAAATGAAAAATTCCCACTTTGGGTTGATCCAAAACTTTTTAATTTTCATTGCGGCCTTTTAATTGGAAAGTTCAATTGTTCACTCAGCTCTAGATGGGAGGGACTGCTGTGCTTGACCGATGATGTCACACAACAGCTTTTTCAGTGTAGGCACAACAGCCGAACAATAGAAAGTTCATAACCTTGAGAGTGTTGTTCACTAGTTTGCGCTACTTTGCCTGGCAGCCATTTCATTGCAGCTTTCAGCTGAATACCTATGTTGTAACCTGCGTTCAGATAAAACGACCTTGTTTTCATGTTATTCTTGGAGGTACCACACTTAAGCAGCAAGGAAAAAAGCTGTTGTACTGAAAATGCAAGGTCTAACTCTAGATGAGACAGATTGATAGTTTAGTTGCTTACAAGTACTTTAATCCTCTGATAATTTCTACTTAATAAAAATGGATTTATGCAAGTGTGAATTTTTTCAAATTTCTGTTGAATAACACCGTTATAGATGCTTCTGTTACAAGAGAGACAATTGTAGGTCATCTAGTTCTTAATCTTCCCTCTATGTACAAGATTGATTTCTGGATTATAGACTCAACTGCTGGAGCCCAAGAAACTTCCTTTGAAAGATTATTCCATAGTCCAGTTGACTTTACTACTACAGATTTTCCTTGAGAGATTATCATCCCACTCATATCTTCTGGTTATTCCTCTATTTATCACATCGTTACAGAAATACATTTTTTCCCCTCTCTGAGTTGGACTCCCTTCAGATAATGTTTGTAAAAAGCACTTTGAAGATGTCGAGTGCTATAGAAATACTATTATTACAGGCAGTTAATGAAAATGATTAAGTCCCATGTCTATAGTCCCAGCTCCTGGAGTCATATGATTACACCAGACTCTCAGTTTTCATTAAAACATGTAAGTTTCTAGCTCATATGGTTGTGAAGAAAATCTTGAAAACAGGACCTGCATGTAACTGCTGCAATGGGTCTGCCTGAGTCTGCAGCCAGCCTTAAACAATATCTCTGAGCTATGACCTAGCCTATGCATCTGAGTGCAGTGTTAACTCTAAGACCCACTGCTGGGCTGGAGTTGCCAACGTTACTCCAATGGAGGCAGGAGGAGAAGAGTGCAGCAGGTCCAGCCCACTGACCCAAGAAGATACACCATGGCTGCTGGACTAAGTACAGGAGAGCCGTCCCTGTTCTACCACAGCCTCTTTGTAACAAGAGAACCCATACTGCCATCATTACTGCTCATAAAGGAAGGAGGGCCCATGCTGCCACTCCTTGGGAGTAAAGGGAATGGGGAATGCCTACATCCTTACCTCTCTGGGAAGGAAGGGGGGTATCCTGCTACTTTGGGGGGGCAGGTCCACAGCATGGGGGGCAGAGGCATGAGTCTGGAGCTATAAGGGGCCCCATGTCAGGGTGTGACTAGGCCCTCAGATTGCTGTAATGTGCCCCTGAGTGCATGGGTGTGTGTAGTCTGGTTTTCCCCCTGCATTACTGCCTTCATTTCAGTGAAGTTAGCCCAGCATAGAACTGCAGTAATCCAGCAGTGAATCAGGCTTGTCTCTCAGATGAAACATCAGTTTGTGTCATTCAGAACAGGACAGTGAATAATGCTCTATCCAAGTGGATTACAAAGGAATTGAGGTGGGCAGAATATAATTATCCAAACTGGAATTTTGCCAAACACTGAGATTGCAAAAGGTGCCATGGATACAACGGTAAGGACCTCACATTTACATTTTATCCTAAAAAGTGATCTTATCCTTTTCAAGCTGTCTTATTTATCTAGTTCCACTATATGTACTTTGATCTTTTAACCTTGCTTCGTATACCATTCCTTTTAGATTGTCTGTGTTGCCCTTTTGTGATTGATTATTGTTTAATCAGTGGTTTAATTGTTTCCTCTGGGCGAAAACACATTTATTACAGACAATGGTGCCATTGCTTACTGGCCATGTGAAAATAAAAAGGCTTCTGTTTCCACTAGTTGGTCAGGTTAGTACTAGGTCACACACTGGAGTTTTTCACCCCATGTTGCAATACAGCTGCCAGAACTCAAGGTCTCCTTTCATTTAAGTCTGGCTTCCCAGAGATACAGCAGCAGGATTCTCTACTCAGATACTTGGGGTCAGCTCTGGAATAATTCCAGCACTGATTTTACCTTCTCATGTTAAGCAGACACGTTTTCATACTGAGTCATTTAGTTTTACAGTAAAGTGTGTTACACAATAAAATGGCCAAGAGCGTCATGGTTTTGGATTCCTTGCCCATCTTGAGACAATTTAAAGGGACCTGAAGGTGGAAACAGACCACAGGAGCAAGTTGAAGTCACCTGACCATGCAGAGTGAAAAAAGGAGGAAATAAGGCCAACTGGAATCACCAACAGGGTGAGGTGCAGGTGAAAAAGCAGTGCTCGTGGAGCTTTGGAAAAGTAAGAGCATGGGGAAAAGATAGACCTAGAAGCCCAGGGAAAAGAGGATCTCCAGAAGTGGGCAATTTGCCATGTGACAGTTGGCAGAGAGCTCAAGAAGATTCACTGTTGAGAAGTGGCCTTTACCCATGGCAGGAAGAACTCTCTGGTATCTTTAGTGAGGCTGTTCTTGTGGGGTGGAGATGGTGGAAGCCAGAAGAGCAGGAATCAAGGAGGAAGTCAGAGAAGAAGCCATGACACAGGGACTAGAACATCTGCTTTGAGATGAAGAAGTGTCCGTGACCGAGAGGGGAATGTGGTTGAGTGTGGTCTCTAGGAAAGAGGAAACAGCCTGCTTTTGAAAGGAGGCAGCGGAAAGAGTGATTAATGATAAGTAAGAGTCAAATTGAGCCCTTCTGCACACTGATGTGACCCCCATCACCCCTGTATGCCAGAAGTGAATTTGGTCCCAGAAGAGGATAAAAGAAAGCTCAAGGGAGGCCAGGACCTGGACGGAGAGATGGTTTACGTCAAGGAGTTAGATGAAGACGAAAGCTAGGAGACATCCGAGTTGGACACATGAGCAAAGGACATCTAAGGAGGGAGGAGAAGAGGGGGTGGAAAGAGAGGAAAGCAGGGCCTAGAGAGCTAAAGACACTGTAATAATGCTGTGTTTCACATAGTCTTCAGCTGTTAGTAGCTCTTTCAGTTCTGTTCCCTGAATAGCTGGAGCTCTTCCAGTTGTTATGCAGAGAGATATTATATATCTGCTGCAGCCACAAAGAGCCAGTGAAGAGAAGTGCAAGCTGATGCAAGCATACAAGCAAGACCCTATTTGTAATGTCTACAAGCCAGGATAACATTGTCATTGTATGCCTGACTATTGCCTTTTTACCTAAGGGGAAAGCGTAACAAAATTTCGACAATAGTTCTTTCCAGGGCGATGGATATTTATTCTGAGGCACAAGCTGCAATTTATGCCTCTGTGTTACTTGTTCCATTGGGAAAGAGAAGACTTCAGTGTTCAGGGCTGCATGTTCAGCAACTTTCATGGGCAATAAATACATTTTTTTTTAAAGGGCTTCATTTTATGTTTTCCAATTCACAAACGTTAATAGCAATATAGATACTTTCCTGATTCTTCCTGACTTCAGCTTGCAGGGTAAATATTCAGATCTGATGTAAACAGGAGTAATTCCACTGAAGGCAGCTATACCAGGGCGAGGTACAACTCTCCTGGATGAAAGGCAATCATTAATATTCAGTTACTGCATTCAAAAAAGTTCTTCCTCCTATTGTATCTTAATCACCATGCCAGTTTGGTGACCTGTGACCTTGGGACTTGTGGGAAGTCCCAAGTTGGAGGCAAATGAAAGAGACTTTCCAGGAGATTCCCTCCTCCCCCAAGGCTTTTGAGCTCAGGAGGAAACAGAACCCTTAGGCTTATGGTAGTCAAAAATGTCACTACCAACAGTGACAATATGGACAAGAGAATGGCAGAATTCCAGCCAGGGCCGGCTCCAGGGTTTTGGCAGCCCCAAGCAGCCAAACAAAAAAAAAGCCACGATCGCGATCTGCGGCAGCAATTCGGCGGGAGGTCCTTCGCTCCGAGCAGGAGTGAGGGACCGTCCGCCGAATTGCCGCCGAACAGCTGGACGCGCCGCCCCTCTCCGAAGTGGCTGCCCCAAGCACCTGCTTGGTAAGCCAGTGCCTGGAGCCGGCCTTGATTCCAGCTACTTTAAATTGCAGTACTATTATCTAATGATGTACTTCTTTACCATAGGATCTGAACACCTCAGACTGATTAACAGATTTTATTCTTACAATGCCACTGAGGTGAGGAAGATCTACTAGCAGGGGGGTCACTCACGCATCCCCAGAACACCAGACACTATGGTACTTCGAGGAACAGAGTGGGCCTGTCCCCTCCTGCATAACCCCACCTTCACCAGCATGACCAAGTCAGGCCTCACAGAAGACACCATTTTGAAGAGCTTGCATGGTGGGCAAGGTCACACCAGCAGCGGTGGAGCAGCATGCTCTTCAAAATGGCATCTCCCATCCGTAAGCCTGGACAAAACCACATCTGTTTTTTTCTTATTACTGGACAGAGGACAAACTGCCCAAAAAGAGGAGTGTTTTAACCCGCCCTATCTATTATCCCATTTTACAGGATAGATTAAGCACTTTAAGCAATGTTGTATAGGAAGTCTGTGACTAAGCCAGGAATTGGATTCAGGTCTCCCAAGTCCCAGTCCAGTCTCCTATTCTCTAGACCCATCCTTTGTATGTAGCTAGTATTCATTACAAATTTAGGCCCCAATATTGCAAATATTTAGGTACATGCTGAAATATAGTCCTTCTTATCTGAATGACTGTATATAAATGCTAGAAATCTAAATACTAAGATGGGTGAACTTGAGTGCATGGTATTAAATGAAGATATTGATATACTAGGCATCACAGAAACTTGGTGGAATGATGACAATCAATGGGACACTGTAATACCAGGATACAAAATATATAGGAATGACAGAATAGGTCATGCTGGTGAGGGAGTGGCACTAGAGGTGAATGAAAGAATAGGCAAATATAGTAAAAATCTTAAATGAATCTCTATGGCTAGAAATTCAGCACTTGAATAATAACAGTATAGCAGTGGGAATATACTACTGACCACCGGACCAGGATGGTGATGGTGATTATGAAATGCTCAGGGAGATTAGAAAGGCTATAACAGTAGAACACTCAATAATAATGGGGGATTTAAACTATCCCCATATTGATTGAATACATGTCACCTGGGGACAGAATGCAGAAATTAACCTTCTAGACACAATTAATGACTGCTTCTTGGAGCAGCTTGTTCTGGAACCCCCTAAAGGGAGAGGCAATTCTTGATTTAGTCCTAAGTGGAGCACAGGCTCTGGTCCAAGAGTGGAATATAGCTGAACAACTTGATAATAGCTACCATGATATAATTAAATGTAATATCCTTGTAGGGGGGGAAATACCAAAGAAGCCCACCATTGTAGCATTTAACTTCAGAAAGGGGAACTACATAAAAATGAGGAAGCTAGCTGAACAGAAATTAAGAGGAACAGTCACAAAAGTGAAATGCCTGCAAGCTGCACGGAATTTTTTTTTAAAACATCATAACTGAGGCTCCAATTAAATGTATACGCCAAATTAAAAAGAACAGTAAGATGACAAAAAAATGCCACCATGGCTAAACAACAGAGTAAAATAAGCTGTTAGAGGCAAAAAGGCATCCTTTAACATTCGGAAGTCAAATCCTACTGAGGAAAATAGAAAGGAGTATAAACGGTGGCAAGTCAAGTGTAAAAGTATAATTAGGCAGGCCAAAACAGAATTTGAAAAGCAACTAGCCAAAGACAAAAGAACTAACTGCAAAAAAAAAAAATTATTTAGTACATCAGAAGCAGGAAGCCTGCAAAACAATCAGTGGGGACCACAATCTAGGTGGTAAAGCAACACTCAAGGAAGACATGGCCATTGGAGAAAAGCTAAATGAATTCTTTACATCGGAGTGAGGGAGATGCCCACACCTGAGCCATTCTTTTTAGGTGACAAATCTGAGGAACTGTCCCAGATTGAGGTGTCAATAAAGGAGATTTTGGAACAAATTGTTAAATTAAACAATAAAAAGCCACTGGGACAAGATGGCATTCACCCAAGAGTTCTGAAGGAACTCAAATATGAAATTGCAGAACTACTAACTGTGATATGTAACGTACCACTTGAACCAGCTTCTGTATCAGATGACTGGAGGATAGCTAATATGACACCAATTTTTAAAAAAGGCTTCTCAGGTGATCCCAGCAATTACAGAGCTGTAAGCCTAACTTCAGTACCAGGCAACTGGCTGAAACTATAGTAAAGAACAGAATTATCAGATACATAGATTAACACGATTTGCGGGGGAAGAGTCAATATGGCTTTTTTAAAGGGAACTCATGCCCCACCACTCTATTAGAATTCTATGAGGGGGCCAACAAACGTGGATAAGGGTGATCCAGTGGATAGAATGTATCTGGACTTTCAGAAAGCCTTTGACAAGGTCCCTCACCAAAGGCTCTTAAGCAAACTAAGCAGTCATGGGATAAGAGGAAAGGTCTGCTCATAGATCAGTAACTGGTGAAAAGACAGGAAACAAAAGGTAGGAATTCAAGGTCAGTTTTCAGAATGGAGAGAGGTAAATAGTGGTGTCCCCCAGGGCTCTGTACTGGGACCAGTGCTGTTCAACATATTCATAAATGATCTGGAAAAGGGGGGAAGGTGGCAAAGTTTACAGTGATATAAAATTACTCAAGATAGTTAAGTCCAAAGCAGATGGCAAATAATTACAAAGGGATCTCACAAAACTGGGTGACTGGGCAACAAAATGGCAGATGAAATTCAAGGTTGATAAATGCAAAATAATGCACATTGTCTCTAAGGTGCCACAAATAATCCAAACTGAATACAAAATGATGGGATCTAAATTAGCTGTTACCACTGAAGAAAGATCTTGGAATCATTGTGGATAGTTCTCTGAAAATATCTGCTCAAAGTGCAGCAGCAGTCAAAAAAGCAAAAAGACTGTTAGGAACCATTAGGAAAGTGATAGATAGATAAATAAGATGGTAAATATCATAATGCCACTATACAAATCCATGGTATTTTCACACCTTGAATTCTGTGTTCAGTTCTGGCCACCCCATCTCAGAAAAGATATATTAGAAATGGGAAAGATACAGAGAAGGGAACAAAAAATATTAAAGGTGTGGAACAGCTTCCATATAAGGAGAGATTAAAAAGACTGGGACTATTCACCTTGGAAAAGAGACACCTGAGGCAGGGCGGGGAGTGATAGAAGTCTATAAAACCATGACAGGTATGGAGAAAGTGAAGTGTTATTTACCCCTTCACATAACTCAAGAACCGGGGGTCATCCAATGAAATTAATAGGCAGCAGGTTTCAAACAAACAAAAGAAAGTACTTCTTCACACAAAACAAAGTCAACCTGTGGAACTCGTTACCAAGGGAAGTGGTGAAGGCCCAAACTATAAATGGATTTTTAAAAGAATTAGATAAGTTCATGGAGGATAGGTCCATCAATGGCTATTAGTCAAGATAGTTGGGAATGCAACCCCATGCTCTGGGTGTCCATAAGCCTCTGATGCCCAGATGCTAGGACTGGATGATAGGGGATGGATCCCTTGATGATTGCCCTGTTCTGTTCATTTCCTTTGAAGCATCTTGCGTTGGCCACTGTCAGAAGAGAGAATACTGGGCTAGATCGACTGATCAGACCCAATATAGCCATTCTTGCATTCTGTGTGTAAAGTTTAGCATGTTTGTTTGAAGGATGAGAGCATGAGCCCACCCACCTACCCCATCCCTTTTTGTTTGTGAATTTTTTGCAAATTGATCCTGATCATTTTCAAATATATTCCTTACTTCTACGTATTTGCTAAATAGCTGGACATATAATGTTCAGCCTATGAGTTGTTCCAGAACTCTTCACTTCAACTTTTCTTTTATTCATTATTGGGGAAGTGGAGCTAGCTATTTAAGTCACATATAAAGTTGTGCTGCTCCCTGATTGGGTAATGAAGCTTTTAAAACAGCAGAATAGCTAATGGTGAGTAATGCAATTCAGGGATGATTTTTGAACTAATAATAATGTAATAATCAAATTAATCTATGGTACACTCCCATTATCTACAGTGGGAACTGCACCTCTATACAGAGCACCTGAATTTGGCTCTGAGACATGTTATGTTCACTGCATATACACTGAGGAGTTAGATAAAAACATACTCTTACTAGAAGGTTGCAATATAACACTAATAAATTTGTTAGTCTCTAAGGTGCCACAAGTACTCCTGTTCTTCTTTTTGCGGATACAGACTAACACGGCTGTTACTCTGAAACCTGTCAATATAACACTAGTTCTTAAACTTCAGAATCATAATACAAAAGAACCCAAAAACAGAGAGAGAGAAAACAGAGCGGCACAACTCACGCCACCTTATTCTAAACTTGCTGGCTGTAGACTGACTACTGCTGCAGTGTTAGGCCCAGATTGCACACATCCCTGCAGAGCCCCTAGCCTGCAAGCAGGATTAGGCAACCCCTCTGAGTATTTAAAGTGACAGCTTACAATGTCAATACAGGTTTCAGAGTAGCAGCCGTGTTAGTCTGTATCCGCAAAAAGAACAGAAGTACTTGTGGCACCTTAGAGACTAACAGATTTATTAGAGCATAAGCTTTTGTGGACTACAGCCCACTTCTTCGGATGCATACAGTTTTCATCACACTGCATGGGATAAGAGAGAGACCATGAATACTCATAACTAATGAAAATCATAGTAAACCATGATGCCTTTAGTTGTGAATATATTCTTCAATCAACTTTACTGTTCAACCAGCTATAATTATTATTGCTGATTATGCACAAAATGGTATGAACGCCACTGCACAGATGTGTAAGAATGAGATACATACTTGTGTGTGGAAATTGTTCTAAAAGTAGCTGGAAGGGAAATAAAATCACTTTCAAGCAAGCTAACCACAAAACACACACAATATGCAACCTTTTCACAGCTGCCAAAATAGATCAGTCTAGTTTCTTTTTTTAACCAGAGGGGGAAACTTAACCAGTAAAAGCTCATTGGAGCCAAGAAAGACAGTCCTTAAAAAAATCAAGCTGGAATAAGCCAAAATCTCATTCAAAGATCAAGGCGGCCAATTAAGCTAATGCACTGGGCCAAATTCACTAATGGAGTTAGAGGGAGCAACTCAATTGAAATCAATGCAGCTGCACCTATTGCTTCAGAGCATTTAGATTAGTGTTGCAGGCTTGTTAAAAGTTGTGTATGTTTGAATAACATTGTATATGTATACCCCACATCAAAACCAGGGCCGGCTCTGGCTTTTTTGCCGCCCCAAGCCAAAAAAAAATCAGGATGGCCAGAACGACAAAGCAAAAAAAAAAAAAAACCTGCGGGGTGGCCGGAGCCAGGGTGCAGGGGGACTCCCTGCACTGCAGACGTGCCCCAGCTAGCGGGGGGAGGGGGAGGGAGTGGGGGGAGAAAAAGGGGGTGGCCAGGGCAGCTAGGGCTTCAGTGGGGTTAGGTCGGCGGGGAGGGAAGGAAGCAGGTGTGACGTTATTGGCATAATCTGGGACCATATAGAACATGGTTGCAACCAAAGTCCTGTAGTGGCACCAAATCTTGTATAAAGGGGGTCAAATGAGGCGTCTAAGACAAGGTTATGGTTTACTGGTTATGAGTATGCTGTCTATATGTGTGTATCAATTTTGTAGTTGAAGTTATGAATATTGGCTCTATACTGTCTGTATTTCAAACTTATGCTATGCTTCTGGGAAACATCCCAGACAAGTTGGTGTTAGCTCTGCCTAGCCTGCTTGATGGGCCATTAAGAACCATCAGGTATACAACTGACCCATGGAGAGAAGGCAAATACGCCTTGTGACTCAGCAAAGTATGCAGGAACTCGCCCTTGTGACTCCAGACTCCATTTTGCTGTAATTTTCCACAGTAAGGACAAAGAGGTGTTCTTACACCTGGAAAAGACTATATATGGCTGATGCCTCATCTCCATTTTGTCTTCAATCCTGCTTCTGACCTCTGGAGGGACTTTGCTACAACTGAAGCTCTGAACAAAGGGCTGATGACCCATCCCAGCTGGGGATGTATTCCAGAGACTTGATTTGAACCTGCAGTTTATTCCATCACTGCTACAAACCTGAACCAAGAACTTTGCCATTACTGTATGTAATTGATTCCATTTAACCAACTCTAGCTCTCATCTCTATCTTTTTCCTTTTATGAATAAACCTTTAGATTTTAGATTCTAAAGGATTGGCAACAGCGTGATTTGTGGGTAAGATCTGATTTGTATATTGACCTGGGTCTGGGGCTTGGTCCTTCGGGATCAGGAGAATCTTTTTTCTTTTATTGGGGTATTGGTTTTCATAACCATTTGTCCCCATAACGAGCGGCACTGGTGGTGATAGTGGGAAACTGGAGTGTCTAAGGGAATTGCTTGTGTGACTTGTGGTTAGCCAGTGGGGTGAGACTGAAGTCCTCTTAGTCTGGCTGGTTTGGTTTGCCTTAGAGGCGGAAAAACCCCAGCCTTGGGGCTGTGACTGCCCTGTTTTAAGCAATTTATCCTGAATTGATACTCTCAGTTGGGTCCCGCCAGAACAGCATCGTTACAGCGGGCTGCCCTGCCGGGCTTGCTACAGACCTGGCACCGGCTGGGGCAGACGGAGCGCGCAGCCCATTCCCAGCAGGGAGCTCCCCTCCTCCGTGCCGCCAGCCTCTACAGAGCGGCTGGATCGGTGAACAAAACAAAAAACAAACAAACAAAAAAAGCGGCCATGCCGCCCTAGGATTGGGCGGAATGCCGCCCCGTAGAATCTGCCGCCCTAAGCACGAGCTTGCTCGGCTGGTGCCTGGAGCCGGCCCTGTTCAAAACCTTTCCTCTGCATGGATATAAAACATCTCTTGCCACTTTTCTTAAGTGTAGGGGACTTGCTATGGGCTCCTTGGCCATTTTTTTTCTTTTTACCACACTGTTCTGTTGGTTTGGTTGCTGCTACGCTTCATCCCTGAAGCAGCCATGTGGAGCTATATGTTCATGGTTTTTTAAACTGTTTGCAATCCTTACAGCTAGATAAATGAGAAATATTTTTTGCAGTGCTTTTCCTGGCATCTCTAAACTCTTTTCTTCCCCCCACCTTCCATTGATCACATGTCTGTAATATTTGCCTTTACGTTTATGCACATTCCATGGATGCCATGAACCTGAGGCTTCCATTCCTTCGTTAACTTAATACCATGCAACATTTAATCAGTAACTACCTTAGGAGAAAAGGAACAGCCATCCTACCTATACCTCTTTGTTTCTCTATTATGTCTCAGTATTTATTATTTAAAAGCTTGAATTCCTATTTAACAGACAATTAACTCATAGCACATGGGCAGCATGGTCTATTGGTTAGTGCAGGAGACTGGGCGTAAAAGGATATAGAGTTCAATTCCTGACTCAGATACTTTCTGTGAGCTAGATTGTGTAAATTGTACCATGGAAGGAGTAGCTCCAGAAGGCATTGTGACTCAGAGACTCATGTTTGAGTCAAAATTCCTCCCCTCGTGCTTACTCCTGGGGAGTTTTTATCTATAAACAGAAACACACTACTACTGACCCTGCTCTGGCTCAGCTATTCTGGACCCATAATCTGGATAGCCCATACACTGTATGTCTACAGAGCAGCTGGGTGGGTACTTCCCAGTGTGAGTAGATAGACACATGCAAAAGTTAGGGCACTAAAAATAGCAGTGTGGCTGCAGGGGCTAAGGCTAGCCACCAGAGTACACACCCAGGGGGACAGGAGGGATAGTAGTTTGGAAACTAGCCTGAACTGCTGTTCTTGTCTTTGCACTGCAATTTTTAGCGGGCTAGCTCAAGCAGAGCTAATACATGTTTGTCTTCTAATAGTGCTGAGAAGCACCCTTAAGGCTGTGGTGTAGGTATATCCTTAAGGACTAAGGAAGAGTCTTACTCCCTTCCGCAGTCCTGTAGTCCAGGTCACAGTCTAGCCTTGTGTGACTTTGGGCAAGTTACTTAACCTCTGTGCGGCTCAGTTTCCACCTCTGGCAAGTGATAATAATAATAATCCCCTACCTGTGAGTTCTTCAGATGAAGGGGGTGCTACAGATGCCAAATGGGATCATTATTATGTCATTCCTTGAGAGACTGGATTACTTTTGATTTCATTTGTTATCCACATCATATTTATACCTAGTGTGTAACATTCTTCTGCTCATATGAATGGTGTTGCTTTCACAACCCCTCAGGAAGGAGTTCTCAGCTTCTCTTTTCTTACCTTGTGAGTGCCTCAGAGCAGAGATCTAATGTCATCCACTCTTGTGATATTTGGTGTTTGTGTTAAAACCCCAGTGCCAGGAGTCATGTGATTACATGAAGGTCTCAGCTCCCATTAAGAAAAAACTAGTACATTATTTCTAGCCCTCGTGGTATGGGGAAAAAGCTTGAATATGTGAATCATAAAGGCTCAAACCAGAAGGCGAAGGAACCCCCCCCCTTTTTTTTAAACTCAACACTTTTAAGACAATCTCATGAGGCCAGATTGTCCTTCCTGCATATTTCGAGTACCTGCCCTGTGAGAAATCCTAGTAGAACATTGGGCTTCCCACAAGATAACATTTCTGAACAGGAGATTCTAACATAGGAGAGGCATAGGTTCTGCTACTGCTATACCGTGGCTCTCCTGAGAGCCCCTCAGTCAGCTGGAGGAAAGAGAGAAATTTCCTTTTCTGTTTCATTTTACATATTTCATTGGTACAGAGAAGGCAATGGTGCTGCGTCGCCAAGGGCTTGTATAGACAGGTTGTAAAACTTGTAGTGGCAGAATAGGCTGGCTTGCTAAGGGCTCTAAGGAGGGCTGACTTGCTAAGTGCAAGATGTGCAGAGAGTATGCTCCATACTGTAACAACATGCATAAGTATTTGTGTGACTAGTGAATGCTGCTTGGTGAACACACTGCAGCAGGCAGTGAATGCTGAAGGTGTGCTGAGACAGCAGCCAATGTTTCATCTTAAACTGCCTCTCTGGCTGGAGTGGGATCCTTATGGAATAATCCTACAGAATTTAATAGAAAATTCTAACTTTCCCTTCCTTCCTTAGTTTTTGTTTTTTTTTAACCATGCTATAGAACTGAACACAAAATTTGTTTCTCTGCTACAGAATTCTATAGAATGGTTCAAAACACCTATAGAGAGGAGATCATCTTCTATTGCAAATTTCCATAATATGGTAATTTTTATAGAAACCTATAAGTTTCATCGCTATTTAATTCCATAGGAATTGTGTATAAGGGGAGGCCAGTCCCAAGTAAGACTAAGGAATGTTGACCTATCTCCATCAGCCCACAACCGCTTGTCAAGAAGTTGCTCAGCCTAGTCTATTGTTGCTTGTCAATGCCATAATTCCAAAGCTCTCATGCTGGATCAGAGATTACATGATACCCAAGAAGAAGATGTCAGACTCTCCCTGGCAGACACAGAGGTCTTTATTATTTATTTATTTATGTATTTATATTATGCTTGACAAACCCCCAGAGGAGTATCTGAAAGAAAGATAATAAAAAAATGGAATAAAAAAACTGCACACTATTCATTGTATTGTACTAAGCAGAAAAAGGGAATAAAAGAAGGAAATAAAATTTTGAAATTTCAAGATTTTTCAAACAAATATTTTGCAAAAAAGTATGGAAAAAAACGCCAACATTATTCCATTTCAATCCCTGTGAAACAGAAACAACTTTGAAAGTAATTTTTTTTTCCAAATTGTTTTTCTATTTTTGACAAGTTCTTCTGGAAATGTTGTTGGATTTTGAACTTGGCTTGATCTTCTCATGGAACCTTTTATATGTTGGTGCTCAGAGTTGCACGAATATTTACAGATGTCAGTAACTTAATGAAATATGTCAAATGAAACTGAAATAGATGTATCCCTTTGTCCTCTCTCATGGCTAGCAGACAGAGGGGCTCATCAGGAGAGACCAAGTCCGAGCCCAAGCAGAACCTGTATCTCTGGTTAGCATTGCTTACTCCACAATGTTTATCTTTTGAAAATCATGGTGTGACTGTAATTATTTATGAATACTCTGTCTTGACCTTGATCCTATTTACCCACCTCTTGCTCAAGACAGGACCCTTCTTATAATCACTTATAGTAGGAATGAGAAAAATTTGTCTATTCTCATACTTTCTTTGAGAGCTGTCATAACTATAAAGGGAAGGGTAACAGCTCTCCTGTGTACAGTACTATAAAATCCCTCCTGGCCAGAGACTCCAAAATCCTTTTCCCTGTAAAGGGTTAAGAAGCTCAGGTAACCTGGCTGGCATCTGACCCAAAGGACCAATAAGGGGACAAGATACTTTCAAATCTTGTGGGGGGGGGGGGGGTAGGGGGAAAGGCTTTTGTTTGTGCTCTTTGTTTGGGAGTTCGTTCGCTCTTGGGACTGAGAGGGACCAGACATTAATCCAGGTCCTCCACATCTTTCTAAACAAGTCTCTCATATTTCAAACTTGTAAGTAAACAGCCAGGCAAAGCGTGTTAGTTTTTACTTTGTTTTCTCAACTTGTAAATGTACCTTTTACTAGAGTGTTTATTTCTGTTTGCTGTACTTTGAACCTGAGGCTAGAGGGGGGTCCTCTGAGCTCTTTAAGTTTGATTACCCTGTAAAGTTATTTTCCATACTGATTTTACAGAGATGATTTTTACCTTTTTTCTTTAATTAAAAGTATTCTTTTTAAGAACCTGATTGATTTTTTTCCTTGTTTTAAGATCCAAGGGGTTTGGATCTGTATTCACCAGGGAATTGGTGAAGAGTTTCTCAAGGCTTCCCAGGGAAGGGAATCCACTTGGGAATGGTGGCAGCGGACCAGATCTAAGCTGGTAGTTAAGCATAGAAGTTTTCATGCAGGCCCCCACATTTGTACCCTAAAGTTCAGAGTGGGGAAGCAGTCTTGACAAGAGCAATAATAAAGATGCAGGATTGAGTTTTCCACTAAACAAAAGTCACAATCTATAGAGCTGTGATGCATAGTCACATAGCTAGGCTATACCCCCAGGACTTGGACAGTGGTTAGCTCATAAGACTGGAAATCAGGTGAGCTGGATTCTGTTCCTAGCTCTGCTATTGGCTCATTATGTATCTTTAATCAAATTATTTAACTTCTCTGTGCCTCCGATTCCCAATCAAAAAAGTGGAGCTAACAATATCCACTTTTGTAAAGGACAATGAGGTTTACAGATGAGTGCAAAATATTATTTATTATTATAATGCTGTGCCATGGCTTCTGTACATGGGGCTGTTAATGTGAGTGTTATACTAATGGACAGTGTTTATGATTAATGTATTGTGGAGATGCCAAGTGTACAGATGGAGGTCTGGCTGCTCTCTTGTCGCTGAAGGAAATGGCACTCGCACCCTGTCAGTCTGACAAATTGTTATTGCGGGTAGCCTATGAAGAGGCTTCAGGCATGTAGGCCTATTTATGCTACTCTTCTGAATTTTCCTGCCAGCTACAGCAGTCAGCTGCCTCCTTTACAGTTCTCTGTGTCTGTGACACTTATCTCCACCCATTTCCAACGTGACCACATATAATAGTCAGCTTCACTCTAGGGAATAAGAATCTGAAATTGCAGATCAGTGCCTATTGGTAGCTATACTAGAGAGTAAAGTAGATAGCCTATTGAAAGTTACTGTGCCTCCTAGGCAGGGTATATATATGTGAAAGTGAAATGAATTATATTAAAGAAATAGAATGAATTAAAGAATGCTGTATGTACCTTTTAGTAGAAATGAGAAATGCTGCAAGCCAGGGGGGCAGGAAAGCAGACATTAACTGCTTAACTTGCCACTTAAGGGCAATTGGTGAAGCATTAGTCTTAGATCGATAAGAGTTAACAAGGAAGCAGGATATGCATATTATGCTCCATGCATATTTTACAATTTTGCTCTCTCTGTCCCTTTGTTTAGTTCGCACCCTTTTATCTGTATAAATAAGACTGTTTGAATCTTGCATGGAGGCTCACATTATCTGAATGTATTAGCAGAGCGCTGTGCTAATAAAACAGAGTGGTCTGACAAACTATGAGTCCTGAGTCTAACTTTGACAATTTGGAGGTTCCACCGAGATGGCAACCGTCTTCACTGGGGCTGTGTGATTCCTGACCGTTTTTGTAGGACGACCGTGGTAGCCGGCACCTGGGCATTTGGCCCGAGCGGTCCTCCTCCTGAACGGAAGGGTGCACGACCACAGTGAGGTCTACGCCATCGAACCTGTTGGTTCCCACTCTGTTCTGGTAGGGATCCCGGGATCTGACATCAGGAATCTGGTCAGGTAATTATTTCTGTGTTTTGTCCGGACTGAGGACTGTTCTGTCTGTGTCTATCCGTCCTCCTGTGGAGTGTTTGAGTCTGGGTGCCATCTCCGTCCGGGGATCGGCCGACCAAGGGGTTCCTGTCCCCGCGGTCTGAGTGAGTGAAATCTGTACAATCGCAGCCGCACCGCACCTTGGGTAAAACCCTTGGTGTGAAAGCAAGGGCGACTGAGGCAGTAGCCTGTGGGCTCCTTTTGTGTGTTGCACCGGGCATCGCTCTGACGAACCCGAATTTCCTTCTTGTGTGATTGGTGTGTGTAAAGTCCTCCTGTATTGGTAACCAGACGTCTAAGTCGGGACAGTTCCCTAAAGGAACGCCGGCTCAGTTTTAGGAAGGGTCCGGACTCCTGTAAATTTCTGGAAAAATGGTCTAGGCTAACTCAGGGAGATCCCAAAACTCAGTGGCCACTGTTAAAACCTTGGAACAAGGACCGAGTGGACATCTTAAAAAAAAAAAAAACTCGGTCAGCCTAAAACTAAATTGGCTAAAGGAGAGGTTAATTGTTTCATGCAGTGGTGGGAAGAGGCAAATCGTAGGTGGACAAAATCAAAACTCACCTCTCTCAAATATTCAAATAATAAATTAAAAGCTTTATTAAAAGCCTCCTCTCCCACCACCAGACTGAGCGCTCCCCTTCACCCTGTTCTCTGACAAAAAAAACAACAACCCCGGATCGATCCCAACTCCCTTCATACTCCCCTCTCATTGTAAAAAGGATAAAATTCCCCTTGTTCTGTTCCCCTTCATTGTCTGCCTCAGAAACTGATTCTTTAGTGTTCCATTACCGATTCAGCAAGGAGGGCGGGCTCCTCAACTAGCCCCCACCCTTCCTGGGCCCTTTCCTTAAGCATTTCTTTCAAAATTGTGAAATGACCACAATGTCACTCACAAAAATGGTTCATTGGAAAAAGCAGGATTGGGCCCAGACAAGCAGGCAAGCAACAGATAAAGAAACTAAAAAAAAACACAGGTTGGAAGCCCTAAGGGCATAGTGTCAGGAGTAAGTGCAAACATGAACCCCTGGAACAATACTTAAAATGGTGAAATCTGAGTTGATAAAGGTGTCATTTTGGGAAATAAACAAGTGATTTAAGGAAAGAGAGTGAAAAGTTAACTCTACAGAGACTGGAGAGAATTAAACAGTTAAACTTTGTGAAAATGTTTAAAAGGATCTTGTTAAAAGAATTCTTGGTTTCTTTGCAGCCATTCTAAAGGAAAAATGGGCCCTTTTCCAGAGGAATGTCTGTAAATAATCCAGGTAAAGAGACTATCTAATTAAAATCATTTGACTCTGGACAATTGAGTCAAATTTGCTAAAAGAACATAGGGGGGGTTCTATTGGAACTTAACTGCCCCAAATGTATAAAGGTAATGTAATCTATGTACAGCTATGTAAAAACAAAGCAGTGTAAGAGGGATGTTAAGGGAGAGAAAATGTGTATGTATCTGTCTGTCTGTGGGAATATGTGAGGTTTGTAAAACTCCTGTGTTGTAAGTTTAAGATAAATTGGTTTTGTTTTGTTTATAATGCCACTAAAAATCCATTTGACTCTTTAATTCAAAGCTGCAAAACTGACAGACCTTTTTGCCAGACACAGGTAATCAGTGTTGGTTGACTTTGAGATTTGGTATTTAACCCTTAAGGGGTAACTTGATTCTTTACAAAATTTAAATGTTCTCAAATAAAGACCAAGTCATGACTGCAGCAGGACAGTCAAAATCAGAAAAATAGGCAGAGATTCTGGATTCTGTTTTTGTAACAAAATAGCAAATGAAAGCTGTAGGAAAAGAATAAAATCAGTGGCCCTCTGAAGCAACAGCAGGGGTGAGGTGCACAAAACAAAAAGAAGAAATGTTAGAAACACTGAGCCTTAAAATGGCTCTGTGTAATCAGACTGTCACTTTGATAAGGGTAAATAAAACTCTGTAAGAACAAAAGAAACAGTTACACTTATGTAAAAATTAATATGGCTAATGTTTTAAAAGTTAAAGTATAGAAGGAATGTGCAGACATGTGCAGTGTATATTATAGAGGGGGTAAAAGAAATGCAAACGAAACTACTTAATTAAAATCCTATTCGGGCTCCAAAGGAGCCACAATAGACTGTTCTTTTTCAGATCTATGTGTGTTTTGGAAGCAAGAGTTAAAAGTAATCAAAACTCTGGTAAAAGTTAATTGTGTTCCTTTTAAGACAGAGTCTCTGAGCTCTGCTAATGGTTTTGAATCCAAAAGCCAAGCCTGTGTGGATGCAAATTATCTAACTGATAAAGGAAGTGAGAGAACTGCCAGCACAAAGAAGTTGCAGATAAAGAACATACCTGGTCAGCAAACAAATTGTCTAAATAAAAGGCACGGTATAACAAGATACCTTTAATTAAAATAAATTTAATGTTACTACGTACCCCTGTAACAATGTATAGTGTGTATGATTTTTGAAGAAAAAAAAATCCTTTATGGTAATGATGCTTTTCAGCTGTTACCTGTGAACAAACTTAAAGCTTAACACAGCAGGAAAGATATTGTAACCTTGGTCTGCTGTAAAGGGAAAACTGAGGTACACCACCTCATGGATTTAATGACTGAACAGTGGGATAATTTCCCCATAACTCTTAAAAGATAGAAGCCATTAAAACCTGGCCTGCCTATAGAACAAAAACACAGGAAAATATGGAGGTAATTCCTCTTGTTTTGCCTGCAATCAGCAAGGGTATTTGTAAAAGAAAGGAATATTTAAGCAATAATGAATGCCACCCCAAAAAGGGTAGAAAAAATATTATTTTTGTCTTTCAGGAAAAGCTAATATCAGCTACAGGACAACCTAATAAGAAACAAATAAAAGTGGGTATGCTTATCCATGCCTGTTGCTCCAAAGCCCTGTAGTAAAGACATCTCACTAGGATCCTGTATGTGGGATAAAATGAATAATGAGACCAAAGTACTGTATAATGGGCTATGTGTATGTGTTAATTCTTGGGGGGAAAAGTGTTTTAAAAGAATGGAAGTGTTAGCAACCTTCCAATAGACAAATGTAAATGTAATGTAAGTACTGTGTTTACAAAAGTTAAGGTAATATAGTTCCTAAAACAAACAAAAGGGCAATGTGGGAAACCAAACCATTCATATTATACATGCAAATGGCAGCATGTTAAGAATTGCCACTGCAGAAAGACATAACAGCTTACCATTGGTATAATGTATTTTCTGAATGGTCTCCCACAACTACTGGCGTACTAATGTTACTAACCCTAATTGGTTTTGATTTTAAATTGTATGTGTTTAATTGTAACATTTAAAATGTGCTGTTGGATAAAACAAATGTATGCAAAGCTAGAGCCACAGGCCCAAATCACCTCCCAGTATTTTCTATTACATGGACTAAATAAGAAGTGACACTGGCGATTAATAATCTTGGTGTCAAAAGGGGGATATGTAGGAGCAGGATCTTATAATGTCCCATAGGAATTAATGTATGATTTGATTTCATCCCTGTCAGCCACCCTTTTTGAATAGCAGAAAGGAATGACAGACCAGAACAATCCTTATGACTGATTATGGTCACCCTTTTGTTTTAGAATAAGTTATAATGTCTACTATGGTTTCCTATATGTATTACAAAGTAGGCCTCTAGTTAAATATACATATTGTGTCTATGTTAAGAAGATTAGAGGAACATTGAAGGCCTGGGTCTCAATGTAAATTGTCTTGGTTATTGATTGTAAAACTTAGCAAGGTTTAATTTGCAATGCCTTTTTGCTCCATATAAAATACTACTGTTTGTATTCTCAATCTGTGTGAATAAGGAATGTATGCATCAGGAAAAGATAAGGTGTGAAGGCCATTGTTATAGCCAGAGTCAAGGAAGAAGAAGTAAAGAGACTTAAAGGACATCAAAGAATCATCAGGTACTGCTTACTACCCAGATGGCTGTTAAACTGTCTGGCATCACAGCGTGCATACATGCTTCGCAGTGTAAGAAGGCACCCCCCAGCAAACCAATCACCTCAGGACCACGCAGAGTCAATTTTGACTCCAGAAAAAGACGTAGAGGAACAGCCTGCAATACCTTACCATCTACGCTCTCGTAAGGGTTGCCAGAAGCAGACGAGGACCTAAAGCAAGGCCCAAAAAGAAGCAGTAGTGAGCCTAGCGCCTGCTGCCTGGTGGATGTAAAACCGTGACTGCGGTTCCCTCAGTTGAGGTTGTCAGAACCAGAAGGGCCTTGCCTGCAACATGTGCCTCTGGTGGCGCCTGTTCCTCAGCTGCTGGTGTCTTAAGGTCTGGGGAGTCCACAATGACAATTCTTTTATCCAGCAGCAAGTGTGGATAGCTCAGACTCTTAATATTTCTAATTGCTGGGTCTGCAGCCACATCCCAGCCCACTCTCAAGCTGGTGTTCCTGTCCTGGCAATCCCACTCAATTCCCCAGACCTCACTGGAGGACCTCGTCCGTTTAACAGAACATGGAACAATAATGACACTTGGGAAGCATTGGGAATAAATGTATCTAAATGGATAAGTGTGGTGGAGGGAAAAGGTCATTGGTGTTGGGTGTGTAATGGGACAGGGCTGGATCTGGGAAAAAGTCATTGCCTTCAGCATATTGTGGTCAATGGTGTATGGGATTATTCAAACAAAACTAAAGAGTGGTGGGCCGGGTATGGGGATATGAATTTTTTTCTCAACCTGGGATCAAACAGAAAAATCAAGCTCATGTTCCCCCTACAGTAACCTTAGTGAAAACAATACAATCTTTCAATACCATGCAAATAACACCACTCCTCGTAAGGAGAATTACCCTGTGCCCTTCGGAGGATATTACTCCTCCTTTGTAGGCACCTATGTGACAAATGGGTGCAACCGACCCTTCCCAGCCTTAATAGGCCATCATTGGGTTTGTGGAACCAAAGCTTATACTGTGTTACCAGGTAACTGGTCAGGTATCTGTTATCCCGCCCGACTCTTCCCACAATTCCGAGTGCTAGGGTCCTTCCCACGAGAACGCCTCCGTAATTTCAGGCGAAGAAGAAGGGACTTATCAGATGCCCAATGGTATGTAAATAACATAAGCCCCTTGACCTGGGAAGAGGCCATTGGCGGTTCCCTTATCCCACTTGGGGGAGTAATACACCATGCAAAAAGGCTCCTAAGGTTACAAACAGTAGTTGAAATAATGGCAAAAGAAACCGGAGAGAGTTTAAAGACCCTGGCCAAAGAAACAGGGGTGCTCCGACAGATGGCCCTCCAAAACCGTCAGGCATTGGACATAGTGCTGGCGGCCAAAGGAGGGACCTGTGCTCTCATTGGAAAGAATGTTGTGTGTTTATACCTGACGACACCAATGAGGTAATAGATCGTGCTAGTCACTTAGAACAAATTGCATATCTTCCCCATGAAGAGCCAAGTTCTTTATGGAAGTGGCTAAGTAACCTATTCAATTTCTCTGGCACAGGAAACTGGTTGTTTCAGGGAGCCCTGACTATCCTGTTTGGAATCCCAATGATTTTTGTATGTTTTCAGTTAATCTCCTGTTGTATCCAGAATTGTGTAAGGTATGCCACCCAGGTGACTACCCCAAAACAGAGTGCTAATATGATGATGTTAAATATCACTGATGAATGAAGAGATAAAGAACTATTAATATGTGGAACCCAGTAATTGTTGGTCTTTGCGTAAGCTTGACCAAAAGGAGGGATTGTGAAAGTGAAATGAATTATATTAAAGAAATAGAATGAATTAAAGAATGCTGTATGTACCTTTTAGTAGAAATGAGAAATGCTGCAAGCCAGGGGGGCAGGAAAGCAGACATTAACTGCTTAACTTGCCACTTAAGGGCAATTGGTGAAGCATTAGTCTTAGATCGATAAGAGTTAACAAGGAAGCAGGATATGCATATTATGCTCCATGCATATTTTACAATTTTGCTCTCTCTGTCCCTTTGTTTAGTTCGCACCCTTTTATCTGTATAAATAAGACTGTTTGAATCTTGCATGGAGGCTCACATTATCTGAATGTATTAGCAGAGCGCTGTGCTAATAAAACAGAGTGGTCTGACAAACTATGAGTCCTGAGTCTAACTTTGACATATAACATACCCATGTATGGTTGTAAAAGTGTATGTTTATCCATTATAATAAAACCGTGCATTAAATATGTAAATGATAGACAGCGCAGTTCTGTCTCCACATTTGAGAACTGCTGCTGCATGTGCCCCAGGGGCCTCAGGAACCAAATGAGCATAAGCACATGGTATCCCATGACAGCAAGGGTAGACAGTGGTCACACTAGCATGCAGTGCCTTGATGATGGAAGAGGACTTGGTAAAAGGCACACAGTCTTGTTGGCAACAAGCAGTTCGCTTGACAGCACAGCGGTAGATCATTTCAGTGGTAGGAACTACATGCACCGGAAACAGAAAAGGAGGGTGCTGCATACCCAGCTCCAAGAACTTAGAAGGGGGGGAAGAGTATTGCAGACTTCTGGTGCAGAGTAGCAGTAGTGCATGCTGCAGATCCACACCCAGCTTAATGGCACAGTGAAGCTGTACACACAGCATCATCCTTGGGATTCAGCAACACAGACTACTATTATAGTTTACAGATAAACACCTGACACTAAGGGCATGGATCTCTCCCATAGGCAATAACAGGCCTCCTGGCAGCTAAAAGAGTGTGTGCTCTATATGGTTGCATTGGCGGCAGGGTTTTGGGTGTACTATATATGCTGCCTTTGCAACAGGGTGTGGGTGTGCTATATATGTTGCCTTGGCAACAGGGATGAGTGGGTGTGTTGCAGCTGTACCCCTCTGGACTCTGCAGCAGAAAGAGAGTGTGCACACAGTTTTGTCTCATTGGCAGCATACTATACAACTGTACACAAATCTGATATTGTCCCAGAACTCCAGTCTGCAGCTCTCTGTGCCCAGGACAGAACATGTTTTAGACTGGAAATGGCATATAATTTTGGAGGGAATTGTCTTAAAAAATAGTCCGGAATGTGGTCACTTTTGGTGAAGAGACATCAAATAAACCACAATAATCAAAATAAAATAATATTATTAATAATAAAAATAATATCTAACTCTTCAATAACACATTTCATTAGTAGATCTCAAAGTGCTTTACAAAGAGGTTACTAGCATCATCCCCCTTTTACAGATGGGGAAACTGAGGCACAGGGTAGTGAAGTGACTTGCCCAAGGTCACCCAGCAGGCCACTGACAGAGCATTTGTTTTACTGACAACTGTGTATTATCCTAAAGAAGGTAGGATTGGTTATGATGTTGAGTGATGTTTGAAGATCGCGTTCTTTCTCTCCTGTTTTTTAATTGTTTTGTGGGAGGTGACATGGACAGAGTTAAGTCTTCTTGGATGAATTTAGCTCCACCATTCAATACTTCCTAATTTTTTTTGCAGGATGATTTTCCAGGCTAAGTTCCACTCCCTTTTTACAACCTTAAGTCCAATTTAATAAAGTTTACCACTTAAGGTATTTAATTAGTGGGCAGAGTAAAGTGAGGCCCTACTCTCAACTCTGTGGCATCTGTGTATATGCAGCACAATTACTTTTGAAAACTGCAGCCAATCAATTCCAGCATATCAGGGAATGTTCTAGGTATCAATGGGCAGAAGCTTATTGATTTTGGTAATAATCAGAATACAGGAAAAGCCCAATTTCCACTATCTGGCCTGCAGAGTACTGCAGGCAGAGAAAGTTCCCTGTTGCTCTCTGGTGCTGCCTATTCACTTATTAGAGGGCCACGCACTTCACTGCTTATGTGGGGTGAGCTGTACACCCAGTTGGGTCTCTTGCCCCTCCCATCCCACTGCAGGCAGCTCCCTTACCAACCAAGGCCCTTGCATCCTCTTTCCTGCACTCTTGCTGGGCCCCTGACAGTCATTGAGGCTAGCCTTCAACCAGGCCCCTCACCACCCGCTCTGACAAGTTCCTCCCCAGCCAGGCCTCCATTTGCACTTAAAAAGTTGGATAACACATAAACAGATCGGCCCGCATGAGCAACAAAGAGTGTGACCCTCTAGTTTTAAAACATTGTGAATTACTCCGTGACAGGAGTCCCTGCAGAGTTTGCAAGCTACAGGGGATGTCTTACAGGCTTTGCAGGGCTGAGGCGAGGTGGAGGTGGAGGAGAGGGCATTCAGAGAATGAAGGAATAGGATAAGGAGCAAGGATAACACACACCCCTGAAAGACAAAAGTTTTACCGACGAACAGCATCAGTGTCAACAGTGCTTTGTCTCCCGCCAACAAAGCTATTGCCTCTTGTTGGGGATGGGTTTTTTTTGTTGGCGGGAGAGAGCTCGGCTACAAAGAGCGGCTACACTGCGCACCTTTTAGTGGCACGGCTGTAGTGGCACAGCTGTGTCGCTAAAAGGTGCGTAGTGTATACATAGCCTTAGTAGACTATGCTTGCTTTGTTGGTACATGTTATGAGAATCCCAGTCTTCATTTTTTTAAGAAAAAGGAAGATTTTAGGTCTCACAGTATGTGGAGAAAAGCTAGAAAATGTGCCCCAAGTTCAGTTGAAGACCTCAAACACCAGATGCCAAATAAAAAGATCCCCAAGTGAATTTTTATTTGTGATTTTAAGCCATTCTCTTTGGAGGGGGCTGATTCATGAGTTTGTAACTCTTGGGGTTGGCAATACAGTGTATTGCAAGTTTGACAGTGTCTCCCCACAGGGTCCGGGAGCCCGGACAGAGACCAGGACCCTACAAAAGACATGAAACTGCGCAGGACTCACCCTGACACCCCCAAGAGACCCCTCGCACTGGGATCCCAACCCCTCCCCCCGCCCCCATCCGCGCCCTCGTGCTGGGATTCCAACCGCTCCCGCTAACGTCCGCGCTGGGATTCCTCCCTCTCCCCCCCGCCCCGGGTAACCGAAAGCGAAATCCGCTGGCCCCGCCCTGTTGGCTGCGGAAGCGCGTCAGCTCGGGCGGCTCCCTGGCTAGCGCGGTTTCCATCGCGGCGGACCGAGTAGCGCCTCGCGGACGCAACTATGTGGGCGCTGGGGACCTGGGTGCTGCTGGGCGCCGTGTGCTCGGGTGAGTCCCCGCGCGCCGCCATTTCACCCCCCCCCCCCGCACCCCACGGGCCTAGAGCCCCCGACTCGGCGCATCGGCCCCCGGGCGGGAATGGCGGGGCCTGGCGCTGTCACTGAGGGGCAGGACCGCTCCGCCAGCCCGTGGCGGCTCATCGCATCCGGGCGCCGCGTGGGGAGGGGGGCCGGGGCCCTGCACGCGGCTCTGCTGAAAGCGCCGGTCCCAGCAAAGGTCCCTGGGAGAGCCCGGGCCGCTCGGGGTGGGGGAGGGCGGATTGGTGCGCGCGCGTGGGGCGTGTGTGTCTGTGTGTCTTGGGAACCAAGCCGCGTGGGGCTGCTCCTCCCGAGCCCAGGGCTAGGCTCTGCCTTGGGCGCGATTTGAGCCACGTTCCCAAGGCTCGGTGGGTGTTTAGGCTCCTGCAGGGGGGGGTCTGGCTGAGCACCAGGGCCGGCTCCAGGCACCAGCCGAGCAAGCTCGTGCTTGGGGAGGCAGATTGTACGAGGCGGCATTCGGCCCAATCCTAGGGCGGCTCGGCCGCTTTTTTTTTGTTTTGTTTTGTTTTGTTCCGCTCTCGCCGCCCTGTAGGGGGCGGAGGAGGGGAGCGCCCTGCCGCAAGCCTGGCAGGGCAGCCCCGTCCTTCCCTCCCAGCCGACTGGGGCAAGGAGCCCTCCTGGCAGGTGGCTCAGCGGTTGGGGCCGCTGACAGCGCCCCACTGAAGCCCTGGCCGCCCCCTTCTCTCTCTCTCTTCCCCCACCCCCCCCCGCTAGCCTGGGCACCAGTGCAGAGAGTCCCCCTGCACTCTGGCTCCGGCCGCGCCGCAAGTGTGGTTTTTTGTTTTTGCTTGGGGCGGCAAAAAAGCCAGAGCCGCCCCTGCTGAGCACCCACAGGTTCTTTTGCAGGCAGTGGGAGTGGCAGGTGTTCAGTACCCCCAAAGAGCAGGCCACTGGCATTTAGGAACCCAGCTAATTTTTGCATTGATGTTTAACGTTCTGGGGTATGTTATAGCCCTTTGTATGTTGTTAGAAGTGTATATGCACAGAGACCTATACTACATAATTTGAAGTGTATATGCACAGAGGCCTCTACAACAAAATTATATAATTGTGTAAATAAATAAATTCTCTTGTCATATCAATCTATAAAAAGGGAAATAAGAACAACCTGGGGAATTACATACTAGTCAGCTTAACTTCTGTACCCGGAAAGATAATGGAGCAAATAATTAAGCAATCGATTTGCAAACACCTACAAGTTAATAAGGTGGTAAGTGGCAGTCAGTATGGATTTGTCAAAAACAAATCATGTCAAACCAACCTGATAGCTTTCTTTGACAGGGAATAAGCATTGTGGATGGGGGAAAGCAGTAGGCGTGGTATATCTTGACTTTAGTAAAGCTTTTGATACTGTTTCACCTGACCTTCTCATTAACAAACTAGGGAAATGCAACCTAGATGGAGCCACTATAAGGTGGGTGCAAAACTGGTTGGAAAACCATTCCCAGAGAGTAGTTATCAGTGGTTCACAGTCATGCCGGAAGGGCATAACCAGTGGGGTCCCACAGGGATCAGTTCTGGGTCTGGTTCTATTCAGTATCTTCATCAATGGTTTAGATAATGGAATAGAGAGCACACTTATAAAGTTTGCGGACAATACCAAGCTGGGTGGGGTTGCACGTGCTTTGGAGGATAGGATTAAAATTCAAAATGATCTGGACAAACTGGAGAAATAGTCTGAAGTAAATAGAATGAAATTCAGTAAGGACAAATGCAAAGTACTCCATATAGGAAGGAACAATCCGTTGCACACATACCAAATGGGAAATGACTGTCTAGGAAGGAATACTGCAGAAAGAGATCTGGGGGTCATAGTGGACCACAGGCTAAATATGAGTCAACCATGTAATGTTGTTGCCAAAAAAGAGAACGTTCTTCTGGGACGGATTAGCAGGAGAGTTGTAAACAAGACACAAGAAGTAATTCTTCCGCTCTACTCCGTGCTGACTAGGCCTCAATTGGAGTATTTTGTCCAGGTCTGGGCACCACATTTCAGCAAGGATGTGGACAAATTGGAGAGAGTCCAGAGAAGAGCGACAAAAACGATTAAAGATTTAGAAAACATGACTTATGAGGGAAGATTGAAAAAATTGGGCTTGTTTAGTCTGGACAAGAGAAGACTGAGGGGGGACACGATAACAGTTTTCAAGTACGTAAAAGGTTGTTACAAGGAGGAGGGAGAAAAATTGTTTTTCTTAACCTCTGAAGATAGGACAAGAAGCAATGGGCTTAAATTGCAGCAAGGGAGGTTTAGGTTGGACATTAGGAAAAACTTCCTAACTGTCAGGGTGGTTAAGCACTGGAATAAATTGTCTAGGGTGGTTGGAGATTTTTAAGAACATGTTAGACAAACACCTGTCAGGGATGGTCTAGATCAGGGGTCGGCAAGCTTTCAGAAGTGGTGTGCTAAGTCTTCATTTACTCACTCTAATTTAAGGTTTCGCATGCTAGTAATATATTTTACATTTACAGGGGCCGGCGGACGGAACCCCAGACTGGCAGCGGGCTGAGTGGGGCTGGCGGCGGGGACCCTGGCTGGCAGGGGCCGGCGGATGGAACCGCTGCCGGTCTGGGGTTCCATCTGCCAGCCCCTGCCAGTGGGGTCCTCGCTGCTGGCCCAGGGTTTTGTCCATCCAGGCCGGCAGCGGGCTGAGGGAGGCCAGCGGGCTGAGCGAGGCCAGCGGCCGGAACCCCAGGCCAGCAGCGCCACTGAAAATCAGCTCACGTGCTGCCTTTGGCATGCGTGCCATAAGTTGCCGACCCCTGGTCTAGGTTATACTTAGTCCTGCCATGAGTGCAGGGAACTGGACTAGATGACCTTTTGAGGTCCCTTCCTGTTCTATGATTCTATGTATATCTTCCTTGGATCATGAAAAGAAAGCTCAAAGCTGAAACCAGGAATCATCTATATGAAGTCAACAGACGGGCCCAGTTCAGTAACGTGCCTAAATCTAAGCATATGAGTAGTCCCTTTAGCTTAATAGGACTGTCTTGTGCTGGAATACCTTGCTGAATATGGGACAAAATGATAACTCTCAAGAGTTTTATGTTAGTAGTTTAATTTAAAGGAACGTTTAAGTTAATACAGTAGAACCTCAGAGTTACGAACTGACCAGTCAACCACACACCTCATTTGGAACCAGAAGTATGAGATCAGGTAGCAGCAGAGACCAATAAAAGAGCGAATACAGTACAGTACTGTGTTAAACATAAACTACTAAAAAAAAGTTTCTTTTTTTAAAGATTTGATAAAGTAAGGAAACTGTTTTTGTGTTTGTTTCATGTAGATTAAGATGGTTAAAAGCAGCATTTTTCTTGTGCATTGTAAAGTTTTAAAGCTGTATTAAGTCAATGTTCGGTTCTAAAGTTTTGAAAGAACAACCATAACATTTTGTTCAGAGTTATGAACGTTTCTGAGTAGCAGCCGTGTTAGTCTGTATCCTCAAAAAGAACAGGAGTACTTGTGGCACCTTAGAGACTAACACATTTATTTGAGCATAAGCTTTCGTGGGCTACAGCCCACTTCATTTGATGCATAGAATGGAACATATAGTAAGAAGAGATAGATATATAGAGAACATGAAAAGATGGAAGTTGCCCTACCAACTCTAAGAGGCTAATTAATTAAGATGGGCTGTTATCAGAAGGAGAAAAAAAACTTTTGTAGTGATAATCAAGATGGCCCATTTCGGACAATTGACAAGAAGGTGTGAGGATACTTAACATGGGGAAATAGATTCAGTTTGTGAAATGACCCAGCAAACAATCTCCTTTCCCAAGGTATTCATAACTCTGATGTTCTACTGTACTTTTTATTTTGAGTGGTTTAGATGATTTCGTGTTTTTCATGAGACTTGGTAAATAACCTACTTTCCTATACTGTAGTGTTAAAGTCAGAATGGAAAATATTTACATTCTTTGGTATGAGTTTAACTTTTCCAATATAATGTTTTTGCCAAACTCATCCCATAAGCTGTAACTTGTCCTTGTGCAGTGAACATTTTTTTTTAAATGTGAATCTTAAGCTGAAATATTAAAAATATTAGTTATAAGAGTCATTTATTTGTTCACTTTCTCTATCAGGGCATCAGTGTCATTTTTAATGGTGTGTATTTGCTTAATATAAACTTAATTTTCGTAAAATAAAGTTTATACAATCTGTGATAGTCTATAGGTTTATGTACAGTTCTACTGTGTTTTGGTTTTCTCAGGGTATAGTCAAGAAAGTTCAATGAGTAAGCTAATTGTTTGTTTTGTTTGACCAAAGCAATATGTGTGTGTCTTTTTCATTACAACTAATACGGTAGTATATATAAAATTTGTTTGTTTATACTTGTTATATTAATGGCCAATCCAGTGATTAGTGGCAGTGTGTTACAGTAATACAGTTCAAGGATCAGCTGCTTTTGGGAGAGGGGGGTGGAGGTGATCATTGGTCAAGGGCCAGTGCTTTGAAAAGCTTACTGGAACTGCAAATAACTGTACCAGTTGGAAAAAAAAGCTTTACTAGCTATGGTTGGTTGTCAGATACATGCGATGATTCTGCAGGCACTTACACATGTTAGTAATCTAAGTGAAGTCAGTGGAATTGGAACTACTCTTAACTCTTGGGGAAATTCTGTGCCACTGTGCAATGCTGAATTTCCTTTCCCCCCACAGAAATGGGCTGCAGTGCTGCTGGCTGCCACTAGGGGCCACTGGACCCGGCAGAGCCCAGCTCTCATGTAGAAGATACTGCTGGGGAGAGTGGGAGGGAGCTAGTGTTCTTGGCAGCTGCAATTTCCAGCACACCCTGAGGGGGAGAGACGGTGGCATTCAAGAAACTCCATGCAAGCCTAGGACCAAGCATCAGGCTGTTTCTCCCTCTGGATCCCTGGGCTGGGGGTGTCTGTCTGGGCTGGGGGGGGGCATGGTTGAGCTTTGGGGGGTAGCGGGGGCAAGTGTCGGGCTCTGGGGGGAGGGGATTCAAGTATCTGGACAAGGGGGAGGGCCGTGGCTGGGCTCAGAGGGGAGAGGGTGCGGGTATCTGGACCGGTGGGGCCTTGTGGCTGGGCTCGGGGGCAAGGGGGTGCGGGTATCTGGGCCAGTGGGGCTCTGCAGTTGGGCTCTGGAGGGGAGGGGTTGTGGGTATCTGGGCCAGGGAGCCTCCACCACTGGGCTCAGATAGGGGGTTGGGTGTCTTAGAGGTGGGGTTGGCTGCGGGGGGCAACATGGCTGGCTCGGGAGGTGGAGGGTTGTATGTGTCTGCCTCCGATTGGGCTCCGAGGGGAAAGGAGGCGGAGAAACAGGAACTGGATTGTCATAGGGGTTTCTTTATCTCTACTCCTGGGGGAATATATGTGTGTGTCTGTATTTTACAGACATACTTGCTGACAGGTATTTTAAAATAAATTATCAAAATAATTGAAACAGGTGTGATTATGTAGTATTATTTTGTCAAATAAAATTTGCAGAATTTTGCCGAATTTTTAAATATTGTGTGCAGAATTTGTATTTTTTGGCACAACATTTTTTATTTTTTGGTGCAGACTGCCCCCAATAGTAACTTGTGTACATGGTTAACTTTATGCATAAGTGTTCGCAGGATTTGGGGGTCTAGATATAGTATCTAGCACATTGAGGTCCTTGATCCAGTTTGAGGTTTCTGGACATTAAGGCAACTGGATATTGTGAATCTTAAAAAAACAAAACAAACAAAACTATAGTTCTTGAACTGTAGATAACTAATAAAAATACTGAACATAGACACTCATTCTGTAAAATCAGATTATTTTGATTATCATCTTGCTTCTCCTGGCACCCTATTTGACTTAAATTTCTGACATTATAGCAGCCAATATTCTTGAGAACCTAGGGCAGAAAAGGAATGTTTTATGCTATTTGAAAGCTTGCATCCCAAGCTTTTAGATCAGTGGTCCCCAAACTGGGTGCGGCCCCCTAGCGGGGCATGGCGGAATGTTCGGGGGGGCACAACGGGGCTGGGCATGCTCACATGGGGGGTGAGGAAGGAGCGCTGCCCAGCTCTGCTCTGGCCACGGCTCCGCTCACGGCCATGGCCCCTGGCTTGTGGCCATGGCCCCTGGCTTGTGGCCATGGTGCCCACTCCAGGCCCCACCCACAGCTGCAGGACTGCTGGCCCAGCCATGGCTCCACTCCTGGTGGCCTCAGCCCCTGGCCACGGCTCTGCTCCCAGCCCCAGATCTGCCCCCAGCTGTGGCCTCAACCCCTGGCCCGGCCTGGCTGCAGCTCCAACCTTGGCTCCAGGCCCTGACCATGGCCCCCGCCCCCAGCTGTGGCCCCCGCCCCCAGCTGTGGCCCCCGCCCCCAGCCGTGGCCCAGCTGCTATAGATAACCTTTAGATGGATATGTAGAGAGAATTTGGCCTTTTGTTTTTAAAAATTCTGATAAATTTTGGTTCATAGTGTAGCAAAATGCCACCTGAAATTTCTGAATTATCTGTCCTACTGACCATATACAGCTAAATAAATGAGAAGATATGCTCTTATTTGATCTACATATTTTTGGGTGTGCAACCCCTCTATGCAAAAGTAAGACATAATTTGCAAAATAAGTTCTAACCCTCAGGGGATTTGTCTCCACCTTCAGAGTACAGGAGGTACAATAACAAACATAATTTTTATATAAGCCATCACTCATTCCTTCCATGCTTCTCTAGGGAACATGGAAGCAGAAACAATAGTGGTGTTTGTTTCTCTCCTAAGCCCCCTTTCAGCTGCAAAGAAAAATTCTACAGAAAAAGAGCTTGTCTCTTACTGATTACTCCTGGGGGAATTCTGTGCCACTGCATGCACACGGAAAACATGTCCCTCCTGCAGATTTCTTTGCTTCCGTATAGAAAGTGACAGGGAAGCTACGTAGGGAGGGGCTGGGGATGCCCATGGGCATAGTTTGGGAGGGCATTGTCCCCCCAAACAGAGGTGGGGGGCACACGAGTCACCTGCCACTGCCCTCCCCCCCCCCCAAATTTCTGCAAGCGCAGAACTGCCCGGCTGAAGGAGGGTGCCACTCGAACACCACCTTCTGAGTCCTAGTGCTGGTCATGTTCTCCTTCTATTTTCTGTACAACAGTGAGTGCCTGCGGTGAGGTAGGGCAGGAAGGGTGATGGGGGGGGGGGGGGAATGGGGGAAGGCGGGTGGGGTGGGGGGAAGAGGCAGTGGGGAAGGAAGGGGGTAGGACAGGGCGGGGGAGGTGGGTGTGAGGGGATGGGGATAGAGGTAGGGGACAGTGGGGAGAGGAATGGGGAGGGGGCAAGGGGCATTAGGGAATGGGGATGGGGTGGGGAAGAGAAGGGGATAGAGGAAGCAGGAGCCCAGCATCTGGCGTCCCCTTGGCAGCAGTTGCAGCTGGGGCTCCCTTGTTAAGCAGGCCCATCGAACCCCCCCACCCCAACTGGCCCCACCTCCCCTGCACCTGGACAATCCTGATGAGCCCCCCAGACCTTCATGCCAATGAGCCCCAACCAGCTGCACCCGGATCCAACTGATGAGCCCTATCCCCCCCGACCCCCCCCCCACTGAGCCCCAACCACATTCACTTGGATCCCCCTGTAGAGTCTTATTGCACCTGGAGCGCCCCCTGCATCCAGATCTCCTACTGAGCCGTCTGCACCCAGCTTGCTCTACACCTGGATCCCCTCCACTAAGGCCCTCTGCACTTGGATACTGCTGGGTTGAGCCTGCCTGCCCACACCTGATGTGCCTGGCATAGTGGGGCAGGGCCCTGGAGTGTTTCTGGCTCAGACCCGGCCCTTGCACTGTGTCAGGGTCAGGTGAAGCCCCACCGCCAAGTTGCTGTCCCAGGGAAGGGGAGCTGCAGTGTGATCTCCCACCTCCATATGGCCCGTGCTCCCCACTGCCATGCTGGAGCCTCCACATTTATTTATTAACAAATAAAATTTGCTGAATTTTAAAATATTGTGCCAAAAAATTAAAAATTCTGCGCCCAGAATTCCCTCAACAGTAACTGATTTTACAGGCATGCGCATATATGCCTTAGGTCAAAGTCGAGCTTTAGTGGGGCTACTCATGTACCTAGTTAAACATGTGCTTTGCTGAAATTGGGCCTTAGTGCAGATGTTTTCTCTATGTGGCCTTAGACCCAGAAAATATCCCAGAAGAATTGTCTGGTTAGGTGCAGCACTGAAAATGTTGTATTAATATTTACTTATATATGTTAGGTACTTCTAAGACACCAGTTGTGGTGGTACCTAAACATCATGTAAGAATCAAGAAGCAGTAAATATATCTTTAAAAGGGCTGTAATCTCTTCTTGCCTCTTCCTCTCTCCAAGCATAGCCTTCTTGGGGAATATTTTTTTAAATCCATCCATCCTTCCTCTTTCTCAAAGTTTTTCTTCTTGTCTTCTTATCTTTTGTTTTCCCTCTTGTCCCTTATGAAGAACATTCATCTGTGCTTGTTTCAAGTGTGTGATCATGTCTGCCATCCATTTAAACATTTCAATATTTCAGTAGCTTTCTTGTTGCTCAGGTGTTGTGGAAGACTGTCTAATCAAACTCTTTTTTTTCTTTTTCTTCCAGGTTCTGCCCAGTTGCAGTTCAATGTAATCAAGTCTGTTGAACAAACCATTTGTAATAAAACAGTCATCATACCTTGCATAGTGACTAATCTAATACAGAACAATATTGGAACCATGTTTGTTAAATGGAAACTAGAAAAAAAACCATTTTTCATTTTTCGAGGATCCACAAGAACGATGGAGAGAAATGATAGTTTTTCATCTGCTGAGTTAGAATCTGAACAAAATTTAACGTCTGGCATTGCATCATTAAAAATCTCAAGAACGCAAGCAGTTCAAGGAAACTACAGTTGTGAAGTGACAGAATCGAGTAGGGAAGGAGAAACTGTAATTGAACTTATATACCATAGAGGTAAGTTGATGTCATGTGATTTTGCAAGCCTGCTATGAAATGAAACAGACCAGGCCTTAAGAGAAAGGACACAAAATAACAAATGTGAAAATGAACCATTAAAAATATCTAGAACATAAAGCCCAGTCTTTACTCACCTGAGCAGTCCTTGTGAGCATAGTTATATCAAAGTCCAGGGGAATATTTCTATGAGTAAGAGTTGGGCCTGCAGGCTGGCATTGTGTCTGTTAACTTTTAGGGATGCTGACACTTTTCCACCTGATTTAGCTTTTACAGACTATATGGTATTTGTGCCACACTCATTTTAGTTTATGTATATTCTGATCCACTCTCTAGATAATAGAAATACGGGGCTGGAAGGGAACTCGAGAGGTCATGTGGTCCACAGATTCCCCTTGAGCCCCTGAGCTGAGGCAGGACCAAATATATATCTAGACCAGTGGTTTTCAAACTTTTTTCTGGCAACCCACTTGAAGAAAATTGTTGATGCCCGTGACCCAATGGAGCTGGGGATGAGGGGTTTGGGGTGTGGGAGGGGCTCAGGGCTGGGCCAGAGGGTTGGGGTGCGGGGTAGGGCTGGGAATGAGGGGTTCAGGGTGAGGGAGGGGGCTCTGGAGTAGGTCAGTGGGTTGGGGTATGGGAGGGGGTCAGGGCTCTGGGGTGAGGTGCAGGCTCTGGGGTGGGGCTGGGGGTTTGGTATACAGGAGGGGGCTCCGGGTTTGGGGAGGTCTCAGGACTGGGGCAGAGGATTGGGGTGTCGGAGGGTGTCAGGGCTCTGGGGTAGGACCAGGGATGAAGGGTTTGGGGTGCAGGAAGGGGCTCCGGATTTGGGAGGGGGGCTCATAGCTGGGACAGGGGATTGGAGCACAGGGTTGGGGCACAGGCTTACCTCGGGTGGCTTCCAGTCAGCGGCGCAGTGGGAGTGCTAACGCAGGCTTACTGCCTGTCCTGGCACCGCGGACTGCGTCTGCATCTTGGAAGCCGCCAGCAGCACCTAGGCGGAGGTGCGCAAGTGGCTCCACGTGGCTCTTGCCTGCAGGCACTGGCCCCTCCAGCGCTCAGGGTGGGGGTAGTGCGCGGAGCCCCGTGGCCCCCCTGCCTAGGAGCTGGACCTGCTACTGGCCTCTTCTGGAATGCAGCGCAGTGTCAGAACAGGTAGGGATTAGCCTGCCTTAGCCGGATAGCACCGCCAATGGGACTTTTAACAACCTGGTCGGCAGTACTGACCAGAGCCCCCGCAAACCAGTGCCTTACATGCTGCGACCCAGTGCCTTACATTCCGCAACCCACAGTTTGAAAACCACTGCTCTAGATCAGTGGTCACCAACCAGTTGAACCTGGAGCCTCTGAGCATTGATCCCAGTCTCAGTCCCCCATCTCGTCCCGCCACCTCCTTCAGCATCGCAGCCTGCTAGGGGAGTACATCCCACCCGATCGCGCTCTCAGCCAAGGAGTTGGTTGTTTTCCAGGAGCAGACACACTAACAAAGCGAACGCTGCAGGGACAGGACAGCCCAGACGCCAGATGCGCCCGCTGAACTCACAGTACAGCTGAGATGCGTCCCTGCACAAACCACAGGCTGCAATGCTGCTGGGATAGCTGCAGCACTGATTTGGTGGATGCTTCTTAGCGAGCATTGTTGCCTTTTTCTTACCCTTGAAACGTGCTTAAAGGGACAGGGAGGTGTTGAGGGGGCTAGGCTTACTGCCTTGAATTGCTGCTAGGCTCCCTCCTCTGATCCTGAAAAGGAGTCAGCAGAAAACTGCCCATCACCCACTTCCTAACCTGGGCAGGAATGCAGCACTACTGCTTCTGCACAGAACAAGTTCCAGCAACGGCAGATGGGTGCTCCCTTGCCACACCCAGCCAGAAGACACTACATCTGGGGGGGACTCCCCTGCGGCTCCCCAGTCCCCACGGGCTCCCCAGCTGCTGTGGGCAGGGGTGTGAATCCCCCTCAGCTCCCCAGCCACATCCAGCAGGGAGGGAATCCCCAGTGGCTCAATAGTGGCTGGGGACGGGGAGTGAGAGGAAATCAATGTTGCCAGTCAAAGGAAGCCCCAGCTTGAGAACATCCCTGATTAAACAAGCAGCTCGAGACAGTTTAATCCACACACATGCAAGGTGCATACCAACCCCATCCCAAACAAAAGAGCAGCCTTAGCCTATCAGAGGCTGCAGGGGTTAACAACAACAGCCACCTTGGTAATTGCCACAGCATGAAATGAAATACTCCAGTCTCCTGACTGGGGCTTTGAAATACCATTAATGGAGTAGAGACTGTTTCCAGCGCAAAACCTGGTGCTACCAGCCAGGCAGGGGAACGAAATAATTGATTTGATTTCCTTCTCACTGCAAATTCAAAATGGTTTTTGACGTCAGGTCATTCATTGTCGTAACTGGAATAACAACAATTAATTTGGCTAATTTGGGATGATGAATGAGCTGTTGGGATTGACATTAATGCTGAATAAGGAAAAGGGAGAAGGAAGGGGCTGGGAAGAGGCTGCACTAACCTCAGACGGGAGGGACAGTGCCTCTGCTTTCCTGAAGAAAATCCAGTCCCTTCCTGGGGTGTTGAGCAAGGAGAGTATGTGACTGGGATGGTTAATATGTGGACAGCTGTGTGCATGTGTTTGTACCATGGTGAACTGTCTGTGGGACCGTCACAACCAGCGTGTCAGCGCTAGTGTGTCTGGGATACCTGTCAATGCTAATGGACTTGGGTTTGCACGCTGTGCACACATGGCAGGGTGCATGACTGGCCAGGAGAGGTGGGTGTGTAAGGAACAGAGGCCAGGTCTATAATAGGAGCACTTAGCTAGAAGCTAGAGCACTGCTATACTGCACGGCAGAGCGTTCTTAGCCAAACTAGCTTATCCCAGACAAACTGTGCTTTTATCAGTATCTTATCCAGCGCCTCCGAGCAAAATAAGCTATACTGGTAAACCCCATATTTGACTTCCTTCTGCTCCCAGCCCTGCTCCTATCCCTCTGCTCCACATGATCACCGCTTTCCTTCCATTGCCAGCAGACAAGTCACCTCACTTACTCTTCGTCATCTCCTTCCTCTTCCATAGGAGTCTGACTCCCCAACCCCTCACCCCCCACAATCCACCTTCCCGTCTCTGACCCTACTCCCTATCTAACCTCCCCCCAGTTCAAAGCTTCAGCAGAGCCGGTTTCCTTGTGAAGTTGATTTGGGCTTCTTTAAAATGTGGCGTGTGCTGGAGTTTCTCCTTCCTGCAGGCGGCAGACACAATGTCCCCTTGAACCTCCCCCTGCATGACAAACCAGGACAGCCTCCCTTCTCCTTTCATGGAGCCCCAGGAGAGAACGGCACAGAGACTCTAGTGATCACGAAGCGGTGTCATAGCTGTTCACATTTCTTTGGTTTTACACGTCACCAGCAGGGAGAAGGGCCATTGTAATGACCATGCAGAGCGAGTGAGGGGCTGGACAGCCAGGTCTCAGCTGAGCTCCTTTGGGCACTAGAAGATGCGTTGATATCATAGGCAACTTTGTCATTTGCTAGGAAGTGCCTTCTCCTCCTGCCCCATTACCTTTGGGTTAGGGCTTCCCCTTCCCTGTGCTGCTGGCTGTCTCCTGCTGCCTCTTACCCACTTATCCCCCAGTTTTTGCTACTACTTCTTGCCTCCCGCCTTCTCCTGGAACCCCTCTACTTTTCATCCTTTCTGCTGCTGCCTCAACCCCAGTTTGATGTTCCTGCCTCTTTTATCCAGCCTACCCTTGCCCTTTCATCCTTTTGCTGTTGCTTCCTCCCACTCTTTTCTGCCACTGCTATCAATTTGTTGCCTCCTCCTCCTGCTGCTGCTACCCCGGCCGTTGCCTCCTCCCCTCCTGACTACCTGGTGATCTTGTTCGGGAAGACTGCTGGTGCTCAGGGGGCTAAGCTGGGATCCCATGAGAAAGAGCTGGTCCAGCTGCTGTGGAAAGTGGTGGATCTGGCCCACAAGGAGGTATTTCTCGGAGAACTGTCCCTCCCCCGCCCTCAGGAGGGGAGGCAAGGCTGCTGGCATGGATTTCCCATGTGCATTCAGCAGGGAGCTCCCTGGTGGGGGATTAAAACAATCAGCTAAGGGGAGTTGGGGCTGGTGGAAAAAAATGTCCCTGGAACCTAACTCCCCCATTTACATTAATTCTTATGGGGAAATTGGATTCACTTAACATCGTTTCGCTTAAAGTCGCATTTTTCAGGAACATAACTACAGCGTTAAGTGAGGAGTTACTGTAAAAAGGGGAATTTAGAAAAGCACCACAAAACAATGCATAGCAAATTCAAGAACAGTTTCCCCTTGAATAGCGCACTCTGTACGAAGAAAGTTAATGAATTGAAGGCTGTTTTGAAAGCTCAACAGTCATGTTTTACTAAACCAGCAGCAAAAGGGAAGGCCTCTACTGAAGCATCATTTTGTGTTTGCCATCTGCTGGCAAAACACAAGAAATCGTTTATGGATGGAGAAGTATTTAAAGAGGCAATGACTGTGGCAGCAGACTCCTTATTTAAAGACTTTAAAAACAAAGAGGAAATAATGACAGCAATCCAGAGCATATCACTTGGTGCTTCCACAGTAGCAAGACGGGTGGAATCTTTGTCTGAAGATGTCTTTCAGCAACTATAGCAAGATTTGAATGACTGCGAATGCATTTCACTGCAGTCTGATGAATTGGTTGGCATGACTGACACAGCCCAGGTAGTTGTTTTTGTTCGAATGGTTTTTAAGGATGCGACAACTAAAGAGGACCTTCTGACTGTTTTGCCCCTTAAAGAGAGAACAAGAGGTGAAGATATCTACAATGAATTCAAAAAGTACATGCTTGAGAAAATCATTCCAATCAAGAAACTTGTTTCGATCACAATGGATGGTGAACCCGCCATGCTTGGCGCACGTGCAGGCTTTGTTGCATTTTGCAGAAATGATCCAGATTTTCCTTCATTTGTGAATTACCACTGTATAATCCATCAACAAGCACTAGCGAGTAAAGTTATGGACTTCTCACATGTAATGAAAATCATTGTCAGAATTGTAAACTCAATTCAAGCAAGAACCCTCCAGCATCGCCTGTTTAAATCTTTACTTGACTAAGTGGACGCTGCTTACGGTGAGCTGCTCCTCCATGCAGATGTGAGATGGTTAAGGAGGGGGGAAAGTACTGCAAAATTTTTTGGATCTAATGCTCGAAATCATCACTTTTCTAAAATCAAGGAACGAAGTGTGCAGTGAGCTGTCAGACAATGCATGGCTGCTAGACTTACTAACATAACTTCCAAATTGAATGAGCTGAACTGTGAACTGCAGGGAAAGGACAGAAACTATTCACATATGATCAGTGCGGTGAATGCATTCAAATTGAAAGTGGGTCTGTGGTCCTTCCAGTTAAAGAATAAAATGCTGCAGCACTTCCCAAGTATGGAGAAAATACTAGAAAAAATTGAAGGCAAAGAAAAATGGTTCCACCCAGAAAAGTTCTGTGCACAGCTGACCAAATTAGCAGAGAAATTCAACAGGTGATTTCAAGACTTACACATGATGATTGGCTCCATCACGTCTATCTCAAATCTGTTCCTTCCAGCAAGCATTTGTAGATTGACTGTGACATTCCATAAGGTGTTTGATTTACAAAGTAGTGGAATTGATATGAAGCTAATTACCATGTAAAGTGACATTGAGCTGAAAGCCAGATCAAGGGACAGCGATTTTTTGGGACTTGCAAACTGAGAAAAGTATCCCCTTCTATTGTCCTGCGCTTAAAAGCAAAAGCTTACTTTGGTTCCACCTATTTGTGTGAGATGGTGTTTTCACAAATGAAGATTATCAAATCCAAGTATCGCATCTGCCTCACAGATGCACATCTGCTGGACTGCTCCAACTAGCTATTTCAAATTACAAACCAAATTTCAAGACACTGGTAGGTAATGTGCAGTCACACGTGTCACACTGAGACTCAGTAAGCAGGGAAAATGTATAATTATGTATATTAAGCAATTGATCTCAGCTTTATTTAACATACTGTTAAACTGTTATTTCTACATTTTCTTTGAGGTAAATCCTGGGTTGTACTTACATTTCAAAGGTGACCTTGTGCTTAAAAAGGTTGAAGACAACTGCTTTAGACCATCCCTGACAAGTGTTTGTCTAACCTGTTCTTTAAAACTTCCAATGACTGGGATTCGACAACCTCTCTTGAAAGCTTATTCCGGTACTTAAATATCTTTACAGTTAGAAAGTTTTTCCTAAATCACCCTTGCTGCAGATTAAACAGATGACTTCTTGTCCACCTTCAGGGTACATGGAGAACAATTGATTACTTTCCTCTTCATAACACATTTGAAAACTATGATCAGGCCCTTCTGTCTTCAGACTTCTACAGTATTGAGGTTCATACACTACACATGTTATATTCATTGCAGAGACCTTAAGTTTGAAAGTCCTGCATTTGTTACTCATTCAAAACTCCCATTAATTTCATCTGCAGTTTTGCCACTGTATGAACTTCAATATTTGGTCCAGAGTTATGTAATTTTTGTGGGGATTGGAGGTGTTAATGCTATAGCATAAGCTATTAGTGAAGCCCACTTAATGTCAACTATTTTAATGGAAAATGCTGTTTAAAGCATTTTCTGTACATCATGTTTAACATTCAATTATGCTGTTTTAATATCAATTGGCATTAAAACTATTTCCCAGTTAATATCAATCGGCATTACTGTTCTGCTGCTCCAAATAGCACTTAACTGAAAAACCACTACCGCCACCTGTAACAATTACAGTTAACTGCATGTATCCTGTAGAACACAACTACAGGGGAAGAGCGACTAGTTCCCTGCTACTTTTGCTCTGCTTCTCAGACCTTCACACTCCTTCACTCCTGGGATGCAGAGTCACCTCTCTAGCCTCTTTAAATGATAAATGTTCTGCCAGGGGCTCAGAGGAGAGAAGTAGCTTCAGACAGCCTCCAGTTGCACTCCACCAGACCTCAGTGACTGCAAAGAATTGTGGAGTGCGATGGGTCACAGCATAACTTTTTTGACTTTTGAATTGTTGACCAGAAAAGATAGAGGATCGCTGCTATAGAACTGTTATCTTTATGTGTGAAACATTGATATACAAACATTGAATTTGTTAGTGGTCATACATTTTTCTTTGTTTAGCAGCATGGTTTTGAAAGAAGCATAAAGCCTGGGTATTGGGAACAGGAACTGGATTTGGCTTCCATGATTTCATTTTCCACTGTCAAAGTTCTTTTGGCTATGATTTTTTTTTTTTTTTTTTGAAAGACATAGTAGCCCTGTCCCTGACGGTGGACATTTTAATGGGCAGCCCTGGTGTGCATTTGTGGGGCAAAGTGGGAAGGCAGATAAATTGGAATGGCTTCTGAGATCCACTAGCCTGTGTGCTTGGCTACATGGAAAAGACAAAGTCCAATATTTCTTGGCAGAGAGATTGTGTGGAACAATACGTTATTAAATACGTGTATTTCATCACTCTCCCTACTGTACTGCTCTCCACAAAAATCCCAAGGTGTATCACTTGTGATTGTGACACTGCCATATGGTCATTGATCAAACAGAGGACCCTCAATAAAACCACCTACTAAGTCAGTCCTCTTACTGCGACAGGGAAGTTGATATATTTCCCCTGTTCCCCACAAACTCCCCAAGTCCTTGAACCCTTTTGTGATTTCCTCATCGTGGCCCTGCTCCTAGCATCCTTCCCCATACCTCCAGGAACATCAGGCCCCAAGCATGCTACTATCCTATTTCCATGCAGCAGTGATTCTGGCAACACCAAACTGGCATACATGTGAAGTGCTGAGCATCCTGCTAACCATGAGGAGTCCAATGCATGGTGTCAAGAGTGTGGCAGCTTGTCTCACCACAAAATGGTGATGTAGTTGTACTTAACACTTTGCTTCCGGGGCTGGGATTATGGCTGTTGAGTTGTGTGGTCAGGGATGTGTGTGAGCAATGTAAATCTAGCTGAAGGTGTGAACTTTTAGCAGTAGTAGCTGAAAATGCAAAATTCCATTGAGTGGAGAGGCAGAAATAGAGGAACAGTAGAGACAATTTAGAAAAGGTGACTTTGGTCTTTGGTGTATGAATTTAAACCAAGAAGGCTAAGTGCAGAAATGCAAGAGTTTATGCATGCCTTTTAGCAAAGTAGTGGTATTTTGGAAATTGCTGAGGCCTGTAACTGGGAGGCAACCCTTGGCATGCATGCCAGAAGGTGTCATACAAAGTCATATGACTTTTTACCTGGATAGACTCTCTTCTCCTTCTGTTCCTTGCTGTTTTGCATGTTGTGCCCATGAACAGCAGCATGCACTTGACAAAAGTATTGTAACTTTCAGTTGGCTCTGCTCCCATCCAGAGCCGTTGAGGAAGGGCTGGCAACCTGGTATGAGAGATTAGTGAGAGAAAGGCAACCAAGAGAAAGAGAGGTGAAATCAGAGCGTACTTATGAGTAGAGATCAATGCAGAAATACCAGTATGTGTGGTGGTGGTGGTAAAATGTGTGAAACAAGAACAAAAACCTTGCTAATGCCTTCCTTAGTCCAGATGTGGATAAGGAACATATATATTTCTGGAATTGGGAGTTACAGTAATTGGAACCTTGAATGAGTAGTTATAGCTTTCAAAATTTGTAGCAAAGAGAGTGTTAAGCAGTCTACAGACTAGGCTAAAACGAGCACTTAAAATTTGAAGTTATTGGGTTTATATTATATCTACCTCTCCATTCCTTTTCCCTCTTTTTGTGTCTCAATTCAGTGGCGTGGTTTACACCAGTAGAAAATATTCTCATCATACTCTCCATGGTCTTGGCTATTTTGTTTTATTGGATTCAGTTAGCCGTTACTGGTAAGTATTAAATTTTGTTTAAATTCTTTACAAATGCTGAATGTTAGTGCTAATATCATTTTCATAAATGAAGCAGCAGGGTAAAATGGAGTAACAGAAAATGGAATGTAGTGTTTTTAAAAAATCAGATGGAAAGTAGAAGCCAGATTGGGTAGCACTTTAGAAGAAGAAGGTTAAGGGGTGACTTGATTATAGTCTAGAAGTACCTCTTCGGGGAACAAATATTTAATAATGGGCTATTCAGTCTAGTTTTAAATTATGTTGGGGAAGTTCTAAGGCCTGTTATACAGTAGGTCAGGCCAGATGATCACAGTGGTCCCTTCTGGCCTTGGAATTTACTAATCTATGAGATGTCCAAGGTCACACAGGAAGTCTGTGTCTAAGCAGAGAATCGAATGCAGGTTTTCCATGTCCTTGGCTAGCATCCTAATCACCTGAACAACCAGTTCATAATGCAATTAAAAAAAAAAGAAAAAAGACATGAAGACAAAGCATATCTAATTGAAATGGCAAAAGGGTTTTATGGAACTGATCCAGCTTGCAGTGAAATCAATGAAAGTTGACTTGTGCCCTGTGGTAGGCAGGAGATAAATTAATCTGTGATTAGGAATTTATCTAGGATACTGATCTCAAGTTTTATTGCTGTCAGTACAGGGAAAACTGGAAAGATGTACAACATTAAGGTGCCATTCTTCAAGGGATCCTTTTTCTGACCATGATCATAATTTAAAAGCTGTGTATTCTTGTGAATGATACTTCATTTCTAAACAAATTATCTCTCTGACTTTCCTTTTCCCTTAGTATCAAAATTTGAAACTACACTTCTGAAGATCGGCTTATTTATTGCAGGAGTTGTCATCACAATTTCTGCTGTTGTTGGTTTTAGTCTTTTAATTTCAGGTAAGTGTAATAATTATTTGTCGTCTAACAGATTAGTGGCCAGAAGTGATAAGCATACGGAAGGTTGATTTCATTGGGAAATGCGTGTTGTTAGCACCTCTGAAAATCAGGCCAGTAGTTTACTCTTCTGTGTTTTAGTTGGTAGAATACTGAATTTCTGTGCACTATCCAGGGTGGATAAAAATCAATGATTTAAAAAAAAAATCAGATTTTTTTAAATTTAAATCAAATGTTTTTGATAAAATGCTTTTTGAGGAAAAAACAATTTAAAGATAGATATATTATAGCTCAAAGATATCTCATCATGGAATAGGGATGATAAATTCTAATTCTATAATATGAGACAATGTATTCATGTAATGTTTAAGAAAAGTTTTGTAAATGAGTTCCAATAGTTCATGGATTAGGGACCCAATTTTATGGGATTCCCGGGGCTTCTGTGTAGATTATTTAGGTTAATCTACCCAATGGGACTCAGTGCTCAGTCTAGAAGATACCATCAGATACTGCTTAGTTTTGCAGTTCTCAAACTGTGGATTTGTGTCTCCAGAGATAACATGCTTGTTAACGGCAAAAATGTTTTTAAATAAATAAATACTATATAGAGGTGAGAAATAACAGACCTCAACCCTATTGTCCCTCTGCAAATTTGTCTACACAGAGTCAATCCCTTACCTCTTTCTAAAAGTGCAAAGTTTCAAAAAGTTCACTGAATAGAAGATTATTGGGGGCGGAATAGATCTGGACAAGGAGAAGAAGTCTGGAGATAAATATGAGAAGGGAGGAACAGGCAATAGAAACAAAAGTGAAACTGTTTGAACAGCATATTCCAGAAGCCTTGAGGTCTTTCAGTGTGTAGCCTTCATTGATTTGAGATCTACCATACCATTCTGTTACTAGAAGGGAAAACCTATAATGGCAGCAGGCCGTAAAAGAGACCCAATTTGGGAATATTTTAATGAAGTTCCTCTACCTGTGAGTAAGACAGGCATACGTGCAAAATGCAAACAGTGCAACAAAGAAATGCAGGGCCTGGTAGCCCGAATGAAACAACATCATGAGAAGTGTTCCTTCTCAGAGGAACCTGTGTTGAAAATGATGAAAGGAACATGTCTGAACATGAAGGATTTTCAGGTTAGTAAGCTTTTTTATTTCATACTTCTTAAGGACTGACTGTCTTCCTTCTGGACTATTCTTGAATTCTCATGTTTGAGCAAAAAATACAGTTGTTACTATATGGTAACATCATTTTAGATGCAGTTGTGATAAAAAATAAATAGCTGAAATAGGCAGATCTTCCTTTTACAATTTCACCTTTAAAGTAGTACTGAGTGAACAGTAGATGAACAATATGGTAATAATTAAATAACTGCATTGATAGTGTTTGTCACCTCATGTATGTCACATAGCCACAGTATATCACTTGTAGCAAAAAGAAAAAAAATCTCCATCATCCAGAAACAACCATAGATAAGTTTGTGATAAGAACCAGCAGATTACAAAAAAAGGTAATTGATGAAAAAATTGCCCGGTTTGTTTATGCAACAAACTCTCCTTTCTGTATGATTGAGAACCGCACTTCATTAACATGGTTCAGTCATTAAGACCAGGCTACAGTCCACCCAATAGAGCAGATGTTGCAGGCAAATTGCTGGATAAAGTGTCTGAAAGAGAAATTGAGCAGTGTGCAAAAGATCTAGAGGGTAAAATTGTTAACCTGAGTCTTGATGGGTGCAGCAATGTCCACAATGATCCTGTTTTATGTGCTTGTGTGACAACAGAAGAAGGGAATGTCTTCCTTACAGAAAGAATTGATACATCAGGAAATGCGCACACATAGCAGAATACTTACAAATAGCAGCAGTAAAAGCTATAACAAACTGAAAAAAAATTCAAGTGTCTAGTACGCAGCTTGGTCACAGACAATGCTACAAATGTATCCAAGATGAGAAGAAATGATTTAGAAGAGAGTGAAGAGAGTCCCAAGCGAATAACAAATGGTTGCAGTGCTCATTTGATGCACCTCTTAGCCAAAGACTTCAGTGTTCCAGAAATAAAAGCTAATGTTGTTGAAATTCCAAAATACTTCCGTTAACAACCACTTTGCAGCAGCTGCTCTGAAAAAAGTGGGAGAAACCAAGCTAACTCTCCCACAAGACGTGTGATGGAACTCAGTAGTGGACTGTTTTGAGCACTATATCAAGAACTGGCATAATCTTATGATAGTGAACAAAATCATGAAAAAATAGATGGCACTGTCACAGCCAAAGTTCTCAACATTGGGCTTAAGAGAAATGTTGAACACATGCTGAGTATCCTGAAGCCTATTTCTGTAGCCTTGAACAAAATGCAGGGAAATAGCTGTTTTATTGCTGATGTGGTTAAAATTTGGAAGGAACTGAGTGAGATCTTAAAAAGAGAAATATGCAATGATAGAATTAAATTACAAGCATTAAAAAAACGAATGGGACAGGCACTAGCTCCAGCTCATTTTCTTGCAAATATTCTCAGTACTCGCTACCAGGGTCAGACCTTAACTGCTGAAGATGAGGGGTTGGCTGTGACATGGGCATCCAGCAATCATCCCTCCATAATGTCAACTATAATAAACTTCAGAGCTAAGCGTGAACCATTCAAGATATATATGTCTGCTGATGATGTTTTAAAGAAAGTCGCACCAGTGAACTGGTGGAAGTCACTGAAGTACTTGGATTCGGAGACTGTTGAAGTGATAATCACACTTTTAACAGCAGTAGCTTCTTTTGCCAGTGTAGAAAAAATATTTTCTTCCTTTGGACTAAATCATTCCAAATTGAGAAATCGTTTGGGACCTGAAAAAGCAGGAAAGCTTGTTTTTCTTTTCCAGATTATGAACAAACAGGAAAATGAAGGTGAAGATGACTGAGTTAGCTGCAGAAGTCAATATTTTAAGTTTCTCATGTTGACTTGGCTGACATAGTCGATTTAATTTTTTTTTTTAATATTTCATTTAACTATTTTAGTTAAACAATTTTAACAAAAACAAACCTGATTTTAAAAACTTGACTGTTTAACTAAATTCAAAAATTCATATGCTTGTTTGTTAAAATATTATATGTTTGCTGTTGAAGAAAAAAAGTCCAGAATACCTAAAGTCGTTGTTTTAGTTAAATAAAACAATTTAAATGTCTGTCTGGTGATGTTCTCCTCCTAATACAGCATGGCAAGAAAATCCTCCAAATATTAATGATTAATCTGTTGAATTGGAGACAGTTCACCTCCCAATGACTTCATAAATATCTGCTTCAATTATCTTTGGTAAATGAAATAACCAAATAATCATTCATTTTCTGATATAACTGTAAAACTAATCTGAAAAGTTTGAAAATAAATCACGGTTTAAAAATGTATAGTGTGTACCTTCTAAAAATGAAACCTACATCTATCTCTGAATTGTGAAGAATAGGTATTAAGGTTATAACAATCAACAAGAATGCACTTTTATGTAGAAATCCATGCGTAAATCGAGTCTTCCTGACTAGTGATTTAAATCAAATCCACCCTGGCACCATCAGTAAAAACGGTTAAAGGGAAGATGGGTAATTTGTGATGAGAAGGTAGGAGGAGTTGAAATTTCTTGATAGAATCAATGTTTCTACATAGGTTGATCAGTAAGGGGAGCCATAACAATAGTTGTGAAAAGGTGGACTCACTAGAGGCATTCCCCTAGGAATTTCATATAGAGTCAGTGATCTGAAAGAGAGATCACTTGCTCAACAGTGTTTTACCAATTTTCCTTTTCCAGTACAGCTAAAATTACTTGAAATAGAGGATCATAAATTAAAGTTGCATACCACAAAGGAGCCTTCTTACCTTCTATTTCAAAGTTTGTTTTTTTTTACTGAGAAAATTTAAACATACGCTTGCTTATCTTTCCAAATGTCTTATAGAACCATAAAAATTTAGGGCTTGAGGGGACCTCGAGAGATCATCTAGTCTAGCCCCCTGGGTTGAGGCAGGACCAAGTAAACCTAGACTATCCCTGACAGGTATTTCCCTGACCTGTTCTTAAAACCTCCAATGATGGGGATTCCACAACCTCCCTTTGAAGCCCTAATCCAGTTCTTAACTATTCTTATAGTTAGAAAGCTTTTCCTAATATCCAACCCAAATCTCCCTTGCTGCAAATTAAAGTGATTAGTTCTTTTCCTACTTTCAGTGGACATGGAGAACAATTGATCACTGTCCTCTTTGTAACAGCCCTTAACATATTTGAAGACTGGTATTGGGCCCCCTTGTAGTCCTCTTTTCTCACGACAGAATTTGCCCAGTTCTTTTAACCTCTCCTCGTATGTCAGGCTTTCTAAACCTTTTATAATTTTTGTTGCCCTCCTCTGGACTCTCTCTAGTTTGTCCGTATCTTTGTTAAAGTATGCCACCCCAGAACAGGACACAGTACTCCAGCTAAGGCATCACCAGTGACAAATAGAGCTGGACAATTGCCCCTCCCCTATCTTACATACGACTCTCCTGTTAATATTATCCGAGAATGATATTAGCCTTTTTGCAACTGCGTCACATTTTTGGCTCATGTTTAATTTGTGATCCACTATAAGCCGCCAATTCCTTTTCAGCAGTACTACTGCTTAGCCAGTTATTTCCCATTTTGTAGTTGTCCATTTAATTTTTTCTTCCTAAATGTAGTACTTTGCACTTGTCTTTATTGAATTTCATCTTGTTGATTTCAGACCAATTCTCCAATTCATCAAGGTCATTTTGAATTCTAATACTGTCCTCCAAAGTACTAGCAACCCCTTCCAGCTTGGTATCCTCCACAAATTTTACAAGCATATTCTCTACTCCACTATCCATGTCGTTAATGAAAATATAAAATAGTACCGGACCCAGGACAAACCTCTGTGAGGACCCACTAGATATATACACCCAGTTTGACAGTGAACCATTGATAATTACTCTTTGATTCAGGGTAGATTGGGTTTTAAATCACCAAGTGGAAACTCTCAATTTAAATAATTGATTTTAATCAGTTTTTCCATTTGTCCTTCAGTTATTTTCTAAAGAAAGGTACATTCTCATTAGTTTGTATAGCCATTAAACATATTGATTTACAACTAAACAGAGTCTTTGCACAGAATAGATTTGGTTCCTCTTTTTGCTGCATAGGGTATGCTATACCAATATACATTTATTTAAGAAGTTATATAGCTTACTGTTTACAGATACTCAAAATGTACAATTAATAAAGAATGTTAGAAAATGGTGAATGATATATTGCTTATTTACTAGATAATTAACTTTTTCTTCATGATTTGTGACAAGCTGCATTAGGATGGTAACTGAAATTTAATTAAACACAAAACAGCATATAAAATTACTTTTATTAAATAAAGCAACCTTAAATGTTTTGGATACATGAACTTATTTTATCAAAACATGTTTCACATTTACAACTAAATAATTTATTAAAGGAACGAAGAGATTAACAGTAATCAGTGAATTAAACTGATTATTTCAGGTCAGCCTGGAAAAATTTTGGAATATGCCCAAGTGACTGAAGCTTAAGTTCCTACTTGCCTAAGTCTTTTGAAAATGACAGTAGTTTCCTAAGTTACTGTGACTGTCCTTCAAACTTTTAGAACTAATAGACCTCATCCACTCTCTCCTCATTTTTGAATTGAGAATACTGGCAAGAAAATGAGGTGGAGTAAGTGCTTGATCCATCCACTTCTTTACTGCCTGAAATTTAAGTTTGTTGCTGAGTATTTCTTTTTTCCGTGTCTCTTGACTTTCCAAATGTCAACAGCATTAGCAATACAGCAGCTATCTTTCTGCAGTTTGTCCAAGGCTACAGAACTAGCATATCTTCTACATTTCTCTTCAGTCAGATTAGTCAACATAGGACTAAAGGATAGCTGCTGTGAAAAGCTATGCACTTGACACTTGAATTTTTGTTCAGTTTGTTATAGCTTTTGCTGCTGCTACTTTTACTTTTAAGTATTCTTAATACTTTTAAGTATTCTGGGGTACCAGTTGTTTCTATAAGGTTGACAACCCCATCTTTTGTTGCCACACAAGCATAAATTATTGGCTCTTCCTATATGAAGACCCAGATTAAAGAATTTCTTGTCAATGTTTTTTGCACGCTGCTCAGTTTTCTTCTCGTACACTGTATCCAGCAACCTTTCAGTAATGTCTGCTCTGCCGAGTGGAGCCTTCATCTTAATATTGAAGCATGTCATTGAAAAGTTTATTCCGAACAAGATGAAAGGGAGAATTTGTTGCATAAATGAACTGAGCAGTCTATGGGGTCTTGATGGACTAGCTGGTCCTGATTACAAACTCATCCATGATTTTACTGGATGTTGAAGAGAAGGTGTTTTTGTTGTTGTTGTTGTTGGTTTTTTTTAATATAGGTAATTTATTGTCTGATGTATGTTCAGTTGCAGCACTGCTGGTGCTACCAGCAGATGGCTCTGAAGTTGTAGACATTCAGATGATGGATGTTTTTAACTCCTTATGTATAAGTGAATCCTGAAATAAAATGGTAAAAAAAAGTTACTCTCACTATTATTCAGTGCCTTGCTTTAAAAAAAAAAAAAAAAAAAAAATTGTAAATGAAAGATTCTTCCTATTGCAGCTGTTTGTACCACTGTTTAAATGATAGTTTATTCTAAACCCAGTTGTATAGTGAAAATAAATCATAAGGATTATCTACATCTATTTAAATGCTTATCTCAAACATGCCAGACAGCTTGAAAAAAAATGTAATGTTAAAATTAATAAATGCCTAATAAAACTACTTTTAAACAGAAAATCTTCACCTACTATATTTGATTATATTGAGCAATAAAAAATCATTTCAGAAGTGCAGCGGTAACAGTAAAAATTTAATTGATAAATACTCCCACAACTAACATGTCAATTATATTTTAAACACAAACATTTTGAAATTCATAAGTAATCCACCCAAAACACAAACTTATGACCGCAATCTAAGTTATCGTTCACTAGCATAGTAAGATCTCATAGGCAGTCCATAGACTAGTGCAAAAATAAGTTTACTAACCACGTAATCCTGATTGTTCAGACATGTCTACATCATCATCTTCAAAGTCTTTGCTTTCTGAGGATTATTTTTCATGTTTCATTCTGGCAACCGGGCCTTACATCTTCTCGTTGTATTGTTTGCATTTGGCACATGTTCGGTTTTTTTTTTTTATCCAGAGGTACAGGAATTTCTTGGAAATATTCCCAAATAGGGCCTTCTTTATGACCTGCATGCATGGCAGTTTTTGCTCCAGTTACCAGTTGTTGAAATCAACAATGGAGGCTGCACTCTGAAGAATGTTCTCTCTTCTTCCCCCAGTGTCGTGCTTCTGCACCCGTGTTGCTCCTTTCTGGTTGCACACTCTGCTCCTTCTCCCTTGTTACAGAACTTCCCAGAAAAACAAAAGAACTAACAACAATCCAAGACTTCTGCTTGTGTAACTCATATGCGTTTGCACTGTAGTATTCGATTTGGTTGGAGACAGAGAGAGAGGCAGTTGAGAAATTAATGGATTTCTGTTTGTTTGTATTGCTGTCTGTGCACACATACAGAGAGACAGAGCAAGGCAATTTACTTGAAGTGCCCAAAACTATCCAGAAGCAAGGGCTAGTAGTTACAGGGTAGATCAGTGTTATTCCATGAGCTGCAGAGTAAGTTTCCTTGGAGGGTGGAGTCAAAATGTTTATAATTTAAGAATTGAGCCAATCAGAACTCCCATTAAAGTCAATGATAGCACTCCTATTGACTTTAGTTGTGTAAGTTCAGGCTATTAGTGTGTCTTTCCCCTTAATGTAAAAGCAGACTCCATATTTATCATGAGAGAAGAATGCCAAAATCTGAGTACGACTATGTAGATCCTGGAGGAAAAAAATTGCTTGTATAACTTCCATAGCTACAAAGTACTGACTTAAGCCTGGATTTTACAAACACTGATACATGTGACTAAAGTTATTTATTAAAGTCAAGGGTGATTGTCACAGAAGACTACTTGTCTGATTAAAGTTATACATTATGGATAAGTGGTTTCTGGATTGAGTCTTTAGCTGCATAATCCGATAGAATCAGCTCAGCTTCCAAAAAATCCGAAGGAAATATGAAATATTGGATAAGTATATTTCTAATTCTTTAAACATACTGTAGATGTTTCTCTTAGTTTGAAAGTTTCTTTTTATTTTTAAACTGCAAAAAGAAAATCAATTTCATATGTAGATTAAAAGACTTACCGTATATACTCGTTCATAAGCCGAATTTTTTTTAGTAAAAAAGGGAAGCACCAGAGAAGGGGGTCAGCTTATGAACGAGTATAGAGAGGGAGAGATGGGATACAGCCCCTCCCCCCAACAGAGGGAGCAAGGAGAGGCAGCACAGCCAGAAGGGAAGAGGCGGGGCTAGAATTTCTCCGCTTCTGGCCATGCTGCTCTCCCCCCAGCCTTTGAAGCAGCTGCAACTCTGGGGCTGGCAGGCTGTAGCTGTGCTACTCGGCTCTGCCCCCCAGAGCAGGCTGTGGCCGCGCCGCCCGGCCCAGCCCGCTGGAAGATGCTGCAGCCGCCCTGCCCAGCCTGTCGGAGCAGCTCAGCCAGGCCAGAGACATCCTCCCCAGATAAGGTGGGAAGGGATGGGATTGGGAGTGTTTGGGGGTCCTGGTCTGGGGTGGGGTCATGTGGGGGGTGGCCACAGGGGTTACTCCACTGACCCCCAGCTTCTCCCCCACCCCAAAAAATTTCCCCACCAGTTGCTGTCCTGACCTGTCAGGGTAAGCAGCTGGCACGCCGGGACACTTTGTTTACTTAGGTTTACCTCCGTGCCTGCGGACACTCGAGGTAAACAAACCATCTCAGCCCACTAGCGGCTTATCCTCATGGCCTGGGAGCCAAAGTTTGCTGAGCCCTGAATTATAGGGTCGGCTTATGAACGGGTCATAAAAATTTTTCCATTTTTACTTATCCATCTTGGAGGGGGGGGGGGGTTGGCTTATAAATGAACCGGCTTATGATCGAGTGTATACGATAATTAAAGGGCTTTTTAACTCCTGTTCCATGCTCACCCAGAATTCCAATTGATGTCAGTGGGACTTCCGAATGCAGAGCAGCTGCAGGATTGAGTCCAAAGCCATATAAAAATCTGTTAAAATGTGTTTAAGTGGTATAGATTGTATAGTGTTAAGTATTATTATTTACTGGATTTTGTTTTTTAAAAAAGTAAATCTAGTAAACATAAAAGCAACACTTATGTTTGGGTTTATTGATTCTTGATAATGATGCCATTTGAAATGTATACCCTCTTTCTATTTTGATTTCTTAATGGGTAATTCCGAGTTCATAAGAGGTTGCTTGCTTAAATTTCATACTTGGAGTTCAGTTTTTATAAACTGGGGCTCAAAAAGTAGTTTAATCTTTGTCCATATTTGCAGACCTCTGTTTAACATGCAAATCTGCACAAAGCAATATCAAAACATGTTAATATCCGTATCCAACACAATGGATCAGATCCTGAGCTGTTGTAAATTGATGAAGCTTAGGATCTGGCCCCATATGTGGTAATATATATGGAACTGGCTTAGAAGAGATTCTCTCTCCTCCTCTTAGGATACTAACCCATAAACTGGTCTGGTCCAGTACTTGACTGGGCTGAGCCACAAACTTTACCAGAATAGAACAATGTCTTTAATCTAAGTGAAGTTCAATAGGATCTGTGTGTGGAGTGCTCAGAAACCTTAGTGTACCTCGCTACCAAGAGCATCCACCATCATAGAAGGAAGAATCAGGAGACAAGATAGTACACCTCTACCCCGATATAACGCTGTCCTCGGGAGCCAAAAAATCTTACCGCGTTATAGGTGAAACCGCATTATATCGAACTTGCTTTGATCCGCCGGAGTGCGCAGCCCCGTCCCCCCGGAGCACTGCTTTACCGTATTAGATCCGAATTCGTGTTTTATCGGGTTGCGTTATATTGGGGTAGAGGTGTATTAAATATACAAGATCATAGGCAATGGAAACTTTTTTTAAGGAGGGATGAACAGGACTGAGAAAAGAACTGAACCAAACCTTATCACTGTAAGCAACACAGTATATTAAACAAAACTCCTATACCTGGGGCTCGGAATATCCCATCCAGGAATGTTATTTTCTCCAGAACCTGGTATTTAAACAAGTTCGGACACAGACTCCCTTATGTACAGAACAAATATTTACAGTCCCAGCGGAAGTCCAAACCTCCAGGTTGAACCTGGCCAGTTGAAAGAAGAGAGTACAAAATCTTCACCAAGGTTTGATGGGTTATATAATTACTGGGTGTTTATTTAAAATGTATTACTCCATTTGGATTTGCTCCAGGGCAGCCTTATTTGCAGAGCTCCAAATTGCGGAAGGGGAGAATTAGGCCAAAAACGGATTTCCTCCTCCTGTCCCACTGCTTAAAGAGATCAAAGGTCAGGAAGTGAGTTGCAGACCTTGCATGGGATTTCCAGACCCCTAAAAGTGTGAGGATCCCAAGAGGTTATTGCTTTGCATGTGCTTAATGTCAGCCATGATTTTCTGTTTTACTAATTTGTACAACTCTTTACAGATGAGTTTAAGCCAGAGAATCAAATTGGACTTGGTTTAATTGTACTCCCTGCTGTGATTTTAGTGCCATGTCAGTACTTTCTGCTTCAGATAGGTGAGGATTCATTTATTTACTGTCTCATTAAAAGCTTCTCAATCTACTATTAGAAACAAAATTTTTTTTTTTACTATAACATGATGTTTGTCATTCATAAATAGGCACGGTGACAGTGTGCTGGGGTCCTGGTCTTCCTAATGTCCTGTGAACAAGGGGATAGTCTGAGATCATCTGGTTTAAGTGCTGAAGAAAAGAACTGAATTGGCTGCTTGGGAGATGTAGCTGGGGGTAGAATGTCTTTGGGTAGCTCAGATTCCTCATCCAGGGTCATAGGATTGGATTGAATTACAACCTGGGGGGATTTTTTGTTTAGTTTTCCACTTACGTTGTTTCCTTTTTATTGTGTACCTCATCCTTTAAGGGAAAGCCCTACCTCTTTGGCTCAGGATTTCTTTAGTCATCACACAAGCTGGCCAGGACTAGGATTCAGAAGATCCTGGTTCCTAGTCCAGTTTGGGTCACAAACCTCACATGTTTTCTTTTGTTGTCCTTTCAAAAGCTACAGTAGAATATTTGTTTTTTCCCTCCCAGTTTATGAGAATAATCTATCATTTGCAATTGGTGTGGTAATTCTGGAATCACTTGGTTATTTGATTGCTGTCATTGGATTTGGCCTGTGCATTACAGGTAAGCATTATACCTTCTTTTAAAAGAAAATATACTTAATTTTAGCAATTTGGTGTAACAATGAGAGTCTCTTGCACAAAATACTTTTTTGTATCTGTTCTTTTTACCTTTGTCTATACCTAGTGGGAACAGTTTACTTGCACATTAACACTGGAATATTTTGTAAAATGGCTTTTCTGCTTCATGATTTAGCAATAGAATTGTTATAAATGTATTCTAGGACTGCTGTGTTACTACTGTTGTATCTGGTGAAGGAAAAATAGCCTAAAGGCATTATGTTACATATTATAGTTTCACTAGTATGACTATCCAGCATGGCTGCATCCTGCAAGCAGTTGCCTAAAAAAAGGATTGCTTTAATTTACTACTTATTTTGCAACACTGCATACCCTAGAGAGTCACCTACAACCAGCATTGACCCTCATTACTGTGTTGTTTTGATTGTTCCACAATCTTAAAAAGAACACACACGTGCACAGACAGGGCCGGCTCCAGGCACCAGCCGAGCAAGCTCGTGCTTGGGGTGGCAGATTGTACGAGGCGGCATTCGGCCCAATCCTAGGGTGGCATGGCCGCTTTTTTTTTTTTTTTGTTCCGCTCTGGCCGCCCTGTAGTGGGCGGCGGTGTGGAGGAAGGGAGCGCCCTGCAGCAAGCCCGTCAGGGCAGCCCGCATCCTTCCCTCCCAGCCGACCGCGGCACAGAGGCAGAATCCATATCTGATGTTTAAATGAATAAATCAGTAGCGTGCATTGTCAAACCTTTGCTTTTGCTGTGTAGGTTTTAACTGTATTGTTGAGGCAAATGAATCACAGGAGCTTCAGCAAGAATGCGAATTCATTAAACAGTAAACTCAGAAGAATGCTTGCATTGTACTGATTAACGTTTGGCTTTTATTTTCTAGTAGGCCAGCAAAAAATTGAAGCTTTTTTCTTCAAGAGTAAAACACAGAGCGAAGTAATCTCAGAAGAAAGAGAGGGAAAATTTAGGGCTGGCCAACCTTGGCAGTGTGTTTGGGAATCCACAGATATCTGATTTTTATCAGCAGACCATTTTTGCGGCTCCCAGATCTACTGTCTCTTGTAGATGTCTTGAAGTGACTTATCCTAGAAAGCATAAATGTGAATTTGACTTGAGAGAATTATGCCTCTGTTCTACTAAATGCACCATGTTAAGAAACAGTTTCAAAAACTTTTCTTGAAAATGGTGTCAAGTAGCATTACTGTTTTGGCCAGTGTGAACAGGGTGTAACTATTTTTAAATGGTGGTTGGGGGTTGAGAAGAAAAGTTATGGAGAGTTTTCAATAACTGATCTTCTTTAAAAAGGAAAAAATATACCATCTCTGCACTGGCCTCAAAAACTGTTTACAAATAGCTTCAAGAATTTGTTTTCAAAAAGTATGTTAACTTGGATTTTTTTTAATTACCTAATTAAAAAAAAACCCTGCTTCTGATAGAGCATCCTTTAAATACTATCTTGACTTTAAAAATATCACAAACAAAAAGCTCCTTTGAGAAAAATAAGGATTTTCTGTTGCTTTGTTTTTCAAAGGGTCTTTTAGCAAAGGAAAAACTGACTATAGAGGTGAAAGAGTCAATCTGACTATACACTATGATCCTATCTTGCCAACACTTACACAAATACATGAAGTTAAGCATGTAGGTGTTTGCAGAATCATGGCCTAAATGCTTTCAAATGCAACAATTAAATAAACTGATAACTTTTTTGCTAATCTTTTTCATTTATCGTAATCTTAGGTGGTGGTTTTATTATAGTAGGAGCAACATTTTCAAACAGAAGTGATATTTTCCCAAATTGATGGTGTCCCTTTCACAGTACCCATTTACAGCATAAGACAGCATAATTTGTGTATATTTCTGAATGTTATGTTCAACATCTTTTTTAAAAATTCAACATTTAAATATTTCAGTAGAAATTAGAGACCTTGAGTCTAAGCCTATGCCTAGCTTTGAGCAGATGAGTAGCCCTACTGAAGTCAAATTTAAATTCTTTTCTTAACTGGGGCTGGGGTGAGTGGGCATTTTGGTGGGGGATTAGGTTAGATTTTAACTGCCAAGTTCTCCTCTCAGCTCTATCGATGTGAATTTGGGGAATATTTTTGAGCCACTCCAGATTTAGACTTGTGTAATGGAGAGCAGAATTTGGCCCAAAACGTTTGCTATGTACTTAATTATGTCTCTCACCAAAATTATTTTTCATTGTATTAAATTTGCGCAGTATTGCAAATAGGGAGTAGAAGTTCTAATCAAAAGGAGAAAAACACTGAATAATTAAAAATGCCCTTAGAATGCAACAGATTACTATAATTTTATATGTTAAATAACATTTCAAAAATTACAAGGATTTTTTTTGCATATTGTTAAAATAGGTAAATTAGACTATTGTCCCTTACTAGCTGAAAATGAATGCTCATGCTATAAACAGAAAAAATTCAGTGAGAAATTACATCTTATATGTTCCTTTACCTGCTTAAAATAAAATAAGTGTTTAATTTGTTTTCAACAGCATGCCGTCCAAAAAATGGTGCTGTTGTGATTGCTGGCTTAGCCATTATGGCTCTTATTGCACTTGTTGGCCTAATTTATGCGATTCTTTCGGGTAAGTAGAACCTCATATTTTTTATTACATTTTTTCTGGTGTTTTAATCTGAATGTTCAGAAGAACTGTTCCCTGAATTCACTTTTTTTGGAGGTGAATATAATTGTATTTAAAAATAGCATGCGATCTGATAAGTTACGTTGTTTTAAAAAAATACAGGTCTCTCAATTCCAGACACCAGTTTCCTTTTCTCCACTGATCTATGACCTATTCCCCTCCCTCATGTGAACCTTCCTCCCCAAAAACCCTTTTTCTTGAGGAGTGGGGACAACATCTGGTAGATATTTTGTGAAGGGAACTCCTGGAGTAAGCAATGTGGCCCACTTATGCTTTTTCAAAGCTAAACTTCTGGGAAAGTCTCTGGCCAGCAAGATAACTCTAGAATTGGTTTTACTAACATAGCCTGATTTGTATTTGTCTCATTGCATGAATTGGTCTCCTCAACCAGTACTGGTATCAGAATAAAGTAATCAGAAAAGTATATAATCTAATGATATGCTTTTGGAATATACAATAAATACCTGTAAAAAACAAACTTCTTTAGGAAGTAGACCCAAGGAGGTGACCAAAAAGTGAGTAGGTAAAATGATCCAGGCAGAGGGAAACTTAAATGCAGAAGGAAAATTGAGGTAGGTGGAAGGGACTAGTTTGGGAGAAAAACTTTTTTTATTCATGTGTATTAGATGTAGTTATGGGAAAATTCTGCTTCTGGATATGTGCAGACTGGAAGTTGTGGGGCTCATATGTAATATGTTTTTTATTTTGCATGTGACTTGGTTTTTGGGATAAATACTGTATGGCTATATGTGATTATTGAAATGTTTATTATATTCAGATGGTAATTTAGTTTAATAGCAAGGCTGCTAGGAAACTAGCAGGAAGGCATCCCAGTGACTCTAGATAAACCACTTCCCCATAAGCAAGGTGGAAGTCATTAAGTGACATTGCTTGAGCTGTGAACTAGGAAGATACTACTTCCAGGCTCCAGCCAAAGTTACAAGACTTGTTTTGCTCAGGCTAGAAGCCAAAACGGTTCAAAAGGACACTAAACTGTTAAAAGTTATTCTCTAGAGGAGGAGGCAGTTGCCAGGCAGCTGTTTGTTGAGAGAAGACTGACAGAGACCGTCATTCTGCACAATGGTCTGAAGAAGCAAACATGCCTGGCCCATTAACATAGGGTGGTGGGGATTAGGGTAAAACAGAAAGACACGTAGCCCTTTGTTGTGTTAAAATTCTTGATTCTTATATTATACTGGTAAGATTAAACAATGGTTTGATCTGGTCACCTGCTAAGATTAAACAATGGTTTGATCTGGTCACCTGTATTAACCATTGGTCACAAGCTCTCAAAATGAAGACTTGCAGATGCTGAACTCCCTTGGACCTGTTGAGTTATCATGGTTCATACCCAAGGTACTCTACTCTGGACCTGGCCTAACAATAGGAGAATCAGAGAATTCCATCCCAGGAGGTGTAAAGGCATGGAGCTTGACACCTGAGGGGGTGAACTGAGAGAGACCAGAAGAGGCAACAGAGTAACCCTAACACAACTTCCGTTGATTTTGATGGGCACTGTGCATATCTCAGGGCAGAGTTTGGCTTTCGTGCAACATGCTAATGATCTAAACTATTTAGCTTCACTTTTGTGGTTTTTATATCACCAGATTATGCTGCTACAGTCTTATTAGATATGGTTTTGGAAGGTAGGGAGCAGATTTTATTACAGTGAAATCCCATTGCAAGATCAGTATTCATGTGATAGATTTTTTTATGTGGTGAGCTGGACAAACAAATAGCAAATGTATCATTGTTGAAACAATAGCTCCCAACACAAGAGTGCTATAGTAACAATAATAATGCTCTTGTGTAATGCTTTTCATTCATGATCTCAAAGTGCTTTAGCTGAATTAATACACGGAGCACATGTGCTAGGAACATTTATCCCCTCTTCAGAAGAGTGATGCAGTATTCTAGAATTTATAAATCGCACAAAGTAGTTTGGGATAACCAAAGATGTGATTCCTTCTAACTGTTGTTGCTTTCCTCCAACTTTTGTCTTTTTCTTCAGTTAAATGTTGAATTCTTTTATGTAGCTAATAACGTGCTCATTTTTATGTTCTGTAATATTTTTAGGTTACAGCAAGAAAGAACAACCAACAAGGGTAAGCTTAAAAATAATAAATTTGGGGTAATTAGGCTCAGTATCTCATTACCATACCTCATCTTTCACCACTAGTTTGAATTCAGACCAGACTGGTAGCAAGCAAAAGTCACTGCTATATGGTAGCTGTTCAGTAGTCTGTGTTAATTGAATTGGTGGGCTTAGTCCAGTTCCTGATTATCTACTTCCAGATATCTGTAATTGGTCCCCTTGCTGGCTAACTTATCTGACAGGCCAAGGATTTGAATGGAAACAGAGCTACCCTATCCAACTCGAGTTGGAAGGACCATTGGGTAGTCAGGCTGTCTAAGGAAGCTTGCTGTTCCACTGACCATGCTGAATATTTTGTGTGGCTGTATGGATACCTTCAGTTGACAGTGCACCCTTTGTTGACACTAATAGACGTGTAAACATTTAATAAACAAGATTTCAGTCTGTCTTTAATAAATTATTCCTCCACACACACACTCCAATTATTTTTTCTTTGTTGCAGTCTCTTTCACACTGAAGGTCTAACACTTTTTTGGGTTCCCAGCTACACAAATGCTATATCCTTTATAATTTTCTTTACAATGCCCCTAATATTGAAGAGGCCATCTGAAAGCAGAGTGGCTTTTATCTTTAGGTCATGCAGAATAAGTGTATGTTTTTGAATCTTTCTAAGGAAAATAATCCTCGTTTTGCAGCCTGCCTCTTTTTTTTTTTTTTTAATAAATATACTAGGTGCAATTGCCTCCTAAAATTGTGAATTGTGGTTACCCTGTTTTCCAAAGGGTAATCAAATGCAAACTGGCCCTTTTTACAACTGCAGAATCCGTATAATTTTGGATGTCTAATTACTGGATGGACTTGTGGCTAGGTGCCCCAACATTTGGCACTGGATGATTCCAAAGAGAGACAGATTGATTGTTTTGTGGGTACAGTAAAGTACACAGGAGTCTAGAGGCCCAATGAAATTCTGGTCTGAAAATCAGGGTTAGGATTGCTTGCCTCCATCAAGAGAAATTCAGCACATATTGCTGTGGGTTAAAGGGGTTTATAAAAAGATGTGCAGTTGCCTTTAAAATTAAAAGGTTTTTTTAATTCTTTAAAACCGAAGGGCTATGGTAACCTTGCACTCAGAGGCCTGTGATTTATTTTTATTAGGGGCACATCTCTAAAATAACTCTTGACACTTTCTTGAAGCCCAGGGGGAAAGGGTGTGTATTTGAGACTGTCAATCTTAATCAATTTCCTTTTAAAATCTATCAAGTTTCCTGTTTGTCCATATTACTTTGCTTCTGGTTAGTTCCCTACTAGATAAAATTTGGGATGTCTCCTGTAGAGCTATTAACTCGTACTTTTTAATCTTGGTGCTGTTTGCTTCCTGCGCCAGTGATCATATTGAGAAAAGTCGTTGCTGCTTCACTTACAAGTAGTGTGTCTCATTGTGTATCTCTTGCCACCTCTACACATTTCACTAGGAAAATGAGATTCCTGATCTGGTTGGAGATAACATGACGAGAGTGCAATTATTGGTGGATTTATTTTTCATAGCCGTAGTTACTAATCTTCAGCTTCTTTCATTTTTGTAGAATCACTACTTACTGTATATGTCAATTAGAGTAATTTAACTGTGGCGAGCCAAAAATAGATGTGAAGGCTTTTTTTTATACATATATAAATATTTTTAAATATTTTACAGAAAGCTGTAGAAGAACCACTTAATGGTAGGTGGTAACCAAAATCTTATATTTTTACTTAAGGGATTATACAAAGCCTTTTAGAGATGGGTCACAATTTTGGTTAGCACTGAGTGCTGTTGCTTTGGGTAAGGTGTCTCAAATTATCCAGCTCCCTGAGCCACTAAGAGTTTGATGTATCGCTGTTGTGTGATGCCTGCAACTCTGGGCATAAGGGAGTGTTGTGTACTGTCTACACCTGCTAGCCATTGATTTCTGACTGCTTTAGAACAAAAGTAGCATCACAATTGGAACAATATCCCTGTCTGCTTTGCGAAAAGGCCACGCCTTACTGAGGAAAAGGGATGCTCCTCCAGGAAGGCTGTTGTTGAGCCAGTCTTCTTTATGAGGTGCATTTAAGTGGGATAAGGGACTTTCACAGTCAGATAAGGCAAAATCTCACTCCTCTTCCCTGTGATCTCTTGGGTTTGGGAAGACCCATGGTGGTGGAGTAAAACAATATGGGAAGGAAACACTGTTAATGCCTGGTGTGGGGGATTTTTACAGTGGAAGAAGGGTGGCCCTGAAACCTGTCTTCCTTAGGCTGTTCAGAAATTCATTAATTGGCATACTGGGAAGTAGTGATATCTCAACACCTATTTTAAAACTAATCAGAATACGAATCATGTAACATTTCTAATTATTTGCTTGGCTAATTACTAATCCTCTGCTTGACTTTTAAAGATGCAAAAGGAGTGATGTTAGAATGATGGTGAGTCAAATGTTACCTGCTGCTGTAGATTTTGACCAGTTAATTAACGTTTACTCTGGGATTTTAAAATTAAAAATCACCTGTACCAAGGATGCTGCTAATATATGATGCAGCATAGGATACAGATCGCATGAAGGGTGCAATCTTTAAGTTCTTCTTCGAGTGCTTGCTCATATCCATTCCATTAGGTGTGCGCGCGCCGCGTGCACGATCGTCGGAGAATTTTCTACCCTAGCAACACCGGCGGGTCGGCTGTGGAGCCCCGTAGAGTGGCGCCTTCATGGCGCTGAATATATACCCCAGCCGACCCGGCGCCCCCTCAGTTCCTTCTTACCACCCCTGACGGTCGTTGGAACTGTGGAGCGCGGCATAGCTGTTCTCCACTCTCCCTAGCTTATTTAGTCATTCACAGTTATAGTTATAGTTCTAGTTGTTTATAGTTAAATAGTTGGTTTTTTCACTTGTTACTAGTTGTTATATAGTTCAAGGGGATTAAGGGGGTTGTCTCCCCCTTTTTCCCCCGCCCGCGTGGCCGGGCTCATGCCCAAGGCTCCCGGCTTCAAGCAGTGCGCCTCCTGCGCTAAGCCTATGCCAACGAGCGACCCACACGACTCGTGTCTGAAGTGCCTGGGAGAGTCCCATCAAACAGATAAGTGCAAGATCTGTAAGGCCTTCAGACCAAGGACCAAGAAGGAGCGGGACTTTCGGCTCCGGCAACTCCTTATGGAGGCGGCACTTAGCCCGGACGCTCCATCAGCGCGTCAGGCCCCGGCACCTGGCACCTCGGTGCGCAGTGCCCCGGCGGCACCCACTATTCCGACCACGCGAGTGGCGTCGGACAAGCCTCCACGGCACCGGACCTCGTCGGCACCGCAAGCACAGCAAGTGCCTCGGCGCCGTTCATTATCCCCGGGACATAAAAAAGCCCATAAGACGGGGATCTCCGTGCCGAAGACGCCGGCTCCCCCAGTGCCGGGGGTAGAGCCGCGTCCGCCTGTGGAGCACCGGAAACAGGTGCCTCCAGCACCGTCGACTCCGGCTCCGAGGCCGTTGAGTCCGGTGCAGACAGGGTCTCCACCGAGACCGGCGGTGATACAGTGCCTCCCGTCGACCCCAGAGACCTTCGCGACGGCGAGAGACTTGATCGCTCTCACGGAGCCGGCACCGCCCCAACCACCGGCACCGCCTGCACCGTTGACTCGTCCGGTCCAGTCTAGGGGGAAACCTGCCTTGATGCGCCCTCCATCGCAGGGGCTGGAACCACGGCACCGGTCCAGGTCCTGAAGCAGGTCCCCACGCCGCTCGCAGTCCCGGCGCCGGATATCACCTCGGCACCGGTCGTACTCGCGGCCAAGATCTTCGTCGCGGCACCGCTCTACGTCTCAGCACCGTTATGATCGTCGGCACCGATCAACATCGAGACGTAGTTCTCGGCACCACTACGATCGACGCTCGACGTCGAGAGGCCGCTCCCGGCACCGGGCCTACTCCAGGTCATCGTCGAGGTCCAGATCCGACTCCCGGCACCGGAGAGGTCATCGGCACCGATCGCGATCCCGGCACCGATCGCCGGCACCGCGTGGAGATAGAACATCTCCGGACCGGCACCGTGCGGCACCGCAGCCCACGGGATTCGTCTCGGCGCACTCGGCACCGCCATGGCCATCGAGATCGGTGTCTCGCTCCTCTGAGGACTTATCGAGATCGGCATACCCCCCTCAGGGGCAAGCCGAGGAGCAGGACATAGGCCATTGGCAGGAGGTAGCAGAGGACCCTGCTCATGGCCCATCTCACTGGTCGTTCTGGACCCCGTGGGTGTACCATCAGGCGCAAGGGGCTCCAATAACTTCGACCTCTCGCTCGGGCCACTCCGTTAGAAGGGCCCCGGAGTCCACCATCTCTCGGCCTCCGCCAGGGGGCATGGAGGCTTCCGTGTCCGCACCACCTGACGTCCTGGACCCAAGCGCAGGTGATGCTCCGGCCCAGGAGCAGGGAGACCAGGACCCTCCCTTGGATCCTTTACCACCGGAGGCATCTTCCTCTTCCTCTCCGGATGAGGCAGTGGCGGGCACATCGTGCACAGGTCCACCCCCAATAGATCTTCGGGCTCACCAGGACCTCCTACGTAGGGTGGCCCATAATATGGACCTGCAGGCGGAGGAGATAGTGGAGGTGCAGGACCCCATCGTAAATATCCTCGCGGCGGATGCCCCATCGCGAGTGGCGTTACCCCTGATCCGCACGATCCAGGCGAATGCAAGTACGATATGGCAAACTCCTGCCTCTATCCCACCCACAGCGAGAGGAGTGGAAAGAAAGTACTTTGTCCCCTCCAAAGACTACGAGTACTTGTATACCCACCCCCAGCCGTGTTCACTGGTGGTGGCATCAGTGAATGCAAGGGAGCGCCACGGTCAACAGGCCGCAGCGCCCAAATCGAAGGAGGCTAAGCGCCTCGATTTGTTTGGCCGTAAAGTTTATTCAGCCGGAGGGCTGCAACTTAGAGTGGCTAACCAGCAGGCGCTCCTGAGCCGCTACAACTTTAACTCCTGGAACTCTATGGGGAAGTTCAAGGAATTGGTTCCCCAAGAGTCCAGGGAGGAGTTTGGGGCCTTGGTAGAGGAGGGTAAGAAGGTGGCTCGGACCTCCTTACAGGCCTCCTTGGACATAGCGGACTCGGCTGCGAGAACCCTGGCTTCGGGTATCGCTATGCGAAGGACCTCCTGGCTCCAAGTTTCGGGTTTGCCCCCGGAATTGCAACAAACCCTGCAGGATTTGCCCTTCGAAGGACGGGTTGTTCTCGGAGAAGACGGACTCTCGCCTGCAGAGCCTCAAGGACTCCAGGACAATCATGCGCTCCCTGGGGATGCATGTTGCGGGCCCTCAGCGCAGGCCATTTAGGCCTCAGCCTCAGCGCTTCTACCCCCCCCCCCCCCCACCTCGTCAGAGACAGGACTCGGCCCGGAGGCGCGGGCGAGGTGGTAGACGAAGGTGGACCGGCCCTCAACCCGGTCAGAACCAAGGGCCACCAAGACCACCCGCAGGCCCTAGGCAGAACTTTTGAAGGTGCGGTCGAGGACGGCGCCCCAGTCATCCCCCAGGATCCAGCCCCCTCCTTTCGGGATCGCCTCTCCCACTTCCACTGTGTTTGGTCCCTTATAACTTCGGACTGTTGGGTCCTTCGCACGGTGGAGAGGGGATACGCTATCCAGTTTTCTTCAATCCCCCCCTCCCACCCCCCTTCCCCGTCCCTCTTCAGAGACCCTTCTCACGAGCAACTTCTTATACAGGAGGTTTCCACGCTCCTTGCTATGGGGGCCATAGAGGAGGTTCCAGTAGAGTTAAGGGGCAGGGGATTTTATTCCCGTTACTTCCTGATCCCCAAGTCCAAAGGAGGTCTACGACCCATCTTGGACTTGCGCGGACTCAACAAATTCGTAGTAAAGTTGAAGTTCCGCATGGTCTCTTTGGGGGCCATTATCCCTTCCCTCGATCCTGGAGACTGGTTCGCCGCCCTCGACATGAAAGACGCATACTTTCATATTGCAATTTACCCGCCTCACAGACGCTTCCTGCGATTCGTGGTAGGCAAGGTGCACTACCAATTTGCAGTCCTTCCCTTCGGCCTATCCTCGGCCCCAAGAGTGTTCATGAAATGTATGGCTGTCGTGGCAGCGTACCTTCGTCGGCAAGGGATACAGGTGTTCCCGTACCTAGACGACTGGCTGGTACGCGGTCGCACCAAAGAGCAAGTTCGAGCTCACGTCCACATAATAGTGCACACATTCAACGAGTTGGGCATCCTACTCAACAAGGACAAATCCACTCTAGAACCTACCCAGAGAATAGAATTCATCGGCGCAGTCCTAGACTCCAGACGTGCACAAGCCATCCTGCCAGACAACCGCTTTTGCACCATCACGAGCCTCATTCAAGGGCTCAAGGCCTTCCCAACTACCACGGTGAGGTCGTGCCTTACCCTGCTGGGTCACATGGCTTCCTGCACGTACGTAACCAGGCATGCCAGACTTAGGCTTCGCCCACTCCAGACCTGGGTGTCATCGATATACCGCCCACATCGGGACAGCCTGAACATGGTGGTCACGGTCCCGAACTCGGTCCTGACCTCCCTCACATGGTGGCTAGATCACAATGTGGTTTGCGAGGGGATGCCGTTTCACGCCCCACAACCCTCTCTGCACCTGGTCACAGACGCTTCATCTCTGGGTTGGGGCGCCCATCTCAACGAGCACTATACCCAGGGCCTGTGGACTGCACCTCAGCTAGCCCTGCACATCAATGTTCGGGAACTGATGGCGGTGCGCCTGGCGTGCCAGGCATTTCTCAATCTCCTACGTGGCCGCTGTGTGTTAGTTCTCATCGACAACACCACGGCCATGTTTTACATCAACAAGCAAGGAGGAGCACGTTCGTCAATTCTATGCCAAGAGGCCATTCGCCTGTGGGACTTCTGCATCGCCCACTCAATCCATCTCACGGCATCGTTCCTCCCTGGAGTCCAGAACACTTTAGCGGACCGACTCAGCAGGTCCTTTCGGACGCACGAGTGGTCTATCCGGCCGGACATCATACATTCCGTCTTCCAGAAGTGGGGGTTTCCCCAGATAGACCTGTTTGCATCTCGAGACAACAGGAAGTGCCACGTGTTCTGCTCCCTGCAAGGTCGAGCTCCGGGCTCCCTCTCGGATGCGTTTCTCCTTCCCTGGAAAGACCACCTGTTTTATGCCTTCCCTCCGTTTCCTCTGGTCCACAAGGTACTGCTCAAATTGCGCAGAGACCAGGCACAGGTAATTCTGGTCGCCCCAGCGTGGCCGAGACAACATTGGTACACCACACTGTTGGAACTCTCGGTTCAGACACCGATCCCGCTTCCATTATGTCCAGATCTCATCTCGCAGGACCACGGCCGGCTGCGTCACCCCGACCTGCAATCACTCCACCTTACGGCGTGGTTGCTCCATGGTTCACCCAGGCAGAGCAACAATGCTCGCACTCGGTCCAACAGATTCTGCTGAGCAGTAGGAAGCCTTCAACACGGACCACATACTTGGCCAAGTGGAAGCGGTTCTCCTGTTGGTGCGAACAACGAGCCACGTCCCCGTTACAGACACCTATTCCTCTTATATTGGAATATCTCCTCTCCCTAAAACAGCAAGGGTTGGCGATATCTTCAATTAGAGTTCACCTGGCCGCTATATCGGCCTTTCACCCAGGGGAACTCGCGTCCTCGGTATTCTCTAACCCGATGGTCGTTAGATTCCTCAAGGGCTTAGACCGGATGTACCCACAACAACGTCAGCCCGTTCCGACATGGGACCTCAACCTGGTTCTCTCCAAGCTCACAGGTCCTCCATTCGAGCCACTGGCCACCTGCTCACTTTTGTACCTATCCTGGAAGACAGCCTTCCTCGTAGCCATCACCTCAGCAAGGCGCGTTTCTGAACTCAGGGCGCTTACATCCGAGCCCCCTTACACGGTTTTCCATAAGGATAAAGTGCAGCTTCGTCCACATCCTGCCTTTCTCCCTAAGGTGGTTTCTCCTTTTCATATCAACCAGGATATATTTCTCCCGGTCTTTCATCCTAAACCGCATGCTACTCGCCAGGATCAACGTTTGCATTCTCTGGACGTACGCAGGGCCCTGGCTTTCTATATTGACCGCACAAGGCACTTTAGAAAGACGACGCAACTCTTCGTTGCAGTGGCCGACCGAATGAAAGGCTCACCGGTCTCCTCACAACGCCTATCCTCCTGGATTACGTCTTGCATCCGGACTTGCTATGACCTGGCAGGTGTCTCAGCACCGCACCTCACCGCTCACTCCACGAGGGCCCAAGCTTCCTCGACGGCTTTCCTGGCGCAAGTTCCGATCCAGGACATTTGTAGAGCTGCGGTTTGGTCATCAGTCCACACATTTACAGCTCACTATGCACTAGTGCAGCAGTCCAGGGACGATGCTGCCTTCGGATCAGCGGTTTTGCACACCGCAATGTCTCACTCCGACCCCACCACCTAAGTTGGGCTTGGGAGTCACCTAATGGAATGGATATGAGCAAGCACTCGAAGAAGAAAAGACGGTTACTCACCGTTGTAACTGTTGTTCTTCGAGATGTGTTGCTCATATTCATTCCAAACCCGTCCCCCTTCCCCACTGTCGGAGTAGCCGGCAAGAAGGAACTGAGGGGGCGCCGGGTCGGCTGGGGTATATATTCAGCGCCATGAAGGCGCCACTCTAGGGGGCTCCACAGCCGACCCGCCGGTGTTGCTAGGGTAGAAAATTCTCCGACGATCGTGCACGCGGCGCGCGCACACCTAATGGAATGGATATGAGCAACACATCTCGAAGAACAACAGTTACAACGGTGAGTAACCATCTTTTATATTGCATTATACTGGAATGTTATAGGTGATCTGAAGACAGATGCATTTGTATCCTTTTTTTACTGCTTTATGATGTATGGCATAAAGAAGGGCTGTGAAAGGTATATAGGATTGTTTAAATATTGGATTATTTCTGCTATTTTTTATCTTGGAAATAGCAGAAATGTCAAGTATTATAATCTTTGTTTAGCTGAAGTCTCCTTTGTAACAATCAGAGATGCAAACTGCAACCTCTCTTACCTCTTACCAAAAGGGCTAGAGGTATCGAATCATGACAAAAAAGAGCTCCCCACCCTCCCACCAGTTGTTAAGTGTGTGAATTAAATAGGTGTTAACAAAAAACACTTCCAGTTGATCAGGTACCACTTTGTGATGTCATAAGCTTCCTAATACTCCTATCATCTATAGAGTTTTCTAGTAAAAAGAGGGTAAACAAGAACTGAATTTATAATGTAAAAAACAAGCAGACTTCTTACTTTTTCCCCCTGGTTGCGAGGGAAAGGGTGTGTGTAGACCTTTGAGTCTCCTTTGTGGACTATAATGGGCCAAAAAGAGGAGACACACTTAATGATTTTCCTCTCTTTTGCTGATTATATTTAAAGGGACATTGCCAAGTAGTGTGGGCCCAACTTTTAGACTTTGAAGATTTTTCTTTTTAAAAACAGTATTTTTTCAAGAGTATACAAAGTGAAATGAAAAACTACTTCTGATTTTAAGCATTCTCCTGTTTTTTTGGAAACCCAAATCACTTTTTAACAGGAAATTTAGATCCAGAAAGGTGACTATGGACTATCCAAACAGAATGATGTTCAAGAAGTTAAATAAAAAATTATTAAAAGTCATTTTTAAATCTCTAGCAATTGTAATAATCAAATATGGGATTAGTAGTGCAAAGAATATCATGTATTAATTTGACAGTGTAATTTAAGGTTGTTAAATTTTCACTTGTAATTTGTTCTCAGGCTCGAACATGCAGATTATTCCTCTACTTAGAAATTATTTTATTTTTTTTATCTGACACTTGGTACAAAAACTTAATAGTATTTGGGGGGAATGCTATTGATTAAGTAACATTTCTATTTGTCAAATTTTTAAAAAAATTGTCTGACTTTTGACCAATTATAATTTTTAAAAAAATTAATATTTCACATTAAGATTTAATGGTGCATTTAATTTTCTGTTCACTGATGTATTTATTTGAAAAACTAGATTTGAAATGGTTACAGTATTTAACTTAAATACTAAGCTAGTCTGGTGGCCATATATTTTATCTGCTTTGACTGGTATTGCTACAGTTCTCCCAATACATTAGTTGCACACTGATAGCTTAATGACTACACACTGGTGAATCTAGCACTTTACCCAGTGTGGTCATGGTAGCAATTTGAGAATGTTTGCAGAAGCTGTGTTACCATGTGAACTTGCTTGTAGAGTGACAAAATTGCTTTAATACAGGTAATAGCTTTTTTTGTTTTAGTTTTATGAGGTACATATTTTAGCAAAGAAGTTTTGAGCTAAGGCAACCACCAAACATTTTAAGAAAGAAATGCACACCCCTACTAGAGGAGGATCTCCACAATTAAGTACTATCCTGAGTATATATGCTTAGACATTCCATAGTGTCTCTGCACTGTTTGACTTCGTCAAGTAGAGAATTCCCTTGGCTTTGTGGGTTCGTCACCCGTTTGTTATTGTTTTAATGGTCTGTGTTCTTATCTTACATGTAGACTACCTATTTTTCTCCTTATATTCCTCCTTCACGCTAGTATGTTATATTTCCTGCTCTCACGTACCACCCACATAAGTATTAGGAGACACTAACTCTACTTTCGCTGCCCCTGGAGACTGAGAAGGCCAGTTCAAGGAAACTGCCAGACCCTGAGCCTAGAGAGAACTCTAAATTATTAGATGGGGGTGGTTTCAACCAATTTTATCTTTGTGCAGAGCACAAATGGAACTAGAGGCAGCCAGTAAGATTATTGGCTGATGCTAATTTATTGATAATTTAATATTCCAGCTTATAAGTAAGTACAATGTACTGCTGAATTTCTGTAACTCATGGCTAAGCTGTTCTGATTCATCCAAGTACACATAAGGACTGCTTTCTAAACCAATAGGAATGCATCTGCTCATATGAGACAATGAATAACTTTACCAGCATCCCTTAAAGCGATAAAATATGTTAGTCATTTGGTATAACTGAAATAAAGACTGGGGGGCGGAAGGCTCTTTCATAGGAAGTATCTGTACTCCTGCTTTGGAAATCAACACTTTCTTTTCCCTCAGCAATGATCTAACACAAGAGCAGACCATTATACAATGTGAATTTCTGTCATCTACATTTTTTTAAATGTCAATAAGGTCAGACAGCAAAATGGGGTCAGTGCAACAACCTTTCACTTCTGAAGGCGAATTCTGCTTTGACAGACCATTTTAAATGAATTGTTCAATGTTTTCCTGGGCCCCCTTTTGTACAAATCAAAATTCTTCACTCCATATTTGTATAAGATACTGGGTGAAGACTTTTAAAAACACACAGGTTAGTTAGGCACCTTTAAAAAATCACCTCCTAGAGTAACTGGGGTTTTAAGGTCAAAACTGAAATACGGTCCCAAGCTGTGTTGAGCAATTATACAGTAGTTGTTTTTACTATACCAATACTATAGCCACCCATGCTTTTGAGTGAATTTGTCTACATTTTAGAAAAATTGTAAAGTTTGAATTTAGTTAGGCAGCACAAAGTGTAGGTGGTTGTGGGTGATGTTAATCAAAACAATCTTGAATAATAGTTTTGTTTTGTAATTTTCCAGCGAAACTAACTGGCGAGAGTGACAGAACCTGCTACAGAGGTGGTGATATGTGAAAAGAAATACATTTGTTTATACACCGTGGCCTTTGATGATGCACTAGTCAAAGAGAAGAAAATCAGGAACGTAGCTGTTTTGCACGTTTGGGGGGGGGGGGGGGGAAATGCTAAAATGATTTACATGTAATTTTATAGTCACAGCAGCGGTAGTTCCATTCAAGAGAGAGAGAGTTTTGTTGTTTTTTTCCTGGAGTGTGTGGGGAGGGGGAGGGAGAGAGCAGAAAATGCACTATTTATCGACCATGCAATTTCTTTATAGTGTCACTATTAGTGTACCCTTTCCAAAAAACATCAGTCATCACTTTGAAACTGGGCCAGGTCAGTGACCAAATGATACTAGCACTATGCTACTTGGACAGACCTTTGTGATAATTTAAACAAATTGGTATTGCATGTTTCTCTCCTGACTCACCCTCTCTCCCCTCAAATATTAAAAAAAAATCCACTGTCGCTACTATGAAGTTTAATATGATAAAGGTTGTAATTACATTTAGATTAGTGGGGTTTTGCGTGTGCATGGGCAAGATATGTTCATGCCTATATCGTATGAATAGGAAGTGGATGTTGTACAAATGTTACTCTTTCCACTTCCAGTGTATGTATTATAGAAAACAATGGCACTTACCACACTGAAAAAACCTGCATAAACAAAACCACGCCTTTTTTAATGATTACCCAAGTTCCCCCCATTCCCACATACTATAATAGTCTCCTTGTGTATATATAGTAGTTATGTGGTGTGCTTTGATTACTGATATTTTAGTCTGATGTTTTTTGTGCCTCTTGTTGTAGTCTTGATTAAATATTACTCACCCTGAGTCAAATTCAGTGCTACGGTTGTTGGGCACAACCCATTGATTTCATTGTTGAAGGGTACCCTACAATGTTCATATGGTACAGTCTGTGGTACCGAAACCAGTCTCAGGCTTTCTCCTTTGCAAACTGGCATTTAAGAACCTCTTGATGCTTTCAGAAAACGGAGAATAATCAAAGTTAGCAGCAAATCTGCATTTTAAATCTGCCTCCTTATTACCAAGAATATATGCATAAAAACATGAGCTATGTTAGTTCATGGGATCCTGCTGCTTATGCCTTAATTGAAATGGTCATCCTGACTTTGTGATATTGTCATTATATCATAAACAGAAGACTCTTTCAAACAGGGAATAAGTAAATTCAGCTTCTGAGCGTATTCAAGTTTTACATATAAAAATTTTTTAAAACCTAATTAGAATAATTTCTTCATCTTGTGTAGTCTGTGAGGCCTTGCTAACAGCTATACTTTGCTTTCTTACTAGTTACAGTGGGTGAACCCTCAATGTTCTCCTTTAACAATTTTTTGTGACTAGAGAGAGCCAGGGCCATGCTGCAGTTTGATATAGAGACCATGGAATTAACTGGGGGGATGGGGATATGATCCTACAGCCTATACTCACATGCATAGGCCCCATGTGAGGACTGCAGGATTGAGCACCTCAGCTAACCCACTTCACCCTAACAGAAGTCAATGGGATATTCACATGTGTAAATGTTAGGGAGTATAAGTTTGTATTTGCTTTGTAAGGCTCTATCCATATTGCTTTAATTTTTTAAAGGTATATGGTTTTGGAATGTGGTATAGCATCAGGGTATTCATAGAGAGTTGAAATCCATATATATTAGTCCTTTGGTTAAGCCTCCCCTATTAATCAAAATAGTCGAAGAAGGTATGGATCATTAATTAGAGGCAATCCAGGGACTTCCCTAACATTTATGCATGGGGCTCCTCATCTACACACCTGTAGTTACTGATATCCTCTAGTAGTTTATAGCAGCTCCACAAAGTAGCAGGCTTTGAAATTCTGTTTTGCCTTACTCTTAATATAGCTTTATAATCAACTGTCAGCAAACTGGAATTTAGCAGCCACTGTTGTTGTGAAGTCAAATTCCTTTAATAAAATATTACCAAAAAAATTCAGTACCCAATACTTGTCTATTAATCATACTGCTGTATGCAAAGCTCTGCTTTGGATTTCTCTTGAGCACTAGTTGAAAGTGGGTTAGTTAATTTCTTAGTCACTTAACACTACCTTCCCTCCAGTAAAAACCAAAGTTGTTTAAATGACTGATTCCAGTGTTTGTTTGTATATATATATAAAAACCATATTCTCATGATTTGGCATTTTGGATATCTGCAATCTTTACCCGAGTGTTGTTGTTTATGAATATAACTTTGTAAATATTGCACTATTATACTTAAAATAAAACCATATTAAACTGCTTGTGAGTCTTTATTCCTACCACAATTAACTACTGGTGTAACTGCTCTTTAAAGGCATAATTTCAGGAATTGTTAGCCACTGTGATGGAAAAGCAGGCCATGTAAGTTGTAAAAAACACTGTTGAATCAAGTTAAGTAATTCCAATATACCCTAACCAAACCTATTTTATATTGAAATCATCATAACTGGAAAGTTAGTAGCACTTTTATTTTAACAAATACTAATGTCTGAGCATTTGATACCACAGTCTCGTGTCCTTTAAACAGATTAAAATATTTAGCAAGGAAGTCTTAAGCCATTCCTGGGTAAGCAATTTAATTATCTTGTAGCTACAAAGACTTTTGCTGCAGAATTCATAGTGTACACTGTCCTGACCTCTGCACTGCTGGGAACTCAATGGCAAAGCTTTCAGGACCTGAAAGTAGATGGTGCTGAATGCTCACAACTATCATTAAAGTCATACTATGTTGCATACAATATTGAAATTGAACGGTGAACGCAATCATTCTGACATTATTGGGCCTCTCCCCCATCAGCCTGCTTAGAGCCAAAGGTCCGCATTTCTCAAAACAATCTGTGACTGGAGTCATGGGGGACCACATTGAGGTTATTCAGTTAGGGCAAACTGCAAAGAATGGGGCAGTCCGTTCCTAAAGCTGCTTCCATGATACCTTACTGGTTACACAGAAGCCAAAACCCAGTTTCCTTAAAAGCAGCCCAGCCTTTGGGGTCCCTCCCAGTCAGCCAAGTCAAATAACACTTCACTATCTTCATAAACTAGATCTGAGAAGCTCTTCTCTCATCAGAGAAACAGCCCAGTGGTATGGAAAGTAGCACTCATTTAACAACATCCAGCAACTTAACAGGCCAAATCATCATCTATGGGTAATACCTGTATACAGTGAAAATTTTAGGTCGTAAATTGTAACTGAAATTTATCCAGGACAGAAAGCTCTTTGCCATCATGTTAAAGTCTCAGAAGATTCAGCTGTCAGCACTGAGGACTTTAGTACTAGTTTCATTCCATTTTTAAACCTTTGCTGTCATTACTCAAATATCTTTTCTCAAGCTTTCGTGGCTCTTTCAAATTTCTCTCTTGATCCCTCCTTCCCTCCGTCTTCCTTACTTGCTTTAATCCAAACTGCCTATTTTTCCTTGTAACTTTCCTCTGAAGAAGCCTAAACCAAGGATACCAGCCTAGATAAACAATTGGTCTATGCTAGCATTGCAGTTTTGATAGAGGAAGGGAAGGTCTTCTACTGTGATAGACTGAAGTGGAATTTGGAAGAGCTAGATTCAGTTACCCCATCTGCCATGTGATTCATGTGCTGTCTGGGGGTAATCTTTCTGATGAGATTCTTCATCTCCAGGGTGGGTAACAACCCTTCCCTACCTCACAGGAGATCTGAGAGGATAAAATTTGAATTTGTCAAGTGTTACATTCCATGGGCATGAAGGCCATGTGTACAGCAGGACTTGGTCTTGGCTCATGCACTGTTCCACTTGCTCACTGAATTGTATAACCCAAAGTCAGGAGAAGCAAAGGTTCAACCATCCTTGTTAGTGCTGGAGTAGGCAAATTTAGTACTTTCTACTTTTAGAAAAGGTTGTATCTATTCCCCTTTGACTGGTTCCCGGGGATCAGTGTAATGGTCTAAACTGGAAGAGGTCTCGGTTCCCCTTTAGGTATCTTATAGAATGAGACAGTAAAACATCTTCATTTAAAAGATCCATCTGGTGTATACTACTTACCCCCACTAAATCCCACTGTAGGTTTTGAGTTCATGTCTTTACCTCTTTCCTTAGCTGTGTTTTTTTGTTTTTTACTTACAATGGTTGGCCAGAACCATGAAAGAACAGAGGCAATTTTCCCCAGACTGTTATATATGACCAGTTTAACTGATCTCAGTTTAGCATGAACAGAATCTCAAGGCTAAATTTACGCTTCAGTTACATGCACTTAACCCCCCCTTGAAGGTATTGGGAGTTATACATGAAGAACCAATGGCACAATTTGGCTTTTTACTGTATAGGGAAGCCCAATTTTTCTTTCTTCTGTTTGTTGGTTAAATTTACTCAAGAACAAAGCAGCAGACGTACACTCTGGTAATTCATCATGTCCCCATACAAAAATCAGCTGTTCAAAGAGATCTATTAAGGTGTTTCCTTTATCTCGTCAGGGTGCCAGTATAAGGTTGAGCACAACAGGGCGAGCGGGGAGTTGAATCAAAACTAAAGATGCTGTTCCTCCTCCACCATCTCTTGAGCTGCACAGAAAGGAGAGAATTCAGCCATTTAAAAAACGATCCAAAATAAATGATGAACTCCTTTTAGAACCCGCAAACATTTACTGCCAGGCTTATACATCTACCTCTGTGGGTTAATGAGAATATAAAAATGGGTAAAGGACAATTCTATCTGGCATGAATGGCAAATGAGGGTATAATCACATTTGGCTCAAGTCTGCCCTTGGCTATGCACACACAGCTCCGGCTGTAGATAATGAAAGCTGAACCCTTATTGTTTGAGGATGGAGTTGGATGGATTTGTTTGCCAAAGGGTCAATTAAATCCTTCCAAAACATGGAGAATTTAAGTATTAAAGTAGAACTAGCAATAGATGCAAATGCTGTGTCAGTACCATGGGAGGCTACCCCACCGGCTCTGCCTGAGGCCATGCCCATCAAAGCCCCGAGCCCGCCCCACTCCCACAGCCAGACGAACTCCCCAGGCTGGCCCGAACCACCCTGGTCACTGGTGGGACCAAGTTCCAGCTGAGCCCCTGCCAGCTTCAGGGAAGAGGGGCAGTGGGGTGGGAAATAGGTGGAGCCATAGCCCGGCCTTTGATACCCGCCGCCCATGGTCAGTACAATAATGAAACACCTTAGAGGCTTTCGTCAGACTAGAACGAATTATTGATATTAAAATAATGGAAAGTTTGCATCAAATGCTTTCAGGTTTCACAGTAGCAATGAGAATCTTAATGTTGTCCTAAAATGTATCTTGGAATTTGATGCAAGGCCAGAGATTTCACAGGCATCTTTTTGAATGATGTTGAAACAGCTGAACAGGATAAGACCTAGAACATATGTGTTATCCACAGCCCCTTTCTTCCCACCAGTTCCCAAAGCTGGGAATAGTTGGGTATGGAGTGAATTAGTTGGTGCTGTGGTTACAACAGGATTTCTAAAGGGAATAGAATAGTTGTGGAGAGATTCCACTCAGTCATCCTTGTTTTTAATAACAGCTTGGCCCATCAAAATAGGTGTTAGGTGACTAAACCTTGATGAGGATCTGGACCAGAGTGACTTAGGTGCATTTGCAATTTTTACCCCAAATATTTGTGTTTGTGGCCAGTGAGAGAGCTCCCGTCACCTGTGCGACTTCTTTCCCTGTATCTCAACACTGCTGTGTCCCCTCAATCTGGCATCAGCCATCTACATGCAACTAAAACTCCCATTACCAAAGTCACCTACGAGCATTTCCTGGCCCTCGTCACCTGCACTAGTCTAATTGCCCAATCTATTTACTCTTCTCCCCATAGCTGGCCACTTCCTCCACCCTAAACTACCTAGATTCTGTGCTCTCTAATGTTCCTAGCAGACGGAGTATATTAAGAAAAAATTGACTGATAATTGGCAAAAAAAGGGAATAAACAGTTTACCCTGAGTTCTGAGCTGCTAATCTAATCTTGGCACAACAGTGAAAGGCTGGTACTCTACATCAGGGAGTGAATAGCTTTTAATAACACACTGAGTGTGAACAAAATTAACCATAGCAACAGTAAGCAAATTATGGTTGAAGAAATATTATGGGCCATCATTGTGCCCATCACAGTACCGAACAGAGGGAAAATGGTCCCTACGCTGAAGATGCTTTCTGTCTACTCTAATTAGGAGCATTTGTGATGCATTAAATGTTATCACATGTGTATGAGATAATGACTGCTGGACGACCTCCAGGAGTTAATGGTGCAAGTGAAAAAGGCAGGAGGAAAATTGTAAAGAAGAAAAATGTAGGTCAATCAACTCACTGTAATAAGAAAGTTTGAGACAGAAGACACCACTCTGCTATTTATCTGAAATAATAAGACACTTTTCCAACCCCACATACTTGAGTCAATTCATCAAAGACTAAATTCTGCTCTTGGTTCTATTGGTCTACATCCAGAGTAAATCCATTGAAACTTATGAATGATGTGACAAGCTATTCACCAGTGTAACAGCAGAATCTGGCCCCAAGAATGTAACGAAGAGAATGCATTGGACAAAAAAGAGAATCTCACAGCGTTTTGCTGGAAAGCCCCAAAAAGAGTCATGGAACTGAAATTGTCCTAGAATACATATTTTCTGGGTAAAGATGGATTTTCCATATGCTTTTGAGACAGCTGTTAAGGGGTGATATATTTCACCATTAACAGACTATGGGCCTGATTCACCACTTCATCATTCCAGTTTTACACTGGTATAACTCCATTTATTTCACTGAAGATACATCCACATAAAACAGTGGTGACTCAAGCCCCTTGAGTTACAGTGAGAAAAACCTTAATCTTAGTTTACGTTAAAGCTTTGTACTTGAGAACCACAGTTTCACCATAAGATGATCATTCTTACCCTTTAGAAGGGTCTATCCCTGCCAACTACAGACTAGGGGTGGGCTTTTTGGAAACACCTATGTGATTTAGGAGGACAAATCTCATTCACTTTGTGGAACTAGTGCTCCTAAATCACTTTAATAGAGCAATATACTGAGGGTGAAAGTCAGCCCTATGCAGAGGGTAAACACAAGGTCTGGGCATTAGTTGAATCCCATTGTAGTCCTATACTGAGGATTTGAGTAGTAAATAAACCTATGCACAGAGGTGAATTACACCCCAAAATTGCAAGATATGAAAGTTGAATAATAGTCAGATATAATTAGCAGACCTGGGAGCCTTTCACTGAGATGTTGCCTGATCCCAAGAAGAATTTTTGATATTTTGTTCTATTTTATTCATTGCTCTTTAATGACGTATGAATGAACTAAAGAAGCAGGGACATGTTCCCAGTGTTACTGAATATTTACTTTCTTCTGTGCCAATTAATCTCTGGCTGGATTTTTATGCCACAGATGTGTGTGGCGCACAATTATGAGCATTTCTTTAACTGTTCATTATAAGAACAGATAGTTTGCTGTACACAAGTGGTGAATCAGTTTGATTCTGACCTCATGCTAGTAAAAGTCAACTGAAGAGAAGAGCAATTCTACTGAAGTGAGAGGAGAATTAGAGCTTGCCTATTCAAACATTGAGGTTCGTGGCAGACAGGGGTGTGACTTCACCCTGTACTATCACCTTTGCACACCAACTGTCCTCGTTGACCTTGCTGCTGTTCACAAAGTTCATTAGAGCGCTTTGTTCTAGTCCTCTTTGAAATGAGATTAGATCAAAGCACATTATGAACTAAATGTCCATGTAGACAAGCTCTCAGTTTGTTGGCCCAGCTTTTCAAAGGCACCTAAAGACACAGATTAGTGTGATTTTCAAAAACATCCAGGGCATTTTTAGGTGCCTAAATACGTTTAAAAAACTGGCCTATGAATTCCAGTGTACGCTGGCTATTTTGTGCTGCTTCAGTGGCCAAAAGCAATAAAAAAATGGCTTATCCAGCTAGTTAAAATATGTAAAGGCTGCGTTATATCACTGAAGCAGCACAAAATAGCTGGAATGTACCAATGAATCTGGTCCCCAATCTTATCATGTCTTCCATAAACACTACACTGAACTGTCTAAAAATTCACTAAAACCCATTAGCCTAAATTAGTACGGTAGTGGCCAGCGTAACATAAGGTAGGAGCACAGGAAATGTGTACCTTTTCCATGGCAACAAGGACAGACTGCATACCTCACGGCACCATGATAGTTTTCACATGCACTCACCGCACTTTATGATAACTACCATCATCCTTAGAAATGTAGCTTTATTAGATTTTCAAAAGTCACTGAAGATACACCTAAAAGAAAACTTTGAAATTTATTTCCACTACCTCATGCTGATTGTGAGGAGCTGTTCGAAGGGATTACCTGAAAAGACCTGGAACGACATCTGGTTGGAGTCAGTCTCAAGATGCATAGAGATGCAAAAGACCTATTAAAGATATCCAGTCCATATCCCTGATAGTCTAGGAATGTTCCTACAATATATTTTCCAGTGTTTTACCCAGTATCCTTCAAAATGTCTGAAGTGATCGGGTTTCTACCACTTCCCTTGGAGACTATATCACAGCCTAATGCATCTCTCTGTCAGGAAGCCTTGCTGTATAGTCTACATTTTCCCTTTCTTAGTTTCGCTCCATTATTCCTACTCATACCCTTGCACACCGCCCTAAATAACTCCTCTACAGCCTTGGTTTTATAGTCTTCCGCTGACTATTTGCTGAGTGTTCTGATGTTCCCCACTGGCACTTTTCCACTACTCATTACTTAGCCAAGCTGGGCACAGCTTCTGAAATATTGATTAATGCATCTCAAATTATTACAGCGTGCACAATCATCCTAAATTTCAGTGCTTTTGATTTAATCACATGCATTTCCCTTTCAGTAACATTTGTAGCAGGTGCATGAATAGGCTTAAGAAATCTGCAAAGACACTGTCTATACAAATGCAAACATTGTTCGTATTAGGCATTTCAGCATCCATCAGCATTTTTGGAATACAATAAGCCCACTGGTAGGACAAAGAAGCAATGAATAAAGAATGCAGACTACATACAGAAACGTTCTTCAATCCAAGTGTCCAAAAGATAAAAGTCAGTATGTGGGAAAGGTTTAGGAGTTTTTAATGAGTAAATTGGCCTGGGCCAATTGACAAATATAGGATTCCTTATGAGTCATTGCCTTCAAATACATATATTTGAAATCAGAAGAATGGAGTTAATGGAAGTGAAAAGGCAGCATGGGAAGCCTTGGAAGAGTGACCAAGTTTTTAAAAAAAGAAATCTTTAGCCATTATAGAGAGCTCAGGGACAGAAAGAGAGCCATACAGGGACATGCCATAGGAGCAGGGCCGGCTCCAGGCACCAGCCGAGCAAGCTCATGCTTGGGGCGGCAGATTGTACGAGGCGGCATTCACGGACGCTTTTTTTTTTTGTTCCGCTCCGGCCGCCCTGTAGGGGGCGGTGGTGCGGAGGAGGGGAGTGCCCTGCAGCAAGTCCAGCAGGGCAGTCCCGTCCTTCCCTCCCAGCCGACCATGGCACAGAGCCCTCCCTGGCCGCCCCCTTCTCTCTCTCCCCCCGCTAGCCGGGGCACCAGCGCAGGGAGTCCCCCTGCACCCTGGCTCCGGCCGTGCCGCAAGTGGTGTTTTTTTTTTTTTGCTTGGGGCGGCAAAAAAGCCAGAGCCGGCCCTGCATCATAGATGGAACACATGCAAAGATCTGCATAGCACAAATGGAAAGGTATCTGCTTAATGGGTACATAAGCATAAACAAATGGGTAAGAGAGCAAAGATAAGAAGATCTCATTGAACATGAGGAGCTAAAGTGACAATGGAAAATAGGACAGATGGCCCTGTATGATGTTCATTTCCTCTAAATAGGTGTTTTCACTGGTTCTGAAGAGTTAGGGCCTGATCGCGTGAGGTGCTGCACATCTCCTGGGGCTTGTCCAGCATCTTCATCTCCCTCAACTAGGCCCCAATAGACTAAAGTACTTAACTATGCACCTAACTTTAGGCATGTGAATAGTTTAATTGACTTCACTGGGATTATCACATCTTTAAAGTTAAGCGTGGAGAGCTTTGATGGATCAGAACCAGAGTGCTCAGCACATTGCAGGACTGAGTCCTAGAACTGCACTGGATGAACAAATTGTCACCTGAAATTACACAACCATCTGCAAAGAGAAATCACTAATTTACAGATGAAAACTGAGCATCAAAGATTTAGTGCAAGATGTTAATACAAACACTGGAATAGTAAAGTAAAATTGATGAACTTACATGGCTTCGTATACTTCTTCAGAACAACATATGATATTAGCAGCAGCAGCAGCATCATACTAGATATGATAAAAGCCCGTAGGTATGGACTTGACATTTCAGAAATTGCTGTGATAGAAAACATTATTTTACTAAAGTGTTCTTTTAAGACAGCAAAGTTTCTATTTAAAAAAAAAAAAGAAAAACGTCTCTTGCGAATACAGAAGAGAAGTACATGCAGACAAGTGGGAAATTATTGCTATATTTCCTTTAACCAAACTATAAATAATTGAAGTTATGAATTTTAATGTTAATTTATTTTTCCACGTAACTTCTCCTGATTAACAAGTGCTGAGCATCTATGCTCCATTTCATAAAGCTGAGCCACTTTTACCTCTAATCAATCAACATTTCAGCAACTATATAAGCTCCAAATAAGAACTGTCCTTGCACTTCTCTATTTGTTTTAGTAGATTATTGAAATCTCCCAAGGTAAGAAATCTTCAGCTCATTAGGGAGATCAGTGCTCACAGCCATGACTCCAGTCCTTCAAACCTTCATGTATTCAAGTAACTTTACACATTGAACTCAATGATACTAGTCACATGTGTAGAGTTACTCACAGGCGCATGTGCTTGCAGAATTGAGGCCTATATTAATTCTTATTTTCTCCAAAGAAGTAGTTAACCTCTAGAGGACTGTTCTGCAATTTCACTTAGCATTTCAAAAAAGACACCGGTGCTGAGGGGGAAATTAATCCTCCATGGAATATGCTGCTATAGAGCAGTACAAAACATTAATTTAGAACTCTTTCCCTTTGCAATGTCTATTTTGGGGAAGATTTTACAAGGCACAAGGCGCAGGTAAGCACCGGGCTTCCATTGACTTTCAAAATCTCCCCTAACATGGTATGTTCTTGGGGCAGAGTCCTGTCTGGTTCTATGTCTGTACAATACCTATTACACTGAATTAAGAATAAATAATAATAAGTAATCTTTCTGCATCTCTGAGCTATTCTGCACTGTATACTGCTCCATATTCACAGTCAGAATTCCCACCAGAAACGACCCAATGGTGATCTGAACTAGTCTTTAAAACAAGGTACTGAAGCCAAAATATCAAAATGTTCAGCTTGTTTTCTATCATATTTTTTATCTTACACCCATATTTCCTATTAGACACAGGTGACCGTAGTGAGTAGATTGTACCACCTAAGGTGGTCATAATGCACAGTACCCATTTACCTTTACCAGACTGGGTCAGGGTGAGGTTTTTCACAACAGGCATTTTCAGTGTAGAGTGATTCACTTGGCAGGAAAACTGGGCAAATTCATTCCAGTCATGTTTGGAAACAACAAGGTTACTTGTATAGGAATAAGACCCGTTGCTATTGTGGAACAGAGAGTCATTCCTTGTTGAGTTAGTGAGCAACTGGCTGTCCTTACTCCAGGAGAGCTGGATGTCTCCAGGATAGAAGTCCCAAGCACGGCAAGTTAACGTGGTCTCCTTGTCAATGGATGAAGAAGAGGCCAAAGAAACCTCAACCACTGGAAGAGCTGAAAGAGAGGGAAGAAAGCTAGTCACTGCTCGCTGTAACTCTTTATTCGAACAATGCCCCATAGGTGCTACCAGTCACTGTGAAATTGGGACATTGCTGGATAGCCCAGGGCTAGGTCACATAAATCAGTGGGGTTCCGGTGGCCTGGCTCAAGGGTCAGAGCGCTGCCACCTTTTCCTCCTCAACAGCCCTGAACTGCTCTGCCATACCAGCGAGAGCAGCTCAGTCCCAGGGGTGGGAGTGGGGTAAATAGGTCACGTGCACAGAACTGGTGTCTGTGTTTATGGGGAGCACCAGGGAACGAGGTATTACCTGTTAAACAGGAGCTGAGGGAGACTTTGATGCACCCCCACAAGGACTATGATAAACGGGAAGCCATCCCAGTAACCACATTGGCTCAGATTGTCACTACAGAGCTTAGTTGTCACAAAGCAGCCCACAATCCACAGCAGTGAACGTCACACAAGCATTTTAACTAGGGTGACCAGATAGCAAGTATGAAAAATCGGGATGGGGTTGGGGGGGGGGGGGTAATAGGAGCCCATATAAAATAAAGCCCCAAATATCGGGACTGTCCCTATAAAATCGGGACATCTGGGTCACCCTAATTTCAACCTGTCCTTTCACCCACTTATCAGAGCACTGCAGTATTTGGGATATGTGGAACACAGGGAACTCCCGGCTCACCTGACACTGTGAGGGAAATGTTAGTCTGGCTTAGCATTCTCACAGGAGGGGGAAGTGTCTTGTCCAAGGTGCAGCTGTAAACACCAGACTGATTGACAGAGACTCTCTCCATAACAACATAAACCCCTTTTGTCGGCTTATTGTATCCTAGATTTATACAGTCTGTGCAATTTCTGCTCCAAATTATGTAATTTCCAAGCAGTATGTAACAGCTCAGCAGAGCTGCCGTTTCTTCTCAGAGTTATAGCGAACCCTTCCGTTTCGTCAATGTTCTGCGCACAGACTGCTTTCACCGTTTCACCCTGTAACGCTGAGATCATCTTTGAACTCAGTGCAATGGATGTGGTTTGGATCATTGGCCCTAAATGGGAAAGGAAAATGGAACAGATGAGTTATACGATTGTTGTTTGTTATTATCATCATCACTGTTATTCATTATTTGTATCACACTAGAATCACTTTCACTCTATGCATCTGAAGAAGTGAGGTTTTTACCCACGAAAGCTTATGCCCAAATAAATCTGTTAGTCTTTAAGGTGCCACCAGACTCCTCGTTGTTTTTGTAGATACAGACTAACACGGCTACCCTCTGATACTAGAATCTAGGTATGGAAATTGTATGGCGTGCCATGAATGCTTACAAAACAGGCGGTTGGGGTGCGGGAGGGGGTGAGGGCTCTGTCTGGGGGTGCGGGCTGTGGGGTAGGGCCAAAAATGAGGAGTTCAGGGTGCGGGAGGGGGCTCCGGGTTGCGGGGGCAGGAGGGAGCTCCAGGCTGTGACCAAGGGGGTTCAGAGGGCGGGAGGGGGATCAGGGCTTGGGCAGGGGGGTGGGGTGCAGGAGGGGGTCAGAGGTGCAGACTCCAGGTGGTGCTTACCTCAAGCAGCTCCCAGAAGCAGTGGCATGTCCCACCTCCAGCTCCTATGCAGAGGGGCAGCCATGTGGCTCTGTGTGCTGCCCCATCCACAGGCACCACCCCTGCAGCTCTCATTGGCCGTGGTTCCAGGCCAATGGGAGCTGCGGGGGCGGTGCTTGGTGCAGGGGCAGCGTGTGGAGCCCTCTGGCTGACCCTATGCATAGGAGCCAGAGGGGGGACATGCCACTGCTTCCAGGAGCTGCGTGAAGCCATGGCATGCACAGAACGGGGCAACCCCCGCTCCCCGTCTGTAGCGCCAGAGCCGGGCAAGCCCCAGACCCTGCTCCCTGGCGGGAGCTCGAGGGCCAGATTAAAACGTCTGGAGGACCGGATGCGGCCCCTGGGCCGTAGTTTGCCCACACCTGATTTAGAGTCTTCAGTCAATATCAGGACTCCGCTGTGATAAGCGCTGTACAAACATGTAGTAAGAGAGACTCTCTGCCCCAAACAGCTTACTGGCTAAATAGATCTTACGCTTCAAGTAGAGAAGTCAGACAAATGACAGACAGGCAAGAAGAGAAACAACCTTCCCAAGCAGGGGCGGCTCCAGGCACCAGTGCAGCAAGCGCATGCCTGGGGCGGCAAGCCACGGGGGGCAGCCTGCCGGTCGCTGTGAGGGCGGCAGTCAGGCTGCCTTCAGCGGCATACCTGCGGAAGGTCTGCCGGTCCCGCAGATTTGGCGGTGGGGACACCAAAGGCGCGGCACCGGCAGACCTCCTGCAGGCATGCCGCCGAATCGGCATGGACCAGCAGACTGCTGCCGAAAGCCGCCTGACTGCCATGCTTAGGGTGGCAAAAAACAGAGAGCCACCCCTGTTCCCAAGATACATATCTTGTTAGTTACATTTGCTATGTAGTTCTCTGAAATAGTCCTCTACCCCATCCCTCAGTCCAGGTTCCTCAGCCAACAATATCCACCATTACAACCCAATGTGTCTCTTCCACCCTACTCACCTCACACAAATAGTTATATATGTGTGTGCTGGAGGGGAGGAGAAAAGGAGGAACCAGTCCGATTGTGTATTAGTTACTGAAAGCCATTCTGCTAGTCTTGATGGTAGCTCTGCCCAGTCACCAACATGCCTATGGAGCGGGAAGTAGGGAGACACCTACCTCTGCTCTGGGATCTCCCTGGGTCAGGAGAAGTAAGATTGCAGTGGCATTGTCCTGGCAGAGCTTAGTTCTTACATTCACATCCTACCTAAAACTATGTGAGCCTAGGCCCAACATGGTTTGCATGTCCAATCCCCTGACGAATGATGAGAGGCTCATTAAGTCTAGTTCACTGAAGAGAGAAAGCACATGAGGAAACTATTCTATGAAGATGCGCGAGCACTGATGAGGAAGAGGTACTCCTGTCTCCAGGGCCAGCTCCAGCTTTTTGGCTGCCCCAAGTGGCAAAGAGAAAGAAAGAAAAAACAAGCAAAAAAAAAGCTGCAATCAGCGGCACTTCAGTGGTTGCTCTACCGCGCCGCTTCATTCTTCGGCGACAATTCAGTGGCTGGTCCATCCCTCCAAGAGGGACTGAAGAACCCGCCCCTGAATTGCTGCCGAAGACCCGGACGTGCCTCCCCTTCCCATTGGCTGCCCCAAGCACCTGCTTCCTGCACTGGTGCCTGGAGCCGGCTCTGCCTGTCTCAGGATTAACCACTCTACTTCGTTTGAATTGCTACAAACCACACAGATGCTGTGATGACTTGCAGGCCTGACCATCCACTTCTGTGAGAAAACAAGCGGAAAGGAAATCTCCGAGTGGCTGAAGAATTTATTAATTAAATTCTCTTACGCAGTGAAATCCAGTTTTGCTGTTGGGAAGCGGGGGTGCACACACACACACACACACACTTTGGAGCTGGTCCCCAAATCAGGGATAAGGGAGGCCAGGGCCATTTGCACAGGGCCCTTTGCTGGGTTTGGGCCCTCAGCATTATCTCCTCCTTTTGCTTCCTGGCAGAGCAGCGCCAAGGTTCAGTCTTTGTGTTTTCTGTGTAGTTCCAAGCATACATGTGGTCATCATCAAATAATATATAATGATAACTCAAATGAAGTGATCAGCAAATGTTAAGACTATAAAAAGGATTCAACCTTCTGTCAGTCAAATTGTTAAGAAAAGCAGGAGTGGAGCATGTTGCCAACTCTCCTGATATTTGGGGCTTTAAAAAAACAAAAAATCACTAATGGCTGGAAGCAAGAGATTTCATGAGACTTTCAGCTTTCATTTTTTAAAAATGTGTTCTAGCCCTCATGGCTGTGGAGAAAAACCTGAAAAAGTGCAGCTCAGAAACCAGAAGGCAAAAAAACAAAAAACAAAAAAACCCCAAACCACCATAAAATGTATTGTTTTTTTAAAAAATCCTGCATTTTTAAGCTAGTCCCATGACTGTTTGGTGTCTGACCTGTGATGTTTGAAAGCTTGAGGTTGGCAATATTGAGAATTACAGTTTGGTCATGATTTTAATAGGCAAAATCACTTCCTCTATATCACGTCTTGTCTTTTCTTGCCTGCGAAATGCAGTGCTAACTGACTTCTGCAGGGCCGGCTCCAGGCACCAGCCGAGCAAGCTCGTGCTTGGGGCGGCAGATTGTACGAGGCGGCATTCGGCACGATCATAGGGTGGCACTGCACCTTTTTTTTTTTTTGTTCCGCTCCGGCCGCCCTGTAGTGGGCGGTGGCGCAGAGGAGGGGAGCGCCCTGCAGCAAGCCCGGCAGGGCAGCCCGCATCCTTCCCTCCCAGCCGACCGCGGCGCGGAGCCCTCCCGGCAGGCGGCTCGGCGGTTGGGGCCGCTGACAGCGCCCCACTGAAGCCCTGGCTGCCCCCTTCTCTCTCTCCCCCCCGCTCTCTTCCCCGCTAGCCGGGGCACCAGCGCAGGGAGTCCCCCTGCACCCTGGCTCCGGCCACGCCGCAAGTGGTTTTTTTTTTTTTTTTTTGCTTGGTGCGGCAAAAAAGCCAGAGCCGGCCCTGGACTTCTGTTTATCAAGATAAGCTGTGGTGTAATGTACTATTTAAACTTTTATTTGTCTGTTTATCCACTGTAAAATCTGACCTTATCTAGATGCATGTACTCATATTGTGTAACATTAAATGCACTGTCCTCTCTCTTCAGAGAAAGGCTATTGCTTGCCCTCATTCCCAAGGAATGTAAAGCAGAGTGTAAGAAACTGGTAGTTGCTGGTCTGAGATAAAAAGTGTTGGAACTGCAGTGTTGTCAACTCTTACAATTTTATCAGTCTCATAGTATTTGATATATCTTCCTAAAGCCCCGGCTCCTGGAGTCATGTGATTATGTGAGATTCTTGGTTTTTATTAAAAAAAAAAAAAGTTTCTTTGCACAGGGTTGTGGAGAAACACTTGAAAATATTACCCCTAAAAGCTAGTAGGCTGTCTAATAGCAGAAGACAAATAAAAAGATACAAATGTTATTTTTAAAATCTCATGATTTTGGGTGGGGGCTTGACTCATGATTTTTGAATGCTTGGGATTGGAATTGTGGGTTTAATTTCAAGTCAGAGGAGGGAAATCAGGGAAAGTGAGAATGAGATGATAAAGGAAAAATGTTTGAATGTCAAATTAGTGTGTTAATAGGCTTAACTGCCCAACAGATTAAAATGCAACTAAGTAGAGATGGGCCACAACAAGAACTTTTCGCCTGAACTCTCCTGAGGCTTTAGATGATGTAGAATATCAAATCTCTCACCTGGTCTGAGATTTATTTTTTGCAAAGCCAACATACAGCCTCAGTGCTAATCTCTACCTAGAAGACATTTGAAGAGATCTGCAAAAAAGATGCTTATCAAATTTGGAGGAAGGGTTTTGTAATTTGTGTCCTTCCCCCTCCATGTGGATTTGACTGTGTGTAGGAAGACTGACTTGAGTACTCATGCAGATGGGGGGGGGAGAGGGGGAAGAGCTCACTAGGAAGTCTGATGGGGTGGGGCAGGTAGGGTACCAACCTGTGATGGCCGAATGAGTGGTATTTCCCAAGGACGTACCTGTGCCCAGGTCAGTCTTTTGGGTTTTGTAACAGCACAGCAAACACATGGTCCCTACAGGCCTATCTGCAGAGCTCACAAAAACAGAGACAAAACACTCCCTTTGTTAAATTGATATGGACATTGTGTCTGGACCTGAAAACAAGGACATTTCCCATTTCCAGGAACACAGGGTCATGCTGCCCTGAGGAGCAGGCTGCTGCAAATTACAATTCAATTAATCTTGGCCATTGTCTTATAAGAGTGAGACCCTCTCTTCCTTGAGGAGACAACTTTCTTGAATGAGCTGAAACAAGTAGACAGTTTCCCAGCCCCCCAAGTCATGCACATGGATTGTATCTGCTTATCAGTACTAAAGCAGATAAGCTCATAAAAGAGCAATATAGCCTGTATTTCAATATCGTTCATACTAGGGTCCCCTGCTTTTCTTTGTGGTTAATTACCTCTTAATGAGTTTAGCTATGCTTTGTTTTGATGAATTACTATGGAAGTGTATTGAGAATGAGTCGCTTGAACCAAAGCACTTTGCTCTTATGCTACCATTTCCTCAAAAAAAAATAAAAAATAAAAAACCCCAACAACAACACCTACTCATGGTCAAAAGAACAGTGCATTTGATTCAATTGCTTTCAAGAAGGTACTCAAAAAAAATTTGCTTCAAAATTGCTGTGTCCTTTTAACCCAACTTGCTTAAAATAACAGTTTAAAATGGGCTGTTCCAACAAAAACTCAAGAACCTTTGCATACCCCCCAAATCTCCTTCCATTTGACTCTAGTTCCCTTTCCAGATTTCTACCTTTCTTGAATTCACAAGTGTTGTGTCTTTTGTTCTTTACACACAAAAATAATATGAAGAAACCACACAAGCTCAGCTGGGTGATAAATAACCATGCTTATGAACTACACGCATACGTGAAAGGACCAGCTACCTACATACTGCTGCTATGACTGACTTCTGGTCACTGCTAGAACATAGTGAGTACCACTAGAGGGCTGGACTCACAAACTATTTAAAGGGACGCTACCCTATATAAGCAAAACTGCTAATCAGACCATAGGTGAGGGCCTTAGGAGTACATGCACCTAGTGCCAGGGGTGGCTCTATGTTTTTTGCCGCCCCAAGCACGGCAGCCAGGCGGCCTTTGGCGGCATGCCAGCGGGCGGTCCGCTGGTCATGCGGATTCGGCAGCGTTTCTGCGGGTGATCTGCCGGTCTCACACCTTCACCGTACCCACCGCCGAATTACCACCGAAGCCGCGGGACCGGTGGACCTCCCACAGGCATGCCGCCGAAGGCTGCCTCACTGCCGCCTTCACGACAACCGACTTGCCGCCCCAGGCACGCACTTGCTGCACTGGTGCCTGGAGCTGCCCCTGCCTAGTGCAGTGGATGGATGTATTTTTATTAAGATGAGATTCATTAAGCTGAAGAAATTCCATTTCTGTACACTAAGGAGAAATGCACTGGAATAAACCCAGCGTATTTACCTGATATCCAAAGCAAGTACATGAAGCATATCATCATCTCTTTGTTGTGAAACTGCATTGCCAGGGCCTGCTTCTGTAAAACAGACACAAAGTGGCATTTTAAGGTGCTTGATAATCTCCTTCCATAAACCCTCTTCCCAACTCCTCTTTTTCACAAATACTTGACAGTCAGAGTAGTGACACAGAGAGAAGAAGCACAAACATTACTGTCTAGTCAAGACTGAGCTTGAGGGGAATGTGGGTTATTGGCTATGACAATACCAAGCATTAGAACCATTTTTCTGGGGACACATTCTGCTGCCAGTTACAGTGGTGTAAATTCAGAGTAACTCAGTTGAAGTCACACCAATGTAACTCAGAGCAGAATTTGCCCAGTGGCCTTGTCTGCAATTCCCACGGACACTCCCACCGATTCAGTTGCACCAGCGATAGCATTAGTAAGCAGTCAAGTATCAGAGGGGTAGCCGTGTTAGTCTGAATCTGTAAAAAGCAACAGAGGGTCCTGTGGCAAGACATCTGAAGAAGTGAGGTTCTTACCCACGAAAGCTTATGCTCCCAATACTTCTGTTAGTCTTAAAGGTGCTACAGGACCTTCTGTTGCTTTTTATTAGTAAGCAGGGCTCTGGTGGCTTCCAGCATGTTTATCACCATACTAATTGTACCTATAGCTGACATGGTTGAGATTTGTTTGCTATGCAGACAAGGCCTTTCTGTGATTCCACAGATCTGTTTGCTTGTGTAAAAATGTCCTAAGTATGTATCGTAAGTACTTATATGCCCCTCACCCCCATAGCATCTGAGTGCCTTACCATCTTTAATGTATTTAGCCTCTCAACACTCCTGTGAGGTTTCATTTATTATTATCCCCATTTTACAGATGGGAAACTGAGGCACAGAAGTCCAGCGTTTTAAAGGTATTGAGTCACCTGAAGAGGAAGATAGGTATCAACTGGCATTTCCAAAAGTGCTTAGGCAATGAGAGTTAAGTCCCTTGGTGCTTTTTAAAAATCCCAGTAAGTGCCTATCTGCATCTTTGAGTGTCTAAAGATCTTTGCATATTTGGCCCAGAGACACTCAGTGACTTGCCCAAGGGCACACAGGAAATCTGTGATAGAACAGGGACTTGAACCCAAGGGTCTCCCAAGAGCACTAACCACTTGGACCATCTATTTATGCAGAAATTTAGCCTTTATTTCAATTATAATTTTCATTAAAGTTTGGAAGAGGTAGTTTCACTTTAAATTAAATGTTATTTTAGTTTCTGAAATGAAATGAATTTCCCTGATAGTTTAGGATTGCACATTGAGATTTCCAAAGGTGCCTCAGAGCGTGCAGAGCTCAGTGACGGCTGAATCTCATTGAGAGTCAGTTACCTAACTCCCTTAGTGTGCTGTGAAAAGTTCCAGCCACAAGCTCTTCTTTTGTTTTCATTTTTTTCTTGCCTTTTTTTACATTAGAAATTCAGATGCTGGCAACCCTGTTTTTCATGGAGACTCTCTGGATGACTGGAGAACTGGTAGGGTTATGACATTACAGACGCCAAGCAAGTGAAACCAAATTAAATGAGAAAGAAAGTTATATTTTGTCAATTATTAAAACTCTTTGGGCCTGATTCACCACTGAGTGGGGGTACCAGCAAAACTGTCTCTTAAGGGTCTGGGGTGGCTTTTTTACCAGTATAATTATACTGCACAACTCCTAGTGTGAATGCAGTTATACTGGTATAAAGGTGCTTTATATACAGGTATCATTTATTCCACTTTGTGCACAGAAATATACTGTACTGGTATAAGTACGTTTATAGGTGGCACACTATAACACTGACAAAAGATTGTACCACTTTATATGGGTATGGTAGTTAAAGTGATACAAATTGTATGTGTAGACAAAGCGTCAGGGGCGTTAGCCCAGTGTGAAACTGCAGTAATGCAGTGAAGAATCAGGCCATTTATTTTGTGCTACCAGCTACTTAACATGAATGTCTAACAATTAACATAAAAGTTCTTATTAATAATTCAACACTATAGTACCTTCAATTAAAGGCTGAGGCCATATCTACACAATGGATACTACAACGGCACAGATACTGGGCCAGAGCTATCCCCCTGTAGCACCTACAGCAAAAGGAGGATTTTTTCTATCATGTATGTAATGTACCGCCCTGCTTGGCGCTAGTTCTGGTGACTGAAGTATTCTTCCATCAACCTAGCCACACCTACATAGGGAGTTACGTCGGCACTGCTGCAGTGCGCAGGAGGTGTGAACTTCTCACCCTGGAGTGTTATAGCTAGGTCGACCTACATTTTTAGTGTAGACCGGGTCTCAGAAAAATCCTAATCCATTTCTCTGAGACCTTTAAGGGAAACCTCCAGCAAAACAGGAAAAGAAAAGACTTGATATTCCTGCTATTTCTCCAAGGTTAAAAAATCCCAAACAAGTAGAAACTCCCCTTCAAGAAAAACAAAATCAAACCCCAAATACAACCCCCAAAACACCTTGTCAGGCCTTCTTCCTACTTCATAAAGAAACAAAGTGGTCAGAAATCTATTTTTTCCCCATTGCAGATCAATTTTAATAGAAATTCATGACTGAGTTTTACACCTATACAAATTTATGACATTTAAAGTTCTCATCTCCATTCCCCCTGCACATACATTGCACTTCTATGGCCTGGGTCTCATTCTGCAATCAGGCCTGCATGGGGGGAGCCCCACTGACTTATGTATTGTTTCACATGCTTGAACAAGAAAGTGAAGCTTCAGTGGGGCTCTCGTAAACCCAGACATCTCCCAGGGTAGAGCTGGCTACAGAGTGCTTGAGGTAATAACTCTTCTTTCTCAATGTATATGTGCAATGTGGCTGTGTTACAATTCCTGTAGGAGTGATAGCTTTGACTGTCCTGTCAATTCAAATCTCAGCTTTAACATTGCGTTAACGTCAGGCCAAATTCAATGGTACTTAGGCCTTGTCTACCCTACAAAGGATTTGCTGGTATAGTTGAGACACCAGCAAAAGTCACTGCTTTTACCAATAGAGCTTTTAACTGTAGACCAGGCTTATCAGAGCAAAGCTACTGCTGATGTGACATGGGTGTTGGTTCAGTGCTGACTAAGGCTGAATCTATACTTTAAAAAATTTCAAAGCACAGTTTTGTTGGTTAGGAATAGGAAAAAAATATCACATAACTCTGACCAGGCTATGCTGGCAGAAGCCCTAATTATAGATGCTGTTTGTTACCCGAAATTGGGACAGCTAGTAAGCTTAGGGAGGACTAATCACCCACCAGAGTTTGGCAGAAAGCAGAACGTTTATTATATTGATAGCTAAGCTCAAACGAAGTGTGTGGGGGGGCGGGAGGTCACACTCACATACTCAGGCTCCCAGGACAGGCACAGCACTGGAGATGTCAAGATTCTTCAAGGTAAGTGTCCCACAGCGCAGTGATGGACGGTGCGATGAAGGTAAGTCTTCCCGAGGCACGATGGAATGCAACACAGCGAACCACTGGCCAGGCGGTCTGGGCACATGGCCCCTTCCCCTTCTAAGGACCTGCTCCTCATGGCCTGCGACTAGAGATGACTTGACCGGGTCTGGTTGGTCACACTCCACCTCAGGCAGTGTCCATGCATTGGGTGTGTGTGCGCTGCCTAATTAGAGTCCCAGACACCTTGTCTACCTTGCAGGGCCAGCTCCAGGGTTTTTGCCACCCCAAGCAGAAAAAAAAAAAGCCGCGATTGCTAACGCGATCAGCTCTACCGCCGCCGTTTCAGTCTTCGGCGGCAATTTGGCGGCTGGTCCTTCGCTCCGAGAGGGAGTGAGGGACCCGCCGCCGAATTGCCGCTGAAGAGCCGGACGTGCCGCCCCTCTCCGTTGGCCGCCCCAAGCACCTGCTTGCTGGGCTGGTGCCTGGAGCCGGCCTTGCTTCCTGGGAGCTCTTCTGATCTTCCAACTGTTCAACCAGCCCATTCATCCCACAAGTATTCCAGGAGGGAGGGGGAGGGGGAAGCCACTTCACAGCTATTCAGAGAGGGAGAGGAGACAAAAGGAGGGGGAAGTATAACAGACCTTTTGAGCATACAGGTTATACATAGCATAGTCATACAGAGCATACAGATCACTGCTGTTCCTACAACACTGTTATACGGGCAAAAAATCCTTTTGATGGTGTAGCTTATGTTGTTTGGGAAAGTAGTTTTAACTACTTGGGCAAAAGCGCTCTCGCTAGTATAAGCTGTGCTTTCATGAGGAGGTAGAGCTATACTGGCAAACCCTTTCTAATATAGGCTAGAACTCAGCAGTAAACGTGCCAGCTGCTGTATCACCAACAGCTTGTGTAAAAACCACAATCAGTGAGGTGAATGTGAAAGGAAGTTAAAGCGCCCTTGCAGTGGCGTAGCCAGCTTCTAAAAGGAGGGGAAGCAAACCTAAAAAAGGCACCCCCCTTGGCTCCTCCTCTGGCCACGCCCACTGGCTCCTCCTCCGGCCGCTCCACGCGCCCCCCCTTGGCTGGCTCCTCCGGCTGCACCGCCCCTCTCCCCCCATGGCTCCTCCAGCCCTGCCGTGTGCCCCCCTCGCTCCTCTGGCCGCGGCTGCCCGGCCGCCATGCTGTGCCCCCCCTTCCTCCTCCAGCCGCAGCCAGCCTGTACCCCACCCCCGCTCCTCCGGACGTGCCCCCCCTCGCTCCTCTGGCCGCTTTTGGAAAGGCGCCGCTTTTGCAGTGTGCGCTAAGGGGAAGCGGCTGCTTCCTCTGCACCCCACTAGCTATACTACTGCGCCCTTGTTCAACATGATGGAAATGAGCTACCAGCTTCGTCTGAGAAGCTCTTGCTCTTTTTTTTTTTAATTTTTATTTTTAAGTTTCAATCAAGGCCATTGGAACTTTGTGAAATATTGGCAACAAAATGGAAACCACACAGAACTTGAGGGTTCCCCCCTCCCATTTCATTACAACAATGAAAATTGTGCTATTTTGATGAAAAAAATTCAACAAGTGTGAATTTTACCTTTTGAGTGAAATTTGAGTTTTGGTTAAGTGCAGGCAGCTTTGCTTCAAAAAGCTGAAAGCTATTGTTTTCAATTTGAAAATAGTTGTTTCCCTGAATTTCACGAAAAGAATGACATTTTAGGGGGCACAGCATTATTGAAACCAAAAACCTGTGATCACTAATATTTTCACATGCTCTCAGTGTGACAAAAGCTATTTAAAACTGAATATCGTGGAAAAGCCATAATACAGGAGCACAAAAATCACCGAAACCAAAATCCTGAACATTTTCATAAAAAGCATTCAGCACTTTTGCACAGCTGTAGGAACTGTGCTCTAGACCAGTGTTTCCCAAACTTGGGATGCCACTTGTGCAGGGAAAGCCCCTGGCAGGCCGGGCCGGGTTGTTTACCTGCCCCATCCGCAGTTCCAGCCGATCGCGGCTCCCACTGGCTGCGGTTCGCTGCTCCAGGCCAATGGGAACTGCTGGAAGCGGCGGACAGTACGTCCCTCACCCCACGCCGCTTCCAGCAGCTCCCATTAGCCTGGAGCAGTGAACCCTGGCCAGTGGGATCTGCAATCGGCTGGACCTGTGGATGGGGCAGGTAAACAACCCGGCCCGGCCCGCCAGGGGTTTTCCCTGCACAAGCGGTGTCCCAAGTTTGGGAAACACTGCTCTAGAGCAGGGGTCGGCAACCTTTTAGAAGTGGTGTGCCGAGTCTTCATTTATTCACTCTAATTTAAGGTTTTGTGTACCAGTAATACATTTTAATGTTTTTAGAAGGTCTCTTTCTATAAGTCTATAATATAACTAAACTATTGTTGTATGTAAAGTAAATAAAGTTTTTAAAACGCTTAAGAAGCTTCATTTAAAATTAAATTAAAATGCAGAGCCCCCCCAGAGCGGTGGCCAGGACCCGGGCAGTGTGAGTGCCACTGAAAATCAGCTCGCGTGCCGCCTTCGGCACGTGTGCCATAGATTGCCTATCCCTGCTCTAGAGACTTACAACTACATAAATTCATCTAGGAAAAAAAACACCCATGCACGGTCTTGCAGTGTAGAAAGCAAGTCGCTGTGGAACACTCCGAACTGCAGCCAGTGCCATTTTTTATTAGAGTCTCCAAATGAACTCTTCCTGCAGGAGTTCATCAAGTTATTCACATCAACAGGGCGTGTCACTTTTCAAGTGGTAGCACATAGCTGCATTTAAACTAGAAGGTGATTATACCAGAAGAGAGAAAGCGTGTGTTGTGTATGCGTAACAGGGAGTGGGGATTTCAAACAGAGAATGTTTAATGAAAACCGGCTTCACCATAACAGGGTTAATAGAACCCTGATCCTTCATCAGGATCACTAGGGCAAACCCATGTGCTCATGCAGAGTCCCAGTGAAATCATGGATGGAAAAAGGTCCACACATTACGAATTGCGATTTGGGATCAAGGCTATGTTTTGAGGCCTTTTTAAACCTCTCGGTGCCTGAACATCTCAAAGAAAATTAACTTCAAAAACTTTGATGGTTCAGGATGAAAGCAAACATTTACGATACAAGCTTCATCAAACTCTCTAGTTTGTGTGGTTTTCCACTATCATGACCAGCACGTATTACAAATTTAGCATAGAGAAAGCACCATAATTTAATTTCCTTACCCAATAGGTCCTCCAAATAATTGGTGTCTTGGCTTCTACGGCCTCCAGACTCTCTGGTGACAGCTGTTTTTTGTGTTTCAAGCTTTAATTCTATTAATTAGATTTCATTTCATGGATGATTTTCTATTGCATTTCGCCCTTCCATCATCAGTCCAAAAATTCAGCAAACAAACAAACAGACAAAATGGGGTTTCTTTCCCTTTAAACTGTAAAAACAAAATTTAACAAGAAAAAAGTTCCCAAAGTGGAACAAAGAGTGAGCACCTTAAAGATATTTGCATATTAGAGAGTCTACAGGAAGAAGCAGCAAGTTTGTGACTTAGTTTGTGGTTTATAGCATGAGCCCGTGGTTAATGACCAGTATACTAACACACGAATATGAACAACGCAAACTACAGGGAGCAGAACAAGGAGGGATTTTGCATTTGAATATGACTGTATAACTAAAAAAGGCAACTATCACAAGATTATCTTCTCCCTCCTACATCCTCATTCTCTTAATGACAGTTTTATTGAAGCTGCCCATTCTATCTGAGACTCCACAGGGAAGGATCTCAGTGTAGCAAAAGGGTTATTAAATTAAAGCATTTCTCCTCATATTGAGGTAGATTATCTCACCTGCTTAGAATAGCCCCTTAAAAGCTTGGATGCAAATGGTTTCCCTCAGCAAATTTTTCTTTTCCTTCTGCCTGAATAGAGGTTTGTTTTTGTAGGGTTTCTCTTGAAAGCTGGGTTGTCTCGTCTCTGATTAATACGAATTTTTTTCTTAACAGGAAATCAGATGGAAACGTTTTTTAATAAACAAAAGAGTGATAACACTCCTCATCCTCTCCCCCATAAAATTCAAAGCATAAACCTCTTTCACTGATTCCCCTGAGCAGGGATTGTCATGTATTCCCCTCTATAGAACATCTCTTTATTGGAAGTATTATTTGACTCCTGCAATTTGTCCTTGGAAAGAAACTTCTTTGTTATTATTTCAATGATTTTAATAAAGATACATTTAAAATCACACAACAACAAAACAGGAATAAGGCCTGGTCTACACTACGGGTTTAGGTTGACTTTAGCAGCGTTAAATCGAATTAAGCCTGGACACATTCACACGACGAAGCCCTTTCTTTCGACTTAAAGGGCCCTTTAAACCGATTTCTTTACACCGCCTTCGACGAGGGGATTAGCGATAAAATCGGCCTGTGCGGGTTGGAATTGGGGTAGTGTGGACGGAATTCGATGTTATTGGGCTCCGGGAGCTATCCCACAGTGCTTCATTGTGACCGCTCTGGACAGCACTCTCAACTCAGATGCACTGACCAGGTAGACAGGAAAAGACCCGCGAACATTTGAATTTCATTTCCTGTTTGCCCAGCGTGGAGAGCACAGGTAACCACGCAGAGCTCATCAGCACAGGTAACCGTGATGGAGTCCCAGGATCGCAAAAGAGCTCCAGCATGGACCGAACGGGAGGTACGGGATCTGCTCGCCATATGGGGAGATGAATCAGTGCTAGCTGAACTCCGTAGCAGTAAAAGAAATGGCAAAGTATTAGAAAAGGTCTCCAAGGCCATGAAGGACCGAGGCCATAACAGGGACACACAGCAGTGCCGCATGAAAATTAAGGAGCTACGGAAAGCCTACCACAAAGCCAGAGAAGCAAAAGGAAGGTCCGGGGCAGAGCCGCAAACTTGCCGCTTCTACGCGGAGCTGCATGCCATTCTAGGGGGTGCAGCCACCACTACCCCAACCGTGTGCTATGACTCCGTCAATGGAGAAACACACAGGGAAGAGGGTTCGGGGAACGAGGAAGATGAGGATGGAGGTACTGTAGGTAGCTCACAGCAGCAAGGAAGCGGAGAAACCGGTTTCCCCAACAGCCAGGATATGTTTGTCACCCTGGACCTGGAACCAGTAACCCCCGAACTCACCCAAGACCCTCAGGGCACACAGGAGACCTCTGGTGAGTGTACCTTTGTAAATATTACACATGGTTTAAAAGCAAGCGTGTTTAATGATTAATGATTAATTTGCCCTGGCAATCGCGGCCAGTACAGCTACTGGAAAAGTCTGTTAATGTGTATGGGGATGGAGAGGAAATCCTCCAGGGACATCTCCAGAAAGCTCTCCTTCATGTACTCCCAAAGCCTTTGCAAAAGATTTCTGGGGAGGGCTGCCTTATCCCGTCCGCCATGGGAGGACACTTTACCATGCCAGGCCAGTAGCACGTAGTCTGGAATCATTGCATAACAAAGCATGACAGCGTATGGTCCCGGTGTTTGCTGGCATGCAGACAACATCCATTCCTTATCTCTCTTTGTTATCCTTAGGAGAGTGATATTAGTCACGGTCACCTGGTTGAAATGGGGTGATTTTATTAAGGGGACATTCAGAGGTGCCCGTTCCTGCTCTTCTGAACAGAAATGTTCCCCGCTGTTAACCACGCGGTGGGGGGAGGGGTGAAGTGATCATCCCAGAGAATCGTGTGTGTGTGTGTGTGTGTGTGTGTGTGTGTGTGTGTGTGTGTGTGGTTTACTTGGGTTTGTGCTGCATGTTAACCCGGAAACCGCAGCCCCTCCTTTTACATTGAAAACCCATTTTAAATGGCCAACCCAATTCATCCTTGATATGGGAAATGCGCTGCTGTTTGAAACCATTCCCACATGTTAAGAAGGTTAAAAAAGCCAAAAGACTGTGGCTTACCATGGCTGCCTGCAAGCTGAAATATGTTGCCTGGCACTGCGTGAGTGATCTCTCATACCAAACCGGCAGGCAGAGGAAAAATGCGACCTTGTAACGAAAGAGTGTACCCATTGTTCTCTAAAATGTGTCTTTTTTAACCACCTCTCCCTTCTCCTCCACTAGCTGCAAATGTTTCTCCTTCGCAGAGGCTAGTGAACATTAGAAAGAGAAAACGGAGGACGCAGGACGATATGTTCACGGAGCTCCAGATGTCCTCCCACGCTGATAGAGCACAGCAGAATGCGTGGAGGCAGTCAATGTCGGACATGAGAAAAGCACAATATGAATGAGAGGAGAGGGTGCGGGCTGAATGGCGGGATGAAAAGAGCAAGTGGCGGGCTGAAGATGATAGGTGGCGTCAGCTTACAGACAGACGGCAAGAGTCAATGCTCCGTCTGCTGGAGCATCAAACTGATATGCTCCAGCATATGGTTGAGCTGCAGGAAAGGCAGCAGGAGCAGAGACCGCCGCTACAGCCCCTGTGTAACCAACAGCCCTCCTCCCCAAGTTCCATAGCCTCCTCACCCAGACGCCCAACAACACGGTGGGGGGGGCCTCCGCCACCCAGTCACTCCACCCCAGATGATTGCCCAAGCATCAGAAGGCTGGCCTTCAATAAGAGTTAAAGTTTTAAAATGCAGTGTGTCCTTTTCCATCCCTCCTCCCCCACCCATCCCAGGCTACCTTGGCAATTATCCCCCTACTTGTGTGAGGAATTAATAAAGAATGCATGAATGTGAAATAACAATGACTTTATTGCCTCTGCAAGCGGTGCTCGAAGTGGGGAGGGGAGGGTGGGGTGGTTGGTTTACAGGGAAGTAGAGTGAACTGGGTGGGGGGGGGGGTTGGAGGGTTCATCAAGGAGAAACAAACAGAAGTTTCACACCGTAGCCTGGCCAGTCACAAAACTCGTTTTCAAAGCTTCTCTGATGTGCACCGCGCCCTCCTGTGCTCCTCTAACCGCCCTGGTGTCTGGCTGCGCGTAATCAGCGGCCAGGCGAGTTGCCTCAACCTCCCACCCCGCCATAAATGTCTCACCCTTACTCTCACAGATATTGTGGAGCGCACAGCAAGCAGCAATAACAATGGGGATATTCTTTTCGCTGAGGTCTGAGCGAGTCAGTAAGCTGTGCCAGCGCGCTTTTAAACGTCCAAATGCACATTCCACCACCATTCGGCACTTGCTCAGCCTATAGTTGAACAGGTCCTGACTCCTGTCCAGGCTGCCTGTGTACGGCTTCATGAGCCATGGCATTAAGGGGTAGGCTGGGTCCCCAAGGATCACGATAGGCATTTCAGCATCCCCAACGGTTACTTTCTGGTCCGGGAAGAAAGTCCCTTCCTCCAGCTTTCGAAACAGACCAGAGTTCCTGAAGACGTGAGCATCATGTACCTTTCCCGGCCATCCCACGTTGATGTTGGTGAAACGTCCCTTGTGATCCACCAGGGCTTACAGCAGCATTGAAAAGTACCCCTTGCGGTTTATGTACTCGGTGGCTTGGTGCTCCAGTGCCAAGATAGGGATATGGGTTCTGTCTATGGCCCCACCACAGTTTGGGAATCCCATTTCAGCAAAACCATCCACTATTGCCTGCACGTTGCCCAGAGTCACTACCCTTGATATCACCAGGTCTTTCATTGCCCTGGCAACTTGGATCACAGCAGCCCCCACCGTAGATTTGCCCACTCCAAATTGATTCCCAACTGACCGGTAGCTGTCTGGCGTTGCAAGCTTCCACAGGGCTATCGCCACTCGCTTCTCAACTGTGAGGGCTGCTCTCATCTTGGTATTCTGGCATTTCAGGGCAGGGGAAAGCAAGTCACAAAGTTCCATGAAAGTGCCCTTATGCATGCGAAAGTTTCGCAGCCACTGGGAATCGTCCCACACCTGCAGCACGATGCGGTCCCACCAGTCTGTGCTTGTTTCCCGGGCCCAGAATCGGCGTTCCACGCCATGAACCTGCCCCAGTAACACCATGATTTCCACATTGCTGGGGCCTGTGCCTTGTGAGAGGTCTATGTCCATGTCAATTTCCTCATCACTCTCTTCGCCGCGCTGCAATCGCCTCCTCGGCTGGTCCGGGTTTCGCCTTGGCATGTCCTGGCTCTGCATATACTCCAGGACAATGCGCGTGGTGTTCATAGTGCTCATAATTGCCACGGTGATCTGAGCGGGCTCCATGATCCCAGTGCTAGCTATGGCGCCTGGTCTGAAAAAAAGGTGCGAAACTAGTATCTGACGGACCAGGGGAAGGAGGGAGGGAGGGCGGGCCGAGTGATGACATGACGTACAGGTACAGGGAATTAAAATCAAGAAAGGTGGCTGTGCATCAGGGAGAAACACAAACAACTGTCACACAGAATGGTCCCCCCAAAGATTAAACTGAAAACCCTGGGTTTAGCAGGCCGTTGATTTGACGGAGGGAGGAGGAAAGCAAATGAATACAGAACAAATCTATTTTTTACATCTTAAGACGACGGTGCAGCATGACTGATAGCCCTCGGCATCTTCTGGGCCTGACGACATGTACCCAGAACTCCCGCGACACTGTTTTGCATCATCCGGGCATTGGGATCTCAACCCAGAATTCCAATGGGCGGCGGAGACTGCGGGAACTGTGGGATAGCTACCCATAGTGCAATGCTCCGGAAGTCGACGCTAGCCTCGGTACTGTGGACGCGGTCCGCCGACTAGAGCACTTAGAGCATTTTATGTGGGGACACACACAATCGGCTGTATACAACCGATTTCTATAAAACTGGCTTCTATTAATTCGACCTAATTTCGTAGTTTAGACATACCCTAACAAAGCTGGTCAAATTTGGGGCCTTTCTAACCCCCAAGCTGAAATATGGAATGATCAATGTTTAGTAGAAACGATCCTGAGTCATTAAATTGACACCTGGATCAGAATTATGCTGAAGTTCCAGTACTGAGCGCCTTGGTTTTGGTTGAGGTCAGTAATATTTAAATGTGCATTATCTTAACAGCTAGGCAGGGCCGTCTCTAGTGGGATGTGGGCCACACAACGTAGGCGCCAAGTTTCTAATCTGCTGGGCGGTGCTCCCCCCGGCTCCGCCCAGGCCCTTCCCCCACTCCACCCCTTCCCCCAAGGCCCCACCCTGTTTCTTCCCACCCCTGCTCTTCCCCTTCCCACCTCACCTCTTCCTAGCCCAGTTCTGCCTCCTCTCCCCTCCCCACCAGTGCCTCCTGATGCCGCGAAACATCTGATCTGCAGTAGGCTCTGAGAGGGAGGGGGAGGTGCTGATTGACAGGGCCCACCGGCAGGCAGGAGGCGCTTGGGGGAGGGGAGGTTCTGGTAGCGGGGCTCCACCTGCCCCCCCCCACCTTCCGCTCGCCTCCTCAGCCGCCTACCTCACCTTCCCGTCTGCCTCCTCACAATTTTATCGAAGCGCAGGGCCTCCCAAAGCATGGGGCCCGGGGCAGTCGCCCCGATTCGCCAAACCCAAGGGATGGCTCTGTATCTAGGAGCCCCAGTCATGGACCAAACATTGTACAAACACAGGACAAAAAGAGACCCAAAGAGCTTACAACCTAAATAAGGGGTAGATGTTTCAATAGTCACATTAGACATCACACAGTTAGGGCTAAACCGGCCATCTCTCTTCCCAGTGCAGGACTCCCATGTATGTGTCTAGGTAATAGTTTTTAGCAAGGACAGAAAGTTGGCTGCCACAAAACAACCATTTTAAAGCAGCATTTAGAATTTTAGAGGGAAAAGCACGGTGCTGCTAACTTCAGCAAAACCTTTTGTCATGAAATCAGTAACTAAGTGCTACTAGCACAAATGCTGTCAGCCAGTTTAGCTTTCTTGTTATGCATAGAAAGCCATCACTGGATCCTGGTTTCCTGCTGATAGATAATTGTTGGCATCTCCCCTCCTGCTGTACAGTAAGCTTCCTGAAATACAAACCAAAAACCTAATTCACATAATCTGAGCAAATGAGCCATATAGCACCAATTTTGGTTTAAAGTGCTTTGTGTATTTGAGATGGGTGAATCACATGTAGGTGCCACAATACAGCCCCTGTTGTGAAACTCCAGAATTGGTCTCAGTCTGCTGCAACTCAGTTGAAGTCAATGGCATTTTATGAGGTTCGAAGATAGGAATTGGCCCATTAGCTCTTTCTATGGCCTGGTCTACAAAGTTGCACCAGTTTAATAGAGGTATGACGTTAAACTGGTTTAGTTAAACTGTTGCAACTTGGTATGTAGACGCTACTAAACTTGGCTTACATGGGTTTAGCTTGCACATGTAATCTATGGCCTTGTCTATGTCAGACAGTGTGACTGGTTTAACCTATAATCAATTTTTCAACTACTTTTAATTAAACCAGCATAAATCTCAGTGTAGACACTGATTTCAGTTTAAGAATGACTTATTATGATTTAATTTAAAGGGATTCCTAATCGATTTAAGCTATTATTAAACCAAAATAAGAATGTCCACACAGGGGTTTGCACCTGTTTAACTAAGTCCGTTTAAAAATCACTCCTTTAGTTAAACCAGTACAACTTGGTCATGCAGATAAGGTCATAAGTACAAGCTAAACTGATAAGCTACATTTAAAGCAAAGTAGGAGTATTCACACACAAAGTCACATGAGTTTAACATGCCACATTTAGTTAAGCCAGTGCAATTTCTTTGTAGACAAGCCCTAAGAAACACATCACCTCATGGCAGATTCATATTGGCTTGGGTAGGAGTATGGAATCTCCAGCTGGTATTCAATGTGCTGTAGAAAGGAGGAAGTTGAAATGCTTACCAATAACATTGTCGCCCAAGTGCAGTGTCTGTGAACTAGACATCTGTCAATGACTACCTCCAAAAATATAAAGAATGAAGTTTTGACACAATGTGATGGATATGGAGCTGTGCTGTAATATCTATGGATAGTGTATGTTGACCTGGCTACTGGGATGTTTGCGGGATGAAAATATTGGTTTAGTGTAATAGGGGGCTATCAGGAAAAACAACCAGCAAAGGAAAAAATGACTCAGAATAAGCCTCCCCTCAAACACTTGAGGGCTGTTGAGAAACAATGCCAAGATGAGAAAAGGCCTGAGAACAAAGGAGATCAAAAGAACCCTGGCAGGTTTAAAAAGGAACACACTCTCAAGGGAGTGGAGGGGGAGTTGTTTGCGGGAACCAAAATGAGACAGTGAAGCCTGCTGGCGGTGTCTGAAGAAGGTAGATCTGCCTACGTAGCCATCAAGGGATGGTAAACCTTTAGGTAAGAGAGAAATGTCTAGACTGACTGTTGTTTTTTAAATCTTTTTTCTCCAAAAGCTTTGTTCCCATTGTTAAAATTAAACAATACTTGGGGTTGAGAAGGCTGTTTGGTTACTACATTCAGCACTGGTCACAGACTCCCAAAGGGAAGAACCTCAGGTGGCAGAACTCAGTTGGCCCTGCTGGGTAAGCACAGTGATACACAAAGTGCTGTAGCTCAGGGCCTCGTCTAAGGAGCAGGAGAATTGTGAGACTCCAGCCCAGGCAAGGTAAAGGCCTGAGGCTTCAAGGGGTAGGCTTAGAGAGCCTAGAGATGGGACAGAAGTGCAGAGAACCCTGTGACCGAGACACTCACCAAAGAGATAGATCTGACAGACAGAGAGAGAAAATAGCAAATGCTCTGCAAAATACCAACACACCACCACCACCACCTGTGGTTAACATCAGCTCTGTAACATCTGAGTAGCCCTTGTGCATAAGCCGAGATCTTCCCACGCACAATATTCTGTTGTGAAATTACTGTAATTTTTAGGCTCAAGAACTGCACTTATTCTACAGATTGTAGCCTAATGCATCTTGCTCTTGACAGTGATAATAAAATAAACCTCCTTGATGTACAGTGTGAGGCTACAATACAATTTCCTCAATACAACTCTCCTGGGTGGCCCATCATGCCTGTGAGGCACCCAATTAATCTCAACGGGACTTTGTGCAGGGGTGCGAGACAGATACTATTGCAAGCAGGGCCAGCTCCAGGCACCAGCCCACCAAGCATGTGCTTGGGGCGGCGCCTGGAGGGGGGCGGCGTGGCGGGGTGCTCCGGCCCGAGAGTGGGGTTGTGACTGGGCTCGCCACCCTCCCTGCGGCGCTCCGGCTGCCGGGGAGAGCGGAGAGCCACGGCAGGCTCGCCGCCCTCCCCCCGGCACTCTGGCCACCGGGGAAAGCGGAGCGCCCCAGCCGGGCTTTCCGCCCTCCCCCCGGCGCTCTGGCCGCCGGGGAGAGTGGAGAGCCGCGGCCGGGCTCTCCAGCCTGCTCCCGGCGCTTCAGCCCGGTGGGGGATTGCGGGCCCATGGGCGGGCTCAGCGTGGTGGTGGTGGTGGGGGGGCACGGCGGGTGGCTTTTTTGCTTAGGGCAGCAAAAAAGCCAGAGCCGGCCCTGATTGCAAGCTCAGAGCCCAACACTGGTTATGGTCTTGCCAATAAAAGTATGCTTCAGAATTAAATAGCAGAGCTGCAGAGCTAAGGAATGATATGTTAAATAGCAGCGGGAAAGAGCAATTAAAACGTATTGACAGGCATGAAAAGATAGGTTTGCAGACGCAGTCTGAAAAAAGATGGAGGGCTTGATTCCCCATTGCCCTGCACACCCCATGAAAAAACAAACAAACCCGAAAACCCCCAGAATATTTTGAGTTTTTGCCTGAAAAGTTTTGGGTTTTCACAAAAATTTTCATTTTGCCAAAACCCCAATGTTTTGTCAAAAATATTTTTGGCAGAAACTTTTTGGCCAGCCCTCATAGAAGCCCAGGGCCAGGTACATCATGCAGATTACAAGTGAAGGGGCATCGTCAACACTTTTTAACCTTATGTTTTATAAGTGTCACTGGACAGAACATTGTTGCAGGCTAACAGCTTCCTACATGTAAGGGTCATGTAAGGTTTTGCTGATATAGTGCTGCCATTTGAGACACACAAAAATGTGTTATTCGGGGAGTAGGTAGATCAACATATTTAAGAAATAACAGGTCATTCTTATTACTGGTATGGAATCTTCCACTCAACCTTTCAGGGAATAAATATTCAGTCTGGCCTTATCAGACCTCCAGCAATGACTCCTCCCCTCACCTGTTTGCTGCAGCTTTGCAATGAATTTTACCACTGTGCTGAGGTCCAATCCAAAAGTACTTCCCCCTCCTCAAGTACTTAAGGGGTGCACGGTCCTCTGCGTGGGGTGAGCTCTGATCTCAAATGTGAAACAAGAAATTGAGGTACACATCACTAGATCTTGCGGTCCCTGCAAGACTCTGTCTTGTTTTGTCTTTAAGTCACCTTTGTTAGGGAAAGAGATGACTGTCCTTGTACAGAATTGTCGAAGGCTGAACTCTGAGCCCCTTGATTTTTTTTTAACTCTTCATATATTTAGGAAGTATTGGCAGGTTTACAAATCCTTGCCATGTAAATATCAGAAACAAAATGATAGTCATTACAACAGAGAGTTTTTGTTTAGAGAGACATTATGCAGGAATATTGTAATCAGATCTCTCTGTTTAACAGGGTATTACTACGTTACAGAGTGAGCACCATTACAATGTCAATGACGTGTCATTTCTAGTGATTTTATTAAATTGAGTGAAATCTCTGATTACCCATATTTAACAGTCCAGGTATGTCTATCACATGTTAATATTTAAAAAAAAATTGAACAGATGTGCTGATTTTTTGTTTTAAACATGAATGTATTTTGTCTGAATATTAAATAAATGGTAACCAAATATCTAAGTATCTATTTGTCATCTGTGTATTTTGCTGAGTACATATTTGGTGCATTAACTTTTCCATAACAACCACCTCCAATATATTTTAGAACCATTCCTCTATGGCTGGACTATTTTTTCTTTTTCCTATGAAAAGCTGTGATTAGCTGAGCAACTACTAACATCTGAGAGATTAATTCTTCGCTTCCTTTTGTGTGACATTTCTGCCAAGAAGCCCCAGGAAGATTATCAAAGGGTCATTTGGTAATAAATATCCAGCAAGTTATATTGGTTATGAACTGCATCCCAGTATTCTCTACTGACTTGACCGTCCACCGCACATGCATAAAATCTCCTATTTCTCCACTATTTCCCCCTATTCAATATATTTTTTTAACCTGACTGATGTGAGCTACCATTGAAACAGAATCTTAAAGAAATTTTCTTTTTTTATGCTATAGACTGAGATTACTGGTTCTGTTTTCCAGATCAAACCCTATTCCTCTGGGGGTATTTGTCTACCCTGGTCCTTTTCCCAGTGCCTCATATGGACATCCTTTTGTTAGGGAAGTTGTCTGCAAAGACTGATACAGATTAGGGTTTTTGTTTGTTTGTTTCCTAATTGACCAATCCCTATTACTTCCTTTGAAGTTAGCTTTCTGTTTCTAGAAAGTTGAGAAACATAATGCAGAACCTGAAAGCACTGGTACCGTAGGATAGTGGGCCAGTTAGAATTAGTTTTGATCTCTAAGTAAGTTAGAAATGTTTCTTTACTGAATATCTGGCCACCTGAATGTATTCTGTGCCTCTTGATTGTAAAGAAAGAGAAACTTGTGTTATTTCTCTGGAACCTGATTCTGATTCTGATCTTAGTTGTCCTGGTGGTAAATCAACTGGCACCAATGCTTGATGGCAAGTATTTGCAGGGCTGAGCGCTATGCTTTCATTTGAAAACAATATTAAAGCTGAGATTTTTGAAGCTGCCTAAAGGACATGGATACCTAAATCCCATTAAAAGTAACGGGAGTGGATGTCAAGTCAGCTGTTAAAATCCCATCCATTATGGTTTAAAAGAAAGCTTTCAAAATGTGACCCAGCGATATTGTTAATTCAGAACCTTATGAGCAGCTAGCAAATTGCCTACAAAACCCCCTCACTTCTGATTAGCTCTTTTCACCCTCTTTCCATTTTTTTCCCTTTCTCATATCTGAATTAATACTTCGGATGTAGTGGTCATTGGAAAACCGAATAAAAACAAAATTGAAATAATTGGGTCTGACACAAATGGATATCTAGACTCTCTATCCATCCTTCTAGCTACCTTTCATTGTTAAATATCTTTAATGATTTGTAAACAATTATACAATCAACACATGAGAACAAATTATGGACAAGTGAGCACACACTTAAGAGAAAGCCGTGACCCACAACACCATTTTCTTCCCAATAACACCTCCATTTTGATCTCAAGTCTAGAAATTTCAGACATTGTCATTTCAATGCATTAATATACCAGTGTCCTGGGTATGAACACACGGAATTGAGGATTAGTAAGAATATAGTAAAAAAATATAGCCATTCTTATTGCTGCATGGTGATATTTTTTTCTATGAAAGTCAACAACTTAGATCATCAGTGTCTTTCATAAAGTGTGGCTGAGGAAGCAAAGAGTAATACACTCAAATATGGTGAGAGTAAGGATTTGTGTAACGTTTGTGAAGACAATAAGTGTAGGGTTATTTCACTCAGTGATAAAACTTTGCATTTATTTAGCTCTTCTTTCATCCAAAAAGCTTCCCAAGCACATCACAAAGTGGTTTGCAAACTATACACTGTACTGCATGCAGGATCACTTTGCTAGCTATTGAAATGCAGCCACCTCTGTGATGGAATATGGCAGATGTGTGACAGCACACATCATGCTGTATCTGAATTAAACTAGATGGGGAATTTTCGACAGGCTGCGGTTACACAGGAATATAGCCAGAACACTCATGATCTTACATATGATGTATTTGGCATTTAATGATCATAAGTGATTGGTACCTAAGTTTAACATGACATCTGAAAAGCAGAACCTTGAACAAAAACATCCCCCTACTGTTCTGATGGAATATTGGTTCAATACTGACTCAAAAGGAAGAGTATTAAGTCCTGCTGGATGCATACAATCACCTAACCTCATGGCATTCCCATAATGCTCCACCTCCAGATAAGTGCATCGTCTCCCCAGGGCACACAGTAACCTGGCCCTCAGATTGGGCACCTTTTAACAAATCCCCTGGGTGTTTCAATTCCCTTTATGTGTCAGATTACACGCCTGTCTTCTTGTTTCATAATACTGTCTTATTGCTGAGAACTCCAACGAGCGTCCAGCAAACTGCTCTGCCCCTGCTTTTAGTCCACTTGTTTAACAGCTCTAGGTTTCCGTACTGTATTACCAGGAGCAAGTCATTATTTGTTTCTCTAGACACTCCTGTCTGTAATCATCTGATAGGCACATCCAGCACTGAAGACTGCAATAGAATGCAACATTTTCTTCTTCTATATTTCAGGGCCCACGTACTACACTTGACAGCAGCTCATAAAGTAGATTCTGGATAATGAGTAAGCAATGAATAGATTGTATCACTCTGGCTTTCTTGTGGAGGATGTGTCTCAGCTGTCTCTGGCAATCCCCTTTCTGCAGAGCTCTGTGATGTGGACTTGAATCCTAAAACAGGGAGATAATACTGGGCTTAGCTCCAAAAGAGACAGTGCATTTTATACACATAAAACACAGTTTGGGAATGTTGAACTGATTATTGATCTGTCACTGGTATTTTAACAAATTATATTCTAATTTATACAGAACAGTGATACATTTGTGTTAATGTTGGGTTATATTCGCCCACAAGAGGGAGTATATTTCATAAAACACAATGCATATAGTATCTTTTTGCACAGAGGGGTAATACACATCCTCTTATTGGGGTAGGAACACAGTTTTGTTTTTATGAGGTTGTTTAATTTCATCACTCACTAATGTTAATGCAAAGCAAAACCTTAACTCTACGATTAATCAGGTGGAACTAAAGCTCGTATTTCACCCCCAGGTGGAACTAAAGCTTGTATTTCACCCCCAGCAGAAGATGTCTTTTTGTGTCACGCACTTTTGTGGGGAGTGTTTTATTCAACATTGATTGGTATTCCACCCACTGTGCATGTGTATGTCTTTATAATGCGTAAGTGACACACAGCTGGGAAAGCTATTGCACATGATGTGTGCTGCGATTGTATAGCATTGTGGGTACATTGTCAATTTTTTCTTTTAAAATCAGCACCCAAATTTAGCGATGATGAAATGTGCAAGGCTGGCAGCCCTGGGCATGAATTCCCTTGTTCAGCCAGACAACAGGGGCAGCATGGACAGCAACAGTGCAGACTTCCCTACACTGCCCTGTCAATGGACCTCCATGCCGACCTTGCAAGGAAAGGTTAATTGAGTCTCTATGCTTACTCAGACCTTGGCATCTCTGCTCACACTGCCAACAAAGGTATCAATTAGACCAACTGTAGGGAAGATTTTCATTATCTGAACATTTACCCACTGGGAAATGAACTGAGACCAACAACTCATTTCACACAGGTCACCTTTCAGTTGGAAAAAACTCTGGGTCACTTTGGGCCAAGGATGAATTAAGACTGGTGACCTAGAGGTGAAAGGTTCTCTATATCCCATTATCCACCTCATTCCCTGTATATTATATATGTTTCTTTAAATGTTGGTATTACCATCATTAGTTTCATAATAATCAAGCTTTTCCCAGCTTAAAGCTCTACAGCTCTAAAGCCTGTTAGCTTTGGAAGCCTTTAGGGGACGTTTGCGGAAATGGTATTTCCGGTATTTAGCAGGCAGCTGGCTGCTGAAGTGAAAAAGTGATAATTCAGTCCATCAGAGCAGGAGAGCACCAAGGGGTTGCATGAGTACCAATAACGTCCACTCTAACAAAAAATGATATTATCTTTATTTATTTTTTACCTTCTTTCTATTTCAACTCTTCAGTTCAAAATACACAGACATCTATCACTTGAGTTAAGCAAGACTTTGCATCAGTATTAAGGCTTACATCAACTTGGTAGGCCTCAAGTCATTAGAAGGCAACATAACCACAAACACTAAAGTTGTTTTGATTCCCTCAAACAGAGGGCAACGGTGCCACCTATATGGTGTTATAATTAATCAGATTAATTGTAAATAAAAAAGACTAAAGAAACAGCTGAATACTCACTTAATTTCATAGACTTTGCCACAATTATTGCTGCCAATATTGCTAAGACACCAAGCGGTATGACAGGGATCCAGTGCAGGTTGGAAACTGAAACTGCTTTAGAAAACAAAACTCAGGTAAATTACACGATAGGAAGCTCAGCAGCTATTCAAGAGTGCACATCCGTGTTTCTCCTCAGGGAACAAACCCTACTTTTTTGAAGAAAATTACAAGGGAAATTTAGGAAGGCAGGATGTATTTGCTACAATTGATAGGGAAAAGAAATTTCTATCCTGTGAGAAATTCTGATAGTTTGATGTTTGTTTTCATCCTGAATTGGGATGAAAATCAAAATAACAGAAATTCTAGGGGAACAAAAGTTCAGAAAAAAATTGATTCCATGATGCTGAAACAAAATTTTTTGAAATTTTGGATCAAAACAAAAATATTTTGTTTTGAAACATTGAAAATGTTGACATTGCAAAATGTCAATTTAAAACATTTGATTTAGAATTTTCCCCTTCAAAAAACTGGAACATTTTACTGAAATTGACATTTTCCTGCAAACATATTTTCATTAGGACAAAATCTCTGATTTGATCAAGAAAATATTTTAGCTAAAATTTTTCAATCAGATTTAGTAATTACCCAGTTAAGTGTAATCATTCCTACTCTTTACAAAAAGAGTGGGATCACTAATGATAAACACCGAGGACCTTAATTTCACAAGGGCCTACTGGAGAAAGCATTGGAGTGGGATTCAGGAGACCCGTCTTCTATTCATTTACTAATAATAGCAACTTAAACAACTAACAGATGTTGCCATTTAGAGGCAGAGTATTGTCCTAAAACTTGAATTGTGTTTTGCTGTGACTCCCACAGACTGTCAATGGAATCTTGGCTCTTAAGTGCCTATATCCCTTTTGAAATTGAGAGTTAGGCTCCTAAATCAGTTATTTGTTGCAAGGCAGAGCACCATAATGTGGAAGTATCTTTAAATATGTGGGTCTTGGTCTTATTACTCCATCTCTGTGAGCTCTCCCAACAAGTGTCAACTTCAGCAAACTCAGAGTAAACAATGAAAATAAAGGGCTTATTTCACTGTGTACAAATGAATGTGTCAGGAAACATGTATTAGCAAACACAGATGAACATCTTGAATAGCCACTGCTACTAAACAACTTGAAAATGCACAGTACCCATTTACCTTTACCAGACTGGGTCAGGGTGAGGTTTTTCACAACAGGCATTTTCAGTGTAGAGTGATTCACTTGGCAGAAAAACTGGGCAAATTCATTCCAGTCATGTTTGGAAACAACAAGGTTACTTATATAGGAATAAGACCCGTTGCTGTTGTGGAACAGAGAGTCATTCCTTGTTGAGTTAGTGAGCAACTGGCTGTCCTTACTCCAGGAGAGCTGGATGTCTCCAGGATAGAAGTCCCAAGCACGGCAAGTTAACGTGGTCTCCTTGTCAGTGGGTGAAGAAGAGGCCAAAAAAACCTCAACCACTGGAAGAGCTGAAAGCGAGGGAAGAAAGCTAGTCACTGCTCGCTGTAACTCTTTACCCGTACAATGCCCCATAGCTGCTACTGGTCACTGTGAAATTGGGACATTGCTGGATAGCCCAGGGCTGGGTCACATAAATCAGGAGGTCCCCTGTGAAGCCATTCAGCTGGGGTTCCAGTGGCCTGGCTCAAGGGTCAGAGCGCTGCCACCTCTTCCTCCTCAACAGCCCTGAACTGCTCTGCCATATCAGAGAGAGTGGCTCAGTCCCAGGGGTGGGGGAAATAGGTCATGTGCACAGAACTGGTGTCTGTGTTTATGGGGAGCACCAGGGAACGAGGTGTTACCTGTTAAACAGGAGCTGAGGGAGCCTTTGATGCACCCCCACAAGGACTATGATGAACGGGAAGCCATCCCAGTAACCATACTGGCTCAGATTGTCATTACAAAGCTTAGTCATCACAAAGCAGCCCACACTCCACAGCAGTGAACGTCACACAAGCATTTCAACCTGTCCTTTCACCCACATATCAGAGCACTGCAGCGTTTAGGATATATGGAACACAGGGAACTCCCGGCTCACCTGACACTGTGAGGGAAATGTGAGACTGGCTTAGCATTCTCACAGGAGGGGGAAGTGTCTTGTCCAAGGTGCAGCTGTAAACACCAGACTGTTTGACAGAGACTCTCTCCATAACAGCATAAACCTCTTTTGTTGGTTTATTGTATTTTAGATTCATAAGGTCTGTGCAATTTATGCTCCAAAATGTGTAATTTCCAAACTGTATGTAACACAGCTCAGCAGAGCTGCCGTTTCTTCTCAGAGTTATAGCGAGCCCTTCTGTTTCATTGATGTTCTGCGCACAGACTGCTTTCACCGTTTCACCCTGTAATGCTGAGACCATCTTTGAATTCAGTGCAATGGATGTGGTTTGGATCATTGGCCCTAAATGGAAAAGGAAAACAGAACAGGTAAGTTACACGTATATTAAAGAATAAGACAGCTCCTTCACATTCTGTAAATAGAGATGAGTGGGGAGCAGGGCTGGCTCCAGGCACCAGCTTGTCAAGCAGGTGCTTGGGGCGGCCACTGCGGAGAGGGGCGGCACGTCCAGCTATTCAGCGGCAATTCAGCGGATGGTCCCTCACTCTGGCTCAGAGCGAAGGATCTTCCGCCGCAGATCACGATCGCGGCTTTTTTTTTTTTTTTTTTTTTGGCTGCTTTGGGCGGCCAATACCCTGGAGCTGGCCCTGGTGGGGAGGGAGGTTAGGCCACAAGCGGGCTCCATTACAGGACTGGAGGTCTTCATTTGGGATTCTGCCTGAGGCTCTGGGGAAAATGTTAACCCTTTGTTATATTACTAGTGTTAATAAATAGTTTTGCATCTTAAATTGGATTTATTAGAATCATTTTTGGCAAGTCCACCTCTCCTTTATGAGGCAAATGATTGTTCTTTTATAAGTGTATAGAAGCCCCTTACATGCCTGGGCTCAAATCTGCTCTTGAATACTGTAAGCAGCTGTGGATTATTTCTATACCCCTATATATTGCAAGATCAGGTAGCAGACATCCGAGGTTAGGGACATATCTTTCAGCTGTCCCTTAGTTTTCCTTTAGGCACACAAAAACCAAATTCTGATCTCACTTCTTTTGGAATTAATCCAGAGTAACGCCACTGGCTTTAGAGGAGTTACTCTGTATTTACAGTCAAGTAATTACCAGCAGAACACAGCCCAAATTTCATACTCTACATCTTGATTTTATTGCTGTAAATTATGAAAAGCGAGAGTACCTGAAACAGAAGCTATATTAAAGAAGTTATTCTTCCTTCACTTGGAACTTCCTGCATTTATAATTTTTCAAGTCTCTTATTTTGAGTTTTGATCCCTTATTTGGGCTTTGGGTAGATGGAGTGGGAAAGGGTGAAGGAAAATCAGAACAGTTTGGTTTCAGCATTAATCAGGGAAGAAACTGAGTAACAGCAGCTTTCAATGATTCACCTCTTCCGAGAAGCAGAGTCAACAGTAAGCGCACTGACATTTCGGAAGGGTTCACATCATGATCAATTCCACACAGGAAACAAATGGAACCCTTTAAAATAAGCTAGTTGGAAAGAGGCAGGAGTGTTTTCAAAATATTGAGGTGACAACAGAGTTCTGTCTAGATGGCCAATTTCATTCTCAATCAAACTCCACTGAAGTCAATGGGGATAAATCCAGGGATCTATTTGGCTCTTCATTTTTATAATAAATATAGGAGAAGATATGCCCCTATCTCACCCCAACCACCATCCAGGGGAGAGAACACACAGCTCTCGGAACAAGGATATTGAACAGAACTACAAGTCGGTGTGCCTACCTGAGTGACAAAGAAGAAAGATGAACATTAAAAGCACCAGTAATTTAGTCTCTCTTCTGGGCAGCTGAAGTTCCCTGGGCAGCATCTGCAAAACACTGTTGAGTTAACCAGCGCCTGCCTGCAAGGTGCTGGTCCTTATTATCATTAACAGCATCTATTTGGATCATAGACATGTTAGGATTTCAGAGGCCACAGTGCACTTAGTGCACTTAGTACTGCAAGTTCCAAGGAAATTTCAAAGTTAAGTCAGTGCTCCTGTAATATAAAGAATAACAAGTGTAGAGGATATTGGTGGAGCTGAGCAATTTGCATGCTGATCTTTTGCACAGCCCAGCCTAGCCAGCGGTAGGCCATCATTATTAGGAACCTAGAAAGGAATGATTAACATAGAAATGAATATTAGGGCAACTGGTCCAACACCAATCTCCACCTGCTAATTTTCAGATATTGACGTGGCAAGAGGTGCTGTCATTATGCATCACTGAGGCACACAAGGACCTAGGATGATACTCCCCACAGAAAGAGTTAAAAATGCCACGTGGCAACTGAATCGAGACAGATGTTAAGGGGACTGTGTGTAGCTCTCATTGACAAGTACACCTCTTCTGGGGTCCCTTTGGGTTGCAGAGCAGCTACACAAAAGCCAGGCCACTCGGCAAGGCCATGTGATCCTTGGTGAGGAGCGCTGGATTAGGGAGCTTTCTAGATAGAAGACCCGGCTCTTAAGGGAGGGACAGAGAACAATGTGTTTAAATACTGAGATTCTGGGGAGTCACAGAGACAGGAGCCCATGACAGCTGCTTTGTACTACCCAAGGCAGTCAACTTCAGATGGGTTCAATGAAACGGACTTTATACAAAAACAAATTACACTAAGAAAATACCTGACTCTGCATCGATTTCTGCTCTGACATACAAAGCCCTGAAATTTGCTGCCACTTAGCAAAGGAGCAGGAATATGATAGGCAGCCTCTGAGCAACCATATAGCCTAGTGTATAGGAATTGAGTAATAGCCCTTTATGTAATTCGTGAGCACTCTAGTGGCCCTCTCGGCCCTCTATGCTTCAGAAGCCACCAGAGCCCTGCCAGAGCAGCAGGGTGTGTATGTAGTTAGGCCAGGTCTGTTGTATATGTTTAATAAACATGGTTAATTGGACCCCACCAGGCCCATGTAGTTCCTTCATATTACAAAGCAAAAGACAAATTAATACAGTCTCTTTTTCATTTGGTTCATACGACGTTGGGCTTACAGGGCATATTTTACCCTCCTCTATTCCATGTTTTTTTCCCTCTTCTACCTTGGGGTGCCTCCCCATAACATGGTAGCCCTAGATTACACCTGTTTATTTGGGACAGGCGTGGGTGAGCTTTGTGGGTCTCTCCTTATTTTGCTCTTCATTTATATCTTTACCCTTATCTGGAAATCTTATATTGAGGGATTTGGTATTTGTCTTTGGGAGATGCTTTCACAGAGTTTTGAGCACGTTTTTTTACTTCCTCCTGCCTGGTACTTTAGGCCAAGACTTTCAAAAAGCCTACATAGACACTGCTGGTGTCAAAGCAGTCAGTGCACACCCAGCAATTTTGGAAATCCAGCCACTTCATTAGGTGCCTAGGTATGGTCATAGGAGCCTAGCCATAGGCATCCATTTTGAAAAGGTTGGTTCAGTAATAATTCTTCCTAGGTGAGTGTCAGGTTGCATGGAAGAAATTAGGGAGATATTTAAGTATTCTTCACACAGCTGCACATAGCTCAAAAGAAAGTGCCTCGGTTATCCACCCCAAACATCTCAGTTTTACTTCCTCTCCCTTCACAAGGAGGAAAATAATGTAATCGTGCCTGTCAATCACTAGCTACAGTCAAAATTACATTTAAAAAAAGTCTTGGCTACTTTAAAACACCGATCATAGCTGGTTTGATTTTTCTCACCTACATAATGTTGGACACAGGGCCGGCTCTGTCTTTTTTGCTGCCCCAAGCAAAAAAAAAAAAAAAAAAAAACTTGCAGAGTGGCCGGAGCCAGGGTGCAGGGGAACTCTAGCGGGGAAGAGAGCGGGGGGGAGAGAGAGAAGGGGGCAGCCAGGGCTTCAGTGGGGCGCTGTCAGCGGCCCCAATCGCCGAGCCGCCAACCGGGAGGGCTCCGAGCCGCGGTCGGCTGGGAGGGAAGGACGTGGGATGCCCTGCCGGGCTTGCTGCAGGGCGCTCCCTTCCTCTGCACCGCCGCCCCCTACAGGGCCGCTGGAGCGGAACAAAACAAAACAAAAGCAGCCGTGCTGCCCTAGGATTGGGCTGAATGCCACCTCATACAATCTGCCGCCCCAAGCACAAGCTTGCTCAGCTGGTGCCTGGAGCCGGCCCTGGTTGGACACCCTCAAAAATCCACCATAAGATATCCAAAGCCCAAGCATGCTCACCAAACCACATATGCATAGAGTTTGTATCTTGTGGAGAGTCTATAAAACAAAAGCAGAAGCATGATATCCTTTTTCTAAGCCACAAAGAGACTGAAAAGAGAAGTTTGATTCTGTTCTCTCACCAGTGTAAGGCACAAATAACTTCACTGACATCAAGAAAACAGAGTTTTTAGTAAAAATTAAAACAGGATTTATGCCAGAATTCAGCCTTCTTGTTGACAAGAAAGGGGACAAGAAAGTTACAGTTGCTTGCTGCTACTAGTGAGACTATACCTTACTAGGCATAAAAATACCTTGCTTCCGAGTACTTTAAATATATCTTTGGTGTTGCTGTTAAACTGTTTGGCAAAAAGGCCATGTGTGGTTGAAATATTTGTGTATGTCTATACTGCGAAGTTGCCGCCAAAACTTTTGTCTTTCATGGGTACACCTCAATCTCGATATAACGCTGTCCTCAGGAGCCAAAAAATCTTACCGCGTTATAGGTGAAACCGCATTATATCAAACTTGCTTTGATCCACTGGAGTGCGCAGCCCCGCGCCCCCAGAGCACTGCTTTACCGCGTTATATCCGAATTCGTGTTATATCGGGTTGCGTTATAGCGGGGTAGAGGTGTACTTTAAAAAGCCCACACTGCGAAAGATAAAAGTTTTGCTGATGCAAGTGGCAGCGTGAACGCGGATGCTGACAAAGCTAACGCCACTCGCAGGGCTGGAAGTATTTTGTCGGCAAAAGTGCCGACAAAGTACCGACAAAGAGCGTTTACACACGCTGACTTTTAGTGACAAGGCTGCATCAACACAGCCTTGTCACTAAAAGCTGCGTGGTGTAGACAAGCCCAAAAGGCTTTGTTCTTTGACCGATGCTCCCACAATATAACGGAAGTTGTGTTATTCATATCCAGTATCTTTCTGTTACTTCAGCTGAAGGGTTTGTTTAAGCACACTGCACTCAGGGCTGACTTTTACTTTGCGTTTTTTTTTTTTTTTTTGCATTGCAGTGAAGCTTGTCCAAGAGGACATACTTATTAGACAACTGCCTGTCTTAAGAAACTGGCCTGAAGTAGCCTTAAAACAGAGTGGGTCAAATTCACTCCTAAGGATGAATCCCTTTTCCAACACTAGGAATGTACCTGGAACACAGAGTAGGATTCTGAATGGAGGCCCTTAATGTTAAGCCACAGATTGTCCATGTTCATCGAAAACACATTTTACTGTGACTTGGTCTAAGCCAGGGGTGGACAAACTATGGCCCACGGGCGCTCCAGCTGGGGCACCGGGTGGGGGGCCAAACCATGTGGCGGAAGCAGTTGCATGGCCCCACTCTGGCACTAGCAGGGTCAGGGGCCACTCCACGCATAGAAGGGATATGCCATTGCTTCCAGGAGCCGCTCAAGGTAAGCGCCGCTCAGAGCATGCACCCCTGAGCCTCTCCCCATGCCCCAATCCTCTTTCCCAGCCCTGATCCCCCTCCCACCCTCTGAATCCCCCGGAGCACTCTCCTGCACCCCAAACCTCTCATCCCAGCTCCAACCCAGAGCTCACACCCCCAGCCAGAGCCTGCTCCCCTTCCCACACCCCAGCCCCTTGCCCCAGCCCTGATTCCCCTCCCGCCCTCCAAACCCCTTGGTCCCAGCCCAAAGCACCCTCCTACACCCCAAACACCTCATCCCCAGCCCCTAAGCAGAGCCCTCACCCCCTCCCTCACCCAACCTCAATTTTGTGAGCATTCATGGCCCACCATACAATTTCTATTCCCCGATGTGGCTCTCAGGCCAAAAAGTTTGCCGACCCCTGGTCTAAGTAGTATTTCTCAATGACCGGTCTGTTGACTGGCACCGCTCCCTGAGATCTCCCTGACACAGTTTAGGAAGGCAACAAGCCAGTCCCTGGTATCTAAAAGGTTGAGAAACACTGGTCTAGGGTAGCCTTAAACTTATTTATCTTCATGCAAATGAAAATGGAAAGATTGGTCTGGTTAGTCATATACAATCAATCACAATTAGCAACGAAGAACCGAATAATTGGGGAGGGGTATGTGTGAAAACACATAAAACATGTACAACACAGCCAACAGGCAATTCTTATTTTTCAGCTTTGTTTTTAAGTAGAAAGTTTTGAACAAAACGCAAAATATTTGTGAAAAATTCAATAATTGAAAGATTTTTTCAATAAAAAAATTCTCATTCAGCCATTTATGTCTAAGGGCTGGTCTACACTGGAGAGGGGGAAATCGATCTAAGATACGCAACTTCAGCTACGTGAATAGCGCAGCTGAAGTCGAAGTATCTTAGATCGATTTACCTGGGGTCCACATGGCGCGGGATCGACGGTCGCGGCTCCCCCGTCAACTTCGCTACCGCCGCTCGCTCCGGTGGAGTTCCGGAATCGACAGGGAGCGCGTTCGGGGATCGATATATCACGTCTTAACGAGACGCGATATATCGATCCCAGATAAATCGATCGCTACCTGCTGATACGGCGGGTACTCTGGCGTACCCTAAGATTACATATAGAGGGCTCTTTATGATGATACTTTGGGTGGAATTCACAAAGGTATTTAGGCATCAGCCACCTAAATGCCTTTAAAAAGAACAGGAGTACTTGTGGCACCTTAGAGACAAGTACTCCTGTTCTTTTTGCGGATACAGACTAACACGGCTGCTACTCTGAAACCTAAATACCTTTGTGAACCCCACTCATTTTCTCTATTTAAATCCACATCTAGAGAGCTGAGAAAGTTTGTGTTGAAAAATGACAAATGGTTAAGTTTTACTGAAAGTCCCAGCTCCCGAGGACAAGGGGCTCTCTGTTTTCATTTAAATTTTGTTTTAAAAGAAGTCAATTTCTTGCCCTTGTGATTGTGAAGAAAGCCTTGGAAATGTGGCCCAAATACGACTTCAAAAACAAGAAGGCAAATAACATACGGTGAGTGAGAAATTCTTCTGAAAAGTGGCTTGTACAATCTAAGGGCCAGCCAAGAGGGGGGCCTGTTGCGATAGGCACTGCACAAACAGAGCAGTAGATGGTCTCTGCCCTGAACAGCTTACACTCTAAATGGACAGGAAAAGCACAGGTGCGGGAAGGGGTTATAACGACACAAGCAGAGTGAACAATATGATGGCATACATTATACTTATGGCCCTACATTAGGATTTTCAGTTGTGCTTGACAATAGATGTCAGACAAAGCTTCCCTCGGGTCCTCTACTGCTGGGGGGCAGCTGTCCTAATGGTTTGGACAAGCTCAACTGAACTAACCGCTTGTTTTAATTAAGGCCCTGGTGTTGCAGTGAGCTTGCTGAGGTGAACTCCTGCACACATGTGGAGCCCAGATGAAATGTGTCAGCTCTGTGCAGAGGCAGGGGCCTTCCTGTGTGAAACCGATTGCAGGATCTGGCCTGTGTGTGACCCATTCTGCATTTTTTTTTTTTTAATGATCTTTATGACGGTAAGCAGAAGTTCGTGTTTGGATAGCGAATATTTCCAAAAGGTCCTCGACAAATGGATATAATACATTAAAATGACACGAGATAATGATAGATTTTGTTAATAGCACTAATAAGGAGCAGAGTGTGCATGCTTCTGCATATTGCAGATATTGTTCATCTCTCTGATTGAAAGGAGTCATGTATGTAAATGATAGGTGTAAGTTTTATTAGAATACTTGTAAGTTTTTCTGTGGACAACATAATTAATGATCTATGAGACCATGGGGTAACGAACTGTCATGCATTGCATCCCCTTCCTGTCAGTTCTTTCTCTGCTTCCACACTGGAATGCTGTTAGAAAGCTTCCATTGAGAAGCTGTGTACATGCACCGGTTTAGTTAGACAGGTACATACTCCTGTTTGGTTTGGTTTCAGAATGGCTTATTATAATGGAGCAGCAACTCTGCTACAGTTAAGGTTGAGACTCACTGTCTGACATACAACCTTTTTATTTCAGTTTAGTTTAAGCCTGTTTCTAACTGACATAATCGAAACAAAGTAAAGATTGGTTTAACCAAAATAAGTGTGTCTGCACAGCCTATGGTACCAGTTTAACTAAACCAGTTTGAAATCACTTCTTAAGTTAAACTGATGCAACTCTTTGTGTAGACAATCCCTCAAACCACTGTGGTTGGCTGGTGCAATAGAGAATAAAAAGGTACTAACGTTCAATAAAGGGGGTAACTACATTCATAAGTGATGCTATGTATTCATCACTTATCAGTGTAGTTACTCCCTATATATATATATAAAAAATAATTGACCAAACCAAAAGCTTTTCAGGTCTCGTATTATAAAATATACCCAGAAGGCTTTCATTTGCATATCTTATTTAATTATATAGTATCAGATTATGTTACCCTGAGTTTCCTCTAAGAGGAAACAGATACATGAGTAATTTGACCCACATAAATAGTCCCTTTGACTTTAACAGGACTCTTCATCAGAGTAATGTCACTCACCTTCATTAAGTGCTTGCAGGGTTGGTCCCTAAATCTGATGCATCCATTTTACGCTTGCCAAATTTGGTATGCCCAACTGACACTACGGCAGCAAGGCCATGAAGCCTGATTGGAGCCTCTAGATGCTAGCACAATACAAATAAATAACAATTATAACAACAACAAACAGAAGTGACTCCTGCTTGTGCATGTGTGTTCCAGGTCGCCATCTGCACCATTCCACAGAGGAGATGAGTTGTTACAGCCCCAGTGACAGAACCTTGGCTCTTTAGCTCAAGTTCTAGCAACTCATGCTTTTAGCTCTGGAAGTCTCCAGCATGTGGCCAAGATGGCAGCTGTCATGGAGACATACCGGGGGGGGGCATTTGAATCTGAGCATGGTGATTAAGGGGATGGGGAGGGAGAAACAAGAAATCTATCAAATGTGACAAAGTTCCTCCTCTCTCTTGGTGGGTCCTGCGCTTATTGGCGGATTTTCTTGCCGCAGAGATTCACCATGTGGGTTGGGGAACAGCCCAGAGACCTTCCCCTCTGGAAGAACCCACAGTCCAGGTCAATTGGGAGGTTTGGGGGGAACCCGGGCCTGCCCTCTACTCCGGGTTCCAGCCCAGGGCCTTGTGGACTGCAGCTGTCTATAGTGCCTCCTGTAACAGCTGCATGACAGCTACACCTCCCTGGGCTACTTCCCCATGGCCTCCTCCAAACACCTTCCTTATTCTCACCACAGGACCTTCCTCCTGGTGTCTGATAACACTTGTGCTCATCAGTCCTCCAGCAGCACACCCTCTCACTCTCAGCTCCTTGCGCCTCTTACTCCCAGCTCCTCACACTCGCACCACAAACTAAAGTGATCTCCTTTTTAAAACCCAGGTGTCCTGATTAGCTTGCCTTAATTGATTCTAGAAGCTTCTTTTTAATTGGCTCCAGGTGTCCTAATTAGCCTGCCTGCCTTAACTGGTTCTAGCAGGTTCCTGATTACTCTAGTACAGCCCTTGCTCTGGTCACTCAGGGAACAGAAAACTAGTCATCCAGTGACCAGTATATTTGCCCTCTACCAGACTCCTGTACCCCACTAGTCTGGGTCTGTCACATATCCCTCCCCCCTGCTCAATGCCAAGGGGTTGGGCAGCTTGGGACACCAGACAGTGCACACATGACAAGCCATCGGCGTTGCCATGATGGCTCCCTGCTCTGTGTTGCACACAGAACTGGAAAGGTTGGAGGGATAAGAACCATCTGGTCACCCTTGTGTTCTTCTCCTTGTTCCGCTGCATCCAGTGAAGAGGGGCATGGTCGGTTACGAGGACAAATCTGCGCCGAGCAGGTAGTAGAGCAATGTTTCCATGGCCCATTTTACAGCGAGGCATTCTCTCTCCACCACTGCATATTTTTGTTCCCTTGGAAGGAGTTTCTGACTGAGGTATAGAATTGGGTGTTCCTCCTCCCCGACCATCTGTGATAGAATGGCCCCCAACCCTACTTCCGACGCATCCGTCTGCAGGATAAACTCCTTGGTTAAATCAGGGGCTATCAGTACGGAGTTACTGCAGAGGGCAGTCCGTAGGTCTGTGAATGCTTCGTCTGCTGCGTCAGACCATCTCACCAGATCAGGTCCATGGGCTTTCACTAGGTCTGTCAGGGGCTTGCCCTTGTGGCAAAGTGGGGGATAAATCGTCGGTAATACCCCACCACACCTAGGAACGCCCAGACTTGTTTCTTGCGACTTGGTCAGGGCCAATTTTGGATGGCCTCTAACTTGTTCACTTGAGGTTTTACCAAACCTTTTCCCACAACGTATCCAAGATATTTGGCCTCTGTAAACCCTACAGCACACTTGGCAGGGTTTGCTGTAAGGCCAGCTCTCCTGAAGGTATCGAGGACTGCCTCCACCTTCTCCAGGTGGGTTTCCCAGTCTGGGGTATGAATGACCACATCATCCAAGTAGGCAGCAGCATAACTGTTATGCGGGCGTAATAGCTTGTCCATGAGGCGCTGGAAGGTAGCTGGGGCCCCATGTAGTCCAAAAGGGAGGACAGTATATTGAAAAAGACCCTCTGGTGTAGAGAACGCAGTCTTTTCCTTTGCGTCTTCCGCAAGGGGAATCTGCCAGTACCCCTTTGTCAAGTCTAGGGTAGTCAAGTACCGGGCATTACCAGACGGTCCACTAGCTCATCTATGCGAGGTATGGGGTATGCGTCGAACTGGGATACTTCGTTTAGTCGCCGGAAGTCGTTGCAAAATCTTGTGGTGCCATCAGGTTTGGGCACCAGCACGATTGGGCTGGACCACTGACTGTGGGATTCTTCGATGATCCCCAACTCCAGCATTATTTTTACTTCTGCTTTTATTTCCTCCCTTTTTGCCGCTGGCACCCGATAGGGCCTCATTGTTACTCTGGCCCCAGGGTTCGTGACTATGTGGTGATATGTCTCGGTTGTTCGACCCGGTTTTGTCAAGAACACATCTTGGTTCTGGAAGATCATCTCAGACACCTCATTCTTCTGGTCTGGTGTTAAATCGGGAGACACTCTCACCTGTTTGGAAGGCTTGTTTTCCTGGGTTAGGTCTTTTTGGACCGTTGTGCATGCCTCTTGTGCATGCCAGGGTTTCAGAAGGTTAACGTGATCAATCTGTTCTTGTTTTCTGCGTCCTGGCTGCCGCACCTTGTAGGTTACTTCCCCCACGGGTTCAACCACCTCATAGGGCCTCTGCCATTAGGCTAGAAGCTTGCTTTCTGCCGGGGGTACCAACACCATAACCCGATCCCCTGGTTGGAACTGTCGCACTTTTGCCTGGCGATTGTAATGGGTTCGCTGGGCCTCCTGTGCCTTCTCCAAATGTTCCCGTACAATAGGGGTAACCCGGGCTATCCGGTCTCGCATCTGCATTACATGCTTTATTATATTTCTCCCCTCATTGGGTTCCTCTTCCCAGATCTCTTTGGCGATATCTAGTATGCCACGGGAGTGACGCCCATATAATAACTCGAAGTGGGAAAACCCAGTTGAGGCCTGTGGTACCTCCTGGATAGCGAACATAAGGTAGGGTAGTAGGGTGTCCCAATCCTTCCCGTCCCAACTTACCACCTTCCTTATCATAGCCTTGAGGGTTCGGTTAAACCTTTCTACCAACCCATCAGTCTGTGGATGGTAGACCGAAGTTCTCAGGGTATGTATATGGAGCAGCGTACAGAGGTCCTTCATTAGCTTCGACATAAATGGGGTTCCTTGGTCAGTTAATATCTCCTTCGGGGTAGCCCCATTCAGGCAAAGATCCCCACCAGCTCTTTGGCTATAGTTTTAGAGGCCGTGTTCCGCAGGGGAATGGCTTCTGGGTAGCGAGTAGCATAGTCCAAAACAACAAGTATGTATTGGTGGCTCCGAGCCGTCTTCTCCAGTGGTCCCACTAGGTCCATGGCTATTCGCTCGAAGGGGACCTCTATGATGGGAAGAGATACTAAAGGTGCCCTCAAGTGGGGACGGGGACTGTGCAGCTGATACTCCGGGCAGTAGGCACAGTACCTCCGCACTTCTTCATGTACTCCGGGCCAGAAGAACCGTCATAGGACTCGTGCCAGGGTCTTCTCTACTCCCAAATGCCCCCCCAAAAGATGACTATGAGCCAGACCTAATACAGCGTTCTGGTGGTTTTTTTTAGGTACTAGGATCTGCTGTACCTTCTGCCCCTGTACTGGTGCAACCTGGTATAAGAGATCCTTCTTCATTATGAAGTAGGGTCCTGGTCCCTGGGCTTTTCCTTCCACGGGGACCCCATCTATTTCAGTCACCTCCTTCCTAATGTTGTCATATCTTGGGTCTTCTGCCTGGTCTCGTCCAAAATTTCCTCTCCCGGGGCTAATCTGCCCAAGATCTAGGGGCCCAGTCTCTGTTGCCTTTACTGGTTCAGAAGCATTAGGGTGGGGGTCAGACTCAGGTGCTTCTCCCTCCCGAGTGGCCTCCTTTTCAGCTGTGCAGGTCTGCCTACCTACAAGAGTGACCCTCTGGCTTTGGGTCAGTATTCGGGTTCCCAAGGCCTTAGCTGCCCTTCTTTCCCTTTTTGTCTTTCTACCCTGTCTGGGAGTGGAGAACAAATCTGGGGATATTTCAGAGAAGATTGGGGGTTGACAGTCTGCTGTGGATGCCTCATCAATTTTAGGGTCCTCATCTTTCTCCAATCCCCCTACTGGGAGTAAGTTTCCAAACCCTGAGAAGTCCCTCCCTATGAGCACTGGGTATGAGAGTTTAGGGACTACACCTGCTGCTACCTCAGTAGTGTTCCCTTGGATCTCGATTTTTACTGGGATGGTGGGGTAGTAACTAACTGTCCCATGGACACATGTTATCCCCATATGTTTAGCCTGCAGCAGCTGACTACGCTTCATGAGCTTCCCTGAGATAAGCGTGATAGCACTCCCCGAATCAACCAGTGCCATGGTCCCTACCCCATTTAGTTTCACTGGTCCGGTATACATATGTGGGGTTAGTGAGACCCCCACAAGGTGGATTAGGAAGCATGGATCTGCCCAGTTCCCCAGGGTACACTGCATAGGCTCCTCAGCATTGAGACACTGTGTAGCTATGTGTCCCCACTCCCCGCAGGCATAACATCTGTATGTAGCCCTAGTAGGGTGACCAGACGTCCCGATTTTGTCGGGACTGTCCCGATATTTGCTCGTTTGTCCCGCGTCCCGACCAATGTTTGGTCGGGACACTGGACAAACAAGCAATTTTTGCCCTCCGCTCTGGCTCGCACCCCCTCCCTCGCCCCAACTCCGCCCCCTCCTTCCCCCATTGGATAGCTCCCCAAATCCTCGGCCTGGCCCCACCCCCTCAACTGCCCCATTGGATCCCTCCCCAAATCCCCGCCTCTTTCCGAAGCACGCCGCATTCCTCCTCCCTCCCAGGCAAGCGCTGGAGGGAGGAGGCCCGGGGACAGCGGGATGAGTCCGGCCTTGCCCTGGCCCAATCGCAGGCAGGAGGGCGGGGGGTACCTGCAGGGGGGCAGCCCCGGGTCCAGCCTGGGGAACCGGCTCCCTACGCGCCCATGGGTGGGGGGGCAGCAGCTGTCCGCGTGGGGACTCTGGTTCCTCGGGGCTTCACCTCCGCCACGTGCGCTCCGGCCCCGGAGGGGTGTAGTTGGCGCTGGGTGCCAGGCAGATGCCTCTGCCTGACACGCGGCAAGGGAGAGGCGGAGTAGCAGCTGGAAGGGCCGGTCGGGCTGCACTCCCGGGCCCGCGGGGAGCTGAAGCCTGCCAGGGAAGGGGCTGGCACACGCTGGCGCGCCCGCGGCCAGCCCAGGACGGTCTCCGCGCAGGGACTTGGTGGGGGTGCTCCCCCTGTCCGTGCCCATCTCCGCGGCATCGGGCTCCGGGCGGGGGCCGTTGCATCCCGGGACCCGGGGGCCGCTGTTTACCGGCACCAGCCTAGGCGCTTCCCGCTTGTTCGTGCTTTTTTTTTTTCTCTCCCTACCGGCTTTTTTATTTTTTGGCTCCGCCCCCTTCCCCCCCCACCCCCCGTCTCCCGATATTTCGCCTCTCTGATCTGGTCACCCTAAGCGTTCCCCGGTCTCTTGGTTTGAGCAGTCTAACATCACAATCCTCTTCTCCCTCAGTGCTCTGACTCTTTGTGGCCTCTGATGGGCCTTCAGCCTCTCTCTTTTTCCACCTGGGCCCTCTTGGTGGCCCAGTCACCCGAACTTTAGGGCTTGGTGCTGCTAGTTTAACCCGGGGTGCCTCGTCCTTATCTGGTCGGGTCAGCTCCCTCGCTGTCCTTCGCCTCTCTATCAGGGCGACAACCTCGTCATAGGTGGAGGGTTCATTCTGGCTTACCGAGGCACGAAGGTCTGGTGTTAGTCCCCTCATGTATCGGTCGATGACCAGAACCGCTAGTATCTCTTCCGGACTCTGGGACTCTGTTTGCAACCACTTTCGTGTGAGATGGATGAGGTCATACAATTGGGACCGCGGGGTTTTGTCTCCATGATACCTCCAACCGTGATACTGCTGGCCCGCACTGCTGTCGTTACTCCAGATCTGGCCAGGATCTCTGCTTTCAGCTGGGGGTAGTCTACTGCAGCCTCTTCAGGCAGATCATGGTAGGCCTTCTGGGCCTCCCCACACAGGAATGGGGCAAGGATGCCAGACCACTGATCTCGAGGCCAAGCCTCCCATAGGGCTGTCCTCTCAAAGGCCAGAAGGTATGCCTCTACATCATCCTCCCGTGTCATTTGCTGCAGCCAATGGCTGGCCCGTATGAGCCGCATCCCATCATGGCCGCGATTCAGCTCTATAAGGGACTTTACCTGGTTTACCAGTTCCCGCAACATAGCTCGGTCTTGAGCAGCCTGGTCCATCAGCAGGCAATTAGTCTCTTGCTCCAGCCGCACTGCCTCCTGTTGGGTGGCTGCCTGGACACGGGTAGCCTCCTGCTGGACTGCCGTAGCTTGTATCAGTGCCCGCACTACGTCATCCATTGTGGTGGGAAAAATAAATAAATAAATAAACGCTCTCCCTTTTTTTTGGTTTGTTTTTTGTTGTTGTTTGTTTGTTTTTTGTTTTTTTAAATCACCCTCCTTCTTCCGCCGTGCTGTGCACCCCAAGATCCCATTCCTGACACCAGTGTGACAAAGTTCCTCCTCTATCTTGGTGGGTCGTGCGCTTATTTGCGGATTTTCTTGCCGCAGAGATTCACCATGTGGGTTGGGGAACAGCCCAGAGACCTTCCCCTCTGGAAGAACCCACAGTCCAGGTCAATTGGGAGGTTTGGGGGGAACCCGGGCCCGCCCTCTACACCGGGTTCCAGCCCAGGGCCTTGTGGACTGCAGCTGTCTATAGTGCCTCCTGTAACAGCTGCATGACAGCTACACCTCCCTGGGCTACTTCCCCATGGCCTCCTCCAAATGCCTTCCTTATTCTCACCACAGGACCTTCCTCCTGGTGTCTGATAACGCTTGTGCTCATCAGTCCTCCAGCAGCACACCCTCTCACTCTCAGTTCCTTGCGCCTCTTGCTCCCAGCTCCTCACACTCACACCACAAACTGAAGTGAGCTCCTTTTTAAAACCCAGGGGCCCTGATTAGCCTGCCTTAATTGATTCAAGCCGCTTCTTCTTAATTGGCTCCAGGTGTCCTAATTAGCCTGCCTGCCTTAACTGGTTCTAGCAGGTTCCTGATTACTCTAGTACAGCCCCTGCTCTGGTCACTCAGGGAACAGAAAACTACTCATCCAGTGACCATATTTGCCCTCTACCAGACTTCTGTATCCCACTGGTCTGGGTCTGTCACACAAAGTAAACTATAGTTTAGTCACAGGAAGAAAATATCTCCTATGCTTCTTCCCACATAAACGGAAATGGCTTAATTTTCTGTTGGGGAAAAGAGACACTGCAAAAGAAAAATGTTTCCCGAAGTTAATGGGTGAAATCCTGGTGTTATTAAAGTTAATAGCAAAATTCCCTGTTGACTCTAATGGGGGTCAGGATTTCACGCAACAAACCTATCCCTAGTCCTTTGATTACGGCTTCTTCACCAGGGATTCAAGTCTAGCTGATAACCTTGGAAAAGATTTAGTGCAGACTGGGCCTTAACTCCACTGGATCACAGTAACAACACTGTGTAACATTGATAAAGCTAAGTTCTGTTAAAGTATTGTTCAGCACTAGTTGATCAATAAAATACACTGGGACAGATTCTCTCCACTGGGCTATGTCCTCTGACGGTGCAAAAGGGATGGAAACTTGATAGATCTTCCCCAGTGATGATTCCTCCATTGTGAAGAGTCCACAGCTGGTGTAGAGATAGCCTAATCAGCTCCTCTATCAATTCCCATTGCCAGCTCTAGGATAGGGTTACCATACGTCCGGATTTCCCCGGACATGTCCTCCTTTTGTGTGCTAAAAATAGCGTCCGGGGAGAATTTGTAAAGCACTCACAATGTCCGGGATTAGCAGAGAGTGGCTGGGAGGGCTGCAGGGAAGTCCCGGGCTGGACTCAGGAGCAGCTGTAGAGGAGCCGGATCCGCCCTGCATTCTGAGCCAGCAGCTGCCTTGCAGCCCAGTCCGGCAACACTGTGCAGGGCCAGACCGGGTTTTGTTGTGCAGGGCCAGACCGGGTTTTGTTGTGCTGGGGAGCTCAGCCACGTGTCCGGCTCGGCTGCACAGAGCCCAACACTCTGTTCTGAGCAGCAGGGTAAGGAGGTCAGGGGGCAGGAAGGTTCTGGAGGTGGAGGTCAAGAAACGGGGGGGGCTTTTTGTGGGGAGTGGAGAAAGTTTTGGGCAGTCAGGGTACAGGTAGGGGGTAGGGTCCTGGGGGGCAGTTGGGGGGGGTCTTAGGAGGGGGCAGTTAGGGGACAAGGAGCGGGGGGGGGGGTAGGGGGCTGGGAGTTCTGGGGGGGAGCTGTCAGGGGGCAGGAGTGGAGAGAGGGATCGGAGCAGTCAGGGGACAGGGAGCAGAGGGGTTTAGATGGGTTGGGAGTTCTGGGGGGGGGGCTGTCAGGGGGCAGGAGTGCGGAGAGGGATCGGAGCAGTCAGGGAACAGGGAGCAGAGGGGTTTAGATGGGTTGGGAGTTCTGGGGGGGGGCTGTCAGTGGGTGGGGAGTGGTTGGATGGGGCGTGGGAGTCCCAGGGGTCTGTCTGGGGGTGGGGGTGTGGATAAAGGTTGGGGCAGTCAGGGGACAAGAGGCAGGGAGGCTTAGATAGTCCTGGGGGGCAGTTAGGGGCAGGGGTCCCAGGAGGGGGTAGTCAGGGGACAAGGAACGGGGGGAGGGTTGGGAGGTCAGGGGGGGGCGGGAAGTGGGAGGGGCAGGGGCGGGGCTAGGGCGGGGCTCCTCCCGTCCTCTTTTTTGCTCGCTGAAATATGGTAACCCTACTCTAGGAGAGCCTGTCTGAAGCACACACGACACCAACAATTCCCAGGTGGCAGATAGTCTCTGGAGAACTATTATCAGGTGGCATAGTTTAGAGCAATTTGAAGCTTTTCTAAGCTTTGCTGGGACTGGCACAGAAACCGCAAAAGAATCAGGGAGCTGTAACCAGCTCTCTGACAGTTCTCTACTTTCTGCTGCATGGAGCAGTGCTTGGTGCAGCATCAAATTTAGGGTGTATATATATATATATATATATGTGTGTGTGTGTGTGTGTAATCTCACACTAGTAGGCGGTCCTGTTATTTTTATATTATGCATAGATATAGCTTAAGCCTTAAATTTAAACAATGACATGTTTGGACAAGCTGTCAAAACTCATATTTCTGCGTGTCAGTGGATATAAAGTAACATACCCAGTGTTATGTAAGCACAGATAGTTTACTTACTTGGTATGAGGAAAAAGCCTTTATTAAACATCTGCATAAACACATTTACCTCTGTAAAACAAACCTTAGAACTATGAAGACAACATGCTTTTTCCTTCTTTAATATTAGCAGATACTAGACTTATATAGAACACACACAGAAAAAATACTTCCGACTAGACTTTTTTCCCCCCGGTACACTGCTGCGGCTCAGAGTGCTTTACAAAAAAATTCAATACTTCACACAATACTTTAAAGACTTCTCATGCACATAACTGTCATATAGGCAACAATAAAGCTAGTCCCCTCAGGAACAAAAATGGCAACCACCATAATTCATCAATGCTGTAACTCTTCTGTGGTCATGTAAGGAAAGGGGGGAGCCAAAAAGCACTGGTTTTGCAATGTGGTTAAAAGGTTAACAAATGTTATTGCTTCAGTTTTTGATGTTGATTTATTTTCTCAGTCAAAATGGAAGTGTTCACATCCATAATTCAGCTGCAGAAGCATATAGTTCTTGATTTAGCAGGAGGAAGTTAAGCAATTATAAAAGTAAAATCTTAAAAATAGGACGGCATCCTAAATTTGATGTTCCTCTTTTCATTCCTAGCTGAAGCTTTCCTGATTCCAAAACACACACACCGTTTCTCCAATAGGGTGGAAAATGCATTTTTTTAAAAGACGGACAGATTGGCTTTTGCCTTGAAATATGACGAGCAGATTTGAGTTCTCTGACCACCTTATATGTTCCAACTCCAGTACAGTTTAATTTAGCACCCTATTTTTCAATTTCCTAATACGTACACTATAAGTTATCCTGGTAACAACTTTTGGGACCTTCTCAGCCACTTATATCAACATAGCCCTTAAAATGAATCTTTACACAACTTGAGTTCATTTTGGATTGTTACTTTGCAGTATTACGTGCTAAACTACTGCCTTTAATCAAGTGATTGTAAATCAAACACACAAACCTTTCAACAAGATCCCAGTTTTGATAATTAGTGACATATATACTTTGGAATGCAGTTGATTGTATAACTAATTTAGCAAATACTTAGTTAACGGCAAGGAGGATATTTTGTACCTATGCTGTAAAACACTAGACTTGATTACATTGCTTGATCACTTCTGGGCCCAAGATGAGTGCCCAAGTTGCCTGTGTGCCAAGTTTTTGAGAAAGTAAAATGGGGGAAAAGACTATTTTATGTGCAACAGCGTATTGTAACTTAATGAATGTCTTATTGTCCAAGAGACTTTAGGTAGTAACTTAAGGGTGACCTGCCAGAGAGAACAAAAAGGAGGTTGTGTCTTTTTCAAAACAAAACAAAACAACAAGAAAAATATCAGGTGTCTCATCTGGTCTTCCTAAAATTTGCTAGAGGACTTCTTGTTGGTTTCAGATGAAGACTGAGTTCTCTCTGCCCTTAATTGAAAGCACATAGGGTGCTGAATTTTTAATGATTGAAACATACGTAAATAAGATGCAATTACTCAGAAATACAGATTGCTAAAGTTCACAGTTTAGGTGGGTGTCAAGTTGTTACTGTTTGGCTTATTAATTGTGCACACAACTCTCATCTATGCTAAAACATCCTATGACTGTTACTCCATCCTCTAGTCTGCACCCACCCCCAACCAACCCACTCATTTGTTTCACTCCCCACATTTACATCTTGTCTTTGGTTTGTAAGCTGAGGGACTGGCATTTACTCAGCTGTCCTTAGAATGCTCCAGGAAATCAGAGTGGGAAAGATCTGAATTTCTAATGTAAGAAAAACTTGCGGGGGAAAAGGGGGAAACTTCCCCACAATTTATTTTTCTTTGCAAATCAATTTTAATACAGATTATCTCCTATTCCTTGAGAACTAGAATGGTCTGATTGATGCGTGTCTTGTGCTCCTATTGTGACGGTGGCAAACACAGGTAAACCAACCAGATAAAAGTTAAGTAAAGAAAGATTCTAAGAAGAAGACCCCACCTGATTGTTGTGAAGGTACAAAGCTGAGAGACAAGGTGGGCAAGGTGATTGCTAGCTTGTCTTGCTCAACAACAGAAGGTTGTTGGGTCTATTATAGGAGTGGATGGGTGAGGTTCTGTGGCCTGAAATGCGCAGGAAGTCAGAATAGATTATCACAATGATCCCGTCTGACCTTAAAGTCTATGTGTCCGATAAAAGATATTACTTCGCCCACCTTGTCTCTCTAATACCCTGGGACCAACATGGCTACAACCGCTCTGCATACACAGTACAAAGCTAACATTTTAAAATCTAATATTGTTAAAGTTGTCTTTGTGTGGCCCTGAATTGCACCATTTATCATCTCACAATACCACAGCAAGTGGTAATGTGCATTAAGGTCCTGATTCTTCGAAGACTTCAGCACCTGCTTAACTTTGTGCACTGTGAGTAATCCAATTGAAGTTCATGAGACCACTCAGAGAGTTAGTCACAATGTGCAGGATCGAGTCTTACCTTGTAAAACTCTATGCACATTTTTACAGTCCTTTGGGAGCCTTTAACAGGTTTTTTACAAAATGTATTTTTATCACACTTATGTGTGGGTAGTCCCCATTGTAAGAGATTCTATTACTTCCGAGAATGGGAATGCCTGTTCATACCAATACCACCTTACCTCCTGGTAAAGCAAAACTTCAAGGATGCCCAAACTGCGTATGGATTTAAAGCTTCAGAATTATCTGCCATCTCTTTTTCTTCTCTTGTTTTGTTCACTGAGTTTGACACAGACAACAGGAAATTTCTTTAAAAAAAATTCTCTCTCAAAAACCACACACACCCGAAACTTGTGGGAATAAAAGTTTCAGCTTCTCAGCAGCTGTGTAGCAGTGCGGTCCCATGGAGGTCAATGGAGCAGGGCTGATTTACACAACCTGAGGATCTGGCCCAAAGACATTATACAATTTTCTTCACCCTGCTAACTATTTGTATGTTTACACAGAAGTTGGAGGTGTGTAGACATTCCTGAGCCAGCTCACTTAAAATAGCAGTACCGCCACATGTGAAGGGCTAGCCACCCAAGTATACACCCCAGGTCTCATCTGCTGTATAGACATATCTTGGGTGTTTGTATTAAACTTTAACAGAAAGACTATTCTTCAGTCCTTTTAGCAACCAAATAACTTTTTCAGTTGGATATAATGGCCTGGCATAGATATGAAGAAAAATAAAGTCAATGAATTTGAAAAGTGAACAGGTCACTGCCAGCCTGTCTCCAAACCTGTGACACCTAGATGAATATGCTGGCTAGATGAATATTCCTAAGGAGAATGAAGAACTAACTCATTCAGTTATGAACCACAGATGGAGTTCATCTAATCGCTCCTGCAGCCTGGCTTTCTCTTTGTTTCCCTTTTCTCTTTAACCTTCACTCGTCTTTGTTCCAAAATGAATTGTAACCAGAGCGGACCTGGCAATTAACAAATGTGGCTCAAAATGCTGCTAAAGTTAGACTTTAGGATTCGGATTTATAACTTACCCTCTTAATAGTTCACATCCAAATTCAGATTCAGCATTAACGTTATTGTCCAAGCACAAAGTCACGGCAAGAAAACGCCTCTATACCACATTTCCACCATATTCATTCCCTGTTGTTCTCTATCATGAATTTTCAGTCACTAGAGCTTTCTTGTCTAAATTGCACTGGCTTACTAATGAACTTGACACACCAGCCAAGTAAAGTACAGCCTGTTCAAGCCGGGAGTCAATTACCCCATTAGACGTATTAGTGACTGCAAACTTACCTTGTCTTGCAGCTGGGTGTTATTTTCAGCTCATCCGTGGTTTAATGACCTTTTTATCATGCATTTTGTGGTCGCCTGCCTTTAGAACCTTCTGAGATCTACAATATAGCAGAACCTGCAATAGAGGAGCTGGAATTCCTGACATTGTCCTAAGAATAAGCGGTAGGGAGCAGAGCTCCTGCCGACGAGCCGTATGCTGCTAGCGCATGACTGTATTCAGTAAGAATGAGCCCTTGCCTTGGTGCAAAGTTGAATCCTGAATATGTAACTTCCTGATTTAGACCTCCTGTTGCTTTCATCTTTACAGTACCAGCGTTTTCAAAGGCAGCTAAATCATAATAGAAACTCAATATTTTAGATATGATTGTACAAATGGTTTCATCCCAAAGATTTAATTTCAAGCTGCATTGCTCATCTGTTCCATGCAACCCAGATCACAATATTACTCATTTACCCTGAAGAATTTTAAATGAGGACTTCAACCATCCGGGAGACTTTTGCATGTCACTTCTGAATTTGGGTGAATATTTATTCACTTTGCAAATCCTCCCTGTCCCTGAATGTGGATTTCACAGGGTAGATTTGGCCAAGAAGGAATTACAGTTCTGCACTTCAGAAATATGTGCTGAATGTTCAACCCATAGTTAACCCATATCTGAATCTCATGTTTGGCATCTATGTGTTTGTTTTGTAAGAGACCAAATTAAGTTTCATAAGTATTCTCCTGACAACTGAATGCTGACTGTGTAAAGTACACACTGAGTTCACAGAATATACTCTTTCTTTATTGAAGGAGGCAGGAATATATTCTTGCTGAACAACAGTGGGGTAGCAGGAAAGTTTAAATGACAACATTTGAGTCTCACCATTCCTAGAGCTATGCATAGTAAGCGAAAGGACTGTAAGTTTAACACACAGGGGTGACTAAAAATGAATTATGTGATGTCCGCCCACAGAATACTGCTATATAACATACACCACTGAGAAGGCTGGCTTGAGGAAAATGGCACTGTGTCCCTTTAAATGGGAAACTTCCCTCAAAAGAAGTTTTGCCTTTGGTTTCAATGGGAGCAGATTCAGGCCCTGTCATCTGAAATAAATGAGAGCAGGATTTCATCTGTCACATCTAGCAACAACCTTTGTTGTAGTATAAGGGGGAAAACTCTCCAATGGTGTCCCAAATCCCGATAGCCCCCAACTGCTAATGTTTGCACTTGCACATGTAGCCAGCCATCTGTTTAGCAGTTCCACATCCTAAGGAAGTCACTGAGTACCAAATGGCCTTTGCTGCAGCCAGCATCAATATGGGTCAGGGGAACATGGTACAATGGTGCACCCATTTCTGATGAAACTGTACCCTCTTGGACCAGTGGTTTTCAAACTTTTTTCTGGCGATCCAGTTAAAGAAAATTGTTGATGCCCGCGACCCAACGGAGCTGGGGATAAGGGTTTGGGGCATGGGCAGAGGGTTGGGGTGCGGGAGGGGGTCAGGGCTCTGGGCTGGGACTGGAGATGAGGGGTTTGGGGTGCAGGAAAGGGTTCCGGGTTTGGGGGGGTGCTCATGGCTGGGGCAGGGGATTGGGGCGCTGGGTTGGGACACAGGCTTACCTCAGACAGCTCTTGGTCAGTGGCTCAGCCAGGGTGCAGAGGCAGGCTTCCTGCCTGTCCTTGCACTGCGGGCCGCACTGCGCCCTGATAGCGGCTAGCAGCAGGTCTGGCTCCTAGGCGGAGGTGAGCAAGTGGCTCCGCGTGGCTCTCATCCCCTGGCACGGCCCCCTCTAGCTCCCATTGACCAGTGCTTGGGGCAGGGGCAGTGCACAGAGCTCAATATCCCCCCACCTAGGAGCCAGACCTGCTGGCCACTTCCAGGGCGCAGCGCAGTGTCAGAACAGGTAGGGACTAGCCTGCCTTAGCCAGGTAGCACCGCCGACAGGACTTTTAATGACTCGGTTGGTGGTGCTGACCAGAGCCACCGTGACCCAGTGCCTTACATTCCACAACCCAGTACTGGGTCATGACCTGCAATTTGAAAACCACCGTGTTAGACCCAATGTAGGAGAGGAGTGAATCCAATGTAAAACAAGGTTTGAAATTTGGTAGAAACTCACTGATTTCCATTCATCTAGAATCAGAGTTTCAAGCCAGAAGGGACCACCATATCTTCTAGACTGACCTCCTGTGCATCACAGGCCTCTAAATTCTACCCTGTTACCAGTTTTGAGCCCAATAACCTGGATTAAACAAAAGTATTACAGACCCCAAGACAGTAAACTATTGTGTGCCCCAGGCAGAGAAAAGGAGTGACTGAGGTGCGCCAGTGCCCGAGGCACCTGCAATGGCAGGGAATTGATTCGGTGAGATATACTCAGATGATCCTAGCAAACCATATGCACTCCATAAGGTTAAAAAGAAACAAGCACTCCAAATTTCCTGCCAATCTGACCTGGGTAAAAATTCCTTCCTGATCCTGGAAACACTGATCAATTCAACCCTGAGCATGTGAGCAAAACCCACCAGCCAAGCACCTGAGAAAGAGAATTCTTTGTACTGCATCAGAGTACTGGCCCACCAGTGCAGTGTCCCATCTCCAGCTGTTTCCATCTCTAATGCTTCAAAGGAAGGGCAAAAAAAATTAATCCTGAATACAACAAGAGGAAAAAGAATTCCTTCCTGACCCCTACAGGTGACTGGTGGAAGCCCTGAAGCATGAGATTTAGGAACAGAAGACATAGGACCAAAAGAGAATCCCTGGGCCACTGAACCCAACCTCACCCCCATCACAGTTTCTATTTCATAAATTTATCAAGCTCTATCTTGAAACTAATTAGGCTGTTTGCTGCAACAAATCCTACCGGGAGGCTCTTCAAGAATTTTTCAAACCAAATAATACTTCAGGGACACCACTTACCTCAGCTCTTCTCTGTGGAGGAGATGGCATAGTTGAGTCCAAAAAGTTTTAAGCTACAATTATAAATATCACTCAGGGACCGCTTTCATTACATACCAAGCAAATAACTTATTAGATCCCCACTTTCTTTTTAATCTCATGCAAACTCTGCAGTAAGTGAACTGACCTCTACGCCTTTTGTGGCAGCAAGACCAATACACAAGGAATCATCTCGCCACCCAACTTTTCCAAAATTCCAGCATGAAGGCCAAACAGGAGATAGTCGGGATCAAGTCAAAACTCTTCCATCATATTGGGGTGCTGCTTTTGACTTGGAGCCCTGCAAGTTATAAGGCTGTTTTCAGGGGAAAGATGTTGTGGAAAAACAAAAACTTCAGAGGGGCTGAATGTTCACAAGTCTAAGCTTGTTCTTGTCACTGTCCTTCCAGCAGGTAAAAATAAGAATGAGACAAACTACGTCTGTGTCATCTTTCTAAGTGAAAGGTTCTTGTTCAGTTTTTGGCACAATAAAAAAGTGACGTTGATTTCCAAGCAAAGCAAATGACCTTTATATGGGGAGTGACACTGTCTTAGCAGAATGCACACATCCCAGCCACAGAATAACCAATTTCCAGAGAGCTCACTGTCTGAAATAGTTCACTACAGGTAAAGCTTAGAAAATTAGCTACAAGTCTTTTGACACTTCTAGCCACAAAAAGTACTGAAAACCACACCTAAAATAGAGTTGCATAATACTGTCTTTTCTAGTTTTCTCCAAATATTGAACCCCTTCAGGAGTTTAGGCCAGAGGCTTCCCCAGGAACTTCTTGTAGAAGGATTGAAAGGAACCATTTTTCTCTTCCTTTCCCCTCTCCACAGGGGAAAGGCTTTGTAAGAACCGAGCGCTACTGGCTTCGGTCAGCTCTTCCCCTCCCGGGCTCCAGGGGTGCAGGGTCCAGAGGCATGGGGGCTGCCCGAAGCCGGTAGCGCTCGGGCAGCTCGGCGCTTACAGAGCCCAGGAGTTCAGGGAGCACTGCAGCCGCCGGAGCCCGGGAGGGGAAGTGCCCGGCCGGGGTCGCAGGGTCTGGAGGCATGGGGGCTGCCCGAAGCCCGAGCGCTACCAGCTTCACGGTTTGCCGGGCAGCCTCCAGACCCTGTGCCCCCGGCTGAGTGCTTCCCCTCCCGGGATCCAGCTGCGCTAGGGAAGCGCCGGCTGGGGGCGCAGGGTCTGGGGGCTGCCCGGCAAACCATGAAGCCAGTAGCACTTGGGCAGCCCTTTTCGTGTGGCTGGGAGGGAGGAGGAGGAATGCGGGGCGCTCAGGGGAGGGGGCGGAGTTAGGGGGGGACTTTGGGGAAGGGGTGGGAAAGGGGCGGAGTTGGGGTGGGGCCAGGGGTGGGAAAGGGGCGGGGCCAGGGCCCCATGGAGTGTCCTCTTTTTTTATTTTTTAAATATGGTAACCGTATTCAGGGCCCTCATATCAAAAACATCTATTCCTCATGATACGTGGCACCTGTGCTTCTCCAGGGATTCCATGACTTCCTCATTAGTCTCTAGGGTGGTCACATTATTTGTTAAAGTTCTTTGGCTAATTTCCAATCCACATGCTAGTGCTCAGATATAAATCAATTTCAATTAATTATTGCTTCCCTTCCAATCTGGATTTCTTGAGACACTCAATCTGGTAGGGGGAGATTTTCAAAGGCACAAATGACAGTTAGGTGACTAACTCCAAGTGAAAATCAGCCCTTTGAAAATCTCCTCTTTAGACTGTAAGATCCAGGGGGGCAGGAGCTGTTATTCACTGTCTATTTGTACAGTGCTTAGCATAATGGTGACCTGATCTAGGTGGCCTCCAAAGGATCCAGCAACAAAAATGTTAAAGTAATAACTGCAGGGAATACCTTGCTAAAGCCAAATGAATCACAACCCTTCCATTTGCAGAACGAGAAAGACTGAAATTTTTTAACAGATAGACTTGACATTTAAGTACTCAAATGTGGTTTGTTCATGGAGCTGCTAGGAAGCAACCTCCCACTTACCAATCCACCCCCTCCCCATGTGCTATCAATCCTTAACTACAAAAGGGGAAGATTATATGAGATAAAAGGGTCACACCGGAGTATTGACCTCAGTTAGTTTTCACACACAATACAAAGTCCTTGATTTTCTGTGTTTGCGTGTGTTCTAACTAGGGACAGAAGGAGGGTGAATTTGTGGATTCTGACCATGTCAAAAGCCTTCATTACACCCCACAGGAGCACCATCCCCGTCCCCAATAGCAAGAAAACTTAAATCAGAAACTATTTGTTTGCAATAAATAGAGCTCTTACCAGGTGTCTTCTCTTCTACAGCATGCAGTTCTGTTCACACCAAGCCCACTGCATGTTTCTCAGCAGAGCACTTCAGCAAGAGCGAGGAATGGTGCCATCCCACATAGCACACTGTGTGCAAACCACAGTTCAGTTGTGAAGTCCTGTATCTCTAGTTTCAGAGTAGCAGCCGTGTTAGTCTGTATCCGCAAATTCCTGTATCTCTAGTACATGATAATATAGAGGGTCAGAAAACTTCAAAGGGGAGACACTGCTCACCAGTAAAGCGCCTCTGATGTTTTCAAGTGGAACATTATTCTGGCAGAAAAAATAGTGTCTCAAAAATCTACACAATACCATGGGACCCTTTTGATTCTGATGAAACTTCATTGAAAAAAAATTGAAATGAAACATTTTGGTAAGTTCAAAACATGCCATTTTGACCTTTTGGGGGATGGAATGTTTCAATTTTTCATCAGTTACAATACCAAACCAAGAACAATATCAATTACAAATGCCCAGTTAAAATACCAGTTACCAGCAATGAGCAAACCAAGTATCGCTTACAGAATCTATTACCCATTCACATTTAGAATACAAATTACAATACCAAGCACTATTTTATATTATAGTATTGAATAACTGAAAAATGATTACACCCTAATTTTAAGCATAAAATAAAGCTGAAATTCAAACAATTTCAATTTTATTGAAATGAAATATTTCAATCAACCTGCAACAATTCTCCCTCCCTTCCCTCCCTGCCCCCCAGCAATTTTGTTTCCTGGGAATTTCAAAATTTTGACATTTGGTTCCAATTCAGAACAATTTTCTTGCTAATGTTGTAATTTCCCATGGACTGGATAGTCCAAGTTTCAACCAGTTGTACTCACCACAGAGAGCTGGGCTGTGTGTTTGTCATGACACAACAGCATGGTGTCTTTTGTACTTTCACACAGTTTTTATCCACGGATCTCAAAGTGCTTCACAAACTTGAATCCTCCCAGCAGCCCTGTGAGTTGGGTAAATATGACTACCCAGGGGCTGGCTTTATGTCTGATTTACACAGACTGCCAGCATAAACCAAGGTGCCATGGCAGCCAGTAGGTGGATGCCATTGCCTTGTGCTATGACAACTTCACCTGGGCCAGGGGGAGCAGTGTCATCCAAAAAGCAGGTCGGCTATCTAGGGTTTTGGGGGCATATGGTGAAGGCAGTCAGAGGAGGCCCTGATCTTTTTTGGGTAGCCTCTGCCAGCAGCATTGCTGCAGAGCTTCTGCTTTAATCTAAAGCTGCTAGCAGAACCCGCCGAGTAGAGACATTCCTATCCTCATCTGGAGGCAAATCCCCCACATGGTACAACCCAAGGCACACAATGAAGAACAAATGAGTTGCCCAAATTTATAAAGGGACAGAGGCAGGAACAGACCCCAGATCTCTTCTTCCCAGGCTGCTGCTCTGACCACTGGTTCCACCTCCCTCCTCTGGTAGAACTCTCCTAAAACCACATTGCTAGTTTGGTGTTTCTTGTGCTGCTGGCAGACCAGGTCAGACCAGGGCAACAGGCCAATTCACTTGTGTATTAGGATAGAGCAAAATGAGTGTAAATGTAAGAGAGTATTCAGGTGTTTAAACTTCACAAAAACTGGTGGAATGTTTCTTGTATTGTTTTCACTGATCTGTTTCTGTTACAATGCAATAGCAAACATTTACATTGTGTATATACCCCTTAACTATAACCCATCAAAGAAATCTTGTGAAATGCTAATGAAGGACGTTAACAGAAAATGCTAATTTCAAAGCAAGTGGTCATTATGTGGGATAATGGAAGTCAAAGCCTCTAAGTGCATTCCTCACTTACCATCATCGAAGGAAAAGCCCACATGGGAAGACACTATCAGCTTGTGTTCTATCAGAAGATGATATAAGAATGGATTCCAAGAAAGATGCTTCATCTCTGGACTGTTACAGGGATGTGCACCAGATGCAAAGCGGAGATGCCCAGAGACAATCTGGGTACCCTGAAAAAGATTTTTGGGAGCCTGGCAGTTTATTACATCACTGCCACCATTTTGAATTACAAACTGTCACTCACCTGTTCTTATACTTGACCTGCTTTATCCTCTCAATAACTTTCTTTTCCTTTTCTTAGTTCTATAATAAATTCTATAGTTAGTTTACTATAGAATTGGCTGCCAGCGTTGTCTTTGGTGTAAGATCTATGGTACCAACTGATTTAAGATAAGTGGCTGGTCTCCTGGGACTGGGAACAATCTGATGTGATTTTTGGTTTAAATAACCATTATCACAAAGTTCAGTTTGCCTGGTTGGCAAGGTAGGCTAGAGAGTCTAAAGGGACTGTCTGTGACTCTATGGTAAGACTGATATAGTGATCCAGACATTCACATTGCTTATTGACTTGATGAAATCTAATTACAGAACACATCACCAGCTTGGGGTATCTGCCCTGTTTCTTACAGTCTGCCCCAAGGTAGCCACTCTCAGTGGTGTCACTCCAGACAACAGGTTTCAGAGGGTTAGCCGTGTTAGTCTGTATCAGCAAAAAGAACAAGGAATCCTTGTGGCACCTTAGAGACTAATAAATTTATTTGAGCATAAGCTTTCGTGGGCTAAAGTCCACTTCATCAGATGCATGCAGTGGAAAATACAGTCGGAAGAGATATTATATACACACACACACACACACACACACACACAGAGAGAGAGAGAGAGAGAACATGAAAAAATTGGTGTTGCTATACCAACTCTAATGAGACTAATTGATTAAGGTGGACATTTCTATTGAGGGGGAGACGTTCAATTCATTCATCCAGCTCAGATTAGTGACAGGATGGTCTTGTGGTTAAGGCACTGGCTTAGGGTTTGGGAACTCTGAATTCAGCTCCTCACTCTTTCACAGACTCTCTGTGTGATCCTGGGAAAATCACTTACTCTCTCTGGGCCTCAAAGTAAGTGGGGACGGGAGAGAGGAGGGCATCACCCACTCCTTAGTAACAGCCTCTGGTTTCTCTAATGTACTGCTGGCAACGTCTCGTTTCCTCAGCAGTCTCTGTGTGTTTTGCCGGCAAACGATCACACTGCTACAGCAGCCCAGCCAGGGTGAGATGTAGGACCAGATCCTCTGCTGGCATAACTTCGTGTAGCGCCATGGAAGTCAATGTCAATTTACATCACTGGCCTGTAATCTGCAGCTTGACTATGATCAAGCGTAGCTCCCACCCTTGCAGCTCAAAAGGCCCTGCCTCACTGAAGTCCTCACCACCCTGGCATGACCTTTGGGAGAGGAAAGCCATATCAATGAATTAATTAATTAACCTCTTAGAGTTGATATGGCTACTTCCACCTTTTCATGTTCTCTATATGTACATATATCTCCTTACTATATGTTCCATTCTATGCATCTGATGAAATGGGCTGTAGCCCACGAAAGCTTATGCTCAAATAAATTTGTTAGTCTCTAAGGTGCCACAAGTACTCCTGTTCTTTTTGCGGATACAGACTAACAGGGCTGCTACTCTGAAATCAGGTGACAGAAGCCCTGGCCCTCCCCTTTTCTCACGTGAAGTGGCTCCTCTTAGCTGACAGATTACTCAGGTTTTATCATTGTAGCCCAGGTCAAAACAGTGCATACCCATCACTTGTACTTCAGCTATTTAGTGGGCTCTGCAGGTTGCTGCAGAGGTGAAAAGTTAAAGAAAATACCCAGGACCAGGGGAAGGTTGTGCACCCTCCTCCTTTGCTGCTTGGGTGGCAGCTTCCCTGTCTCCCACTGGCAACAGGCGTACTCTCTGGAGCAACACTGCTGAGCCACCACAGGAATGCTCCATAGTGAGCCAGTCCTTCATGGCCCCCATCCCCTCACCGACAGACAGGGGCTCTGCTAGCTTGATCACACTTCTTCTCTCTCACTTTGGGAGCCGTGAGAGCCGCCACTCTGTTAAATATATCTAGACGCTTCTGCATCTCTTTATTCAGCACTTGTGACCTTCACCACTTCCTCTCACTCAATAGGCTCCCTTCCCCCTCTCTGCCACATGTGTAGCAAAGACAGCTGTTTTTTTTGGTAGCAGATTACCAGATTGAACCAGGAGGCAGAGCTCTCATCACTCCAGCCACGGAGGAGAGGGAGTGCAGGTAGGGTGACCAGATGTCCCGATTTTATAGGGACAGTCCCAATTTTTGGGTCTTTTTCTGATATAGGCTCCTATTATCCCCCGCCCCCGTCCTGATTTTTCACATTTGCTGTCTGGTCACCATAAGTGCAGGGCTCCTTTCTGGTTTCAGCAGAGAAACTGCAGTTCCCTTACTGTAGCCCTTGGCCTGCCACTTGCAGATGCCCCTGAGGACAATGCTGTTTCTGTGCAGGTGCCCGTTTTTGGCAGGTTGCCTGGCTTCTGGCCAAAGCAAGACTGTATCGGAGATCTAAACAATAGCGTTAAACTGACCACTGCGCCTCCATCAATGGCCCAGACAAGGAAGGGTAATATTCTAGACCACTACAGAATCTGGCCGAGGTGCTCTACCTCCCTCCCCCCGCGAACTGCAGGCCAAATGGACTGATCACAACCTCTGCTTGCAAACCCCCCGCCCCCTCGCATTATGATTACACTCATCCATTCAGGGAACAGCAAGATACCATGGGATATTAGGTCACTAAGGCTGGTCCCCACTAACCCCCCACTTCGGACTAAGGTACGCAAATTCAGCTATGTGAATAACGTAGCTGAATTCGAAGTACCTTAGTCCGAACTTACCGCGGGTCCAGACGCGGCAGGGAGGCTCCCCCGTTGATGCCGCGTACTCCTCTCGCCAAGCTGGAGTACCGGCATCGACGGCGAGCGCTTCCGGGATCGATTTATCGCGTCTAAACCAGACGCGATAAATCGATCCCAGAACATCGATTGCCTGCCGCCGGACCCTCCGGTAAGTGTAGACGTACCCTAAGCTGACTAATCAGTAGTTACACAATGGCAATGAAAGCAGGGGGGGGGAAACAAAAACAAAAAAAAATGTTGCATGGAATAGCCAATGGGTTCAACTTTTCCATTAAAAGTTTCCAGGGGAAAATTTTGAAAAGTAGAAAATGATAAAAAATATTTTTCTGTCCAAAAACTCCACTTCTAAATAAAATTAGACTAAATTTGATGGGCTAAGTTCTCACAAACACACACACAGATGGGACTTAGGTAGAAACGTCTCCCATTAGACATGTCCTTGTGTAACAGATCAGATCACATTATGCCTTTGTAGTGAATAACACGTATGTATCCCTTTAGTTTGGCAGGCCTCTAGTGGGCATTTGTGTCTTCTATTGCATAAAACCCCAGAACCTTGCCCGAGCAGCGATGTCTATACGTAAGTAGGCCTATATATTTATATAGAGTTAGTAGATACGATTAGTTGGAACCCAGGTGTGTCCGTGTGGTTTCTTTATATTCTTAATGTTGACCAGAAAGCAAAAATAACAGCCTCTAGCAGTGGCTGTCCGCTCTCAACACTCCTTCCCTGCTCTGTTCCTTTTCAGTACGAAGAGATTTTTGTCTTGACCATTTCAATCCTGTCTTGTCAAGAATCTGTCTTCTGAGCACCAGTAGCATGTGTTTGGAAAGAACTTACTGTGCTGAGGGAAAGCTGGAACTCCATTTGCAGGCCTTCCATCCATGTTTAATCCCTGGTAATGGATAATTAAGAAGCACACTACTTGGCTTCAAAACATAGAATATACTTTATTGCCTGCTAGTTAATTAAAGTGAGGAGTAAACACCATAGCTGAAATAAGCATAAAGGGTCCAGGAGAAGGAAAGAATATTCAGTCACCAAACAAGGCATCAGGCAATAAACTGTACACAATATAAATTATCTGTTTCTCAAACAACTCAATCTTTATTTTGCTAGTGGCATTATAGGATTAGTTATCAGTAGTAAAATCTCTGGATTTCATTTTCTACACAGCATTAATAGTAAGAAATATATAAGGGACTCTGCAGAAAGCAATACAAAGGAGCTATATACACAGGCACCTTCTGTGGAGCAAGAACATAATCTCATCTAATAAGGGACGACTACCTACAAACAAAAGAACATGGTAGTACAATATTAGCTCAGAACTTTGTTCTGCAGCTGCCTTTCCATAAGGCAGGCAGGCCAACTTATGTATACATATATATTTTAATATAGATATATATTTATTATTTTAAAAATAATGTGAACTACCTGTAGTTCCTAGACTAATTTTAAAGAGGCAGTGTACCTTTCTGAAGCTTTATTTCAGGAAGTATATTAAAAATGGTATAGAAAAAGGCTAGCCGACCCTAGCTGGCATATAGACTTGAGTTATGTTCCCTTGAAAATTTTCTATGGCTATAGTTGCCATCAACATCGAGAACGATGCGTCTAGGCATTCGGATTGCTATTTATGTTGCCCTAATTGCTAACACCAAGTGTATGTGATTCTAGTGTTAGTAATTCTGTTGATTATAAATAGCAATAATGCGGCAATACATTGTCAAAGTCTGACAGCATGATAAAGAGCTAGCCTATATTTGCATGCAGAGTTTTGTTGTCTAATCTTAACATAAGTTGTTCAGTCAGAGTGCTGTACTCATGAAAAATATGTACTCCAACCCACTCCCAGAAAGGCTATTCTTTCTAGGGAAAATGTATTACTTGTCTTACCACGCAACTCAGCGGTCCTTCATGCAGGATAGCTCATATTTTTCAGATGATATCCTTTCTGTCCTCTACAGTTATAGTCTACTTTTCTTAGAGTAACTAAATATCAGAGAATGTGAGTAATTGAAATCCATCATTATATTTAAGGAATCACTGCTACATATCTTGGACCAGATCCTCAGCAGGTATATTGGCATCACTCCATTAAAAGTCAAGAAGTCAGTGGAGGGGTGCCAGTTTACATCACCTGAGGATCTGTCCTTTCTGCTGAAAATGTTCTTTAGTAATCCTCTTGGAGCCTGATCCTGTGAGCTGCTGTGTACTAATTTCAAAGGAGAGGAAGGCTGTCAGCAATTGGTAAGAGGTATAGTCAGCACCTTGCAGGACTGAGCCCTTATTTTGTGCCATTTGTCTCTAGTCCACTCTCAGTTGGGTTTCGGATGAGAAGTCTATGCAGATGCACACAGGGCCGGCTCCAGGCACCAGCTTGCCAAGCAGGTGCCTGGGGCGGCCACTCCGGAGAGGGGTGGCACATCCAGCTATTCGGCGGACGGTCCCTCACTCCCGTTCGGAGCAAAGGACCTCCTGCCGAATTGCCGCCGCAGATCGCGATCGCGGCTTTTTTTCCTCTTTTTTTTTTTTTTTTTTTTGTCTGCCTGGGGCGGCAAAAACCCTGGAGCCGGCCCTGGATACACAACATCAATCTGTGTGCATGTACAAGATGCAACTTTTCATATTGGGTTGTCTGTTAAAAACAGAGGGACAATGCCTCTTTCAAACGTAATGTTATCCAACTGCCAAAACGACCCCCAGCTTTTTGCTCGTGAAATACTAGTTCTTCCCCCCCCCCATAAATGTATGCCCCTTAATACGCTTTCTGTAGTTCACAGATTCATCCTCCAGAATCAACATTGTCATTTTGATACTTGATTGTTCTACTTTCTGTAAATCCAGTTCTTTACTGGGCTGGATATGGAAAGAGTTACAACAAAACAGATATTTTTTTCCAGTCCCTACAAGGCATGGGCCTTGATCTGGAATCTTAATCGAGGCAAGACTCCCACTGAAGATAAATGAGCTGTGGGAGGCCAAGGAATGTTGAGATTCATTTTTTACTTGTAACATTTGAGTCAGAAACTAGTTGGTGCAATAAATACTTTGTTTTGCTTCGTTTTGACACTTGGCCAGGTATTCACCATGGCTTACAAATGCTTAATTGTAATATACCTTCCAAGCTACAAACCTGAAAACTCATGTAGCTTAGCTCATATTTCAAGGCCACGAGAGGCCATTATGATCACCTTTTTTACCTCTTTCATGCCACAGGCCTTTGCATATAAATCATATACCCATGTGATATCTGAACAAAAACATACAGTTAGCCAAACATATGCCATATTTTGAGTATAATTCAAAGCATTGATCAATAACTGTGTGGTGACAGATACAATTTTCCACAACAATGTACTGATTTAACAAGTACTTTATAAGCTTTTTAGTTTTTATAATATGTTGATGGGTTAACTTTTTAATAAAAAAGTTTATTTGTTAATCTTAGAGTAACAAGACCTATTTGCAATACCACTGATAGAAAGTAATTAACTGAATAGACAGCTGATGCTGGGAATTTATAAACATACCTACAATAAAATTAAACTTATGGAAGGCAAACATTTATTTACTGAATTCAACATTAGTGTTTGACTCTATTTACAAGACAGTAAAGCCAGATAATTCCCCACTGCTTCCTGAGTTACTAGAAATAAGTTTCTCTTAGGGTACATCTACACTACAGGGGGGAGTCGATTTAAGATACGCAAATTCAGCCACGTGAATAGCGTAGCTGAATTCGACGTATCGCAGCCGACTTACCCCACTGTGAGGACGGCGGCAAAATCGACTTCTGCGGCTTTCTGTCGACGGCGCTTACTCCCACCTCCGCTGGTGGAGTAAGAGCGTCGATTCGGGGATCGATTGTCGCGTCCCGATGGGACGCGATAAATCGATCCCCGAGAGGTCGATTTCTACCCGCCGATTCAGGCGGGTAGTGTAGACCTAGCCTTAGTTTCATTCATATAGTTACACTGGGCAAAACGGATCAAGACCTGCACCAAAAAGGGCTGAGTTGTAAAAGCAATTCTTGGATGCTACAGCATGTTAAATTTAAACAGCTCTGGAAGAGCAGACAAAACACTGAAGCTGGAATGTCATCTGTACTGTGCATGATTGGGCTTGGGCTTTTTCTGTTTGTCTAGGGATATTCATTCTGATACGAGTTTAAGTTGTGCATATCTCAATTACTGGGTGAGCATGAGGGGAAAATTTAAAGATTTACTTCACATTCAGGTCTTACTTTACACCTCGCCCAGCTCAGATGGGTGTGTAATTTAAATAAAAGCAAACAGACTCCCGTTTTCGAATGAATGACTTCAATGAGAATGCTGTATCTGGAGAGTTGACAGGACTGGGCCCTACATGTTTCGCTGACTAGATTGGTAATTCCTGTTAAATTTGTAATTCACGCTAAAAGCATTTGTTGACACTTAGATGCGGATTTTAAATATCAGGAAGGTAGGAGAGGTATACCCAACAAGCTGTATGGGAAATACAGGCAAAATCTGGGATGAGAACACCTAAAATGCATACAAAATACAACAAATTAAAATCAGAGACAAACCTTTGATGTCTTTGGATATTGTCAGCAAAATGTGGGATTCTGAAAGCACATTCAAGACTGAACATGTAGTGAGCAAATCTGCAAAATGCAGGGCCAACAGAGACCCAAGTTGTCTTTTCTGACTCTGCTACATGATTCTTCAATCCTTTTTTGTTTATCCTTGGCATGGCTGCTGGCACAAGTGTATGAAACCAATGGGGGTAAGAGGGGCTGGGGACTTTTGTACTAGGGGGCAGTGTGTGAAACACCAGAGCGGAAAAAAAAATAGCATTCTTAAGACATAACTAAGGATTTCTGCTGGCATTAAAATAATGGGCTGCTGTATTTATTGCTTAATTTGCAACTAAAATAAAGTTTGATAAGCTTTCACCCCAGTCTTGTGGACTGAAAGTGAATCTGGGAGCCAGGAATTCCTAGCTCCCATCCTTTCCAGGTTCACTGAGCAGGTTTGAGCAAATCACTTCACCCCCTGCCTCAGTTTCCCCATCTGTAAAATGGGGATAACACCTATCTAACTCACAAGAGTATTGAAAGCATGAACTTGTGTAAAGTGTTAAAGTATCACCATTAACTTTTATTTAGCAAATCCATCTTTTAAAAAAAAAAGTTAAGTACTGAACCTAATCAACTAATCAACTTTAGAAATATTGGCCCTAATGTGATAATCATAGGTAGAGATCTTGATTATGAAGGGAATATTCAAAGGAGTTAAGGCTTTAAAAATTTCAGTAGCATCCGGGCCTATGACTCATATGTTCTTTTGAAACACCAAGCCTGTAACTTTTGGTCTAACAAATTGCGGCTGTAGGAGTCAGCCACTGTCCTGACCATACAGTTCTCATTGATGTCCATAAAAATTGCATTCAGGGAGCTTCCATATGGCAAAGCCAGGTTGCAAGGTGAAAGTAACCAGTTTCAGTAACATTTAGAGACATACTTTGCACTTGGTCTCTACTTGAACTCCCATTCATGACAAGGGGAGGTCTGCCTGGAGAATGAGGGTTGAATATGCCCCCTTTACACAGAAAATATATAACAGTATGCTAGATTAGCAAGATCTGTCTATGTTAATTACTACACCTACAGGAAAAGAGCACCTGAATCTTGATTAAGAATTGGTTCTATCTCAGATTAGAAATAACAAGGATTTTAAAATTCTACTGCGCTTATTTAGGGGGGTTTTTTTGTTTTGTTTTTTTTTGCATGAGAGAGAATATAGGTTAGTCTAGTTGTGTATCTCAAACTAACCACAAAAACAATGGTGTCACCTTAACTCTAGAGATAGATATGTGTGCTAGTTCCTGTACTATGGGACTCATGGTATTTTTCTAAATGACTTAAATGGAAGCAGGATCAGGTCCCATATGGGGACCTCTCTCTATAATTTATTGCAGATTGCATACAACATCTTGGTGCATCAATCAATGAAAAAAACAGTCATAAAACAGACTCGCGTACACAGGAAAACTGTTCCAGTAAAAGCACGAACAAATAGCCAGAATAAAAGCCTTAGAATAGTATGCAGTGTATATACAAAGAGTGCACCACCCAAGTGACTGAAATCTAGATCTACAAGGGATCACTGAACATTTTTGGTCTTTATCAGTGGTCACAAGCACTGTCAGGGTAGATGTATTTTTTCTTTATTTGGTTTGTGCCTCACAACCTGGCTTTAAAAATGAACTTCTCATAGCAAATCTGTAAAAAGGTTCTGAGTAAAAAACAAGCAGGTTTAGGATTACCACCAAAACTCGGTAAAAAAATAAAGAACTTTTAGATAAAAGCTACACCTTTAGAGGAAAGGTTGCTTGGAATCTCTCTGCTGATATGGCTAAGAATTGTCATAGACAGTCGGGCCCACCAAAGGGACATCTGAACAATGAGCGACAGGGTTATAAAAGGCACAAAAGGACAGTTACAAGCGCCCAACTGCCAGTGGAGCTGGGTGCAGAACTACCCCTTTGTGCCTTTGAAAATGTCACCCCAGATTTTTAATTCAACATTTAAAGAAGGAAACAAACGGAACATTTAAAGTTGCATTTATAAAAATGGTTACGATATTTATCTGGGGTTTGATCTTGCTGCTAGGTCCTGAAGTTAGCAGCTTGCTAATTTAGTAAAGTAGGGCATGCAAGACACTAGCTATTTCCTATACTGTTACAATATGGGATGCCTATTTAAAGATCTTGACCAGCTTCCTAATTCTCCATCTACCTTTGTATTCCATTAATCCAACAGCATATGTACACGGTTCCAGGATTCTGAGAAGAGTCTATTTAGATTTTCTTCACATATGAACACTTGCCAGCTACAAACCTGTTCAACATTTTTTTGGAGTAGAGCTTGCTGAAAAATGTAAAAAGAGTATTAAAAAAAAAAAGTTGTGATGACAATTTTTTAAATCCATCATTTTGCATTTCTGAAACATTTTGACCAATCTATTAGATGGCTGATAAACAGGAACAAAAAAAGTTTTCCAAAAAGTTATTGAAAATTCAAAAATTTTCAACCAGCTCTAGTTTGTAGTTGGCATAGTTTGATGTTTCAAGGAGGGCTGATTTTGTTATTTTTAAACTAACCATATAAAATCCCCCCACTATTCCCTAGCAGGCTTTTTAAACAACCCATAATCCTTTTTGAAAAAGATTTAAAACCACTCCACACAAGGGCCCCTAAGGTAGTATAATTAAGGTAAAAGAAAAATGTATTTTTGCTAGAAGCAGAATAAGATCTTCCCCCACTTTGTAATCAATTGCCCTGTTGAATGAATGAGGTGTGAATGAGGAAGGCGTGGAAGGCAGGCACCTCCAGACAGCTGCAACCCTTGGAGAGGGCAGGGCCGGCTCTAGGATTTTTGCTGCCCCAAGCAAAAAAATTTTTGGCCGCCCCCCCCCCCCCATTTTTTTTCGTGCCCCTCTGCCCCCGGCCCCGCCCCAACTCCACCCCTTCTGAACCCCTTCCTCAAATCCCCAGCCCCACCTCCTCCCCTGGCGTGCCGCATTCCCCCCCCCCCCCCCATTGCTTCCTGCAGGCCCCCCATGACCTTCTGCCGTAGCTCACCTCCGCTCCGCCTGCTCCCCCGGGTGCGCTGCCGCTCCGCTTCTCCCCCCTTCCTCTCAGGCAAGGGAGGGGGAAGAAGCGGAGCAGCGGTGTGTTCAGGAGAGCAGACAGAGCAGAAGTGAGCTAGGGTGGGGGGCGCAGGAAGTAACGGGGGGGTAGAGGAACCGCTCCCCACTCCAGCTCATCTCCGCTCCATCACCGCTGCCTCCCCCGAGCGCCCGCCACTCAGCTTCTCCTCCCTCCCTCCCTTGCTGCGTGAAATAGTGGTTTTGCGCGTGGCAAGCCTGGGAGGAAGGGGGAAGAAGCAGAGCGGTGGCGGCGTGCTCAGGGGAGCAGGCAGAGCGGAGGCGAGCTGGGGCGGCAGGGGCACTTTTTCCCCATGCCCTGGAGTCGGTGCCTATGATGGCTGGCGCCAGAATGCCGCCCCTAGAAATGTGCCGCCCCAAGCACCTGCTTGTTTTGCTGGTGCCTGGAGCTGGCCCTGGGAGAGGGGATGGGAGCTAGACCAGATCAGTAGAACAGGTCAGCCACTGATTCGCCGCTTGCCTCCTTAGCCCCCCTCCCCCGGCTCGCCTACTCACTCCCCGCCACTGCCCACCCACTCGCCTACTCAGCCCCCCTCCTTCACCTGCCGCTTGCCTACTCATCCCCCCACGGGCCGCACAGTGAGCCCCCTACTCAACCCCCGCGGGCCACACAGTGAGCCCAATCGGGCCGCATGCGGCCTGCAGGCCACATAATGTGCAGGCTTGATATAGAGGATTGCCTGTTGATCCACACGTAATAGGCAGTAAGGGAATCAACTTTTAAACCATGTCAATGTAATTCAATCTAAATACAAATTGGTCATTTTACTATAAAACCCCGGCAAGAAGTGCACCTGCTGTGCTTTTAACTAATTCTAATTATAAAAATCATCTTGCTACTTGAGCCCAATGTCCTTGCCCCTGGAATAAGATTTTTAAGGCTATTTAGACACGACAGTTTTCTATGCAAAGCTATTTGCACCCTATTCTGAGGCATAGTACTAAATTCTGTTACTCAGGTGTCAAACCAGAGTAACTCTTCAGGTCAACAGAGGAGAGAATTTGACTTGATCTGCCCTTGATAGGTATGTATACCATTAATGTTAAAGGGATATATTCATGTACAGAATATTTTCTCTGGTTTCTTTTTGCTATGCACAATAGAGACTACAGCATAACGTGAAACCTGTATAAGAGACCACGCTTTTTAGGTCAGCTCAAAATATTCCCAAGTGTATGGCATACAAATCTGCTCCACCTTTATTAGGTCAGCTTTGTTAACCCAATCAATTTCTGTTGGTCCCTTGAATAGATTTGCTTAAAACTGGTTAATTAGCAATTTAAGGATGACCTCTCTTTTCTCTTCTGTTTCTACAGCACCCAGCACACCACAAATAATAAATAAAGATAACCACTTAAAAAAATAAATCAACATATGGTAACAGTAACAGCCTAGTGGCATCTGAGATCTTCCAGTTATTACCTACATTTCTATTCCCTTAGAATAGAAAACAATGGGATTGGAGACCTCACCATCTGGTAACTTCTGGCATGTGTGGACTCTTTAACGATTACCACTTTTCTGCCCCCCAGTTTGCAGTGGCGCTGTCATACGTGTCAATGGGAGCTGTGCTCACAGTTCTAGGGCGACGTATAGCCCACTACTCTACCTCCCACTGTATATCCTGTGGGAACTTCACAATGTTCAGTTGTGGAAAACAGGGCAACACACAAGAAATTCCTGGCAATGTTACGCTATATTTGAAACACAAAGTATCATTAAAACACCAAGGAAATCTGTCTTAACAATCCTTGAACTGCCTAGGCAAGACCACTATGCGGAGTGTATCGATAACTTTGTACATTTGGTTTTAAATAAGGCTCTCTCTAACCCAGTCTCATTCCTAACATTAAGAAACGTAGGCCCAGGTGGTTGGCTGGAGTAAAGTGGCATAGCTTCACTGATTTGAATGCAGCTATACTCATTTACACCAGCTGAGGATCTGCCTCCTTGATCGATGTCATAAACATTTACCAAACAAAGGCAGTCTTAAAGCTATCAGGCGTTTGTGGGTTTCACATTTAACTAAGCATCCTCCATATTTAACACGGTATCTTATTTTGATTTATGCATGAAAAATCAAGTAGTCGACCCCACTTTAAAAAAAATATAAAAATTCTCATCATGGCAGAAACCGTACTCTACAGCATTAGAGTGAGTGAGGTTTAGGAGAACAATCATAGGCCAAAACTAAATGGTCAAACTGTCTACTTCTATCTATTCCTTTCCAAGGAAGATTATGCTGTCTACCAGCCCAGCGCAATATATTTTACAGAAGCCTGCTGTGCAGAGTTTGCATAAGCTGTAATTAAGTGCTTCACATAGTTAATGAAATATGTGAATGAATACATTTGTTAACTGCACTCTGGCCAGATGCTGAGTGCATATTTCATGGGGAAGCCTCACTGTAACTTGGAAACTGCACCACACCTCTTTCTGACATATAAATTATTGCCACGGGCACTAAAACAAACCACTGCAGCTGTTTTCCGACCACATACTAGCTTTAATTTCTCTCTTCTTTTAGAATCTGCTATGTCTAGCTCTTGAAATCAGAACCCCCAGGGGGAAAAATTGGCTACGATGGGGAATTTTCCCACTCTCTCACTTCTAATAAGAAACACTGTTATTCCAGGAAGCAACCTATTTTCTTGATCTAATATGTAATTTCTGATCCAATGTTAGTGTGAACATCTTTGCACTTATATGCTCCGGCAGCAGTTCTCAAAGTGTGGTCTATGGAGACCTGAAAGGTCTTGTAGTACTGACTTTTCTCATTTCCAGCTGTCATTACTGGCTCTCTTTTGTAAAGAGCCTGGTCATCTGTAGGAGCAGCTGCAAAAAAGAAGACAGCCTGGCTGCACTAAGAAAAAAAATGTTGCAGCGGTCACAGGAATGTTGCACTATCCTGAATGGGATTGTGACTAGGAGACTGGCAGAAGGGGTATTCAAGAGACACATCTCTTTATTAAGTAGTAATGAGCCTCACTGTGACAAAGCTTAATAACCCCTCTGCTGTGACAAATTTCATAAATTAGCATCCCTTCCTATTTCATGTTTACCCAAGGGAACATTTGGTGTTTGGTTGAGTCAACTCGAATTAGACTAGACAAAGCACTTCGAATGCAACTCAGGGGACAGTCTTTTATTGACAGAAGGCTGGACACCTAACACATTTTTCCGCCCTTTCTCCTTTCTGTGATGACAGAAATAATCTTTTGCAAACTCTGATTTTAAATCAGGGCAGATTACACCACAGGCACGTGCGGACAGGTCATTTTAAAATGCCACTTAAAAACCCGGGTAAACAGTTTTGAGGAACTGAAAATTGCACTGGCCTCAGGTCCAAAGTTTACCATACAGTGTTTAGTCCTGGGCTAGTGCCAAAGAACTTGCTGGGTTAGTGACAGTTCCAAGATACAATATGTTGTGAAACAGGGCTAAAAATAAATACTTTAAACCATTGGGAAGCTGGGAGTGCCAGCATTTCAGATAATTTAAACATTTGTTTCAAGTCCCTGAAGATCACATGCTTTATTGTTAAACATTTATAGTACAGTTGTAATACCTAAAGGCCTCAATTGGAATAGAAGTCCCACAGTAAACTTCTTGAGATTGTACAATCTGAGATACTAGACCTAAAACTTCAGATTAATTACCATCTTGTTTATTTTTAAACCAGTCAGTGGCAACATAATTTTAGCAGCCACTATCTTGATAACTCCTCAAGTCTAATGTTTTTCACCATATTAAGGCTTGGAATCCAAGTGTCAACTCATAACTCCAGCAGTCGGCTAGGCATTAGCAACTAAGCTCAAGTAGAAATTGAATGAAAAGGAAGAAACCTTTTGGTGGACCAGTACAAATGCTTTCAGTACTGTTGTTTCTTAACACAAGTGCTGGACTAGAGATCAGAAAAAGAAGTTTCTATCCCTGAGTGTCAGAAAAAAGAAACTGTTCATGATTATCAGCACTGGGATTCTCTTGAGGTTTGTTTTATCATATATTATTAACCAAGATAAATTCAAACAAACACTGTAATATTACCACAGAAATAATTGAATGGATGACAGAGAGGACAGTGTCAATTATTATTGGATATTACTGGGAGTTTAACAGAAAAATTTGCCATGTCAGGGTCACTAGGAAGTTATTTTGTGCTTAAACAATGGAGGAATGTCCTTCTTGCCTCACTTCAATACTTGAATACTTTCATGTGCACTCGAACCCTCTGTTCTTGCACACAAATAAGGACTGCAGACTGAGGTACCAATTTTGTTACATTCATTATATTTCAGACCAAATTCTATTCTCAAGTTCTCAAATGAAACCCACAAAAGGACCAGGAAACTTGAGCTGCTGTGGGGCCATCCCAGTTTGTGGAAAACAGGTTTTCTCCCTCAACCGGGCAGAGTATGGAGCCCTCCAAACCCATAGACATCCCAAGATCTACAGGGAAATCCAGCGAAGCACCTCCCCGTCACTTTAACCAGACCCTGCCAGAAACTGCCCTAAATTCCCACCCTTAAACCATGGAAGATGGTTTGGCACATGGAAGATGAATCAGGAAAGGTAATACTGACTACGTCAGCCTTGAATCTGCTGATTTTGAAAGGGAGGGATAATGCTGCTCAAATCCACCGAGCCTCAAAGAGGTTTCCATGGAATCTGAAGGAGGAGGATGCTACTGGAGCTAAAAAAACCCTCCACCGCACCAGAAATTCCCCCACATTTATGGGCTTGCTACGCTTTTCCAGCCTCATGAGATTTTTTGTTAGCGTGATCTGGCCAAGGATGCTTAGATGGTTGGCTGCTCTTTAGGGTGCAGCGAGGAATGGGATTTCAAAGCAGGAAGCCCTGTAGAACTGTCAGTTTAATTTTACCGCTTGCTAGTTCCTGCCAAGCTCGCTACAGCTCTACCACTAGACTATATCACTGTTATTAGTCATCAGCTAACTTACTAGTCATTCAGTTGTGTCATTTCACACACAGAAACCTCACCGATTTCCGTCTCAGATTTTGGGCTGAGGAGAGGCTGAGTCACACACGGTGCCTCCTTCCACACCAAGCAATATTTAGAGAGAAAGTCAGGGCTGCAAACCTACAGTCGAAAACAATTTCTTTGAAAATCCGAGGCCGATGGAAATTGGGAGATGTAGGTAGAATGTAATGTACTGGAGCAGAACACAAATGGAAGGACATAAGAAATAAATGAGCAAAAACCATCTGGTCAATTATGTATACCTATAGGGTAATTCTATAGGGAATATTTTAGAATCAGCACACTAGTTTCCTAATGAAGAGCAGACAAATTATTAAGCTATTTTAAGACATACAGTTAAAACTTTGTTTTTATAATGACTACTGACTAATGCAGGATGGGCAACATATTGACACAGAACATGGTCCTCTGTTAAACTTCACATTCAGCTTTTCAGACCAGATCCTCAGTTCTGACCTTGAGATGCCAGGCATAGCTCAGGAGACCATTCTGGCAACCGGTGATTGCCAGAGGATAGAGAAAACCTGACCACATCCTGTTTTATCTCCACCCAGGCACCTTGTACCAAAGGCTGGGAGTGGATTGCATAGGAGCCACTATGCTGACTCTATGCCTCTGAAGGATTCTCCAGCACAGGAGGAATCATGAAAAGCAGCCATGAAAGCAACACAACACAGCTTTAGCAGGACCAAGGATCTGGCCCTTTAAATTTTGGAATGCTTGAAGCTGAACATAAATATTTGAATGAACGTTGCTGTCTCTTACACTGCGGAAGATGCAGCACAGTTTTACTATCGTGCATGTCGTTATTCAGGTTTTCTTTGGTCTGAGAACGGAATTTGGTGTGAAATATAATGAAAGTAAATAAATTGTGCCTCAGTCTGCAGTCCTTGTTTGTATGCAAGGACAGAGTTCAAGTGCACATGAAATCTTTTTTACACTTTTATTGATCAAAGATCAACTGCATTCATATAATGTGCTGTGACTCAGGGAAATGTATCAAACGGATGTCAAAAAGAAACAACAACAAAAAATCCACCTGGTACACTAGATATTGTGACTAAGAAGCATAACCAATTATGCTAAGCTAGCAAAGGAACCCAATGGATTTAAAATGAATAACAGCTACAGTGGTGACTTAAAAGCATCAAAGGTTTGCATTCAAGCAACAAGTGTCAAGCTTAGTGTTAAGCTTAATATTCTAACTGAACTTGTTGAGTAGATTTTGGTTTTTGGGTCTCTTTTGACCAGTTTTTTCCCAAAGACTGAAAAAGGGACTGATTTGGTGAACTCCTATAAGTGAAAGAAATTACTGTCTAACTTTAAATAAGCTAGATTACTCAGCTAATTTAAAACTGGGATAGCTCCGCTGAAGTTAATGGGATTTACAACAGCTGAAGATCTGACATACCTGTCTAGTCCTAATGGAAAGCCGTTAACAAAGGACAATTAGCTTAAATACATCAGAGTAAGTCTCAAAATTCTATTGTAACTGTTTAAAAACTCAAATTCTGATAGATTCTGTGCCGGAAATGGTCCACACAAGAAGTTCACACTGAATGGATTGTAGACTTGATATCTTACAGGTTTTATTTTTGAGAAAAAACACAAAACAAAACTTTGCGGCAAATATATAATGTATCTCATTTTGTTACGAAGTGCTAGTATCCTAGAGGAATTGGTTATTCCATGATTTTTAGGCTGCTTATGGAATGCGCGCGTATATTTTTTGTATTCAAACTATGCTTTTTCCACTTGAAAAAAAATTTCTGTTTTGAAAGGATTAGTTGCATATTAAAGAAATGGACAAATGGTGGGAAAATGGGTCAACGGTGTAGAGTGACAAAGGGACGTGTCTCTCTCAACACTGACAACATAAATGTAATGCCATGTAGCTGGCAGACACAAGGCAAGTGAGAGCTGGATTTCAGAAGAGGTCTTATGCACTTGGAGCCAGTTTAAAATATCTTGCTAAGAAGTTGTTTTGTGGGTAAGAACAAAATGAAAGCAGACAAAAAAAAGACAGAATCTGAGTAATGAAGCAAAGAATCATGTTTTAGAGTTACTGTGTAATCGAAAAAGGATGGTGATTTAAAATTCCCTAGTGTGACAGACTTAGAATATTAGGTGGAAGATTTAGAGCTCTCCTGATAAGATCTACCCTTGGCATTTCTCTTTCATTATAACAAGCCCTTCCTTTTTTCCATGCTATCTCTTCATCCCTGTAACATTGCCTGCATCTGTTCAAATCCTGGCATGTCTTTGTAGGGAGCCTAGAGCTTTCAGACATAGGAGACGAAGGACAGTTCACATGTTCCGCTCCCTTGTGTAAATGAGGACAGAATAAGTATTAAAAAAAAGAGTGAGGGACTCTCTCCCACTGTTTTTGACTCTCTTATATGCAGTCAGTTCTGCTGTCATAGGTATAAAGGGCTTCCACTGGTTTCAATAGGCATGCATCTGCTGTGGCCAGGAGAGCACATGTGCATTCACAAAACCCCACCTTCAGCCACAGTTCCCTGAGTATTATCTTCTATATACTATCCAGAGAGGGCACAATCTTGCATTCCTTGCACACCAAAAACATCCCACTAAAGTCAATGGAAGTTTCAGGTCCATGAAGAGTGGAGGATTGGATCCTAACAATCTACATTTTCAAGCATATCGGGGGAGGGGAACTGTATGGCCTGAATACAATCCAAGTTCAAATGGGGCCCAGCCTGGTTGTGGAGGTGCTACCACAATATAAACCCTAAGCAATAATCCATCAGTATTACATTTTTAAATAAGGATCTATTTTTTAAAAATAAATCCCTGGCTGTCCTAGGACTACAGATAAAGTAAGGGCTTTGTTACGTAAAGATGATTTCAGTTAATTGTCTGTGGGCTGTAGATGAAATGTGCAACCAGGTGTGTAAGATGAAATCCAAGGAAGCAGAGATAGACGAAGGGCCTGTTTCTTCACTCTGCTACTCCAGTTTTACACTAGTGTATTTCTACTGAAATCAATGGTGCTTTGCCAGCATTAGCACACAGTAAGAGCCAGATCCAAAGACTGTTGAGATCTGTAGGGGTCATTCCACTCATTTCAATGGTGCTGGATTAGGGCAGGTTTTCTGTGTAACAACCATCAATATTTAAAACAACACCACTCCCAGCCAACATATTTTCGATTGACTACTGGAGTAGTTACATTGTTTGTTTTAAAGAAAACAGAAATTATAGTATGCAGTTTGGACAATCTAGTTCAGTTTGTTTCTGAATAACCTGTTTTTTTCAGGGGGCTAACAAGATTTTTCAGTTAAAAAAAAAACAATCTGAATTTTAGTAGAATTCATTCACTGCCAGACTAATAAATTACTCTATTAGTCACATTAAGGTAAACAAGCACAGGTGAAATATCAAAAAAGCTCAACTTTCTTAAAGTATTTATTTGCATCCATTAATTTAAAATGGGAAATTATTTACAAGTACATATTGGATAGCTAAAATAGAGTGAATATAAAGTAATCTATTTGAAAGGTTGTTTTCAAATATTTTATTCAGTTTCATGATCACAGTTAATGTACTTTAGCATGTTAGACACATGAATTAACATGTGCATTTTAAAAAATATCAAATTAGGTATAAGTTTTTGAAGAAAGGCATTTTATAAATGTGATTATTAACTTTAACGACACACATCTAAGAAGGCAAGAGCTCTATTAGACCACTGAATGGAAATAATTACTACAAAGCATGTTTACACCAAACTTTAGAGCAAATAAAGACAAATTATGGACCAGAAGTCAATGGAATTATGTGTAAGAATAAAGGTTGAAGGATCAGGCCCTATGAAAACAGACAATAGAAATTCAGTCATGTTTCAGTTCTTGATAGAATGAAAGACATGATGGCCAAAGCAAACTCTGTTTAGGGGTAGGATTTTTTAATGTGGCTAAGTGAGTAGCTCAATGGGGTTTGTATTCCTTACTCACTTTAGACACTTTGCAAAATCTCATCCTACCATTTGATATGCAAGGGAAAGATTGAAACCTATGAAAATAAAGTTCATAAGACAGTGTGAGAAACCTCAGGCTGTCTTACAGTTGAACTCCCGAGTGTAAAATACCTAGTTCATACAGAAAAAGTTGCAGGTCACTGCTCTGCATTACATACATTTCTTTGGTCACTTTCAAAGTTCCAGCCACTGGTGTGAAGATGATTTGGGAGGGGATGGGGAAGGGGGATTGTTTTACTTCTGTGAGTAAAAAGGATAGGCTTATTTTAGGAGGCATGTTTAGGCAAGTAATTTCTATTACAGATTGTGAGGTAACACATCTTTTTCCACTGAAGCATACGGAGAGTTTCTACCTGGTACTTGATAACACAATCAGAATCCAGTAATTGGCAAATAATTCTCTGGAAAATCTTAATGAATGTTAAAATGTTAGTATTTGTTTAAAGTCCAATGTGAATTAAGGCCCCAATTCACGGAAACAACCACAGTCACGACAGCACACAAACACATGCTTAACATTTAAGCATGCGCTGAAGAGTTTAGTAAGTTTGAGTTTACATACTTTGCAGAATTAGGGGATAAAATTGGCTCTCTCCCTTAATGAGCTGCAGACAAGTTTAAGTACAGTGTGTCCTCTCTACACTCTTCTTCAAAGATGTAAATTTAATTATTAGAAAATTTGCAAGACTAACTTGGTATTTAATTGAGAAGTGTAAACCTCACTGTGACTTTTTATTGGGGAATTGAGGGGAAGAGGCAAACTTCTCTGCCACCGCCTCAATGCATTAATTTACAGCTCTGTATGACCTGAAATGACTTCATGTTCTGACAGTTGTAGCTGACTCTTTCATACATGTACAAGGCAAAGAGAATCAATGCTGGAAATATTACAAAATGTGACAAAGGTATCTAGAAACTCTACAATCTAACAAGCACAGGAAAGATTGTCTAATGGATAAAACATGGTTTATGACATATGAGTTGCACAATTATGTTTTCAGATGAAATCATGATATAGTGAATGTAACCCACTAAGTATTAAAAGCAGCTTTTGGATTACTGCATTTCCTTTGGGAATATCTGAAGTTAATCACCTGATGAGCTCTACATTTTCTGTTGTCACAAAAACCATCTTATTGAACCAATAAGAGCTAAATGACAATGTCTGACAATCTATATGAATATGACACAAGTCAAAAGCATAATAGCTTTCACTGTATATCTTGTGTTACACTGTTCCCTCTGTATAAATATTGTTCTTGGAAATAAAACATACCATGATATAAAAATGGCATTGATGGCTGAACAGATTACATTCCATTTAAAATGAAAATGGAAAGCAAATGGAAGTCAACTAAAGTAGCCTTTTAGTAGAGGAAGCCCTATTAAAATTAGCATTCATCGGGGAGGTGCAGCCAACAATCACAATAGCATCATGCAAACCCAATGAATTATTTATCATCCTATTTTTTCTTTTACAGAATGTAAAGCCTTTTACCTCTCCTTTGTTGCCATAACTTCACTATGCTGAGAAGAGGCCTTCTTTTCTTTGACACCCTCTTAACTGTCTCACGTTTATGGCTTTAGAGCTTATTCCAGTATTTGTCCAGTAGCTAAATAGGCAGTTTAGAACTGGTTCACATTAATGCCTCATACTAAAAGATGTCCCCTTTATCATTAAAGATGTCATCCAGATTAATGTATGTCCTTATTCTGGGGCAAGTTACAACTCTCTTGGGTTTTGACATGGATGCAAAGTGGCAATACATAGAGTCAAAGACTGCACAGTGCCTACCAGTTTCATGCTACATAGACAGAGTGTCACTCAATTAAATAAGGGGGTAAAATGACAAAAAAAGAGTTGAAATTTAAATACTAGCTCATATGGTTCTGTCAATCCCTTGTCCCTGCACCCAGTGTTTATTTTCTATTTGAAAACTCATGCACTGACACTATAAACTGGGAATTGAAACTAACAAAAAATCCTTTGCTCATGACTTTGGGACACTGTATTAATATAAAAGAGCATTCAAGCATCTTAAATAAATATATTCGATGTCTGGAATTACAGCACATTCAAGGGATAAATACTGCCATAATTACAACAGCATGATTTAATCTCCATACCGTTTTTGATCAATTTTGGTCTAATCTGGACTATAAAACAACGTGGGGATCAGAACCTGCATCTCAAATGCTCTGCAGAACATTCTTCCCGTATTCATTTACAGTACTGAAACAATTAAAAAAACATTACAGTATTTTTCTCCCAGCTGCTTATGTCTGTAGCTTTAGCTACTATAATACACTTTGTATACCTCAAAACTACACATAAAATATCAAAGATCACCAAATAAATAAAAGCAAAAGAAAACTGGAACAGTACTGCATTTTACACTTGAGACAAGATTCCTCACTCCCAACAAGAATTCAGAGAGGACTGGGATAATTGCTTTTTGTTTTTTAAAAGAAAGATTTATACATAGGTTCAGATCCAGAAATTAAGTTTAAATGCAAAAATATCTACAGGTTTAGCTAAGTGAGAATGAGTTCAGTAATGAATGATACAACATAATTAGAATAAACAAAGCAGAAAAGCATCATATTTTGGTTTGCTTGAGATATACATAAGGTGCAACAATTTCTTCTCTAGAAGCATTTGTGGACATATGTCAATGGGTGAAAGTATTTGCTGAAGTACATACCACAGCAATCCGATTTTCCAGAATGAAAGCAACTGAAAATAATAAAAATTAAAAAACAAAAACAAACCCAATACAGTAAAATGTTGGTCTGAAATTTTCTTGTGCTAACAAATTTTGTTACCTGAAAATACTGCAACCCTTTCCAGTAGATTCAGGGAAAATTCTTGCTATTGAAATCAAGACATCACTCCGAGAACCAACAAAGGCAAATGCCTAATGAACTATAAAGCTTTGCAGGATTTCTGCTACTCTCAGTGCCTAACTGCTTAAAAATTAAGCATATCTACAAAAAGGTTTTTAAGTATCTGAAAACAGTCATATCCAGTAAATTGACCCAGCCCTAACCCCTCTCTAAGGAAAAGCAGATCAAGTAAGATATTGATTCACATAGAAAAAAGTAATTTTTTTTTCTTTTAAAAAAGGTACCATTAATATACAGAAATATCTTAAGGAACAATACTGAAATTTAAATTGAAGAATGATGGGGTGCTCTGGCAAAAATATATCTATTCTACTGGGTTCTAGAGAAATAAGTTAGTACCATTGTCAAGGTGAATGGCCTGCACCATACAATATTTGGATTTCAGCTAATTATAATTTATAAAGTGGTCCAAAACGTCAACAGCCACCTCACTGTGACCCAACAGTTTTAAATGTTGACAGTTTTTTTGTTTTGTTAAAATAATTTAGAAAAGGTTAATAAAAATTTTAATAAAAATATTGCCACATGCTACAATGGCATAATAAGGGGTTCTTTACCAGTCTCATTTCTACCTGAAGTTTAAAAAGCCTTTTAACTCTCTTATTACTATTAAAGTTTATTTCTTTTTTCTTCCCTTCCTCCAACATATCCTCCTCCAGCATCTTTGAGGGTGATATTTTACATGCATTTTAATCATATTTTCCAAGCTATCTGCTTTTTATCAATATGTCATCATTTGTTACAACGAGTGTATTATGTTTTATAGCATTTCCCAACATTTAAACTGAAGATCTGCACTTATCTACAGCAACAAAAGGCTAAAATCTAGCAACTATTAATAGAGTTACTTTCCATATGGCTATTACATCAAATTAGAATTACAAATCCCTCCCCACCCCAAAAAAACACATCAATTCAGTCAAGTATAAATAAGAATGCCTGATAGAACCATGTAAACTCTCATTATTTAAAGACTTAATTCAAGAGCTTCAAACTCAACCTAATACTATCAAAACTTCAGCCAGTATGAAGAAGACTAATAGAAAGTTATTGCTGGGGTCCAATCTGGTCAATCTTTGTGCTATGACGCAAAACGTAGGGAAACATCTTGTGCTATGAAAGAAGTACCCTGTTGAATTTGTAGCTTCAGATTAATTTCTAGTAATCATTTTGCATCTCTTGGTAGGAAACAACCACCTGGCTTATGCAATATTTTAAGTCAATATAGTGAAGATATAGTCCAAGTGATACACTTGGTGCTGGCTTTTGGGATGTATTTATGAGAGCAGAATACATAAAGAAAACAAAAGGACAGGAACTGGCAGGTGGATCTCTGCTTAATAGCCTAACTTTAGTCAAACATTATTCTTCAATCCTGGTTTTCTTGCATACAACTTACCACTTTACTAACACAAACTATAACTGGCTCTTTTTATACAATCTACAAAGCCAATTTAGATTGCGCATAGTAATTACAACAATTCCAGTGTCTGTCAAATGTAAAAGGTATGTATATCAGTGTGCATGTATACTGAAGTCATGTCTTCAAGGTTTTTAGAATAGTGAAGTAATACTAAGGTCACTTCTGAACAATGTATTTGTAGTACTTTTTTTTGTTTACATGAGCATTTCACCCAGTCATTTAGACCTCTATGCAGAATAAAGGAACCCTCCAATGCATGAAAGACCAGTCCATAATCTGCAGTATTGTTCTTTCCCATATGCCACTCTTTTTTCTAATGCAAATCATTCTGGTTATTCAATGCTAAATTAAAAAAAACAAACAAACAACAAAAATCAAACACAGCCTGTCAGAATTTTTGCCAGTAAACTCTACCACTGTGGTAGCAAATATAAAAGTGCAGAACATCTGGACCACATGGTTGAGCAAACACCGCTAACAATGGTACATCTGTCCATGCTGCCTTATGTTCTCCAGAACAGGTTTTTAAATTCATTCTACAATATAAATGTAGGCATAACCTATTATATAAACCATCTTAGAACTTAAATCTTCATGTACAAAAATGACTAAGAATATCTAATAACTAGTGCAGTGCGTCAGTGTTTTTTTTTTTTTTTGTATTTTTGTTTAGAATAACTAGGTATTATATGAAACTAGTTTCCATACCCTCTGGTTGATAGAAGAGATGCTGTGTGAGCTACTGTAAAGGCAGCCTTTTTCACACAAACCACCTATTTACTGTTTAAAAGCCTTCAATAGAAAGCAAGCTCCAGGATCATTCCATTTCTTTTCATTATTAGACAAATAACACCACCTTCCTAGATTCTGGGTTCCAATTGGAGGACTTGGCCCAAGTTGCTAACTTCTGGCTTCAAGTGAAATCTGGGCCACTCACAGCAAGAAGCACTTGTTTGCAGGTCTATATTTTCCATCATATGGACTGACTAGCTTCCCTTGGTAAAGACAAGGCTAGGATATTAGGTAAAGCACAATGTTTTACAATAAGGTGGAGCTTCACTGGTCGGCGCAGGAAATAAGCACCGGAGCCTGAGACATTTCTTTTGGCTGTCCGTCACGTGGGAGAGGCGCTGCCCTCTGACTTCTACAAAACAAAACAAAAACAGAAAAACATCCATAATTATATGCAAAATGGTAGATTTTTGAGACTAGAAAGGATGAAACGCGTGGATGAAGTCATTTAATTGTCTTATTCTACAGAACCATAAACATTTTCTATTTTGTGGCATGCTACAAGGAAATAGTCACGGAAAATGTCCTATGAAGCCAATGTGAAACAAATTTGAAGTCTTGATGGCATCCGAGTAGGCCACAGAAGCACAACAGAAAATACAGAGCTAAACAATAAATTACAAGCACACAGGGGCAGCCGTTTATATTGTGACACAGCTGGAGACCTGAGAAATAAAAGAATATTGCTTACGTGTGGAAGAGAACGTAAACACACAAGGAGGCACATGCTGAAAATAAACATCAGCTCTGGATTTGAGTTACAGCAATATGGTGAAATACTCCCCTCATCCCATTTACACTTACTGCATTTCAGGAAGCAGTAAACAGCGCATCCAATGACTTGCGAGTGGCAAAGTATTTTGGTTCCTCTAGAATCTGCTGCCAACTTTTCATGACCAACTCCACGTTGTTACTATATTTACGTTAGTTTGTACAGGATACCCCTGTACAGGACTTCGTAAAGACGAACTCCAAAAGAAGTCCATGTTCACCAGTATTATGTGCTGGCATTCAACATAAATCGTGGAAGCAGATGGACTTTGGAGATTTCATTTGCAGTTCATCTTTTAAATTTGCACAGACAGCCCATCTCTGCATTTTAACTACAAAAATAGTGATGACTTCTGAGGATAATGTAACACATCAAATATATATTAACAAAAGCTTTGGGCCCATGTGACCAAGTGCAACCCTGTATTCACACCCCACATACTTGTGTAATAATCTTTGCACAAAATATGCCCTGTGAGGTATAATTTGAAAACTAGTCATTCACTGGTCAGTACTATCATGGTGAAATGTATGTAGCAACATTATAGGTAGAGTTATGAGTTCCCCCATATGAGGTTGGTAGCACATGTTCAAACCCACATAGCCCTGATTAGGCAGCAGGTCTATCTTACACAAAGGAGCATGTGTTTACCTAAAGTGACTATAAGTAGTAAACAGGGTCCTTGAGACAGCAAGAGGGAGATGAGGCAAATCTACATGTCAGCATACACAGGAGAGAAGAAAAAAGCATGGGTGCACCTTCACCCCCAGACTCCTGTCGCCTTCTTTACTGTTTGGATAAGCTTTGCTTTGAGAGGAAACCCTCAGAAGAATCCACTTCAAAGGGGGACTGGACTATAAAAATGAGGTGCAAAAACACACCAGGGAATCTCACTCTCTCTCTCATTCACCTAAGATGACAAAGGATACTCCTGGGGGAATTCTGTGCCACTGCGTGCGCTAGGGTAACCAGATGTCCCGATTTTATAGGGACAGTCCCGATTTTTGGGTCTTTTCCTTATATAGGCTCCTATTAACACCCTCCCCCCACCCCCATCCCGATTTTTTAGTCTTGCTGCCTGGTCACCCTAGCGTACACACATAATTCAAGTGCTGTGCATAATTTCCCAGCCCCCACAGAAAATAACTTCTACCCAGAAAGTTGTTGCAGTTCTGCCTTTTTCCCCACAAGAGGGCGCTGTGGCGCTAGAACAGAGCAGCCGCTCCCAGATAGCCCCAGCTACCACAGGAAAGAGAAAGGCTGCAGTGCCTTCTTCACAGCACCTCTCAGTCCAGGTCAGGAGACACGGGATATGGGGAGACGGACAGCATGAGCACATGGGGGGGGCACAAACAGGGGTTCATCAGGGCTAGTGGAGGAGGACAGACAAGGGCAGGGGCTGAATGGGAGTGGAGGCACAGGGCCACGGGGGGAATGGAGTGCAGGGCCTCATGGGGGAAGTGAGGTGACTGAGTGGGTGCACAGAGACATGGGGACAGGGGCGGGGTGCAGGGACACATGGGGGAAGGGGGCCGCTATGCGGTGGCATAGAGACACAAGAACAGGGGGAGGAGGTGCAGGGACACATGGGGGTGCAGGACACATAGGGATGGGCAGATGTGCCTGACTGAATTAGAGGGGCTAGAGGTCAGCCAGGGTCTGCATGGGGGAAGCTCCCTAAGAATCCCTCCTCCTGTCCCCTCCCCCAAAACCCTGTTCCATACTTTTCCACCCATATCCAACAACCCTCACACCCAAGCTCCTTCCCAGCAATTACTTCCCTCTCCCTCAGCTCCTCTCTTACCTGACTCCCCCAACCCTTTGCACGGCTTCTGAGGGGTGCGGAAAATACGTTTCAGTAGTGTAGTTTAAATTAATTATTACTCAGAGTTCTGTATTAATATGTCTAGTAAGGAACCTGTCCAAAAATAAAAAATCCCAAATCTTTTTTTGTTGTCTGTATTGTTACAGACATACTTCCTGACAGGTATTTTTAAATAAATTGCCAAAATAATTGAAACTGGTGTGATTATATTGTGTTATTTTGACAAATAAAATACACAGAATTTTTCAAATTTTAAAATATTGTGTGCAGAATTTTTAATATTTTGGTGCACAATTCCCTCCGGAGTAAAAGGAACCATCCTGATGGACTTTGGGAGGGGTTCTGACCAGAGAATTTCGTCAGCTCTGTTGCAGGGAACATGTGGTAAGGATTTTACCTTGAACCAAGTCTAACCTGTTAAGTTTTAGTTACTAGAAAGCATTTTATCTTTATTTCTCGTCATCATTTCTGACTTTAACACCTTATACCTGTACTCACTTCTGATATCTCTCTTTATCATTAAATAAATTTGTTTCATTCTTTAATCAAAACTAATCCAGTGTTGTGTTTAAACTGAATTATCTGGTAACGCCAGTAAAAGTAGCAAACTGTTATACATTGACCCCCTCGCAGGGGCCATGGACCTGTACTATCTGAACTGTCCAGGAGAGGACTGGATAGTGCACAACACACATTTTTGGGGAAAAAAACTGGAACTGGGAGTGTGTTAAGGCCATCCTGCAAGCGATAACCAAGGCTGGTGGAAGCCAAAGTGTTGACTGGAGGGTGGCTGGCAGGCTGTAGCTATACACAGACACTCAGGGAGTGACCTGCATGCTGTTTGAGAGGCCCAGGTTGGGAGCTATACCAGCAAAGCATTGGGAGGAACCCCAGGTTGCAGGGCAGGTGGTGACACAGACCATCACTGGTCTGGATTGCACCCCAGACTGTGACAGCCTCATTCTCCTTTTAAGTTACTTTACACCACTCTGGGAGTGTTAAGGTGCCTTAAAGTGGGTGTAGGTGCAGATGTGTTTTGCGCCCATTCTAAGGCACCTTAACACTGCCAGCATAAAGGAGAATTGGGTCCTTTGTATTTAGTAATGATATATGCTAGGTAAAGGAAGGTTACTGATCTTATAACAACTGGAGTTCTTCAATATGTGAGGTCCCTCTGAGAATTCTCTGTGGGTGCGCAGTGTGACTCCTATTTGCACTTCCTGATATGACTGTCCCTTGAGGAGCCAGATGTCTAAATAGGAGAATACATGATAGCATTAATGGCATAGATGTGCTGCCACTACAGACTTGACCTTTGTAAAAACCCGCGGGGCTGCTGAAAGGACAAAGTGGAGCACCTTCTATTGGAAACGGTCTCATCCCACCATAGAACGCAGGTATCTCCGGTGCACTGGGTGGATAGCGTGTCTTAAATCAAAAACTGCAAACTAGTCACCTTCATTCAGAGAGGGAATTATGATAGCCAGGGTAATCAGCCTGCATCCTGAGTGGTGGATGAAGACATTCAACTGCCTGAGGTCCAGGATGGGTCCACCCCTCCTCCTTTCTGGGCATTGGGAAGTATTTGGAATAAAAGCCCTTCCCCTTGCATTGAGAAGCTACTGGCTCTATAGCTGGTAGGTGGATTAGGGAGTCTACCTCCTGCCTGAGAAGCCTCTCATGAGAAGAATCCTTGCAGAGGAACGGTGAGGGAAGTTTTGGAAAAGGGGTAGACAGGAACTCAATTGTGTTGAGGTGTTGTCTAAGACCCATTTGTCCGTAGTTAAGTGCTGCCACATTGGAAGAAAACAGGCCAGGCGGCCACCAAAGGGGGTGGGGAAGACAGGTTGTGCGAGGACTGGTTGATGGCTCTTGATCGTCCCTCCAAATGATGGCTTGGTAGACAGCTGTGTCTGGAGAAGGAACAGTGGTGCAGTGTGTCTTGCACACTATACCATCTGGCACTTTCTCAGTGGCTCATAGGACTCCTGGGGATAGAGCAGCTGTGGGCTTGGCTGGTATCTATACTGTGGCAGCTTAGAATATTTTCTGTGATGTGCTGGGGTGTATATTCCAAAGGAATGCAGGGTGGCACCCGAGTCTTTAAGTGAGTGAAGTGATTCATCAGTTCTTTCAGTGAAAAGGTTGTTGCCTTTGAAGGGAATATCTACCACCACCCGTACATCCTTTGGGAAACCCAATGCCTGCAAGCAAGAAGCCCCTCTAGCAACCACTAAGATCGCCATGGAGTGAGAAGCTACGTCTGCTGCAATCAGTGAAGCCTGAATGGATTACCTGGCCTCTAGTCTTCCTTCATCTAGAATAGCTGGAATTGGGGCCTACATTCCTGGGGTAATTTACTGATGAACTCCGAGAGATTGTTACAGTTAATAACGTCATATTTCGATGTGGGTTCCTGGCAGTTTGCAACATGGAAGAGTAGAGTGGCTGGAGAAAAGCTCTTTCTGCCAAAGAGATCTAGTCTCTTGTCATCCTTGCCCGTACCATAGTGAAATGTATTTCACTCCATGACCACTTGGACAAGCACGGAGTTTTGGGTTTGGTTGCGAGAACAAATATTCTGTGCCCACACAGGGAACAAAATACTTCTTTTCAACCTTCTTCGGGGTAGGAGCACAAGTGGCTGGTGTAACGTCTTGATGATATTTTTCAAGATTTACAGGTTGGTTCAGAAACGAGAGCTAAAGCTGGAAGCTTCTTCGCCTTCATTTATCCTTTTGATTGAGTTTTTCTCTCGAGACCTTTGCTCGAAAAATCAAATGCTTTAATTATATCTTTGCAAGTCAAGGACTTGGACATTGTTACAGCTTCTTGACTGATGTACGCCATCTTAAATGTCTGAACCAGATTACAGAGGCTGATATTGATTCCCAAGTTAAGGCACCAGTATTATTGGGAAATAAGATGTTTGATTATTTGCAAGTCACCTACTCTGAGGAATATGACCCTGAGCAAGAGTACAAAATGAGTCACTGTCCAAGCCAGACCCCTGCTTGGTTTCGAGATCCTACTAATGCATTCCCGAAACAGAAATATTTGAAGAGATCTACGGATTTGAAGTGGAGAAAGTGCTCGCAGTTATGGCGCAGGAGATAGATCTAGCTTATAAGGAGATGAAACAAAAGATCCTTCCAGTTATCACGTGCCTGAAAGACCTCAACACAACAAAATGAGAAAACTTCACTTAAGCATTTCCTTTTTGCAAAGTGCAATCTTAACAGCTGGTGATGGAACGGACTCAGTCCAAGCACACGTTGAGAAGAATTTCTGAACAAATTTAGTTTGCATGAACTAATCAGACATTCATCTGGGCTCAAAAAAGGACTTTAAAATTTGTGGGCTGCCTTAATTAGCAAAGACAATCACTGTAACTTCTACAATAGGAGAACAAATCTTTAGCTGGATGAAACTGGTTAAAAAGGTGCCGAGATCTACCTCGAGTGGACTATTTGTTCTTTCTTGCTTGTGAAACGGACATAGTTGACTCCCTGCACATGGAGAAAAATAACAGAAAAGTGGAGTGCAATTAAATCACGGAAAATTTCCCTTGATTTAAAAACATTTAAAGTAATTATTACTTGCCTGTTTTGTTGCTTCATCATAGGCTGCAGGATTTCTGGTTTAGTTAGCCTGCAACCCTGACACTATTCAGTTACATTGTGGGAACAGTTTGGTAAATTTTTTAGACTTCACCCTCCCTCCCCCACCCCCAATTTGAGATCCTAATTGGTACCCCTTGTGTGCCAAATGTCATTCCAAAATTACCTCATTAATAGGGAGTGCCACTTTGGAGGGAGCCATTGACTACAGAACATTTAGGAGCTTGTGTGTGGGATCCTGAATCTCTTTCAATGGGATCTAAAGGGTTTTAGCAATCCTCTGGAGAAGTTCTTGTTACTGCCTGTAAGCATCTGGAGGGGTTAGGAACGGGTCATCCCTTCATCCAGAGATGATGATGCTGCCATCAGCAGATCCAGTGGAGCTGGCTGCTCCAATTCCTCTGGAGAGTGTTCTGCTGGTCGTGATTTCTGTTGAGAGCAGAGCCCCGTCTGGTCAAAGTCTGGGAGTCAATAGTAAGTGTCCCAAGCACTCCAGTATGGCCAATGGGCAGGATCACAGGGGTAGGGGCAGACCCCTTGGGGGGTATCATTGATTGCTGTCATCAGGTATGGGTCCATCAGATGCAAGGGTCTCCAGAATGCTTTAGAAACCCTATCTGGGCTGATGCTCAGCATGGGGACTTGTCGGAACTGGAGGTATTGGCTCCTGCTCTTCCTCAGAGTACGAGGTGTCTGACTCAAATGGCAGAGGCATCAATACCATGTGTCTTATGGCAGCTCTCCAAGGCATATTCTGGTGAGTACGGAGCATCCCCAGCTCTGCTCATGGTCAGGACTGGTGAGTAATGGGTGGGGAGTGTAGTGACGTGTCTCACTCGCACCAGGTCCAACAGGATCAATGACTCCTGGTCCGTGTAAATTGTTACATCCTTGAGAAGGGTGTACACCAAGGTATGGCCGGAGGAAAACTGGCCAGAATCGTTGGTATGGGATCTGTCAATGCAGCCTGAGGTATGGTGTCATGAGGTACTGCTGGAGGCAGATGGCGAGTGCTCTTGACTGACTGTCTATATACACTTTCGTGGCTGGTTTTGGGCCACTGGAAGCTCATGGTACTGTCAGTGCTGTCCCGTGTTCCCCATGAGCTCCAGGCACACCCACTCCAGGGCATGGAGTCTCACTTAGTCACGAGCAAAGGGGAGATGCCACCCTCTTCCTCAAGGACTTATGGGAAAATTCTGACTTCTTATGTGGGTGTTTCTCTCTACCCTCATTATGGAGTACTCTTAGAGGAGTTGTTGGGCCTACTTGAAGATGCTGGAGGGGCACTGGTGGGAGGTTCTGGTCGATGCGGCGGAGAGCAAGAGAATCCCAGATCAGACAAAAGCCTAATGGAGAGCTCCATCAGATGCCTGAACTCCTGGGACTGCCTGCTAGGAGGGGAAAAGGATTGGCAGATGTCACATTCTGATGGCAGTAAAGGTAGCTCTCATGCAGGTCACTTACTGTAAGACCCAGTAGGCAAGGCAAGGCTTGAAGCATCAGACCTGGGGCTTAAGCACTCCAAACATTGGGGGAATAGGGGAACCCCCTGATCCCTGTTAAGTAACTACAACTTATAAATTGACTAACTATCAGAGAAAAATGATAATAAAAACTGTTTACAATATGTACAGGTTAAAGCCCAAGCAAGTTCGAAGGCTATGGACATAGGAAAGTCTCGTCTCAGACTGTGAGCGGTAGAAAGGAACTGACGAGTCAGTCGGTCTGTGCCAGCTCTTATGCCTACAGTTTGCAGCATGAGGAGGCACAGATATGGAATTTGGATACTGCTATGAAGAATTTCTGGTCCTGAGTGTTCAGAGTACATGCACACCCACAGTGAATACCCATAAGAACCAGCACTCAAAAAAGATCTCAAGCTAGAGCCGATCAGAAGTGTTCAGATGAAAACACTCTGGCATTTTCCAACCAGCTAAAATTAGAGAAGAGGACTTGTTTTCCATAGCCTCTGGGGCTCTGTAAAATGAGTTAGTAACTAAATATAGGCAACCAAACAAAACATGTTAAACATGGTAACCTTCCTGTGATGTTCTTCCTACAACTCCCAGGTATCCACAAAGTACTTTACATACAAAGAAAAGGGCGGCGGCAGATACTCGCAGGACAGCATGGGGTATAAATCAGGGCAGAATCTGGCACAGCAAATCCAAGTCTGTATTTTGTCTTCAATTCTCCAGATTTGTAAGAGGTATTTGCTTAGTTTCTGTTAGAAACGAGATCCCAGGCATTGGTTCCACATATGATTGGAAACTGAACAGCGATTTGTCCAACTACTACTACATCTACATGTCTGTTATTCAGACATAGGCGGGGTGAAAGTGAGCCGGTACAGGCCGATATGGCGTACCGGTAAGAAGCCGTTACCACCCCGTATGCAGCCCACAAGCACCATGGCAGTGCTTTATCGTCCCTGTCCCTTTTGTCTCCCCTGTTGGCAGCCCTTTTAAATTTTTGCCCCGGGCCCTTTTAAATCACCGCCGGAGCCCCGAGCGGCAGGGGCCAGGCAGCACAGATGGGCTGGCTGGGGGATGCTGACCCCCCAGCGCCCCCCTTCCACCCAAGGCTTGGCTCCCGTACTGGTAAGTTTATTATTACTTTCACCCCTGACCATAGGTAATGTGTTACTTGGCATTGCTATTAGGGGAGAATAAATTGTGAACAAAATAAGAAAAAAAATGCCAACAAGTTGAAGTAGCCCAACATCATTTCAGAATAGGCACTGAAACAGTGAAAAAGGTGGGCAAGGAACTCTTGGACAAATTAAGGGAATGAATAAGACTGAACCAACTTGACCTCCTTTTCTCCAGTGTAAATCGAGGCATTACCCTGGAATCAGAGAAGTTTAATTTACACCACTGTAACTGAGAATAGAATTTGATTCAGCATCTCTCCTGGTCTCTCTTTGGTCTTTCATATTGCTATACATGCAAGGAAGCAGAAGTTGTTTCACACCTTTGCTTTTGTTATTAATAGGGTTGTTTTCTGCAGGACTGCGTGGAGAGACCAAGGATATCACTGTGTGAAAACTTTTCTTATGAGAAATGTCTTTTTAAAAGAAAATGACTTCTGCAGAAGATAGTTGATTGCAAAAAGACTTATCTGATTTTTGTTCTGTGCATGTGTGATTTTCCAAATCTCCTTGCAATAGTCAAATACACATAGCTGAATATTAAAACCAATTTTATTAACAAGGGGACTATTGGCCTGGCCCATGAGGTTGTCCATACTGTTTATAAAGGTCAGCAGCTGGCAAGACTGTCAACGTCCTGACATGATTTCTTTGAGCAGATTTCTCATAGGAGTTCCTTGAGCACAGCTGGGAGCGTGTCCCTCAGCCCCATTATGGATAGGGCCCTACCAAATTCACAGCCATGAAAAATGGGTCATGGTCCATGAAATCTGGTGTCCCCTCATGTGCTTTTACCCTATACTATACAGATTTCACGGGGGAGACCAGCATTTCTCAAATTGGGTGTCCTGCCCAAAAGGGAGTTGCAGGGGCGTCACAAGATTATTTTAGGGGTGTCACAGTATTGCCACCCTTACTTCTGGGCTGCCTTCAGAGCTGGGTGGTTGAAGAGCAGCAGCTGTTGGCCACGTGCCCAGCTCTGAAGGCAGCAGCCTGCCAGCAGCAGCACAAAAGTAAGCATGGCAATGCCATACCATGCCCCCTTTACTTCTGTGCTGCTGCCTTCAGAGCTAGGTGGCCGGAGCGTGGCGGCTGTTGACAAACGGCCCAGCTCTGCAGTCACTGCTCTCCAGCTGCCCAGCTCTGAAGGCAGCGCTGCCGCCAGCAGCAGTGCAGAAGTAGGGGTAGCAGTACCGCAACCTCCTCCTTCCCCACAATAACCTTGCAAACCCCCCCCCCCCCCCCAACAACTCCTTTTTGGGTCAGGACCCCTACAATTACAACACGGTGAAATTTCAGATTTAAATAGCTGAAATCATGAAATTTATAATTTTTAAAATCCTATGACAGGGAAATTGACCAAAATGGTCAGTGAATTTAGTAGGGCCCTAATTATGGAGAAAGCACTAATTAGGGCCCAGAATTCCCCACTTGCCTTCAACAGCTGGGAAGGATAGGAGGTCCACCTCCTAGACAGTAACCAGTGGCACTAAGAGAACCACAATGTGCCTGTGGCCTTTGACTGAGAGGAGACACTTCTGGCAGAAATCTAAGGCTAAACCTGACCAGCTACAGCTAATTTGTTCTTTTGACTCCCGTGCTGCCGCTGTGTGGGAAGTGAAGGAAGGTCTGTTTGCCTTCACCACATCTTCAACCAAATCTCACAGGGCAGAACTGTTGTACGTGATGCAAAGCCTGGTTAATCTGAGCTGCTCTTCTCCGTGACAGCACAGAATGTTTGTATGTCTTGCAGACAAAAGCACTTGGATGTCCTCAGCACTGTCTGCTTCTGCCTTGCATTGCACAGTTGTGAGGGCACAAATGCCAAGCCTTCCCTGCTCCCATCTCAGCAAGCCAGCGTTGCTCGCTGTGGTTCTCTTGGTGTATTATTAAAAGGCAATATCACTGGTAACTAAGCCAGTGAGCATTTCACCCTTCTAAAACAGGACAGTGCTATAAACTAAGCAGTCAAAAGAGAAGCAGTGGTGGAAAAAAAATGACAAAACCAATTGTCTCAGGTGTTAAATCTTTCACATGCATTCTGGGTAAGAGGGCCGTAATGCAGAACCCTATCAGACAACGCAGGAATGCAGCATACACTGACCTGTGTACATTTTCCATTGCTGCTACTTCTGCTAGAGCAGCTAGGCTAAAGAATGCAGACACAGCTGGCATGCCTGGCGTAATACTATGAGCGTCCTCTGCTTCTGTGCTTCTTGAGCATTCGTCGTTGCAATCGGTCTCCGCACTTGATGTTTTTTGGAGACTACTCTGTGGTAGCTCCTTTGGTTTTTCCTCTATAACAAAAGAAAGAAAGTAAAACTTGCAGGCAGCGGGGCAACAAAGTCAGCTACAGCTGTGTACTGAACAGTGCTTAGTATAAAGATGTTAACATGCATTTTTCCATCATTAATTGAGACTATCATCTGTAATCCAAATTTACTACTGGGGCTCTCTGCCTCCCTCTAATGGCTGGATGACATAGAAGTTTATGCTATGCACTGTGATCTAACACATTTGGATTTTTTTGCTCAGCCAGTGGAAGCTAATGCTTTTAAAAAATCCAAAGATCCCGAGTTCAATCCCCACTGCTGATGACCTACCTATGGACATCACATTACCCGTCTTTATATACACTACAGGGCCCAATTTCACATCCATTAAAACTGCACCCGCTATGCAGGCACAGTACCTTCGCTTTGCTGGATCGATAGCATGTTATCTTAAGAGAGGTAAACTATGTTCCAGCACTCTCTCTGTGTGCCTCTCCCACTCCTCATACAGAAGTTTAGAGACAGATTTTTTTTGACATCTAAAATTTTTATCCAACAGTAAATTGCCTATTTGGAGCTTATTGAGTCCCTAGATGGTATGACCCAATTGGTACCTGTTTTTATAGAATTATTTTTCCAGTACAGGCTTATGACCTCTTCCCTACTAGGGATATGTTTCCCTACTAGTTTACTTATACCTCAGGACCACTCTCAATAATCTAGATTTATCATAAATTTAGACTCTCGTCTCCTTACCCTGAGCCCCTCCTGCTGGTGACACTCGGCCATCTGCTGTCCGAACAAGATGTGTGATCTTAGTTTTCCTCGCTTTCCTCTTTTGGCTACCAACCAAGGGTTCATGCAGCAGTGCTGGCTCTGGAGTATTTGGGACAGATACAGAAGTTTTATTCTTCCGTGCAGGCTCACTGGGGTTTTTGTCTTCTGCAAGTATGGCTGAAATGGGACAAGTCAGTTACAATTACAAGTCAAACGTAAAACACTAGAATTGCTAACTATACGCACATTCATATCTGTCTGCACATGACACTTACAATACTCACTAATGGGACTGCATGAAATTTGCAGGGCTCGAGTCATGGAAGTGTTTGTGAGCTGCACCTTGTGTTTTGGATTTGCAAGGAATAGCATTGGACCAATTCTTGCAGGTTTCTCTGAGGTTCAAGTTTCTATTGTTTTAAAAAGATCTAGCGAGTACAAACTGTGACAGACTGACAATATCCTGCAACATCCTGGACACACCTTGTGGAATTAAGAGAAACTTTATTGAATTAAGGCTAATACCTTTGGGGTCTATTATATTAAAACATAATAGTGCATGTTATTGGGGAACTGTATGCAACTCCTCTAGGAGGGGGACCCTAATGTAATTCCTCTGATTTTCGGTCCTTTGAAGCCATCCCTTGAAGAGGTTCGCATATACTAGTTTAAAATGATGCATCCGAAGAAGTGAGGTTTTAACTCACAAAAGCTTATGCCCAAATAAATCTGTTAGTCTTTAAGGTGCCACCAGACTCCTTGTTGTTTTTGTAGATACAGACTAACACGGCTACCCCCTGATAGTTTAAAATGGATTCTCCAGAGGCCAAGAGACAGAAAAAGGATTTTTGGATAAATAGCCTGGTTTTAAACAGGCTCAGGGCCTTCTTCCTGATCCAGAAAATGGCCAGGCCATTAGAGTAGGGTTGGAAAGACTGGGCTTACGGAGGACCCATTAAACTGTGAGCTGAAATTGTAATGAACTTGACACCAGAAGGAAATTCTTTGGGTGGGGTTCTGAAGGACTGCTCCTGCCAGAGCCTATGTTAGTGTTGGGGGTTAACTCTGGTAAGCTTATTGGCATGCATGTAGGTCCCTTTTATTGTTCTCTGTAGCGCTTTTAGCTTAAGAATTAAACAGGCTTGCATAAGAAGTGCTGTCTGGCACTTTATAAGAGAAAGTTACTTATCTTAAAATAACTGTTCTTCAAGACATGTGGTTCCCTACCTGTATTCCACTGCAGGTATGTAAGTGTGCCATGCTTGGAGCTGGAGATTTTGAAAGCAGCATCCATTGGCCCGCATCTGCACCCTGGCTCACCTTGTGTCTCAAATGCAGGGGATAAAGGGTGAGGTGGACTGACCACCCCTCCAGTTCCTTCTCTATGGTGAATCAGAGAAGATCTAAAGCATAGGGGAAGGAGAGGAGGGGTAGTGGAATACAGAGAGGGATCACGCATCTCGTAGAACCTCCAGTTACTATAAGGCAAGTAACCTTCTCTTCTTTGAGTGCTGGTCCCTATGCGAATTCCACTTTGGGCGATCGACAAGCAGTACTCAGAGAGGAGGAGCATGTGAGGTTGTAGACAGCAGAGTCGAACGAAGGACTGCCATTCCAAAAAATGCTGAGGAGTCCTGTACCAATGCATGGTGTCTTGCAAATGTGTGGATGGTGCTCCTCATAGATTCCTTGCAGATATCACGTAAAGGCACCTCTTGAAGAGATTCCATAGATGTTGCTTGCTCTTACCGCAAGAGAAGGAGGAAAGATTAGACAGCTGATAGCCGAGCAAAATAAAGCCAAAGATTCCTTTTGCAATTCTTTGAGAGGATATAGCCTGACGCCTGACCCCTGACCCTAAACTATGGCGACAAATAGTTTAGGAGACCTTCTGATTGTTTTTGTTCTCTGCAGGTAAAAGGCCTCTGAACATTGAGGGGGTGGAACCTCCTTTCTACTGGGGATGTGCATAGTTTTGGGAAGTAAGTGAATTGAGAGTGTAAACATAATGAAACTTTGTCCTTATGGAATATAGTATACGGAGGATTTGGTATTAGTGTTCCAAGCTCACCAACCCCCTTGGCTGAGGTGATAGCTACCAGGAATGAGACTTTCCTGGATGGGAGAGACATGGAGCAAGAAGCTAATGGTTCAAAAGGAGACTTTGTGAGTACTGAGAGAACAAAGTTAGAGTCCCATTGAGCATAGGCTTTTTTATAGGCAGAATGGTTCTGATTAGGCCTTTCTAGAATCTGCTACTCAGTGAGGTGCGTAAAGATCAAGTAGCCCTATGAAGGTGGATGGTATGCACGGATTGCTGCCAAGTGGACCCATACGGTGCTGATAGACAAACCTATCATCATTAAGGAAAGAATATAGTCCAGAAGGAAAAGAATATCTGCAGCCTCTGGGGGTATAAGTCTTCGATGCACCCAGACAAAAAAATGCTTCCACTAGGCTAGGTAACATTTTCTAGTGGAATCCTTGGAAAAGATATTCTGTACAGCTTGAGAACATGATCACTCTGAAGATGACATCCAGCCAAAAGCCAGGCTCTGAGATGAAGTGGACGTGGGTTGGTATGCTTGATCTTGTCATTCTCCAGGTTAGGAGATTGGGAAGAATGACTGGTGCCTGAAACAACATACATAGGAAGTTCAGGAACCAAAACTGTCTAGGCCAGTTTGGGGCAATGAGAATGACTTGTGCCCTGTCCAGCCAAATCTTGTGTAAAACCTGAGGCAGGGTGGTAGTGAAGGGAAGGCATAGTTCAGATGATCTGACCATGAAAAGAGTAGAGTAGGATGAGAAAACAGAAATTCTACCCCTCTGGCTGAGAGACAGTACGATTTCTCGGACCCCTTCGGGGGTAGGGGCCAGGCTGCTCTATCTGGCTCCAGGATGGCTCTGTTAATAAGGAGCGCTATTTGACTGGAGCGGGAAGACTGAAGGATGCCCAGGAGCTTGTGCCCCTCAAGAGGAATCTGCAGCTCTCCTGCAATTCTGCAAAGGACTTCCTGGAATTGATTATAGTTATCGGGGGGTGGAAGGGATGGAGACATTGGAGTTACTGCCTCATCTGGAGACTAAAATGGCAATCTCATCAGTTCTGGTGCAACTGCTGGATCCAGCACATTTTCCTCATCCGAAGTGGGATCTGGGGGCAGCGCCGGCTGTTCTTTCATGGGGAGGGAAGAAGCGACTCCCTAGCAGATTGGGCTGACTCTGTGGGATGGTACTGGTTCCATAGCCCCCAGTATGGCCAATAGGATGGATTGAATGAGGGTTGTAGAGGTCCCCATGGCATGAGGTACCGACGGCTCTGAGGCAGGTGATGAGGTGGATGTTGGGCACAAGCTGGTCCAGCTCTTCTGACCAGGAAGGTGCGTCTTGGAGGAGGGAATAACGGTTCATCAGGCACTTCAGAATCTCCCGATGAGGAGAAAGCCATTCTGGTTCCAATGGCGGAACTGATGGTGCCACTGGAGGGAAATCATAGCCTAAAGATGGAATGGGAGACAGACTCCTCCCATTCCCATTCTCTAGCTGGAGTAATAATCTCTCTCAAGGGGAAGGGACTTGATAGATGGGGAGACTCTGGGTCTGGGAGAGCGAAGAAGTCCTCAGGAGGAGCATAGGTCTTGGCTTTTCCTGGAGTGAGAGGGGTCCTGTCCACCCAAACCACCAGAGCCACTGTAGAAACAGTCAGTGCCACAGCTGTTGAAGACAAAGATGGTATCATGGGTAACCAATGCTCTTGGTGAATGGTCTTCGCCAGTGTCAGGGGATCCTGGCGTTTGTGTTTGCGGGTACCGGAGGCACTGGTACCACTGAATCAGATCTGGTGCCAATGGAGTCCTAGACTTGTGGGCTTTCTTGTCATGCCTCTGAAACCTAGGCTATACTAAGTTCTCTTGGGCTGAATTTATAGACTTGCTCGGTTTAGGCGGGGCTGGATCCTACATCTTCAAAGTGGATTTGGAGGAAGACAGTCTCTTGCTTATGAGAATGCTCCCTGCTCTCCAGATAAGACCCCACAGAGGGAACTGTGAGGGCAGACTCTCTCGCTCCTGAGTCGGACCTCCTGGCAGGAGGCGCATTCCTTGCTGAGTTAGGCTGATGTATGGGGGTAGGGGGGGAAGAGGGTGTACCCAGGCCTGGGTCTGATTGCGGCCTCATGGGCTTTTCCAGTAGGTGCTTTCTAAAGCTAAGTTCTTGTCCTTCCTGGGTACGGCTGGGGAATGAGTGGGAGATTCTGCATCTCTCCACGATGTAGGCTTCTTTGATGCAGGACAAGCTGACTAAGAAGGCGTGCAGGTAGGAAGCACTAATTTTGAAGCCTGGAGTCCTGGGCAAAATTCCAGTATCCAGGGATCCAGTGGGATGGGGGCGGGGTGGGGGGGGGAAGACAGAAGGGGGCTTCTCCAGGTCTGGGAGACTTACTACTCATAAAAAACTAAAACTAGCAGATTAAAAATACCTATTTACAGATCTCTAAATATATTCACAGATAACGGAGAAAGCTGAAGCTTTGGAAACTGGAGGTTCTGACCCGGACCACACGGCGGTGAGAAGGAACCGGAGAAGTGGTTGGGTCATTTGTCTCCTCGGTCAGAGGCACGAGGTGAGCCAGGGAATGTGTGTGGACCAACAGACACTGCTTTCAAAATTCTCTGGTTCCAGGCACATGGCGCGCGCATGTGTACCCACCCTGGAATACACAGTGACCAGCACTCGCAGAACAATTACTCTGGTATTAGTCTCTGCCTAAGCAGACCTGCTTACTCTCTCTTCAGAGTCTCTTACTGTATATTCAGGGCTGGGACTGTGCCGCCTGAAATGCCCTGGTCAGAAGGGAGTGAGAGATGCATTTCCACTCAAGAGAGGCGACGGCCAGGGCAACTTGAAGCCTAGGGGGCCTTTGCTAGACTATAGAGGGGGAGTACAGATGCTGTTGCCCTGAACTGTGACACAAACAGTGGGTGAAATCCTGGCACCACGGATATCAATGAAAATAGGATTTAACCCAGTATGTAAAAGACCCTAGACTAGGAGTGGCTAAGTGGTCACCAATGTACTCACCCCCACTCCCCCAAACTCCTTTGTTTGGCAAAGTATGGAAACTGCTTGCTGTATGAGGACTACTTTGTGAGTTGTAGTCTGCTATAGAAGTAATACAACATTTGCAAATTTGACACCATCAGATCAGGATTAAACAAAGACTGTGAATGGCTATCCAACTACAGAAGCAGTTTCTCCTCCCTTGGTGTTCACACCTCAACTGCTAGCAGAGCACCTCACCCTCCCTGATTGAACTAACCTTGTTATCTCCATACTGATTTATACCTGCCTCTGGAGATTTCCATTACTTGCATCTGAAGAAGTGAGGTTTTTATCCACGAAAGCTTATGCTCCCAATACTTCTGTTATTCTTAAAGGTGCCACAGGACCCTCTGTTGCTTTTTACAGACTCAGACTAACACGGCTACCCCTCTGATACTAACATAATACTTAGCACTCAGAGTGCTTTTTATCTTCAGAGTGAGTTACAAGCATTAACAAATCACCTCTGTGACTGGCTAAGGATAATCCCCACTTTACAGATAGGGAAACTGGAGGCAAAGATAAGTTAAATGACTTGCATAAAGTGAGAGTAAGGGAGTCAAAGCCACAATTAAAACGCTGGAGTTCCCGACTCACATTCTCAATCCACTCTCCCCACTTACCCTTTGCTGTCTACCCCAATAGATAATATTGTTGCCTTTTAAAAATAGTAAATACACAAGTAAGGCAATGGTTAAAAGGAAGAAAAAAAACAAGACAGATTAAAAGGTGAACACTTAAAAGAGAAATCAGACAAGGAATAAAATGCCGTGATAGAAATAGTGTATACCTGAATACAGACTATGTTACGACGGCTACAGCAGCACAGTTATAGTACTGCAGCTGTGCCTCCGTAAGAGTTGTAATATAGACACTTTCTACATAGACAGAAGGGGATTTTCCATCTATGTACTTAAGCCACCTCTCTGAGAGGTGGTAGCTAGATTGACGTCAGAATTCTTCCGTTGACCTAGCTACGTCTACAGTGGGGGTTAACTATATCACATAGGACACAATATTTTTCACTACCCTGAGCAATGTAACTAGGTCAATCTAGCTACAACCAGTTTTTGTCTTTAAGTGGGAGATATCTTTATTTTTCTTTTATTAGTTAAGGGTGTGTAAACTGTATGCATGTGTGCATTAGCACTTCTCAAGTCCTCGGGGGAAATGCCAAGAAATAATCTCCAGATTTAGTTCACCGTAAAATATGGTCTCCTAAAAATAATTCGGTCTGCATGCATGCTTCTAGATTGGTAAAAGCATATAGAGGCTCTCAGCTAACACTTCTGCTTATTAGATGCTGTTAGCCTCCATGCATCAGAAGTGTGGTGTTAAACTCTGGGCAGGAGATGGGGGAGGAGCAGGAAGCAGACCAACCACTACATGCAACAGTGAAATCTAGTGAATCTAGTAAATTTAGATTTAGTGAAATCTAAAGAGGAAGTTCCACCTGAGTCTGAAGACTCTACTTAAAAGAGTAACAATAATTTGGCTTTAATACTCAGATCAGGGGTTCTCGAACTTCATTGCACCGCCACCTCCTTCTGACAATAAAAATTACTACACGACCCCAGGAGGGGGGAATCGAAGCCTGAGCCCACCCGAGCCCCACTGCCCCAGGCGGGAGGAGGAGAGGGCCAAAGCTGAAGCCCAACGGCTTCAGTCCCAGGCAGGGGGCCTGTAACCTGAGTCCCAACACACAGGGCTTAAACCCTCAGGCTTTGACTTTGGGTGGTGGGGCTCAGGCTTTGGCCCCAGGCCTCAGCCAGTTTAAGCCAGCCTTGGTGACCCCATTAAAATGTTTGAGAACTGCTGACTTAGATATTCAACCAGATAAACAGATTACACTGCCATGGGCAAAATCATAACCAGGGTTTATAACTGACTCCAAAGGCTTGAGAGCCCAAGCTGAAAGATCCACACAGCTATTTTTAATGCGCTAGCTCACGCTCCACTAACACAAGTTTGTCCACTTGGGCTGGGAGGCTGGCTCCCAGGTGCAGTGTAGACATACCCTGAATGGACAGCCTCCTCTTGAGATGTCCTATTTTGTGCTTTATAAGGACTGATTATGTGTTAATCTGACGATTTAGTTGGAATTCAAAAGTGTAGCTAACACTTGGATTTGGTGACTTGATCTTAATTTGACCTTATTTTGACAATTGTATTGTTTAATCCTTAGTTTAGAGGAGTTTGTCGTGGTTTAATCTGAACATTATGTTTTCTTGATTTTATTTTTGATTGTTAGCTTGAATAAAAGTATAAAAATATACCGAGTCATATTGCTTTCAAACAATTTGGATCAGAACCACTAAGGATCCATGTAGGATGGGCTCCTCTTGAAAGTAACCCTTCAGTTCTCACAATACAAAATAATAAAAAATCCAAGAACTAAAAAAGTAAAAACCCAGAAAGGAGAAATAGGCAATGGTTATAACAGAGGAAGAACTAGAAAGAGGTTAAAAACCATAAGAAAATAGGCAAAGGTGAAGGTTAAACAAAAGAGAGTAAAACATACTTAGGTCTGGGCTTAAGAAACTGTGCAAAGTTTAGGCACAGGGCTAAGTACACGATTCTCTCCCCATACAGTTCAATCCAAATCTGAACAGGTAAACATCAAGTGATCCATCCCGTCGCCCATTCCCAGCTTCTGGCAAACAGAGGCTAGGGATACCATCCCTGCCCAGCCTGGCTAATAGTCATTGATGGACTATCCTCCATGAACTTATCTAGCTCTTTTTTGAACCCTGTGATAGTCTTGGCCTTCACAACATCCTCTTGCAAAGAGTTCCACAGCTTGACTGTGTGTTATGTGAAGAAATACTTACTTTTGTTTGTTTTAAACCTGCTGCCTATTAATTTCATTGGTTAACCCCTACTACTTGTGTTATGAGAAGAAGTAAATAACACTTCCTTATTTACTTTCTCCACACCAGTCATGATTTTATAGACCTCTATCATATCCCCCCTTAGTCGTCTCTTTTCTAAGCTGAAAAGTCTTATTAAATCTCCTCATATGGAAGCTGTTCCATAACACTAATCATTTTTGTTGCCATTTTCTGTACCTTTCCCAATTCCAATATATCTTTTTTGAGATGGGGCGACCACATCTGCACGCTGTATTCAAGATGTAGTTGTACCATGGATTTATATAGTAGAATTATGATATTTTCTCTTATTATCGATCCCTTTTCAAATGATTCCCAACATTCTGTTCGCTTTTTTGACTGCTGCTGCACATTGAGTGGATGTTTTCAGAGAACTATCCACAATGACTCCAAGATCTCTTTCTTGAGAGGTAACAGCTCTCATTTTTAATTTAGACCCCATCATTTTATATGTATAGTTGGGATTATGTTTTCCAATGTGCATTACTTTGCATTTATCAACATTGATTTTCATCTGCCATTTTGTTGCCCAGCTCTACCCCCTTTACAGTGCAGTGGTTGGGAGTAATCCCTACCTTCCCCACAAGTACTCTCCTTACAGCTCACCTCTGCCACTGTGCCTACAAAGCACAGCTGGCTGATAGTGGCTGGGAAGGTGATGAGGTATTATCCTCCCCTTCTCACTTCCAATTACTTAGTACCACTGTTTTATTGGAATTAAAAAAGAAATCTTTCACACCCAAAGAAGAAATAGCTTGTATTAGCAATACTGTGTACAACATGACTATGATGAGACAAAATCCAAATAAGTGCCCAGTGCAAAGAGAGTCCATACATCCCACAATCCCACAGCTGCAGAATTCGCCATGGAATTTATCCTTGCTGAAGAATTGTGCTCCAGGATTCACACTTGCATCCCCCTCCCCAAGCAGAATCTCCCCCTGGCCATGTGGGTTATAGAGCAGGGAGTGGGAGGGGGAGAGGAGGAGCAAGAGGTTCTCTGGGAGTGGGGCACAAAGAAACTGGGGTCCTGCAGGACCTACTGCCATAATATCAGGAACAGGATAAAAATAGAATGGGTATTTTGTATATTTATATATGATATATAATAATAATAAAAAAAAAAAGAAAGGCCTTCCGTGTTGCAAAAAACACGAACGCCCCGGCCAGCAGCCACCACTCTCTGGCCACCCAGCTCTGAAGGCAGTGCCGCTGCCAGCACTGCCACAGTTACTTCTGCGCTGCTGCTGGCGGTGGTGCTGCCTTCAGAGTTGAGCGGCCGGGGAGATCATGTTGTCTGCAGCACAGGAGGACTATTTTTTAAACCCCATTCCCGTCTCACTATACCCACTTCAATTGCTTGTGCATTGTTTGTTGAATTTTTATCCTGCTCCCACTATTACGGCAATGGGATCGCAGTTCTGCTACGGGGTAGAGCCCTTCCAAAAAACAAACCGTTTCAGATTACAGGTAATGAAAGGGGAGGCATGACAAATTCCATGAATGACCGGGGGGGGGGGGGGGGGGGAAGTAATGACCGGGGGGGGGGGGGGGGGGGAGGAAAGGGCGACTGGAAATGCAGGAACCTTCCAACTTCTGAACACTACAGTGAAAACTAGTATGTTCTCTGACTTTCACTGTCCTGTGTGGATTGGTTGTTTGTGCCAACCCTTCTGCACCCTCTCTGGAGTCTCTTCTCATCAGCTTCATTCTGTTCCTCTTATTCCTTTTCCTTCCGTTTGCTTTCCAGTTAGCTGATCCCCTTCTAAGTAACCAACCCTTCACCCCAAAATAAAATAAAAGGAATCAACAGTACATTTGCTGCCCTTCCATTGTTCACTCTGCTTGTGTTCTACTTCCCCCCCACCTTGTATCCATCCTATTTACACAATGCTGTCTCACTGTTTCCTTGTACTCCCCTGTCTCTATCTATATGCTTTTTTCTTGTCTTTTATTTAGACAGTCTTTTTATTCTGTGTTTGTACAGCACCTAGCACAACGGGGTTCCGGTCTATGACTGGTGCTCCCAGGAGCTACTGCACGACAACAAAACAACATCTATTACACAAACATCCACACTTTTCTAGCTCTCATGGTTGCCAAGAAAACATTGAAAACATGAACGATGAGTGAAATGAAGCAGCATTTTCCACTGAGAGGTGTAAACTGCTCCATTCATCTCCACGGGATGTTAAATCTAAAACCTAAAGGCAAACGTTTACATTTCAATATGGCTAACTCTTTCACGACTTATTATTTTTAGCAGAAACATCCAGCTGAAGGTGATATCTCACAATCATCCCACAATCATAAACTACCTCCCATGCCTCCCCAATGGCCAAAAGCCCCACCTGTCCCTGATCCACTTATCAAAACATCCAGTTTCCCCCATTTCCATTTTTTTATGCAGTTGCATTTGTCAATACAAAAAATCTGTGACACAGAAAACGAGGCCAGCACAAATTAACAACATTTCATACCAAATTAAACACAAGGGGAAATTACTCATTATAATATTTCATTATTTACATTAAAAAAATAAGAGGTTTTTAATTAAAGCTGCTACAGATTTTCCAGTTTGCTACACCAGAACGATGCAGAATCCAGGGCCTTGCTGAAAAAAATTAGGCCCTGCTTGCCTAGGAATGCATGGAGCCTTTACTATTAAGGTCTGGATAGAATGGGTGAGATGGCATCATTTTATCCCAGGGCTGTAACTACACTGAATTTTTGCTTAACATTTCTCACTACTGCAATAGTACCAGTGCACTTCCACTGGACAAGGCGCCAGATTTTTAAGAATTGTCTATTCCTGTACAGAGCATGTCTAGGAGACACTGGTAAAAATGCCAATGGTTGCCAAAGGCCTGTCTACACTAGAACGCCCACCAGTAGAACTGGTGATACTACAATGGCAGGACATTTTAAAAAGCAGCTCAGGGTAGACTGGGCTAAGAGTGTGCCCATAATCACACAAAATTAAGACATCAATTATTTGCTCCCTGCCTGTACTGCTCTTGTGTGTTTCTTTGCTCAAACTATTTCCATTTCTGCTGGGATTCCAATATTTCCGGATAGAAACATAAGAGAAGACTAAGGGTAGGTCTACACTTACCCGGTAGTTCGGCGGCATGCAAATCCAACTTCTGGGTTCGACTTATCGCGTCTTGTCTGGACGAGATAAGTCGAACCCGGAAGTGCTCGCCGTCGACTGCGGTACTCCAGCTCGGCGAGAGGAGTACGCGAAGTCAACGGGAGAGCCTGCCTGCTGCGTCTGGACCGTAGTTAGGTAAGTTCGAACTAAGGTACTTTGAACTTCAGCTACGTTATTCACGTAGCTGAAGTTGCGTACCTTAGTTTGAATTGGGGGGTTAGTGTAGACCTGCCCTAAGTCTGCTGAGCTGTTCATCCAAAGATCTCCAAAAGACTTTACAAAAGGTGGGTAAAGTTCTTTCTTATTTTGCACATGAGGAAGTTGAGGCACAGAGTCAGAATGACTTGGCTAAAGTCACACGGTGAGCCAATGGCTGAGTTGGAAATAGAAGATAAAATTTTCAAAAGTGTCTAAGTGGTTTAGTCTCCTAAATTCCATTTGCAAAAGTGACTTAGGCACTTGGGACCAGATTTACAAAGGTATTTAGATGATTGAAGCTACAAATAGGTGCCTAGTGGGATTTTCAAAATCCCCTAAAAGCAGGTGACTTCAATGGGCGTTACGCACTTAGTGCTTCCGTAAATCCCACTAGGCACCTATCTCCATCTTGGGTACCTAAATACCTTTGTAAATCTGGCCCTTAAGGGTCTGAGTTTCATTGAAAGTCAATGGGACTTAGAATCCGAAAATGCCCAACTCACTTCTGAAAATTTGACACAGAATCTAGATCCTCTTAATCCCAGTCCTGAATTCTAATCAGTACTTTATATCAGCAGCTTTCTATAACAGAATCACACAGTTCTTTCCCGGATGACCTTTATATGACAAATAAACAATGTTGTGAAGTTCCAAGTTTTCCTTACTTTAAGATGCAACCCTGCATGGAGCTAACCAATCTGGCCTCAGTCCAGCAAAACACATAAGCACATTCTTAATGTTTAAGCAGTGGGACTACTCACATGCTTAACTGTTAAGCACATGCTTATGTGTTTTCCTGGACTGGGGCCAGAGTGCTTAACAGCTGGCAGGATCGAGTCCTTTATTACAATGTGTATTTCACCTTGTATCAGAAATTTTTTAAAAATCAAAGTGCTTTTGAGCTTTGGAGGATTTTTTGTTTTTCGGTTGTAGATACGAAGATATATATTTTTTTTAAACTCATATATTTATTCAATGGTTCCCCTATTTTTTCTAATGAGGATTCAGCAAAACAGAAACATATTTCCTAGCAGATGACCTATACAACTCATTCATAATTTAGGCATGGTAATTTGAAAGGTACTCAGTAAGAACTCTACCTACATATTATACCAATACTCAGTCTCACATCCAGCCATTAAGAAAGGTACTTACTTCTTGTAAACAACCACCACAACATATACTTGTGCAAGTAAGTATATTGTTATATACCACTGACCACACAAAATTTCTTTATCACTGAATGCTTCACAGCTGGGTACAGTCTATGCATTCCAATATAGTACAAATAGGCCACACAGGTCACAATGCAGCACACAGGCACAATAACATCGGTGGATGTGACAGGGCAGGGAATGAAGAGGGGCACCATGGCCAAGCTCCAGGGAGAAGGATTAAGCACAGGGAAATGGGGAGAGTTGGGGAGTAGGATTTAAATTGCATTATCTGAGAAAGAGGGTTAGGAGTCAGACCAGAGGAGAGGGGGAGTCTTGCAATGGGATCATCTGAAGAGATTCAAGGAGTCAGTTAAATAAAAAGAGGGAGAGAGGCTGCTCCATGCAGCAGGGTCGATATGGGAGAAGAATCTCCGGTCCACTGGTGAAAGACCAAATGGGTATGGGAAGACAAGAGGAAAAAATTTAATCTAGTGAAAAACTTCGTCAACAGCTTGGACTTTGATTCTGCACAACTTGTTCACTTGCAAATTCCCATGGGAGTTTTGAGAGTGCTGGAAATGCAGGATCAGACCCAGAGAACAGAGACAGAAATGATTTTGGAGAGCTGGAGGGGCTGGGTGAAGGGAGGGGCAAATCCACAGTGGAACTTGAAGACTAGGAAGGTGATTTTCAACTGGATTCTGTAAAGAATAGGAAGCCAGTAAAGATTTCTGAAGATGGAGGGTTGGCGAGGGGGATATATTCCTGGGTACTGGTGTGGAAAAAAAGTCACATTTTGTAGAACTGAGACACAGGGAAATCATTAATGCAGGTGTTACTCCAGTCAAGAGGTGATAAGATGAGACAATATAGAAGAGTTTTGACAGAGGAGTATTCAAGACTGTGTCTGCTATAGGGGGGATGGAGACAGAAGCAGCCAACATTAGAAAGCTGAGGTAGGTGAAAGGAATTCAGGATCAATTTCAACAACTCAGCTCCTGGTTGTAGAGGGGAAGGTGAGATTTAAGCAGAGGAGGTGGAATGATCATTAGGGGAGGTCTTCAATTAATCAGCTTTTAAAAATATTGAAACGAAGGAAGATATTGCCAGAGCCAGAAGCTGGTGAAGTTGAAGCAGACAGAAAGTGAGGTAAGGGGCCAAAAGAGTGAAAGGGATACAGAATTGAGTATCCTCTGCATGGAAGCATTACCCAAGACTGAGTTCAGAGAGAAGGTGGCCAGAAGCCTTGACTGAGTAATGCACCAGTACCTTTTTCCGGAACCTTAAACTTCTCC